>NC_137087.1:14984196-15711753 GCF_951640355.1 Cnephaeus nilssonii
CCTTAAGTTACGCATTTCTCTCTTGTTTTGCAGGTTGTCTTAGTCTTTGCTCTCAGCATTGGTGCACTTGTAATATACTTCATAGATTCGTCAAAGTGAGTATTCAAATCCGTTGTCTTGCCCTGTTTTTCTGACACAATTGTGAGTCCTTATTTACATCGATCAACGCGTTGCTTTAGCATCAACCTTCGCAAGAGCCCCCTGAGCGTGGAAGACTTTTAGAGGCAGGTGGGGCTGATTTTCCGAATGGGAAGCAAGTTCTCCCAAGGAAGGACTCTGCTGGCTAAGGCAGGGAGGGAGGGGTATCTGAATGCTGGGTATTGCTTATGTGTAAATAACTGTTTCCTGAGTATTTGCACTGAAGAGGCCAAGAGGGTCAGAGAGTTTTGTGCATTTGCAAACTCTGGGAAGTTTAAGTGTCCAGCTGGCCAGGGTCTGAGCCATACTTGCCATGGCGGTAGGGCTCTTTGCTCATTAGGGTTTCAATGCTTTAATCTTATCTGAGGTCGGTTAGAAAGCGTGATACTGTCCTTCGTACCTGCCCAGTAAATACTCAGCTGAAGCATCGCTCGCTGGTGCTTCTTGACTCGGGAGGAAGGAGATGGGACAGAGTTCATGATGACTCCCAGAGGTGGAGACCATGGCCATCTGAGAATTCCTGGAGTGGACACTCACACAGACCCTCGGGTGCCAGCTGAGTGAACTGGTGCTTCAGGGTGAGCCTGGGGTGGGGCCTGTGCCACAGAGGGCAAAGGCTTTGTAGGAGGCAGGAGAGGTCGCTGAGCGGAGCTGCCAGGTGGTGGCCAGATCTGCCCTGGTCCCTGCAGGCGTCACCCTGGTGCATCATCTGTTCCAGGGATTCTGTTGCAATCTTGATGCTGACAGCATCTGGGAAACTGGAGCTGAGCGGGTCTGGCCGGCCTGTCTGTGGTGACATGAGCTGGACACTGGACAGTGGCCTTGAGCGCTTTGCCTGTGTTTTTCACTGTGAGAGTGTTTGTAGCTCCTTGAACTCTGTCCCTGGTGGGGCTGCATATGAGCATCTGGCCCCAGGAAACCTGCTCGATGCCCCTGTTGGCAGACCCTCAATGTGTGTCTGAATTCTGAGCTTAGCGTTCTTTCGCTGTGTCTTGGGATGGTACTACTTCATGTCCGCCTAACCTCTGAATGTCTCAGAGGCATCTGGTCACCAGCCAGAGGATTTTGTGACTTGGATGCCAAGGCCAAAATATCATGTTAGGGAAGATAAAGAAAACACCAGCTCCAATCACCTGTCTCTGGGAATCAGCCACGTCTGACAATCTGAGGTCGTTCAGCCTTCCCCACGCACCAGCGGGGGCTGCCTTGGCCCAGCGCAGGGCGAGGGTCCTTTAAACTTTCTCAGGAGAGGAGATTCCACACGCTCCTCCACCAGCTCGCCCTGGCCAAGAAAGAGAAGACGAGCTTTTCAGTCTGGAAAACTCCAAGTGGTATGTCATTGAAGGTAAGCCCCTTCCAAATATCTCCTCTTCATCATTCTGACCATAATTGAATTGAAGCAAAGAACTCTAAAGCCCTCGGTCTTATTTCTCCATTCTCTCCCCAGGCACATCCTGGGGGGTGCATCCCCTGCCAGTTTCCATGCCAGGGCTCAGGAAATGGGTTTGGGCATGCAGTCTGTGTGGCCCAGACAGAGCAAGCCCTGACGTGGAGGTGCGTGTGGCTATCGTTAGAAGGACAGATGCCTCGGCCCCTTCTTTCCTTTGCCTCTCTTCTTGCTCCTCTGTATTTCTGTTAAAATAAAATGCTCTTGTTGGATGGGTCTGAATTGTGTCTTTTTTTACAGTGTCTACTGTGAGGCAGCCGTTTGTACTTAGATCCTGGTGGACTTCCACAGGCAAGACCCTCTCCTTGGGCACCGCGCACTTCCGCAGGGCCCTTTGGACTTTGTTCTGGCTCTGCTAAGCCTTGGGAAGCTGGCACTGGGGGGTCGTCTCTGGTTCTGGTTCTGCCGAGAGTCTACTCCAAGAATGGACCTTCCATTCTGTTCTCAGCTTTTCCCAGCAAAGTGCCAACAATCCTAGAACCAAGACTGTCCTCCCTCTCCCTGGGGACTGTTCTGGCCTCATCCTAAACTCGGTCTTTCCTCTCTGTCACCAGACTGTGTGGTTTGGCAGAGAGAGACTCTGTACATGGGAAGACCTGATGTTTATGTCGCCCTTTCCAATTTTCATTTGTATTTCTTCCTTTGGTTCTGGAACCATACCCCAAGGTTCTGTCCCAGGGGTGACCTGATCGGCATAGTCAGTACCAAGGAGTCTGCCATCTTTCTGGGGACAGCTGGCAAGCATGCTCAGTTAAGTAAGGAGAGGAATTAAAACAGACTCTATAAGATAACTGTTATGATAAGTCTAAAGGTTCAGGAATAAAAAAAATAATCTATTAAAATAACTATAATCAAGAAAAGTGAACAAGATAAAGTGAGATTCTATCCACACATAAAAAGCTAATGGAATCTAGGTAAGAAACCAGGCTATAATTTCTTAATATCCATCTTTTTCATTCAAAACTGTCATCATTTTTACCCTCTCGTGGTTTTGCTGGCTATTGGAAAGAAATGAGCATCTTGGAAATAAATCTTTAAACTTCTCTTAGAATTTATATGAAATCATTATCCTGGAAAAAAGAAGTGTACAGTATTCTTCAGATGAATTTTAGTTGGTATTTATACCCTTCCAATGAATGAATAACTTAAAAGACAATCTATAGGCCTTCCCTTGCGTGAACCTAACTGGTCAGACATTGTCAGTCAAATAACGTGTTTCGGTGAATTTTAACCAGAGCTGGCCTCCCCCAGATGGTGGGGAATACCATGGCAACACAAGTTCAAGGTGTGAGGCTCTGCAGGTTCAGTGTCAAGACAGGCCAGTTCAGGTTGTGCGAGAGGACAGGTGGGCTGGGTGGTTATTCTACTTCTGTGTGGCAGCAGGTGAGGCCGGCACTTCTGAAGAGTGCCATAGTTGAAGGGCACATGATCTTTTTAACCTTTCGCTGCTTATTTGCTATCAAGAGGCAGTGGGTACGTTATTTCCAGATATATATTCTCAACTACACATTTTTTTATTTTCCGTTGTTAGGCCAAGGTGATCCCTGAGCAGTTCTTTTGCACTTAAGGCTTTGAGAAGCCCTTCCTTGGGTATTACTTTTCCCGGTGATCACCAGAGAGGAATCACAGCTTCCAGTGGTTGCTATGTGCTAAGAAAGACTGTCCTCACGACTCCTGGAGTTGAGAGCCAATGAGAATTACCTTAAACTGTGTTAAAATTATGCTCCCACATAGGAGAGGAGCCTGTTCCACCAAATCTTTGGACAGACATCAGTGTCAATTCCTTAACAGACTCAGAGATGCATTAAGCCCGCCACACACAGCAATCCCATCCCCCAGAAGGTACCCATCAGTTAGCCACAGGAGACAGTTACAGTCCAAAAGAAAATAACTCCATTTCTTTTTTAAAAAAACTATATTTTTATTGATTTCAGAGAGGAAAGGAGAGGGAGAGACAGAAACATCAATGAGAGAGAATCATTGATTGGCTGCCTCCTGCAAGCGCCCCCCTGGGGATCAAGCCTGAAACCCGGGCATATGCCCTGACTGGGAATCAAACCATGACCTCCTGGTTCATATATCGTTGCTCAACCACTGAGTAACATCAGCCAGGCAGGAACTCCATTTCTTTTCCATTCTTTTTAAAGGTGCTGTGCCCCGTTTAAGGCACGCCTCACTCCAACTCCTAATTCTGATGTCTCTCATTGTTTATGCCAACACTTTCTTCTCACACACTCTGCTATTCGGAGAAGCAAAGATCTTTTGGAAAATGTACAGTAAGTCAAAAACAATTTAAAAAATAAAAGTGCCCTTGGATGTCCTATAGATGATGATGTCATCATGGCTGACCCAACCCCGTCAGTTTCCTCCCTTTGACATAGGAACAGTGATTCTTCCCTATAGATAAGGGAACAGAAAGCCCCAGGATGCCAGTGTGAGTGCAGGATTCATGGCTTGCATAATGCAGCAGTTCCTGCTGCTTCTAGAATTTCAAGAGGAAGTTGGAAGAGAGAGAGGCTCAGGGCCCTGGGAATTTGCCCTTTTCCAGGAGCATTCTGGGAAAGGATGACTCACCTGTGAATATATTTATTGCTTTGATTCATGTTTAAACTCTGCTACTTTTTAGGCTGTAGTTATGTGGATTATGAATATTTAATATTGCATATACTGAAAATGAAGGTCAAATCCTGCTTACGTGACTTCAATGCAGACTCCTGTCTATGCAAGGCAAGCTACCTGCTGTTAGCGGAGTAAAGCTGAAAAGTCACACATTGTTAAAAATTTCCTTAATGACTTCATTTACTCCAGAATGGCTGGTCCGCAGTGGGGGGCTACTTTCTGGTTCTTCTGTTGGCTTCTGGTATCTTCTCTTGGCTTCTGGTATCTTCTCTTGGCTTCTGGTATGGGCAGCTGTTTGGGATGTGGCCGTAAGGAGGGGGGAGCGAACAGCAGCACCGGGTTTGGAGAGCGATCTCATTTAAGGGCTGGATGCCAAGGTAACAGTGGGATTATGATGTGAAAATGGCCTTGCCCTAGTCTTGAAAAGTTTACGTTTGTGTTCAGTAATTCATTCATTTTGTATCCATTCATTCACTTGAAGCATCTTCAGAGTGATAATGCTGAGTATTTTCCACACGCTAAAATTGCTATGTTTAGTTACGGTCAAGGAAACCTGTTTTTAAGATTGCAATAGAAAATGACCAGACTGTTTTTATGGTCTCTGGAAATAAAACTGGCCCCACTGATGTAATAAGGATACCCAGAGCTTTAGCAGAAATGGCCAGTCACCCAGCTGCTTACCTGCCCCAGTCTTCACAGGCCAGGCCTCTCATTCCCTCAGCCAAGACTTTCTCCTCAAGAGGGAAGGGAGGGGCTGGGGTTGGAGGGAACTACATTCGCTGATCACATGCCTTGTATGGAGTATAGTGCTAAGCACTTTAAGATAAATAACACAAGCAGTCCTATCAAAGTCTTCTAACTGCATCATAGAGTAGGTAGTACAGTATTCCCACTTACAGGTGAGGCCGAAGCTGCAACGTTTGCCCCAAACCACGTAGCTAAGAAATTGTGGAGCCGGGGTTTGAGTCCAGCATGTCTCAAAGCATCGCTCTTCCATGTCAAGAAGTGAAATTCCAGGCTGTGGAAGGGACTAAATGGGTTTACTGAGGAATTGCAAGAATGAGAGGTCCCTTAGCCTCACACCTCCTCTCCCCCCAGTCACCTGTCTTTGTTTGTCCTCTTGTTCTCCATCTCCCCACTCCTCACCTTTGGGGCCACGTTTGAAAGTCAGCAGTGCTGATGAGGGTCCTATGACAGCTTTCTCCCTACAGCATGGGACATGTGGGACAGATCCCTAGGACATGTGCTGTCTGATGTCTCTTTGGACCTTGATCCGTTTCTTCCGAATTTGGTTTACTAAGACTATTTTCTCTTCTATCTCAGGGAGTAGCAGCATTTTGTGATGGACTGGGGTCAGGGGAGCAGAGAACAAGGAAAGATGTTTCTCCAGGGCTCTTCCCGCTGAAGGGATTCTTCCTCAGCAGAAAGACCCTTTGCCCTCCCCCCTTACCTAGATCTCTGTGCCAGTAATTGCCACGCTAACGGAGATAACGGCAGAGGCCCTGCGTCCCATTAGATAGGTTATTGTATCTCTCGAGAGAGTCGCAGAATTTAGGTAGTTCTTCATTGTGTGCCTAGAAAGTTAGTGTTGTCAAACCAATGGGCTCTAGGAAAGTGTGGCCCAAAGATGTTTCCATGGAGGTCTTTACAATGATTTTTAGGTGTCTGGCTTCGTCCTCCAGGCTTGTTCTTAGTAACTGTGCACACGGGTTGACACGGCGCCTCCCACATGCCCACCCTCCTGGCAGGCACCCGGCAGAGCTGGGAGGTCAGCGTAGGCCACCTCCATGCCAATGTATTGTAGACCGTAAAGTACAGTGAACGCTCCTGTAACTGTCCCCCTTCGCACACCCCTTGCCCCGCAGCATGAACAGCCAGGCAGCCCAGGCAGAGAGGAGGCTCTGTGCCCAGCTCCTTTGCGGAACAGGGCCCTTCGAGGTCGGATTCTGAGAAATTCGCTTCAGCTCTCCGCCTTCTCTTTTTTGAGAAGCCATGGCCAGCGTTTAACCTTTGTCGAGGAAATCAACACGAATCACTGTGTGTGTAAAACATCTCCCTATTCTTTTTTTTCTTTTAAAATACGCCCCCCAATTTTCTTCCTCTCTCCCTGACATTTTTATTGCTGGGCTTTGGTTTGGAAAATTACGGGTAGGGAAAGTTCAAGGGCAGGATGTGCAGAGCAGCAATGCACATCTGTGAAGGGAACACAACAGGAGAGCCAGCAGCTGTTGAAAGAATGGGGTGTCAGGTGGTGGAGGAGCTGAGCATGCTGGAGGGAGGCAGAGGGGGAGATGCCTTAGGGGCAAAGAGGCTGTAAATAACTCCCAACGGGAAGTCCTTGTTCCCTTTCAGAATTTAACCTCTAATGGCAACAATTGATCCTCTGACATGGGAGAGACCCTCACCCAGCTGTTCTACCTCTTCTAGTCTTCCAAATTGCCTTTCTCAACAGTTGGGTTTAAACGTGAAGAGAAGGTGGGTGGAGAATATGCCAAGCGGGTAAGCGCTCTCCCTCCTTCCCCTCCACACTTTGAGGGGTCTCTGCTTCCTCACTTCTTTCACCTTGTGGTAGGGTATCCCCTGCAACTGTGTGTAGGAGGGAACTGCTTATCTTGGACGTTTCCTTGGAAAAAAATCAGGGCTATGTTAGGAAAGAGAGAGAGGATGGAGCTGGACCTCCCAGGTTTGCTGCAAAAGGCAACTTTAGGATAAAATGTTAGAACTGGAAGAGGTGTCAGAGTCCACCTGGGACCGTTCTCTGGCTCAGCCTCCTCTCCTGCAGGATGAGGACTAAGTGACGTTCTCAAGGTCACCCCAGTAGCCAGGGGCAGGGTTAGAGTCGGAAGTCAGAGTCAGAGCACTGCCCTGTCAGCCAGGCCCCTTTCTACTTCATCTCTTGTTGTTGTTGTTGTTGTTGTTTTCTCTCTACAAAATAAATGATGAACAAAGATGTGACAATGAGTGTTATCCATTGAATAGTGAAGGAAATCATGACCTTTTATGACAGTTCTGGGGTTTCACGCTGTTATCGTGGGGCGACTTCGGGGCCATGGAGAATAGCGATCTTCTCAGGTGGAATAAATCAAACCCGGCCAGGTGGCTGCTTGGGAAAACTTTAGTTCACCCCCCTTGGCAAGGGGCCTTGGATTCCCTGATTTCATGACTCTGCTACTCCTTCCTCCCCCTTCCCCCGTACTACTTCAGGGGGAGAAGTAAGAGTTCACGAACTCTGTTGTGGAAGGCTAACAAGGCTGAACACATTCGTGTGGCCTGTTTGGAATTTGTTATTCAAAACCTTTGAGGATTTTTGCCCAATTGCTTATTTGTTTATCTTGTAAAAACACTATCTGATAACTATAAATAATATCTACTGTACTTTTGAAAATCAGAATGAATTATTTCTTATCATCATCTCCAGAATTTAAAAAGAAAGCTTTAAATGATTGGACACTGTCTTAGCCTCTTGTTTCTTTTAAAAAATGATTACTTTCACCCTGGCTGGTATGGCTCAGTTGGTTGAGCATGGTCCCATGCACCAAAAGGTCACAGGTTAGATTCCAGGTCAGGGCACATGCCCAGGTTGCAGGCTCCATCCCCAGTAGGGTGTGTGCAGGAGACAGGCCATCCATGTCTCTCTCTTTCCCTCCCTTTTCTCCTTCCCTTCCTCTCTCTGTCTAAAAAAACAAACAAAAACAAAAAAACAACAACAACACAATATAAAAAACATTAAAAAAATAAAAGAATGATTACTTCAGGGCAAATGAAGAGAATGCATCCCCTTACAGACCCAGCTAGTTAGTTGTCTTTTCTAAACTAGCGTGTGTTTAACCCACAAGTGGTATGAGAGGGCTGCAGCTTCTCTCCATGGCACAGCCCAGTACTTTACCTGAAGTCACACCAGGCGAGCCTTCAGCATCTGCTGAGAGACCAGGGTGGGAGCCAGCTGGAGAGACAGGAGCTCAGAGTCCTTTAATGGAAACACAAGGGCAGAGCTCATGCTTAACACAGCCATGGCGGTGCTGAGGTATGGGCGCAACTATTACGGCTTCCACATGGGATTTATGGGCTGCAGACAGGAGTGGAACTGTGACCTCTGTCTCCGCTTTTATCCCCTGTCCTTCCTCATGTCAGCCTGACAAGCTGCCGCTTTGGGGACACCCTGGTCAGTGATGAGTCATTCGTGGTTTAGAAATAGAGTCCCTTGCAGGAAGGATACCCTTGGGACTTTTTGATGCATATATCACTGTTCCCAGAACTTGGGAGGTGGGAGTGTGTGTGTGTGTGTGTGTGTGTGTGTGTGTGTGTGTGCAGGGGCAATCCTGTCCCACCTATAAACTGATGGGAAAGCATAGCATGAAGGGACTGGCAACCTGTCTCATCATCACAACAGGGATGACACTGAGAGCCCTGTACATGTGCTCTCAGTAGCAGGTAACAGACTCCATTAGGTACAGACTTGTGTGCAAGGCATGTTGCTAGGTTTGGGGGATTTTATATACGATGCAGAAGACTGGCTCTTTTCCATTGAGATGTTTGCTATATATATAATTTACAAGGATCAGGAATGTCCCGACAAAAATATAGGAAAAATAAGATAATAAAACAAGGTAACAAGTGAAATATGTAATCAATTACTAATAGGAGCATTGCTAATGTTAAGTGCTGGAGGTTGAGAAGCTGAAAAGATAGCTGGATGTTTATGGGGAGCTTTGCTCTGGGGAGGTTTTGAGTTGAGGAGACAGAAAACTCAGTCTCCCCGGGTCTAGGCTCCACAGTGGGGCTGTCATGACAGCCTGCACGCGGCCTCTTGGCTTATATTTTTGGTGTGTGCTGAGTCCAGAAGGAGCCCTGACCGGAAGCCCTCCTGAGGTTAAGGATTGGGAATGCTTCGAGGACAGCAAAAACACTCAGAGAAGCAGATGCTCCTCTTCTCCATGGGCACGTGATGAAAAGCTTTGGAAATGTCCAGGAGTGGCCGAGTGGAAGAAATCCACTCCATCTTTTTGATACTTCGACCCGCAGGCACTATGCCTTTCAGGGGCCTTGCTTATGAGCTCGCCACACGCAGAGCTTCCAGGGACGTGGAGGGAGGAAAGCCGTCCACAAAGCCCACAGCCCGGCCGGAGCTGTTTGTCTGGAGCCGGCGTGAGCCTGGAGGGCCCACTGGGATTTTCATGAGCTCCGTGTGCCTTCTGGGTTCCTTTCTCATAAAGAATATCAACAGTTTATCTTATGGCTGTGTTTGTATAAAGATGAATATAATCCGGGCTGGATTCGTTATTACATATTCATTATTGTTACAGTGACTTTTCTCTTCTGACTTTAAACAAATTAAAATGAAGACGTTTTCCTGGGTGGGACCGGCACCGAGCCCGCTGTGCCTGGTGGAGAAGTTGGTGCTGTCCCCTCCTTGCCTGTCAGCCCCATCCGTCTGGAAGTTTTCACAGATGAGAAAACACGCCAGAGACAGATGCCTCCCACCACACCCCTGCCCATGCCATCTTACAAAAATAAAAATAAACGTTTCATAACAAACCACGCCTTATGCCTCGGCTTTGGGGAATATTAGCTTCTGCAACCCAACATTTTCCATAATGGCACCTGTGGATATGTCCACAATGAAGAAACAAACACTTAATCATGTTGCCTTTCTGCTGAGTTTTTAAGAAACGTGTGCTTTGTCCATTCTTATATCTGAAAGTGAACCTGGTCTCCTTAGGAGATTGGTTCCCTGAGAATACCACTGTAAAAACAGCATTTCCTATTTCTGAGGTTTGCACACTCCAGGAGGCAGAGGCAGGCGGATGTGAGAAAGAGGGGAGCAGGTCCGGGGAGGCCTGGGGTGAGTGGAGAGCTCAGTGTCCCCTGATGCCCCCCAGGGCCAGGGGCTTGTGCCCAGCAGTAATGCAGACTCTTGCAACCAGATCTGCCCCTGTTCCAAAGAAAAGAGAGGAGGCTGGGCTGTATGTCGAATCTCCAGTTCTAAAATGTTACCTAGGACTCTGAAACTTTTAAAGCACTCTCAAGCCAACCCAAACACCGCCGTGGTCCACATTTGGGCCTCCCGTTTGCAGCCTCTGTTGTAATCTGTGTCTCTTTCTGGTCTTGAATTAGTTTTGCTCCCTGGGTGCCAGAAAATGTCCTTAGTTCTTGGTCTTCTATCTCCCCCAGAGGGCCCCTTCTCTCTCCAGGATGAGAGACCTTGGCCTCTAGTTGCTCCAGCTTGTTTCCAGTGGAACACACTTACAAAGGCTGCTTAAGTCGGTGCCCACTTTTTTCTAGGCAAATACTGTATGTCACAGCAATAAATCACCCACAACTTACTGTAAATCCCCAAAGCTGCATAGCCCGAACTCTACGTCATCCCTGAAAATAACAGCGCGAGGACCTCATAAACATACACTCTGTTTGTTTAAGAGCTGCAAGCGCTTTTTAAACATGGTTGCTAGGTGCACAAGAGTGTATTTTCCAGGACATAAATGGAAGCGAACATAACCCCCTTAAATTGTCAGATTCTTTTTGAGAAAAGAGGCCCAAAGCTGCCTGCTTTGCCATTGTGTTGACTTGACCAAAACAGAGTTGTGACACTAAGCGTGTAAGTGTTGACAATTGCTCAAGATTATCTTCTGACTTACTTGGCTATGCGGACACATGATGTGAAACTTGGTTTATTTTCTGGCATGTGTGGCTGTGAAGGCATGGGCTAACACAGATAAAGCCTGACTGTAGACTTCGTCAACCTTAAAGTTTGCAGTTTGCTGGGCATTAGGGCCAACACTTACTCATTCGATTCTCATGCTGTGGCCCCTTCAAAACAAAATTGGAAGCACCTCTGGACCTTTCTTCCCAGATGTGGTCCCAAATCTCAGCTCCACCCACACCTCCCAGCCTTTCACTTTTTGCATGGAAACTTGGTGGTTCATGTTAGAGCAGCGTTCGCTGTGCTTGGGTACAGAGTCTAGAGCAGTGGTTCTCAGCCTTTCTAATGCCGCGACCCTTCAATACAGTTCCTCGTGTTGTGGTGACCCCCAACCATAAAATTATTTTCATTGCTACTTCATAACTGTAATTTTGCTACTGTTATTGAATCGTAATGTAAATATCTGTGTTTTCCGATGGTCTTAGGCGACTCTGTGTTTTCCGATCGTCTTCGCGACCCACAGGTTGAGAACCGCTGCTGTAGATATTTACATTATGATTACATACAACACAGATATTTACATTACGATTCATTAGCAATAGAAAAATTACAGTTAGGAAGTAGCAACGAAAATAATTTTATGGTTGGGGGTCACCACAACACGAGGAACTGTATTAAAGGGTCGCGGCATTAGAAAGGTTGAGAACCACTGGTCTAGAGCGTCGGTATTTTCAGAGCTGGGAAAAAGATGATGGCTTCATTAAGACAACCCAGAATGCCCCAGGCCCCAGCTGTTTCATCATCTGGTTTCTGAATGGAAAACACTCATCCCCCTTTCAGCTGTCGTGATTCTCTCAGGAAGAAACTGTGGGCGTGGCTCCAGGGCCTGCCTGCCTGATAGATGCTTGGATCTACTGAAGGCACATGTCCTTCTGCCCATATTCCTCTTCACGCCCAGACAGAGAGCCCATCTCTTCCCTCGAGAGCTGGTGTTTTCACCTCTCCCCCGGCCACGCACACCGAAGATGCTCAGCATCCAGTGTGAGACCCACTGCATGTGATGCTGAAGCCCCGGAGGGAATTGCCGGGACGGGATGGAGAGAAAGGGGAACTCGTGGATGCTCTTAGAGGACTCCACCTGGCACTGCTTTTTCCTGCAGCAGAATGAGGAAGTGGGTGAGGAGCGCACTAAGGATTTTCCCTCGTCAAAATGGCGTGAACAGGTGTCAGAAGGCAAGGCCTGAAGGAGCGGCATTAATAACAGATGTGCTCCGGGCGGCCCATCAGTGCCTTGGAGAACACTCTGTTATCGAGTGTGCGGGGAGGCTAGAGGGTGGGCCAGGAGGGGCATTTGGTGGCTGCCAGTGTGCGCATGCTTGGCTGAAGCACCAGTGAGTAAGAGTTGGAAGCTACAGAAGGAAAACTGGAGCAGGTGATGAGTGTGGATCGCACGTGCAATGGTGGTGCTTCTTTTGTGGGACCAGCACCCCTTTGGGAATTGGATGAGGCTGTAGGGATTTTGCTGGTCAGGAAGCCTGATATTGTCCGTGGACCCCAAGCCAAGGATTCCTGCTGGGTACGGTTGGTTCACCTGCTCCTTCCTGTTTCCTTTGCCATGAAGGTCACATGGCAGACAGAGGGCAGTCTCCACAGGGCCAGGAGCCAACCCCCTCCTGCTACCCCAACTGCATTTGCAACCTTGAACATGTGGGGACGGTGCTGATGAATCTAGGGAAGGGTGGCCCCATGCTTAGTTCCAGGCAACACTGAACGAATGTGGGGTGAGAGGGGTCCCTAGGGCGGAGCCTGGACACACTTTGGTTGCTTCTCCTAACACTGCGGGTCAGCTCCTGTTTTTAAGGGAAGATTTCCTCCTTAGGCTGCAAATCAGGGAGGCCATCATCTCCAGCCGAGATCCCATCCAAGCTCCATCTGGGGCACCAGGACCCGGGCACTATCGGGCTGCCCAGACAGGTGCCGGCAGCTGCCACTTCTCCCGAGGGCTGTGCCTTACCCACAGCTGGAGAGTTGCCGGGGACCTCTGTGGGCTCCTCCCGCCAGGCTTCACACCAGCTTGACAGAAAACAGAAGAGCGGCTTCGGAGGAAGCCCGTCTCCCTGGAAGCCCTGTCCCTTAGAGATGTCTTCCTGTCCGCACCTGTCTCCAAGCCAGCCAGCTGTGACAGTTTAATTGGTGAGCGGAAGGCGGGGCAGGGAGAAGCAGGCAGGGGTGAGTGGCCCCGGGAAAGAAGGAGACTCCCACCGGGAAGAAGGAGACTCCCCTGAGATGAGCGAGGAGAACATGACAGACGGGCTGAGAGGCTGCGCAGAGGCAGGTCCTGACCCAGGCTTGCGAAGAGCACTGGCTGGCTGAAGAGAAACCTGCTCCAGCTGCTCCAGCTGCCTCCTTCCCCAGCTGCCTCCTTCCCTGGCTTCCTCCTTCCCCAGGGCACTGAGGGACCATGAGATGGGCTGGAGGCGGAGGCCTGGATGGCAGTGGGTGCGAAGGAAAGGCAGTGGCGCCGAGCACTTAGCAGCTGGATTTGGAGCCAGACCTTCCTGGGCTTGGTCCTGCTCTGCCTGAGCGTTACAGCTGCGTGTCCCCAGGCAAGTGAGCTAACCTTTCCCAGGTGTGAGGTCTTCACTTTGTGACATGGGTGAAGATGGTGAGGAGGGACAAGGATAATACCTACCTGGGGTCCTGGGTGGAAAGGATGAGGCGATGTATGTAAAAGCTCTTAGTGCAGTGCCCAGCATGGAAGTGGCCACAAAAGTATTAGATGTTGTTGTTGTCCTTTGGAGGTGGGTTTTGAAGCTTTTCATCAGGTCTTTAGAGAGACAAGGTGTAAACACACTAAGGTTAAGGAATAAGGCCAGGGAAGCCCAGTGAGCCTCAGTGTTCAGAGTTTTTCTTGGGGCTCAATCACTTAGACTTGGAGTCTGCCCTCAGTTTTCAGTCATCTTGGAGGTTGACAGATACCACATGGCTCCAAGCCCTTCACCATTTATCACGTTGTTAGACTTCCTGGTGTGGTTACCCGCGTCCCCCCCCCCCTCCCACACACACACACACACACTCCTTCACATTGTTACTATCTCCCTGACCCAAGACACCCAGGCAAAGACCTTTATCAGGCATGACATCCCAAGGGCTTAGAGATTGCCTTCCAGAAGTGCGGGTCGAGACCACACCTGTCTCTGGTCAAAGCTCACATCTTTACAGCAGAGTCAGTGAAGAGAGTGGGGGGTCCTGTGAGCACAGGCTTGAGTAGCAGAGGAGAGGGAAAGCTACTTCACTGAGTCTGGGGTTTCCAGGGTGTGTCATTGTCAGCAGAATCACTGTGGAAAACAACGTGATTATCCATCTCCATGGCCCCTGCGTACACTCAGGCTGGATAGCTCGTCAGGTGAGCCAGCAGCTGGTAAAACGAAACTGGGCACAGGGGACAGGAAGTAAGCCACCCGGATGTCTGCTCCTCGTGTGGGTGAGCTGCCCTGGGCACTGCGGGCCTTTCATTTAACCCCATTTGCTTCCATCTCCAGGTGGCCAGGATACTTCCTATGCCCTGTTCCTTTGCAGACCAGATAGATGGGCCTACAGGTGCCCTTGGCCACTTTGGTAAGGAGAACATCTGTCTCCCTGCTCCAATTTAACTTCCTGCTGTAAGGCCGGAGGAGGTCAAACCCAGAAAACAGTGAGACCGCAAGCTGGGGATAAAACGCAGGTCCGGCACGCCATCCGGCCACACTGCCCCCTTGCCACCTGACAAATGAGACCATCTCCAGCCAGAGACAGTTGGTAATTGTGCAATCAAATTAACGTGGGTTTCGGCTTAATGAAGTGCTTAATGTCCTGAATGAGGCTGAGCCCTAATATTTAGAGAAGCAAGCTGGACTCCAGGAAAGACAAGAACAGACCTCGGTTAATGCCTGCTAGTATTAATTGTGCTTGCAAATGAAACCTTTTCAGAAATTCATCCTTCATGTGAGGCCCAGTCCTGCTGTGTTTTTGCTATGGATTTTTCCTGCTGTGGCTCATAAACAGGACAATGGAAGGAACATTTTACTGGAAATCTCTGCCGAACTCCCCGTCCTAGGGCAGATTTTTTTCACAGCATCTCGGTTTTCTCAATTGAAGAGCAAGAAACATATTTCTCTGAAATTTCTATTTTTGTCCCTCCAAGTGGCTTATTTTTTGGAGTTAAAGATTGATACTCTGGAGGCAGGTTGACCTGGTGATAAATCTTTCCTCTCTTACTTACCAGCTGTGTGACCTTAAAGAGAACTTAACCTCTCTGAGCCTTAGTTCCCACTACTGTAAATATGGATAATAATAATTTCTGTTCCTTGGTACTAAGAACAGTCAATGAGATACTGCATGGAAAGCACATAGTACAGGACATAGGACATATTAGCGCTGATTAAATCTGGTTGATGTTATAAATGGGAAATTACTTTCAGGATGAATTATGCATCACTACCTTGGTATCAGGAGTTTTTATTTTCATTAAGCTGATGATTTAGCTCTTGCTTAGAGAATTACTGATGATTCAGTAATTAACTCAATAAATATTTATTGAATGGCTATTATGTGCCGGGCACTGTTTTAAGCGCTAGGCACTTTCAATTGTAGTGTCAGAGGGAGACACGTTGGCAGATAAATAAGCTAATTTCAGTTGATGATCAGTGCTGGGAAGAAAATTAAGACACTAATGGGAAAAGCAGGATTTCTTAACTTTTTTTGTGCTGAGAACTCCTTTGGTAGTCTAGTGAAGACCATGACTCCCTTTTCAGAATATCTATAAATGCATAATATAAAAACATTGAATTATAAGAAAGCCAATTATATTGAAATACAGTTTTCAGAATGTACATGTGCCTATTGACTAATGCATTATCACCAAGATCAAGTACAAGTTCTAACACAACCCTATAATTCTAAAATAGGATTAGTGTAAACGATATTTTGAGATAATCCATATCAATGATAGTCTTATATGTAAATAGCTAGGATTTTTGTTACTAAAAAAGTCAGAGGTATCATTAATAATATTCTAGTTTCTTACCCACATTTATGGTGAAAGGAATGCTACATTTGAGTTAGAGGTTAATAAAAATAAAAATTTAATTTTTCTCATCCAAGCTCATAGATTCTTAATATCCCCCAAGGACCTCTTTGGAGTCTGTAGTCTCTGGGTAGGAACCCTTGGAAAAGAAAGTGATTTTGGCTGGGGGTTGAGCTGTTTTTCAGAGATGAATAATGTGATTTCTGCTTTTAAAAAGCCAATCTGGATATTTAGATTAACAGAATAGGCTTGAGAGTCCAGAAATAAATCCATATATCATAGGTGACTGGTTTTGGGCTAGGATGTCAAGATCACTTAATGAGGAAAGAACAGTATTTTTTTTAAAAAAATGGTTCTGAGACAACTGGATAGCCACAAGCAAAAGAAAGAAGGTGGACCCTTAACTCATACCACATACAAAATTAACTCAAAATGGATCAAAGACCTAAGTGTAAGAGCAGAAACTTTTAAACTTTTAGGAGGAAAACCTTTTAGGGGTAAACCTTTGTGAAGTTGGATTTGGGCATTAATTCTCAGTGTGATATCAGAAGCATTAGCAATGCAAAAAAATAGGTCAATTGGACCTCATCAAAATTTAAAACTTTTGTATTTGAAAGGGCACTATCAAAGTAGTGAAAAGAAAATCCACAGAATGGGAGAAAATGTTTGCACATCCTGTGTCAGAGAAGAGTCATATCTAGAATATATAAAGAGCTCTTACAGCTCAGTAACAAAAAGACAGCCAATTAAAAACCGAGCAAAGGATAAATAGTCATCAACACATTAGTTATCAGGTGAGTGCAAATAAAAACTACAACGAAATACTACTTCACACTCACTAGTATGGCTATTATAAAAATGACAGCTCATAAGGCTTGGCAAGGATGAAGATGTGGACAAATTGTAAGCCTTGTATGTTGCTGGTGGGAAGGTAAAAAAGGATGCAGCAGATTTAGAAGGCCAACTGACAACTTCTTCAAAAGTTAAACATGGAATTACCCTGGACACAGCTGTTCCACTCCCAAGTATACTCAAGAGAAATGAAAGCATATGTCCACTTAAAACTTGTGCTCAAATGTTCATAGCAGCATTATTCATAATAGCCCCAAAGTGGAAACAATGGACAATTAGATTAACAAAATGTATAGTATATTCATGCAATGGAATATTATTTGGCCATGAAAAGGAATGCAATACTGACACATGCCACAACATTTATGAACCTTGAAAATTTTTGCTAAGTGAAAGAAGCCAGTCACACAGGAATATTTATTACTCTGTTTATATGAAATGTCCAGAATAGGCAAATATAGGGAGATAGAGAATAGATTAGTGGTTGCTTGGGGTTTACAGGGGTGGGAAGATGGGGCATTGATAGCTAAAAGATATAGAGTTTCTTTTTGTGGTAAGAAAAATGTTCTAAAATCGATTATAGTGATGGCTGTACAAATCTGTGAATATACTAAAAGCCATCGAATTGTAACCTTTACATGGGTGAATTGAATGGTATTTTAATTGTCATTCAATAGAAGTGTGACCAAAAAAGTCCTTCTGACTGTGATGTGGAGAATTAAGTGTGGGTTGCAAGATAAAAGCAAGGAGAATATTCAGGAGCCCGCTTCATTAGTCCCAGTTGAGAGGATGATGCCTGGGGCGGGGATGGAGGCAGTGGAGGCGGTGAGCACGTGTGGGAGGTGGCATAGGCACAGTGGGCTGTTCAGTTGAAAACAGAGAAATCGAGGGTGACTTCTAGGTTGTCGACCTTAATAGCAGGCATTTTCCTCCCAGAAGACCTGAGTTTCAGTTACAGTTTGTAGAAACGTTGAGAAGGATTGGTGGTAGATCTAAGAGCTACAAACTCTTTGGAGAGTTGGATTGCAAGGTGTTATCAATTTCGTTGTGCCTTTTAACAAGGAAAAATATTCATTATACACACACACTCACCACACCTTCACATGCATTCTTTTGCATGTGAAGCAACATTCAAACCACACATTTCAGAAAGCCAAGCCAGAGGAGGAAGAATGAACCCTTAGCTTCATGATTTCTCATGTGGATGCTAAATTTGTTCAGTGAAAAGAGATCAGTGATTAGAGTAAGTAGGGAAGAATCTATTCAAGAATTTATGTATCTTAAACATGTCCATCAAACATAACCTTCTCCCAGTCACGTGTAAAAGTAGTTAAAGAAGGGAAAATGTCATTTCAGAGTCTTGAGTATTACCAAATTTTGATTAAGTCAGCAAGATAATGGCCAAATTAACCATCATTTCTCCAGTCACTTGGTCCCAACTGAAGCCCAGGCTAAGAAAATTGTCAGTCCAGGCATATTAAAATCTGAGTTACTTAGGGACCTTCTGGGAGACAACGTGGCTTCGGTAATGAGCAAGCTCTGGAAACTAAAGAAGTAATCTGATTGTTAATTGAGGTTACCTGCTTCACCTCAAGCAGAAACAAATGAAGTGGACTCTCCCTGAACATGTAAATAGCTCTGTTGAGGGGAGTCGGGGCTGTTCCATGATGTGGAACTCTCTGTGGCTTGTGTGCACATAGACGCACAAGGCCCTGTTCCCGGGGTGGGGGTGGAGGAAGCCTTCCCAGGAACCTTAACCTTGAGCCAGAGGGGCAGGAGTTGATGCACTCAGGGGTGCTTGGCGAAGATATGTTTCCCTCAGCATTTTTTCCTTTTCCTCTAGTGACCTTGGAGAAACTAATTTAACACTAGTTCCGTTAAATTAGTTGACAGAGGGTCCATTTCTAATCCTGATGGTGCCAACTTTACCAGTGTAACTCTAGGTGAGGCAGCTAGAACTCCGTGGCTCACTTTCCTCGTTCACAGAGAACAGTGGATTAGACAATTTGTGAAATAATCTTCACTGTAGCACTCTTGGCTGTGCTTTTAATTGAGGTGAAATTCACATAGCATAAAATTAACCATACCAGAGTGTATGATTCAGGAGCATTTAGTATATTCACTATGTTATGCAACCATCACCTCTGTTTAACTCTAAGACATTTTATTACCCCAAAAGGAAACCCCATACTCTTTAAGTAGTCACTTCCCATCCCCCCCACTCTCCCTGCCCCTGGCAAGCAATGATCTGCTTCTGTCTCAATGGATCTACCTCTTCTGGATGTTTCATATAAATGGAATCACACATGTGACTTTCTGTGTCTGGCTTCCCTCACTGAGCATAATACAGAGTGGGGCAAAAGTAAGGTTATAGTTGTGAGTATGCAAAACACAGAGTTTATTCATTATTTTTTATTAATTATGTTATTATTTTTCATGTGAACATCCATGTGGTAGCATGTATCCGTATGTAACTCCTTTTTGTGGCTGAATAATACTCCATTGTATGGATTTATCACATTTTGTTCATCCATTCATCAGTTGATGGGCCTTTGGGTTGTCTCTACCTTTAGGCTATTGTGAAAATTTGTGCCCAAGTATTTGTTTGAATTTTTGTTTTTAATTCAATTCTTATATACCGAAGAGTGGAATTGCTGGGTCATCTGATAATTCTGTGTTTAACTCTTGAGGAACCACTAAACTCTTTTCCACAGTAGCTGCATCACTTACATTCCCGCCAACAATCTACGAGGATTGCAATTTGTCCACATCCTCACCCATATTTGTTCTTTTCTTTTTTTTAGCTTTTGTTGTTTCGCTTAGAGCCACTACAGTTTGTTTTTGATTTCTAGAGTAAAAGTAGCTCCTGGTCAGCATTTGAATCCCACCCTAGTTCATCTCAGGGGGTGTGTTCCACCTCCCACCACAGTTTTAGGGGCGGGCCAACAGAGCAATATGGGAAGAGCTCAGTGGTTGGACTCCGAGTTGGGACTCACATCCAGGCCTGCCTCTTTCTAGGAGTATAACCTCGGGCAAGTTAACATCTCTGTAAGTCTGGTCATTCCATCTGGGTAATGGCCATGATACTGCCCCCCTCAACCCAGGGTCAAGATGTGTGTAACTTTCTAGCACATGCTTGGCAGATAGTGGGCTGAATAAATGATTTCCTTCTCAGTGATGAGCACCAGTAGAGGGAAAGAGATGGATTTTAAACATAGTGCTTTTACATTTTTCTTCTTCTTATTTTTGGTATTGGGCCTTATCATAGACTGTTTTCTTTGCATTGGATTTTCTGCCAAAGCATTAGATTAATATATTTATTCTGTTTCTGTATACCCCTTGATGGGGGTGAGGAAGATGAAGTGGCCTGACAAAATTGGGAAGGTAAACTGGGTTAACTCGCGACCTTGAGATTCCTCAGGGGCATGAATCACCTTTGTTTATTTTCCATTATGTCCATGGTCCGGATGGGCTTGGAATGGTTATTGATCTTCCTGTTCCTTCCAGAACACGGCCTTCTTATCATTCTTTAAAAAAAAGAAAAAAGAAAAATTGTTGGCCACAAGATGCTTCATTAACTTTAGAGGAGTCGACAACTATTTATATTACTATGATATAAACATGCATCCCCACAGACACTTTTCAGCCACATCTCCCAGGTAACACTCACTGATAAGCCCTGGTGATAGAGTGTGCACGGTGGATTGTTCTTTTCTTGGTCTCCAGAACTGAAGGTTCCCACACAGCGAGGGCTGAAGGCTACTCCCCCCTTGGGGTTTGGCTCTGGTGGTTGTGAGGGTTTTGGAGCCGTGCCTCGTGGGGAGGGAGGTGCCACATGACCACGGTGGCCCCAGTTGGAGTTTCTCATCACTGGAGGTGGCTGAATAGTGGGAGAGAATGAAAAAAGCAACGAGGGTGTTTAGGTCCGATGCCCAGTTAGCTCAGTGTGATAGACAAGGAGATGCCTGGACTACTGATTTCCCATGCCTTCACATTGACATCCTCTACGTATTTATTAAACACTTATTCAGTGTGGAGACAGCTTTGTGTGGGGGAAGAGAAGGAGAAGGAAGAAAACGATTCCAGAGGTACCTCGGAGGCCTTGGCCCCTGCCTTAGCCATTCAGAGACCCTCTATTGGTATTTGAATTTGTCCCTACAGAGTCTTAGCTCCTCACAGGGGTTTCCCAAATAGTCTTCCTGATCATGTGTACTAAGTACTCTTGCTGAGAATCCCAGTTTCCCATCTTGTTACATTTCTTGGGCACCTTATACATTGATACCGCTCCCCCTTTCAGGAAACTGACCAGTTGGCCCACCCCCTAATTCATCTCTGGTTGAGAGTTTTCTGAAAATATTTAATTTAATGTTTATTCTGTGCCAGGCAATGTGCTAAGCCCCTTGTAAGTATCACCTCAATTCATCAACATAGCAGCCTACAAGGTAGGTACCAATATTAACCTTATTGTACGGATGAGGAAAACAAGGCACAGAGAGGTCAGAGTGGCTTGCTTGAAGTGCACAAGGAAGATTTGAATCCAGATCTTTAACTTTGATTCCTACATTTGTCTTGGGCAAAATCATGTATTATTTCTTTCCAAGCCAGGTTTTCAGACCCCTTGACAGCAAATGAAAGCAGTTTGGGGATAAGTTGATCCTAAAATGTCATACACATAAAACCTAGTGATTTATTTTGGAAACAGAACTATTACAATCATGAAGTATAATTAGCCATAGTGTAAGTCTTTGTGAGAACTGGCGGGGGCTACCCTCTAAAAGGTGGTTCTGTTTAAATTGGTTCCTAGGAGGTAGAGCATTTATGCCATAATTTGCATTTTGCTGTACCTTCCAAGCCATAGACTGACAGAGCTTTAGAAAGATGGGACTCAAGTTCGCAGGCACCTTCTGAGGGCTGGCCAACCTCAGGACCAGAACCTGGGTTTAGTCAGAGGCTCTGTAAGAAGGGTGATTGATCGCTTTTCCTATCTGCAACTAATTACAAAAAAAAAAAAAAAAAAGCCAGGAACTTAGGAAAAATTTTCCATCATCTGCTTTTCACTGTGGACCACAAATTGCTTGATAGTCTGGCTGTTTCCAGGGCGTTGACGTCAGTGGAAACGGCATGCACAGAATTGTTAGCTAATATGCCACAGACTCCATGCTACAGTCTGGCAAAGGAAATGCTGCCCCAGACAAAGGGGAGGCTGGGTTATATAAAAAGCAATAAGCTTTCCCCTTAATTACTCCCGAAGAAGGAGAATTCTGGCTTTTAAGCTTAACTAAAAGTAGGCAGAGAGCAGATTTGGTCATGAGGGAGGCACGCCCCTCTGAGATGCTGCAATCATTCCTCTGGACGGTGATCGTAAAACGGGGACCAAAACGAGTTGAACCGCTGGGAGTGTGTGGCCATCCCATAGCCTCTGTTTTATCTGAAGCCCCTCCTGTGGGTGAACGGGTTCCCTCAGAGTCCATTTGATTTATTCCTCCTCTCTCCTCAGAGCATCAGGTCCTGGGTGGGGCGAGGGAAAGATAAATGACTCCCAGCAGCCTTGATGTAGATTACTTAGTGCCACTTGTCACTTCTTTTCTCCCTGGGACGGGTTTGAAATGAGATTGTTTTCGACAGACTGCCCATGATGAATGAGCAAGAAATCGCTCTCAGTGCTGATCCTCACCAAATCACCCTGATAGATGTTGGTGGTGGCGGGGCCCTTCTGGGTGCTGTTTCATGCCTGGGGGTGTGGCAGGTTGGGCGCTCAGCTAAGCTGGGCCAAACAGGGTGTTTCTTGGACAAAGAGGGATGAGGGTCTTGGTGTCTGGACTGTGCATTTGGTCAGTTCCTTCCTTTTAACAGTGGCTGAAAATCCTAACTATTCCAGATCTGAGACAGGTAGGTAGGCTGAAGGGACATATACATCCGTCAGTTCTGAATTGCTATGTTGTTTCCACGTGTAACTGTCAGGAGTAAGGCAACTGACGTCAGCTATAAATAGAACAGTGACGAGGACACACAGCAGGGCAAGAAGCCTCCAGGCATGTTCTCAACCTCTTATTAGTCCATGACCTTTTCTGAAAATTCATAAAAATAGCATGTCCTCCGCCTGGCTGGCATGGCTCAGTGGTTGAACATTGACCTATGAATGAGGAGGTCATGATTCAATTCCCCATCAGGCCATATGCTCGGGCTCCATCCCCAGTGGGGGTTGTGCAGGAGGCAGCCAGTCAGTGATTCTCTCTCATCATTGATGTTTCTCTCTCTCTCTCCCTCTCCCTTCCTCTCTGAAATCAATAAAAATATATATTAAAAAAATAATATGGCCTTCTTCAGTATTATTTGGCATTTCAAAGACGACGGAATACCCTGTCTAAAACACAAAGGACACTCAGAGCAGTTCCAGTTCAATGGGTGTAGTTACCCTCCTTCACTTGGGCACATGGCCTCCATGGCTCCCTGGCTGCCTACCAGGTCCCATCTTGCCTCCTCCAGAGGCCACAGGACGAAGGCCACAGATGTCTGTCCAGTGATGGTTACACAACGGCTAGCGGCCCAGGCCAGCCGTGGAGCTTCCTGTGGCTAGCTTCGGGAGAGTCACAAGCTTCCTGCCTCTTGGGTTCAGAGAGGCATGGGAGACACGGCCGGCTGGGGCCCATGCGAAGGAGGGCTGGCTCCCAGGTGGGTGTGAAGCAACAGCACAGCCCGGGGAACGACTGGGAATACCAATTGGCTTCTGCCGTGATTCAGAAGCAGAGCCAGCGGAGAGCTTGCTGGTTTCTCTGGTCCCGGTGGAGCCTTGTGGAGCAGGTGGAGAAAGATGGGTCATGCTCCCTCTGACCTTGTTCTTCCGGAAATGTTACCCTGTCTTCCCAATAGTTTCAGTTTCTGTTTAGATGTATGAATAGATGGACTGAGAAGAAATGTAGATGCCCAGGCACAGCCCGTTGGTCAAAGTCAGTGCCAGTCTGTTTTGCTGGAACTCCATGCCCCTCTCTGTCCTTGCTCAGTGCCTCTCTGCCTGGTGGCTCACTGAATTCTCCCCTCTGTCAGCATCCTGCAGGGAAGGTCTCAGGCAATCACCCCTCAATGAAGCTGAGGTCAGCAGTCCAGCACTGTCCATTGGATTGACAACATTCATTCATCTATCAGACAGTCATTGAACCTTCTTCTGCATCATGTTCTGTGCCGGGTGCTGGAAGGGAATAGGAAAAGTTTCCTACCCTTAAGGGCTTCACGGTCTGACATGGAATCTGACAACTGGTAGTACTGGCAACAAAACAACAGTAAAAGTGTACAGAGTGCTTCCTATGTTCTAACCCTTTTCTTCTTCTTTTTTTTTTATATTTTATTGATTTTTTTACAGAGAGGAAGGGAGAGGGATAGAGAGCTAGAAACATCGATGAGAGAGAAACATCGATCAGCTGCCTCCTGCACAACCCCCACTGGGGATGTGCCCGCAACCAAGGTACATGCCCTTGACCGGAATCGAACCTGGGACCCTTCATTCTGCAGGCCGACGCTCTATCCACTGAGCCAAACCGGCTAGGGCCCTTTTCTTCTTATTAACTCATCTAAGCCTTACCACAAGCTCCTGAGGTGGGTGCTTTCATCACTCTCAGGTCATAGATGAGAAAACGGGTTTAGAGAAATTAAGGCGCTCCCGACATCACATAGGTAATGGGCAGCGCCACCATGATCCAAATCCCCAAACTCCAGCTCTAGGTGTAGATGCCCTGCAGGGGTGGGCCTAGGGCAGGGGGACGTGAGGGGAGGGAGTGTCAGCACCTCCTGGGGGTCAGGGGAAGCAGCTCTGGGGAGCTCATGCTTGGGCCGTGCCCTGCGTCTTCCCACAGGGTCTTGGTCTTCGGTGTCAGAAGGAAGCGGTCCCTGATTTTCTGGGCTCGGCTGTAGATGCTGGGATTACCCCACAGCCCTTTCCTGCAGTGTGAGGACCATCCCAAAGGAGACCGGTTCACCAGTGCCCTCCATTCAGATTCAGGGACTTGGGAGCTATGTGCAAGGGAAGGTTTGTCTGTCCCTGCGCTCAGCTCCATCTTCAGGACACGACTTTCAGAGTCGCAGTCATGCAGGATCGAAAGCCTTGAGGACCCCTTCAGAAGGCATGCGCCTCCTCTCCCAATCTGGGGTTATGCGCCTTGGGCCTACGTCATGCCTTGTTGGTTAGAACAGAAATTAGAATAATTGACTCCCTATTTTGGGAACAGACTCATCTGTGGCTAATTAGATCAGCCAAACCCCAGGTGTGTCTGGGTCCATGGAACTGTAACATTCCGGATAGGCAGCAAATATGGCAAAAGGAGAGAGACAGGCCGAGACTGAGATCGACTGACTCATGGGAAGCACCCCTCCCCTTGCCCCCGCCTCACAGCAGGTCAGGAGCAGAGGCCTGGTGAGGAAATCAGTCCACACCCCCGGCAGCCACCGGCTCCTGCTGGGAGTGGCACAGTTGGCTCCTGGACTCATCCATTCTGTAGCTTCTCTGGTGTCAGGCGATGCTCCAAGCAGTGAGGACTCCCACTCACTTGAGTACTGACCTAGATCTTGTCCTGTGGGCCACTTGGTTCTGCACGTGCGCCAGCACCAGCAAGACTCCCCACCTCCTTCTTCACTCTGCCCAGAACCTCTGCCAGGGGACCACGACTGTGCCTGGGAGTGCTCACTGAAGCTGTGCTCTCTGAAACTACACTGCCCAACGAAGGGATCTTGTTAAGAAACCACCCCCAGACTGAGGAGAGGAAGGCGGCAGGGCGACCAGTCAGAGCCAGGAGAGAGGGCAGACCACTTGCCTTTGAGAAATGGACTCATGAGCTTTGTTAGCCCTGCGGTGGCTCTCAGCCTTGGGCCTGATTCTCCTGCCTCTGGAGTTTCCTGTCGTTATGTCTGCATGTCCAATTAAGAAGGTATCCAAAGAGGCCACCCCCGTTCCCTGGCTCTCATTTTTGGTTCATCGTCGACACGTCCTACCTCATCCTCTCACCTCCTTTTAAATTTGTTTTGGGGACAGATAGGTTCTCTAGCTGGGGAGTGAGGCTGATAATAAGGACTTTAAAGATGACAGCACAGATGGGCAGGGATCACCGGAGTCATGCCAAGATGAACAAATGGCTGGGTCAGTGTCATTGGAAAACCAAAACATACTCTGTGACAGCACGGTCTGATGGGAAAAACTATGACCACTATGTCTTCCAAATTTCTCTTCACAGCCAAAGAGAAATGGCGTGATCATTTAAATACACCTTCACCTGTATTAGCACCCCACAATCCAATTCATAATGGAACCTCGGCCAGAGAGTGGTGGGCTCCAATCTCTGACCTAATCTCAGCTCATGAGGCTTAAGCTTTGGTTTGTTAGTTTGTTTTTCTGAAGGGCAGAGCAGCTTTGCCTTGAGAAGCGGAAATGCAGAGAGTGAGATCCCCTTTATTTAAAAAACTAGAGGCCTGGTGCATGAGATTCATGCACTGGGGGGTTGGGGAGTTCCCTCAGCTCAGCCTGCACCCTCTTGCAGTCCGGGAGCCCATGGGGGATGTCCGACTGATGATGGTCAGACATCCTTAGAGCTGCTGCGGAGGCAGGAGAGGCTCCCGCCACCATGGTTGCACTTGCCAGCTGTCAGCCCACCTTCTGGCTAAGCAGTGCTCCCCCTGTGGGAGCGTACTGACCACCAGGAGGCAGCTCCTGCATTGTGTCTGCCTCCTGGTGGTCAGTGCATGTCATAGCAACCAGTCATTCCACTGTTTGGTCGATTTGCATATTAGCCTTTTATTATTTAAAAAATATGTTTTTATTGATTTCAGAGAGAAAGGGAGAGAAAGGAAGAGAGAGAGAGAGAGAGAGAGAGAGAGAGAGAGAGAGAGGATGATGATGATGACAGAGAATCATTGACTGGCTGCCTCTTGCACGCTGCCCACTGGGTATTGAGCCCGAAACCCGGGCATGTGCCCTGACCAGGAATCAAATCATGACCTCCTGGTTCATAGGTCGGTGCTCAACCACTGAGCCAGGCCCTAGAGGTTAAGCTAATTAGGGTCCTGGAAGATTCATTAAAAGTAAACAATTCATCAAGATTTTTTAGAGAATGACTGAGTGATTGGAAGGCCCTTTCCAGCAATTTCCTTCTGGCTCTTCTGGAATAAAGAGCAGGATGCTGAGAACGGAGGATGGGAGGATGAGTGAAGGACAGAGGAAGCAGGATGGAAGGTATTGAGGAATTATCCAGCAAGCAGTGAGAGCAATTTGCATTGTGAATAATTAAGGTTGTTCAGACCCTGCGGACTTGGCTGAAGCACCACTCACAAGCACTTTCTTTGCAGGTTAAAATTAATTGGAGTGTTGGTTTATTTATCTTCTCCCTTGGTGAACCAAATGACTCATCTGATTTATAAACCTTCTGCCTACCCACTCTCTATTAAGATCAGTGGGGGTGAGCAAGTGCTGATTTTGTGTTCCCTGGGGCCATTGTTTGTAGAACCAAGATGCTGGTGGCTGGGTCAGTGCCTGCTAGAGACTTCCCAGAATGTCTAGTTTTTATGGAAAGGGAAAACAGGTCAACTCATGAGTTTGGGTGTCATTTATGTCTTCAGGCAGACCTTTTAGCAGAAACTAAAATATATGGCTCAGGGGTAAAGAGGATGAGACCCCAGAGCTTGAGAAGTTTTCGATTTCAAACCTAGCTAGAGTTTCCAGCCCACCAGGAAGGCTACCTGGCACAAGCTCCTGTTCCTTGTGTTTAGAGATGCCCCCTTGACACCATTGTGAGAGTGGCTCCTTTACACACACCAGAAGGACCCAGAATGTCGTCATACAGCTTATTACCTCTGCTGGAAGTTTCTAATCTCCTGTAACTTCAGAAAGAAATAAGATCATCAAATGTTTTTCCAGCCTGGCTCTGAGGAAGGTCAGGCATTCATTGCAGACCCTGTGGGCCAGTCGTTGGAGATGCTACGGAGGAGATCTGGCTCCCCAGTGACCTGGAGACTATAGAGCACGTGGCTAGTCCTGTGTCTCTAGATCCTGACCATGTGGAACAGGCGTTTTTGGCTCTGGCCCTGACCAGTGCTATGACCTTGACAAGCCAGCCTAGAGGCTAAAGCACATCTTTGGTGTCAAATTGCCTGAATTTAAATTTTGCCTAATCACTTGTGAGCTGGGTGAACCTGGGCATGTTGCTTAACCTCCTCTCTGGGCCTCAGTTTCCTCTTCTGTAATATGAATACAATAACATAAATCATAACACAAATAAGGTTGCTATGAGGAGTAATTGAGTCAGCATATGAAAATACTTAGAACAGTATTTTCATATGCTGACTAATGAGTTTGCCGACCTCTTAAGGCAGTGGTCGGCAAACTCATTAGTCAACAGAGCCAAATATCAACAGTACAACGATTGAAATTTCTTTTGAGAGCCAAATTTTTTAAACTTAAACTTTTTCTAATGCCACTTCTTCAAAATAGACTCACCCAGGCCGTGGTATTTTGTGGAAGAGCCACACTCAAGGGGCCAAAGAGCTGCATGTAGCTCGCGAGCCGCAGTTTGCCGACCGCTGTCTTAAGGGACTTTAGTTATTGTTATTCTTTTTTAAACTCTCCAGGTTTCAGGTTCTGCACCTGTAGCAAGGAGCTGGTCACAGGGATGAGGAGATAATGTAGTGAATGTGCTCAGCACAGTGCTGGGCGGGGCATTTGGCTCAGTGTTTGGCAGCAGTGGGTCAGAGCTCTGGTGACAAGTGACAGGCCAGGGGTCATCTTGTCACTTTCCTCTGGGATTAAGAGATGCGAGTGCTGAGAAACCGTGAAGGGGGTCAGAGCCCTTAAAATATGTAACTTCAGGACAAAAGACAGTCTCATACAGGCTACACCTGAGCTACAGTAGGGAAAGGACCTTCTTAGAATTCTGGCTTTTTGAGGCCTGTGGTAGGTTTGGGGGAGGTGGCACTGCCTATCTGTGAGGCGGTGGAAGCACGTGGTGGGCGCAGCTCTGAAGCGCCTTCTCCTGGGCCAAGGTGAACATGCCAGGGGAATCTGCTGGACCCGGTGCCGGAAGGCGTCCTGGGCCTGGGAGACCTGTGTGCAGGGGACACCTACTCAACGGTGGTGGGAACAGGAAGCAGGAAGCAGGTCTTTCAGCTCTCCTGTTCAGTCAGTTGCTTCTGGAAATCCAGTTGTTGTTGTTTTTAATGCAACAGTTCTGATTAAAGTACGGTGTAAAGGCCATTTTATGACCTTTGACCGCAGAAGAAGACCAGAGACATAGTGCTTTGTAAGTGCAGGGAGGCCATAGGGCTCCCCTGGGAACGGGGTGCTGTGGAGAGAGTGGCTCAGAGCTTTGGGGGACCCGAGGGAGATACTCTTCCCCTCTGAGCCCACTCCCCTTACCCCCTCCCTCCAGTTTTGGTCCTGGAATTTGTTTCCACGGTTTACCCTTCCTCTTTCTCTTCCTTCTGCTCTTCCACTGTGTTGATATATACAGTTGATCCTTTAATAACATGGGGGTTATTCATACTTGGGTTCATTTATACTTGGATTTTTTAAAATAAATGCTGTAAATGTGTTTCCCTTATGATTTTCTTATAACATTTTCTTTTCTCTAGCTTATTTTATTGTAAGAATACAGTACATGATACATATAACATGCAAAATATGCATTAATAGACTTTATGTAATTGGTAAGGAATTTGGTCAACAGTAGACGATTAGTAGTTAAAGTTGGGGAGTCAAAAGTTATACATGGATTCTTGACTGCTTAAAGGGTCACCACCCTTAACCTCCATTTTATTCAAGGGTCAACTGTATATTTAAAACATTATGGAAATGACTCATAAATAGTGTAAATAGGCACATTTTAAAAATCTTAAAAATCTTTTGTTCCCATGACATTTCTGCCCACTAAATGTCTAAAGGGGATAGGGAATATTTTTCTATAGGTGTGCACCACTTGAAAAGAAAAAGAAAAGTTAAGAAAAGAAAAGAAACTCAAAACAGAGATTAGGAATTAACTATTCTTAGTACAAATTTTTCTCATTATCAAAGTTTCCATCCCAAGATTTCATCACAGTGTTCTTGTTGAATTTACAACAAGATTGTTTATAAATCAATTTGGTCTACACATAATTTTCAGCAAAACATCTGCACCATAAATTGAGGTTCACTTGCATTTCATACTACTTTTTTTCTCATTTAAAAGATTTTTCCACTTTGTTTTGTCAGTGTCATCTTTAATTGCTCTGTGTTTTCATTCTTGCAGCTCTTGGAGACTTCATAGCAAACCCAAATCCTGAAGGTAGAGAGCTTGACGGTGGCCAAAACCACTCTTGCTGTTTTTAGATCATAATCCCATTTCTTTAATGTATCTGAGTTGATGGTGGGAGGTGACCAAGAGAAAGTGAGGGATGAGTGATGGGGATTGACTTGGAATATACATCTCCATAGCTAATACAGGAAAAGATAGTGTTCATTAAAAAAACAAGGTTTACTCATTTGAACTTTTCATTCATAATGTGGTGGCCGAGTGGAGACTTAGAGACATGGCTTCCAGGCCTAGCTCTGCTATGCGCTAATTATTCTCCCGTCTGTAGCCCATTTCCTCATCTGTAAAATGAGTACATAATGCTTATCTGGAAGGGTACTTGTGAGGGTCCTAGTCAAAGTAATATGCAAAGCTAATGTTCAGCTTATAATACTCATTTCATAAATGTTCTTTTTTTCTTCTTATGAATGAGTTAATGGTTAATAAATTTCTGCTGAAAGAATTTATTCCTATTTAGAAGACTTCAGGAACTGATTCCTAGAATTGAAGAGAGCTACCACATTTCATTAATTTAAAGATACATTTTTCCAGAAAACAAGAAATATCTTTACAATTAATAGCTTCTAGAGCTATAATTGGCAGGTCTTTTTCTTCTTAGTGGTACATAAAATAGTGGCCCATCTTCTTATTGATGACAACTTAGATTCAAGGAAATTGAGTATTGAATATGTATAATGTATAATCTCCTCCTTCTTCTTCTTCCTGTTTTTCTTTTTTAACAGCTATTTTGAGATCTATCTCATATATTATAAAATTTACCCACTTAAAATGGTTCATTGATTTTTGATATATTCACAGTTGTACATCCGTCGCCGCAATGTAACTCTAGAGCATTCTCAACAACCCCAAAAGAAACTATTATTAGTCACCCCCATTCCCCACTACCAATCTTCCCTACCCTGCTGATCTGTTTTCCGACTTTATGGATTTACCTATTTTGGACATTTCACATAAATGTCCAAGGAGGGACAGAGAGAGCTCCAGCCAGCCAGCCACCTCTGGTGTCTCTTCTTATAAGAGCACTAGCCCATCATGAGGGCCCCACTTTCCTGGTCTCATCTAAGCCTAAATATTTCCCAAAGGTCCATCTCCAAGTACCATCACATAGGAGTTTAGGGCTTCCCTGTATACATTTTGGGGAGACACAATTTATACGGTATCTTTTAGCATATGGTATCTCTTTGTTTAACTTTTGAAGAACATTTAGCTTCTTTTCTTATGAGCTCTGTTCTGTCTCCAGCGTCCATAGTGACCCTTAGGAGTTTACATGAGGTGCATACTCTGCAGCTTACCGGTGCCAACACCATCGTCATTCATTTGTCCATTCCATGGAAACTTGATGGCCTGGTTAATCCTGTTCTGAGTGCTGTGAGCCAGAAAACCAGTGAACATAATCAAGGACCATTTATCATCTAGTGGGAGAGATAGGCAGGAAACAAACAATAAAACAGACAAATATAAAAAAAACAATTGCAATCCGTAATCATGCTGTGGAGCTAAAAGAGGAGACCGGTCAAACAGAAGGTGGCTGCGCCTGACCTGGTGAGGCGGGAAAGGAGGGACGTCCAAGAGGAGAGAGACAATTTGGACAGAATCCACTGGTGGGTTGGCTTATGGAGTGAACGAAAGGAGGGATCAAGGGCCTTCTTGGTGTTTGTCTTGGACCAATTAGGACCACCATCATGAACATGTTAAGTTTGAGAAGTCTGTGAGACATGGAGGAGTCAATGTCAAGGAGGAAGTTAAATATCAGACTCCAGTGCTTAGAAGAAAGCCTGGCCTGGACTTAACCTTTCAGGATCGGATCGTAGAGAGGAATTTCGAATGAATGGAGTCATCTAAGGCAGGAGTGGGGAACATCTGGCCCGTGGGCCATATAAGGCCCGAGAAATCATTTGGTCTGGTCCTGCCAAGGCATTACGAGTGAGTGCATTAAATGTTTGACCCAATATAGCAGGCTAATTTTTAAGTTGATAATTTTGTGTGGCCCTCCAATGATGTTATAAATATCCAAATGGCCCTTGGCAGAAAAAAAGGTTCCCCGCCCTGATCTAGGGAAAGAGGTGAAAGTGGCCCAGGGTGGAGGGAGGAGTGTCCCAACATTTAGAGTCCGGGTACCACAGAGCAGCCTGCCTGGGAAACTGAGAAGTATCAGAACCTGGTGGGGGCGGGAGGATAGTGGAAGCATGCGGAAGGCAGTGTTTCCAGGAGGAGGAAGTGGTCTCCTGCCCCATCCTGCTGAGACATCAGGGAGGACAGGAGCCCAGAGTCCTTGGTAAGTTTGCGGCATGGGTGCTGGTGTCCCTGACAAGTGCTGCCAGCGCATGGTGGGGGTGGGCCAAGAGGGGTGACAGTGATGGGCTCTTTTGGAAATCTGACTGCAGTACAGACAGTGAGAGTCGAGTATGTGAGTGGGATGTGGGGTCAGGAGGGTTTTGTTTCATGCTGGGCAAGGTTAACATTTAGCAGCCAGCACTCAGGTAGTGAGGGAGAGATGGCTAGAGCATCACAGACCCTGAAAAGCTGAAACAAGGGCCTGGGAGGGCGTGGCCTTTAGCAGGCAAACAGGAAGCACGAGGTGTGTGCACACGCAGGCTGGAGGGCTGCGGGGAGGAAAAAGTGATTTCGCTTATTATTTGTAATGAACTGTGCAGTGAGGCCACCAGCTGAGCACGATGGGACCTGGGAGGTTAGAGGAGAGGAGAGAAACCATGAATAGTGGCCTTGGGAAATTGGAAAGCAAACCAATTCAGAAAAATAGCAGTTTGCAGTCAGTATAGAGTGTCAATTGCTGTGTGAGACCATGAGTTTAGAGGGAAAGCGGTCATTTCAGCTGCGTGGTTTTATCCAGGGATTTTCCGATGCTCAGGGGTCCGTGTGGAACTGAGGAAGAGTTAAGTCCGTCATCGGGAGGACTTTTGTCAGGGATCGAGAATGGCTGCATAGGGGTGAGGATGCAGGACTGTGGAAATTGGGCTGGACAAGGAGGTGTGGCAGGGAGCAATGACTGGCCGGGGTTGGGGATTTGGAGATGTCTCTGAGGTTGAAGGACAATGCCAGTGTGGGATTTCTGAGCAGGTGAGCCTAAGGAGTAAGAAGCTGTGGTTGAAGAATGGGGCGTTTGGGGTCAAGATTCCAGATGTGTTGCAGTTGCTGCTGGCCTAGAGAATAACCATGGACGTGGGTGGGTGGCATGCAGTAAAGGGAGAGGCCACAGCGAGAGGACGCATTTCCGTGGTTCACATGTCGCAGTCATCAGGAAGATGGCAGGAGGTGAGTCTGGGGAAGACTGAGAGCCAGGAGTTCAGTCCCCTGTCCTAATCATCAGGCCCAATGGTAATTGTGTGTGTGACCTGCAGACATTGGACACCCTGTTTCTTGAACCCCGATTACAACTTGAATGTAAAATTGACATGCAGGAACGCACATTTCAGAAATTCAAGTTCGCCCCTTGGGGATCCTGCTTTATGTTTTAAGGGTGGTTGCTTTTGCCCTCATGAGTACCTTCTTCAGGCCTCCTCAGCTGCTGCCTTAGATTGACACAGAGCACCGACCACAAGGGTGAGGTTAGTGAGATGAAGATGAATAGGAAGCCCAGGTCCAGAAGCTGAAAGCTACTCTGCAGGTCTCCGGCCTCACCTGCATTCCACCATGCAGGACTCACACTGTTGTCACTCTTTGCAGGGAGCCTTGTGAATTAGACCAGTTGTTACACATCATAATTGTGTCATTGCGCGTCACAACAATGGGGTTGCAACAGTCATTATTGCACATTCTAATTATGTGGTTACTCAGTCTTTCATCAATTATATAATTAGATTTAATTACACCAATTGCACAAACGATAGTCAACTACTAATTACTTAAAATAAAATTCAGAACTGCATTCGTCGTCAGTTGCCCTGAAAACGAGAATAGACAACAAGAAAAGGAAGAAGGCTCATGAGACCAGTGAGCCAGTGAAAGGAAAGCAGCGAATTTGTGAGGGTCATTCAGGGATCCTCGTCTGGAGGTTTCTCATCTTTTTTTCTGCCACGAAGTGTGTTGTTAAGAATTGTGAGTGTTGAAGTCAAGAATACTGATTGGCCCTAACCGGTTTGGCTCAGTGGCTAGAGCGTTGGCCTGCGGACTAAAAGGTCCCAGGTTCGATTCTGGTCAAGGGCATGTACCTTGGTTGCCAGCACGCCCCCAGTAGGAGGTGTGCAGGAGGCAGCTGATCGATGTTTCTCTCTCATCGATGTTTCTAACTCTCTATCTCTCTCCCTACCTCTCTGTAAAAAAAAAATCAATAAAATATATTTATTAAAAAAATAAAAATAAAGAATACTGATGGGACTTTGGCATGCCTTGAAGAGCATATTGCTGTCATTTCCTTACAGGAAATGGGGAAGGAGAGAGAGCAAGAGTGAGGAAAGAGAGATTGATGAGAGGGGGGTGGAGGGAGACAGAGGGCAGGGGGGGGCAGGGGAGAGGGAGGAGAGAGGAGTTTGACATTTAGTAATTGAATATAGTACAGTATGATTTAGTGTGGAGACAGAATTAGTGCTGAGAAGATTCAGATTTACGATCTGAACCTCAGTCCTTACCTAACCCATTGCAGTATTTCTGACTTTTTCTTTCCTTCACCCATGGTCCTAGTTCCCCAAACTCCTTCTGAGCTTGTTCTCTGAAACTAGAACTTTAAGGCCAGGAGCCCGTCATGTCATGTTCTTTTCAAGACTAAATGTGTGAGACCAAACATTAACGGGAGAGAAACCCAGTATTTGGTACACGGAATAACTGTAGTATTGATAGTTTTCCACTTGAATTGTCTCGAGTGGTGGGTAGTGGTGAGCTGGGAGCCTATAAAACCATTGAAGGTGCAGGGCTGTGTCACAGGTGCCCATTTTGTTCCTTTGGAGGCATCTCAGAGGGTGGTCTTGTCTGCCTGAGTCTAGAGCCAGAGCAGAGGACAGTGGAGGCCGCACCTGTCAGCCTTCTCAGCCTCTGTGCCCAGGAGGACTCGCCAGTGCTTCCCCAAGAGGGAGGCGGAGAGCGCCCTGTGGGTGGGGGAGCTGGGAGCGTGCGCACATCTGGAGAGTGTGGGCCGCCGCATTTGCACGCTCACAAAGAGATATAATTGGAAGGTGCCATTTAAGCATACACATACTTAGGGAAAATTACCTGCTGGGCTGGCCAAGTACTGCATAACCACTGAGCGCCTGGATTGCTTAGCATCTGCCCTGGGCTCTCACAGCGGTTGACAGGACAAGAATTACTTCGAAAGTGCACATAATGGCTGGTGCATTACTGACACTATAAAAATACATGTTGATGCTATTGAGGGTCAGATTGGGGTTCAGTGTACTTGGTTAGCTCTTGCCTGCATGTTAAAAATGAATAGACTGCATAGCTGCAATAATACAAATGAGGAGGGAGATGTGCTTTTAAATCTAAAACAAAGGCCTGTTAATGCGATGGGTTTGTCTATGGGAGTCCTTGAAATGGACAGTGAAGCTAAGGGAGCTTGACCTAGACCTATACATCGGCCCTTCGGATTTTCCAGAGCCCCAGGATTGTGTTTCAGTTATTGCTCTGCTATGATGGGCATTCACTCCTGCATGGAGGTTTAACACCTGTTGAGGTCAAACTGCAGCTGGGGCAGGTGGTACCCAGGAGAGGGCAGTCCAGTTATGTTGGAAATTTGAGCAAGCGAATCCACTGAAATTAGAACTAAGAGAGGGGAGTCAGGCTGGGATTTTGCAGCCCGTATATCTGTTTCCTCATCTCCAGAAATCCACCAGATCAGATAAGGTTAACCCGATATTATCAGCAAATTTGCAACAGCGTGGCATGCCATCCTCTGACTTCCTTGTCAGAAACCAGGAGCATGGCAAGCAGATGTGCTGGTACTAAGCAGCCGCAGCTATTTCCTAACGAGAGCAGAAGGTGCATAAGCAGTTTACACACACAAGTCAACCCGCTGAGCTGTGATAATCTGCATTCTAGAGTCTCAGCCAGGAGCTGGTCATTCCTGGCTGGCTCTTCTAAACAGAAACGCCAGTGCAAGAGATTGAAGGGCGGTGTATTGGTGCATGAAGGCATGGGCGGGGGCTAGCATCACTGTCTTATGGAGGCACTTCCCTCAGTAAGCATCTATGGTATACATGCGATTCTGGCTAGAATAGGCTCAAGGAAAGAGATTCTACATAACAGACATCTGCAAGGAAGGGAGGGAGGGCCGCCTCCTGGGTGGCCAGTCACCAGGAACCAGCCATTCATTCAGCCGGTATTTACCGTGTTCACGCGGTCACACTCTGGCTTAGCTAAGTGTCATTAAGGGATTCTGACTTTAGTTGCAGTTTGCTCTCTCTCGGCCTATTAGCAGTTTCCATATTTATTGAGAACTTGCTATGTGCAAAGGTAAGCCCTTACAAACTTACCTCATTACTCTGCTTGGTAGCACACCTGTGATTTTCTTCATTTGATTGATGGAGAAAGGGAGCCTCAGAAAGGTTAAATAAATACCTTGCCTGATGTCACATGTTTGCTAATTGGGACTAGAATTTGAACCCCTGGTCTGAATCCAGAGTCCTTTTTTTTTTTTTTTTTTCACTCCAAAATTATACATCCTATTACATGCCAGTATCTAATGAATCCCGGACAACTTCATTGTTGTAAGCACACTTTACGTGTGGGAGACTCGCATAGGTGATCTCAAGTGTGTTTAGGAATGCATCTTTACTAATGCACATGGTAAGAAGAGCTTTGGATTAACATGGGGCAGACTGTAAATTCCTTTTTCACATAATTTAGAAAGGCAATTGACAAGCTAATATTCTATTTTGCCTTCAAGTGAGATTGGAAGTATGTGGTCAAGTGTAAGTCAAAATATTAGATGTTAAACATCTGCCCAAGTGATGTATTATAGAATATTAAATTCTCAAGTGACTCCTTATGTTGGAATAATAGAGATGAAAATCCTTTGATGTGGGTACCAAGTCATATATATGATGGGGAACTGAGGTGGGATCCGCCTCATGATAAGGGAAACACTAGCAAACTATTGTTGACCCCAGAGTTAATCTTAATAAGGTTGAGCTAGGACTTTAATCCTCTCTCCATCCATCCTTCTCTTCCTCTCTCCCATTCTTTTATTTCTTCCGTTGGTTCTCCATTTACTTATTTATTCATTTAGCAACATTTCTGAAGTACCTCCCATATTCCAGGAACGAGTTGAGGCCTTGGTGAAGGAGGGAACAGGACACAGTGTTCAGCTTTTGTGGACATTACCTTACAGGGGGCATGGACAGAAAGGTGGGGATTTGGAGGAGGTGAGTGTGGTTTGAGCTGAGTGCAGATGGGGAGAGTGATGGGCGGTGAAGGAAACTTATATGGAAGCAAAAGAGGTCCAGTTTGCAGTGAGATCTACCCAACAGCAGACAGGGGCTTGGTTTGCGGCTTTACACTTAACAGTGTGGCCTGTAACAGTTAATGAGCCTCCCTTACTCCGTGCAAGCCACTGTCTAAGCACTTGCCCTATTTTAACTCATCAAAACTTCACAACTCCACTCAACGGATTTTAAAACATCTCTACCAAGTGGAAAAGCAATGACTTCCGTGTCAGATTGATAGTTTGAAAAACTCTTTTGTTGACTTAATAGTGAATTAGGACACAGTCACATTAAATTATTTTTTCCCGTTTCAAACAGCGACGATGCTGTTCTCACTTCACTGTCTTAGCACTAGTAGGCACTTTTTTAGCTGAGCAAAAGTATTGTATATTTAATGGGATTGCTTTTAAGCTTTAAGGTAAACAAGTGTTCTGCCTTCTGCTGAAACTGGCTCTTTGGCAAATGGATCCATATCATGTTCATAGTTTCAGTTGAGCAAAAGGGGTATTTTGACTTATACAATTTTCTTTCTACTCATCATAAATGGATATTATTAGGTTTTTGCTTCTCTACTATTAGTTAGCTAGTACATAACTATGTATCATCATTTTATTTTTAAGCTTTTTTTTAAAACACTTTTAAAATATATTTTTATTGATTTCAGAGAGGAAGGGAGACGGAGAGAGAGATAGAAACATCAATGATAAGAGAATCATTGATCAGCTGTTTCCTGCAGGCCCCACAGAGGAGACCGATCCTTCAACCCGGGCATATGGCCTGACCGGGAATTGAACCGAGACCTCCTGGTCCATAGGTTGACGCTCAACCACTGAGCCATGCCGGCAGGCCTATGGATAGTCATTTTATAACTGCTTACACAGAGTATGATGTTTCAGTAGCTAGTGATTTTAAATGTTTTTACAGTTAACTACTGTTTAAGAAAATAATCCTTATTTTTTTAAATCAATTTAATATTTAGGGAGAGTGATGACTAGAAGGAGTTAGCCATCAACATATATGCTGGTTTGAATGGGCAAATTAAAGGGAAAGTCACTGTTAAATGATTTAAATGCTTGAGTCAGAACTGGCCCTTCCTGGATATTGATTTGCTGAGATTTTAGTTCCAGGAGATTTTACTCTTTGCACATTTCTTTATTTTTCTTCTGTTTCTATTAGAGCTAGCTTCTCAAAAAGATAAAACGGTTGACACGTGTTTTGTGAAGTCGTTGGCATTCTGAGGCTCCATCTTTACTGCCGCATTTGGCCTTGGCTTCACTCCCAGAGACTTGCGTTATTCCAGCAGGTAGAGCAGAGGGCCACCCCTGGGTGATTGGGGTTGTTTCAAAGACCACCCCTCCATACTCCAAAATATCTCTTCTTCAAACTTGCAGTTTACCCGTAATTCTACAATTGCACATTCGTTCTTGAAGCCTTTTCGTTGTTTATAACAATTTAAGTAGTTCTTGTGATCAGCTTGTATCTTAACGAAGCAAGCTTTGAGCTCCGGGAGGGAGAGAGAGGCTGGAAAACAAGCTACAGGAGAGCTGGTCCAGGACCGGCCTCATGTTAAGTGGGGAGGTCCTGACGGCTTATTCAACACAGCTTGCTGCCTGACCCCTGCTCACCTGAGATCACTGTGGCTTCCTTCCAGAAGCTTCCTTGTCACCTTAATGATCGATATTTATTGACCTTGGTTCTGTCTTGGGAGATTGTGAGAATTTGCACGTTAGATAATAACATCTCTGCCTCTATTAGTATTCCAGAGAAAGGGAGTGAGCTCATTAATATTGATTGGTATGGCCAGTCTATCTTATAACGCTTTTGAATCTATTGGAATTGAACATAATACTATACATATAACGGATGCCAAATCAATGCTTGCGAAAGAAATCCGTTTGTATGTTTTTTGAGGCTTATATCACCCCCAATACAGCACTTGCCTGCCACCAGGCTAAGGTAAAACCAAGCAGGCAAAATGATTGGTTATTTTGTTATAACTTTATTTAATAGTTTAAGATTCACAAGACGTTGCAAAAAAAAATAAAATACAGAGTTTCCATGTACCCTTCCTCCAATGTTAGCACTGTATATTACGCAGCCACAGTATGTTGTCAAAACCAGGAATTGACATTGGCCCAATACTGTGCTCAGGTACAGACCATTTTTGGGTGTTTGCCAGTTGCTGGAGCACTTTTTGGGGAATAGTTTGAGGACATTTTATCACATGTAGATTTGTGTTTTTTCTCCCTTATCAGAACATAGAACTCTTCTACCGGCGTAAAAAAAAACTCCCTTGTGAGAAACTAAATTTTTAAAAGAGATAAACAAATTGAAAAATAGACACCAACATTTTAATAAGTTCCCATTAATGAATTTTAAAATGATATTAATTTAAAAATGACTTTGAGGTTTAAAATCAACCAAAGAGAAATTGTTATTTAGTTGATTACCTGCAAATAGAGTGTGAGTTTGTAAAGAATCCCAGTTTCCAAATAAAAGCATCCTCAAACCTTGGTCGGTTCTGTGGACCCAAATGCAAACTTGCTGTCTACTGACAAGTTCTTCCACGTGGCGGTGCTCGCCTGTCACACACAGGCGCACACGTGAAGGCACGCAGTCATCGTTGCTTCCTGGGGGAGGCAGGTTTGGGTGGGAGCAGCTGAACCTGCTGGCTGTGACGCCGGGAAAGATGGGCGGGAACCTTGGCTCTTGCCATTTCCCACTTGGCTCCCCTCCAACAAGTACCAGGAGAGTAGCCTGAGGAAGCTCAGGGGGACCAGATGCTACTTTATATCGTTAAGTCTTCCGAGTTCTGGGAGTCTGTGTTTGCTCACCTACTGGGGCAGCGGTAGGGGAAAAAAACGGCTTTTGTGGGGTGTCCATCTTTTTACCCAGTTGGGAGAGAAAGGGAGAGACAATAGGTAGTTGAGAAAAAGTCACACTCCACCCCCATCTCCCCTCCCCCCCCCCCACCCCCCCATGACAGGCATTCTTCTTCCTCCATTCTCCAGAGATAACATCTGCCTGGATTGGCTCTTTTTTTTTTTTTCACTTCAGTTAAGACCTAGGGCACTCTTCTTTGAACTTGAGCCAGTGGCTGTCCCACAAAGAAGCCTCCTTCTCAGCGGACCATTTCCTTTAGCGCCTGCGGACAGCACAGGGGCAGTCACTTTGCAGAATAGCAGCCTGTGTCCCTCCTGTGAGTTCAGTTCCCCACGCTCTCTTCTGCACAGGCCTGTGGGCAGGGGTCCTTGTCCCCCGTGTCAGCGCTTGTGCTCTCGTCCTGGCTTCGTGGAAACTCCAACTTAGAATGGACTGGGAACACGTGAACATTCACCAAATGAGCACATGGTCGTAGCTGTATATAAACAAAACGTTCCTGTTTCGGCTTCATCAGCTGAGGGCAGAGTTCCCGCCGCACTTGCTGAGCTACTAGTAAGTGGGCATTGAATATGCTTGAAAGTGAAAGCACGTTATCAGAAATGGTACTTTCCCTCTTGCTGTTTTAACTCCAACCAAAGGAAAACTACAGCCCCCACAATTCACATTCTCAGGCACCCTCGTGAGCTGAGGATGCCTACACCCCTGAGGGCAGGACTCTGAGGGAAAGCCAGTTCTTCATGCTCATAGAAGCCCAGGTGGACAAAGCATTTGGTGGACAATAGTTCAAAGGCAGCTGAGTGTGATGGCATGGTGGCATTGCTAACTAAGAACTAAGATCTTTAGAAAATTAGCAGAGAAAGTAGAGGCATGGAAGAGGGTATCAACTATGACTCTTCTGCATGACTCTGTGTGTTTACATGTAATTTGTTTGTAATTGTTGCCATGTGTTTGGTATGTACAGGTACCCCCCCATTCAAGGTACTGAAATTTGTTCATTATATGTAGATTCTAATTATAGTTTTGACTCTGCTCTCTAAATAACTGAGAGAAAGGCTTCTTAATAGGCTGGGTCCTTTCAAAAGATGAAGAAACATACTTTTGACACAAAGACTTACTAGATGTGCAGGTCTGTGGTAGGAGAAGGAACATGTGGTTTGGGTCACTGCTCAGTGATGCCAGAGGTCTAATCCCTCTCCCTGAAGAAGTCCTGGCAGCATCCTGCCCTGAAGAAGAGGCGTGTCCCAGGATGTAGGATACTTTGTGCTGCAGTAACAGTTTTCATCTGAGTATTTGCATAAGTGATGTTTTTCCTTCGGAATTTATTTTGACTAATTGACCTCTTTTCCTCCACGTTCTCCTGCTTCCAATTCCTTCTCCGTAGCATCACCAGCATTAAGTTCCTACAACACAGAGATACTGAATGGCACCATTCTCCTCCATGTACAGTAAACTTAGATCCATGTCCCGTTTTCTGTGGGATAAAGACTAGACACGCTGCTGAGGCTCTCAGGTGCTCCAGGGTCTCCCGTCGGCTTCAGTCTCGCCAGTCCTCTGGGTTTCTTAGGCTCCAGTCATGTGGGCGCCCTCTCCACTCCCACAATGCACTGTGTCCTCTTGTGCCTCTGGGTTTCGGCCCACTCCCATCCTCTGCTTCAATACCTTGCCTTGCCTTCCTTCCCTGACAGATTTCTACTCATCACCCACCGAGACCCTGAACAGTTAGGCAGAGCCCGCCTTCTGTGTCCAGAGCCCTGATTCTCACCGGTACTTGAGTGCCAGTGATCATAACAGATAAAAGTGGCATACATTCACCATGTGCCAGCCACTAACGCAGCAGCAGTTAGTAACTCGCTTATTCCTTTCAACAACCTGCGGAGGTAGGTATTCGCATTTACAGACGAGGAGACTGAGGTACGCAGAGGTTAAGGGAATGCCCAAGGTCATCCAGGATAGCTAGCGGGACTTAGAAAAGCCACTCTTGCGTCACGCTTTCAAACATCAGAATCCGGGCAGGCTCCTCTGCTCCCTGGGACACGACTCAAGAGCAGAAACCAGCTCTGATTGGATTGTATGTCCCTAGAACTAGCATAGCGCCTGTCACAGAGGAGCCTTGGAGATGTGTGTTGCATGAATGTACAGACTATTCTATTTTCATTCAAAACCATCATCGTTTGGAAAATGTGTCGTTCAACTTCGGCTTTTAAATTTTTAATCCATCAGAGGGAATAAATTGTGATCAGTGGCAACAGCTGCGTCTCGAGGCGTGCGGAGGGCGGTGCGGGAGGAAGCCGGAGCTCCGTGCAGCACCCCCTGCCCTCGCCCGCCCAGGGCTGCTGGAGTCGGGGCGCATCCAGCTCTCGCTGGGTGTGTAGGGCTGAGATAGCGCCCTGCTCCTGCGCCCGGGCCTAGCTCCCGCTCAGAGCTCTGCTCACCGTACAGGGGATGAGAAGGAGAACGTTTGAAGAGGAAAATCTGCTCTCCTCTCACCATTTCTAGTCAGAACCAGGAGGTTGTGAGTGATGGCTAGACCACACCATCCTTTCAGTTGTGCTGAGGGTGTGAGGGATCACGAGGCGGAGCGGGGTGTGGGATGGGGGAGAAGACAGCGGTCATGTTAAGCGGGCAGTTCCTAGAAAAGCAGTTCGCAGATGTCCCGTGTGGCCTCAGAGGGCAGCTCCAGGGCCCCTTTCTGAGTCAGCAGTATTTTTATTCCACTAAGAAGAACTTTAAAATGTGTTTTTTTTTTCCTCTGATCAGTTGATTTTGATTAAAAAAAAAAAAAAACCTTTGGGGAATCTCACCTGTAACTAAGGTTCCGTGAAATGGTCAAGGTATGTGTGGGGAACTCTCTGCTGGCCTGCCATGATGCTGAGATGAAGAACCAGATGGCTCCCTGGGGAGGGGGTTCAAATTCGTGGTGGTAGGAGGCTTTCGGGGGGTCTTAGCTGCATAGAGTTACCTACCCTTGTACCACCCCGAGCTTTCTGACTGTGGGGTCCCTTCAGCGCCAGACTGTGCCTCAGGTGTCACCATGAACTCTGTACCCAAAGTGTGCAGGATGTTGGCACTTTCCTGTCTCCTGTTCATCCGCCCAGCCCTGCTTCTGGAACGAACTGTACCCACAGGAAATCATGGTGTGCCTCTTGATGTAACTGATGCCTTCAAAATTGGGGTTGATGTTAAGGACTCTAATGAGGTTATTTGTCACAGCAGCACACATGATACAAAGACACGCGTCCGAGGGTGGGCAGCGACGCCATCTCATCAGAGCAGTGGCCCAGCTCTGGCCTCCCTTGCCTCCCTGTGTCTCCCTCCTTGTCCCTAAGCTGCCCCTTCTCACGTGTAATGCGGCGCTCTGTACAGTGTCCTGTTGATAGTGGTTTGAACATTGTGCCCGTGTCTTTCATCGCTGAAGTAACTCACCTCTCTCATGTCGACTCTCACCCAGGAGCCGCACTGCAGACTCTTTGATGTAGGTCTTTTCTGCATGGCAGCTGAGGCCAAGCTGTGGTTTCCATTGCATGCTGCAACCTCACCCTTTCGGTTGTTGCTCCAGGTTAACCAGAGCCTTTTCCTGCACGGCCCGTGCATGCCTCGTGCTTTCCCCCAGGGCCTGGACCCACACGTGTGAGCACTGGGCGCATGCATGGAATGGACAGCGAGCATTCTGACGACGGAAGCACTGAGACTTAGGGTTCTCTTTGGACGTCCTTGTGGGTCCCCAGTTTGCTGTGACACCACAAAGGCCACCTTGTCCCTTGAAAATTCAAGACTAGAATGTTGGGAAAGAGAAATAAATCTGTTTTTAGGCATGTGCTGAGCAGAGGTGAACAACAAGGAATTTAGAAGTGAGGGTCAGTTTTCCAAGTAACAACTTAACTAGTGATATGTGCCCAAAGGGACCAGTATTGTGATACTTTTCACATCTTCCTGAACAATGTTACCTAGGCTTTAAAAAATATATTTTTAGCCCAGCTGGCATGGCTCAGTGGTTGAGTGTTAACCTATGAACCAGAAGGTCATGGGTTCGATTCCTGGTCAGGGCAATGCCCAGGTTGCAGGCTTGATCCCCAATGGGGGGTGTGCAGGAGGCAACTGATCAATAATTCCCTCTCATCATTGATTTTTCTATCTCTCCCTATCCCTTCCTCTCTGAAATCAATAAAAGTATATATGTGTGTGTGTGTGTGTGTGTGTGTGTGTGTGTGTGTGTGTGTGTGTGTGTATAGATAGATATTTAGAGAGAGAGGAAGGGAGAAACATCAGTGTGAGAAGGAAACATTGATCGGCTGCCTCCTGCAGGCTCCCTACCTGGGATCAAGCCCGCAACCAGGGCATGTGTCCTGACCTCCTGTCCGGGAATCGAACTGACAACCTTTCCGGACAAGGGATGATGCCCATCCAACTGACCCACACTGGCCAGGCACCTAGTTGGGTTTTGTTTAGATCTAATAAGTGTTCAAATGTTTATACTTAAAAAAACACCTCTTAAGCTAAATGCCCAGGAAAATACAATCATTGGTCTTTGTCTTAGTTTATTGTATAAACAGAGGTGTCAATAATTCAAATTTGATAGATGTAAAATATTGGCTCTGCTTTCAGCATTACTGAATAGAAATTGTGATAATTTTCTCTCCTTGAAATACAGTTTTGCCTTAGGGCTGCCTAATGACTTTCTTTAAAACTGCTTTTCTTTTTAAACATGTGTTGGTTCCTTCTTTTATTCTCAGAATGCACTTTTATAAACATGATGGTCAGGATCTGTTTTCTTACTGCAATTTTTGCTGTTTCATATAATAGATGCTTTACGTTTTAGACATACCTTGGCTGCAACTCAAAGAAGATGAGAGGTGGGCATTGCCCAACTCTGATAATCCTCGGGTAGGAATAAACTTCTTAGAGAAATCCTGGTGGTACTAGCTTGCCAGGGCCCTCAGATTGACACTCTGCAGGAAGCGATCATAATGACACAAAAATGAAGGCTTCCTATCTTGTTTTGATTTTTCCTCAAGAATCGTGATTCCCTCCTGTCAGGGGGATTTAGTAGCTGGGAGCTGTTTCCATACTCCCCCTGTCTCTGTTCTATTAAATACATGCTATCACCTGTAGCAACACTTTGCTTACAGTGTCATCACATGTTCTTTTGCTCACCAGTTTAAAGGTACTTGGGATGGGAGCGTTGCCCTTTTCCAGAGGAGCTGGGAGGGATTCTAGTGCAGCCCTGTGGAGAGCAGGAGGTCCTGACCAGCGGGTTGAAATGCTCTCGCTTGCCAGAAGCTTCCGGCTTGGAGTGGGGAGGGCGGCTAAAGAAAACAACTGGTTCTCCTTTGCGAGGTGCTTCAGTAGAGGACCCATTCCTCCTCCTCAGAAAAACAGTGCTTCCGGATAAAATGAACGAATGTCTGAAATCCCAACCTAGAGAGGGCATTAGTGGGTCCATTCGTGCAGACAAAGGAGAAAGTCATAAGAAATCAGCTTCCTACGGGCCTCCTGGGTCCCTCAGAGAGATGTTTTAAGGTGATGGGGAAAATAGCGCTAGAGAAAATAAAGGTATGGCGACAGAATTAAAAGGGGAACTGCAAGGGAGGCAAGGGTTAGCGAGCGTGTCATTCATGATGTTCTTTTCCAAATTTGGATCCTGGAATCAAGTGGACAGCACTCTAGGGTGGGAAGAGCTCTTATTTCTGCGGCATGAGCAGGAGAAGTTCGATAAATAAGTGATTTCCAATGCTAACCAGAAGCAAGTGGGAGAGAGAAGAATGAAGGCAAAGAAAGGTTCCAGGGGATGAGTTATTTTCACAAAGAAGTTGAGAAGGAAGTTAAGTGTACACTTGAAGGTCTGCTTGCATCATCATAGGATTTAAGAAGTCCTTCCCATTTTCCTTGTTGCTGATGACAGTTTGTTTCTGAAGGTGACTGTCACCTCTGATTTTCCGGGGCGATGCTGGGCTGCACTGCCCAGTCGCTTTACGGCATTCCTAAAGCGTGACTCCTGCTCGTGCTCAGGGGCTCAGGGCTCCAATCAGCAACATCTCGGCTCTCTTTTTTGGCTGCGAGGCTGCTGGGCTCTCAACAAAGCTCCTAAATAGGAATTCATACAAAACGTCCCTGCCTCAGCTGTCAGCCAAAGACAGAGCTAAGACACAGCTATTTCATTCCGTTGTGTAATAAAGGTGTAATTGTTTTCTACGCCAGTTGTCAGGAAGACTTGTACCAGGTTTTTCTCCGTGTCTTAGTAAAACAAAACAAACAAAACACAAAAACACCCCAGCATGTCTGAAACAGAGCTATCATAATTATCCTTTGGCTTCACGTATGGCTTCACGTGTAACTGTTCCCGATGGCCGTGTCCTTGTGGTGAATCTATGCGGCTGTTTTGTGACTGTGTTTTCTATTCTTCAAAGTGAAGCAGCAGATAGATGGAGTGACTGTTGCCTTACGTAATGATTGTTTCCCAATGCTCTCGGGCCTCCCGAAATCAATACCAGGCAGGCCTTTGGTGTTAGCAGTCTTCGTAAGTGTGGCCATTTGAATGAGACCACTGAGGGGACTGTGTGCCATTCAGGTTGTGTCCAGGTGTGGCTGGGAGAGAGCAGGTTGAAACTGTAGTAAGTAGGTCTCTTAGGCTGTTGGCCAAAGTTGAAGTCCATGGAAGAGAATAGGAAAGGCATCTGTCTAAGGCATCCTTATTACCCCCATCTGATTATCCTGCCAGTCTGGGACCCAGAACCGGCTGGGCCTGGTGGTGGAGTCAGTAGTTTTGGCTTCTCCACTCTAAGTCCTTGCAGGATGACCCGTAGCCAAAGGCATTGCCAAGGTCAGGTTGTCCAGGTATGTCAGGATTATGTCAAAGTCAGGGAGGAAGGCAAGGATGGAAGCGTAGGGTGCAAGCTAAGTAGGGGACGTAGGGAATGAGTGACCAGGGAATGCCCAGATGAGTCCAAGGCAAACATTTGGAGATGAGGCTCAGGCAGAAGAATCGTGAAGTCTGTACCCAATAAAGGCCGGAGAGGACCCACAGTGACCTGAACCCGTTATGCTGTGTGAGTCCCAGTACACAAGCTCAGCCTTGCTCCGATTGCACGGCCTTTGAAAACAGAGGGCTCAGTCTTCACCTTAGGAGCCTCTGCCCTTCTCTGTGCAATTAGGAGCGTTTCTTCTCTGGGAAGGCTCGAGGCCCAACCCCCTTGAAACTTTGTCCCAGGCTCTTCCTCATGGCTGCTCTCTCCTTAAGAAAGGAGGACACCAGGCAGTTGCTCCCCAGCGTCCGGGAGCTGACTCTTGGCTGTTACAGGTTAGAGATTATTGTGCATGGGCTTCCTCACATATGCATGACATTTCATTTCTGGGAACAAGGCCCTGGGGGCAGAGGCGCAGCAGGATGAACCCCTGTTCTTGTTTCCTCGGGTCTCTAGGCCTGAGAGGAGGGTGGCTCCAGGCTCAGAGGGCCTGCTCCCGTGCCAGGCATGTGTCTGGCTTCCTTGCTTTTCTTTCAGACTTGGGACTTCTCCTCTCCCTTCTTCCCTCCAATTCTAATCCCTTCACCCAGGCTGTCCTATTTTGTGGGTGGTCCCAGAGTGGGGTTTGATAGAGAGTGTATGTTTGAGCCAGAGGGCCTTGGGTTGTGCCTGTGTGTGTGTGTGTGGGGGGGGGGGGGATGTGTGCGCACGCACGTGGGTACACCCCTACCCACATGCACCACCCTACATCTATACATGGCTATTGAGCCTGCCCTTGAAGAGCTCTTAGTCTTTGTGCTTGAGCGTGAGTGCACTGAGTGCTATTTGAACCCTCTATTCATCACGTCTTTACTAAACAAGTTTTACTGAAGGAGAGATGGCTAGCTCAGTGGAGGCAGGGACATGAGAGAGAGGAGGAGGCAGTCAGGACTCCTCAGACAATTTAGTGTAAACCAAAGCAGCACTCATTTGGCAAGACTGTTCTATGTAGTAGCTTAACTCTGATTTATTACATAAAAGTTGCTGGCAAGTGTGAACACTAATTCTACTCTGGTAACAACTGTGATTGCAATAATTGTAGTCTGTAGACAAGCTGGAGAAAACAAGTATTAGAGGGAAGGTTGTCTTGGACATCATTCCAAGAGTCCAACAGTGAAAAAATACATATCTGTGGACGAGAACCGGAAGAGGTATCTTGACAACTGGTCCCTCCCCTGGTCTCCTTCAGGTCCACCTACGCCAGCCAGGCACACGGAACTCTCTCCTCTGCTGAAGACCACAGAAAGGAGAGTACACAATCTCCCTGGGCCATGCGTGAAAGTGACTCATGGCTTCTCTCTCATGAAATTTTGGTTAGTTATTTAGTATTTATGGCTGCCTTCATGGAAATATAATTTTCCTGGTGTTTCTTCCTTAATATTACCCAAAGTTAATGCTCCAATATATACAATCACACCAAAGCTCACTGCACATTCTATTGGGCATTTGAATTATGTTGCGACACCTGAGAAGTAGGCGATAAAGCAAATACAGATGGAAAAGTAAAGTGTGAAATGATTGATTTCTCTATCAGTTTTTTGTTCACTTGGAGATTTTTTTTTGGGCATTTTTCTATAAACAGTTATTGTCACTATAATTACTAACTTAGTTTTTAAAAATAACTACCACTTGTTCAGTGTTTGGTTTTTACTCATTATTCAATTTCATCTTCATCACAGCCTTTGAGGTGTGTATCTGTATCTCCAATTTACAGATGAGAAAACCACAGGTTGGAGAGGTCAAATTATTTGTCCACAATTGAACAGCTGATAACTGATAGGTCTGGGATTTTAATTCTTCCACTGAACTCCAAAACTACCTATCTGCTAATTACTTTTGAAGTTAACTTATAATGCCCACACTTTGCTTTTGATTTGCTTATTTGGCTGCATCAGTGGATGAAAAGATATGGAATGAAGATGAGAAGGAGAACCTGAGCTCAGATAGCATACTGAAGTCTTGTGCCAACGTTTAGAAGAGCTCCATGAGAAAGTGACAGAGATTTAATCATCTGAGTTTCATGAAAACAAATTATCTGTGTGCTTCATTGACAAATCCAATGCATAAGAAGCTGACATATTTTGTTCTCTCCATCAGCCATCTATGTAATTTTCTTTGTCTCTGAGAAGAATGCTCAATTATTGCAACGAATTACTCAGGGAGACACCCTGAGCCAAACAACTGCTCTGAAGTCTATTGCTGCTGTTGCAGGAGTCTCCATATCAATCAAAGCTCAAGAAGACATAGTATACAAAGAGTAGTGAGGGTCCATATACCACTTACCCATTTGTTCCAATTAATTTCAGCATGACCCTAATGAGGCATATGTTTGTGGCTGTTGGATCACAATTGAGCAGAGGCATAATTAGAAGCCTGGTGCTGTCAGAAGTGATTAATAGACCTATTGATACACACCCATAACTGAACATTTCCCAGCAAAGCCACTTAACCATCTGGCTTGGGATCATGATAGATCAATCCTGCAAGTAACAAAAAGTATTTTCTATTCACATTAGAACCATTGAAAGATAAAAAACATACACATGTTTTAAGATAGAACCAAGGGCTCATTTTGATGTTACTATCATCAGTATTGATTACTGATTGAACACAAACTTACCCATCAGTGATAACATCTTAGACAATAACTACTACCAGACGTTCTGAGATAAAGTCACAATGCTGATCAACAGAACAGGGTTGATTCTGTTGGTTAAAATTAATAAAAATCAATCAATTTATTGAATATTGGCCCCATCCAGGATAAACAGCAAAAGCACTAACATTAAAAATATAAACTTTTAATTCCAAAGCTCTGACAAGGTCATTGAAATGGGGGCACTGAGAGAAGCAAAAAGATAGGAAGCTTTCAACTTTGATCTATTCAAGACCTGGACAGTCCTGGGGTACTGTCCAGTTTAGAAGATAATGTTTTATAAACAGATTATTATTTCTCAATGATTACTTAGTATCATTTCATTCACACTGAATTCACTATTGTTATTAGCTTGCAAGATAGTTTTCTGAGACTTAAAATTATATGAGTAAAAATATTGATTTCTAATTTGGAGTACAGTTGGCCTTTGAACTATGCAGAGGTTAGGAACTCTAATCCCCACATACTCAAAAATCCACTTATAACTTTTGACTCCCCAAATTTTAACTGCTGATAGCCTACACTGTTGACTGGATGCCTTAGTAATAACACATGTCAGTTAATATTCAGTTTGTATATATGTATTATATACTGTATTCTTACAATATACTAGTAGTAAGCTAGAGAAAATAAAATGTTATTAAGGAAGTAATAAGGAAAATACATGTACAGTACTGTGCATATTTATTGAAAAATATCCACGTATAAGTGGATCTGTGCAATTCAAACCCTTGTTGTTCAAGGGCCAACGGTACATTGCAAAGACTTGCTTCCCTTTTAGAATTTCTTGGTCTTATAATATTCAGCTTAGTTAGGTGCTTTTATTCCTATTTAGTGGGCAGGAAAACTGAGGCACTTAACTTACCCAATAAATACAGATGTTATTAAATTTCAAAATTACTAACCCTCAAATCACTTCGATTTTCTCCCCCTGTTCCATAATATCAATGACTATATGATTTCATAATTTAAAAAATTTTTATAGCATGGAATGGGATGCAATGCTTATTGATTGTCTAGTTCATAATTAGAAGTGTTCAAAGTATCTAAATATCATCATCCATGACTATGTTCATTCTTGTTGTAGGATAGGAGAGGGTGAGAGAAAACTGGGACGTGTTGAGGGTCATCCATCTTTAAACATCTGGATAACTGGGAATTACTTTGCTGTAAGTGAAGGAACTTGCCCTCAGTTGATGGGATTAGCCTTCATGATGCCACTACTACTCGGGATCCCAGGAAGGACTTCTGAGGATTTGTAATGTTCCACAAGACAGTCTTGACAGAGAAGGGTTAGATGTAGGCTGAATAGCTCAGCTCCCTCTAGACTTTCCCAGACTATTCAACAAATGAATGAATTTTTTGTAGAACAGTTTTACCTCCTCCATAAATCAGTCAATCCCATCATTTTTGCATAAGCTCAATACCAGGATCTGTGGATAGCAGATACAATGTCTTATGTTCTTTATTATCTCCAAGGATCTTGCATTTCATCTGGAGAAGGAGGTGGTATGGCAGAAAGGATGCTGAGTCTCTGTACCACTTAGCTTCGTGACCTTGGGTGGGGGGGTGCTGAACCTCTGCTTCTCTGCTGAACCTCTGCAGAAGAGGGATGATAACACAGTACTAGACTGAGTGGCCAGATTATTATGATCTCTGAACGCATAATAATCTGGACACTCAATGTATATCCTATATAATAAAAGGCTAATATGCAAATTGTCCCCTTGACCAGGAGTTCGACCAACAGGCAGGCCGGCCAACCGCCTATGTCCCCTCCCCCTGGCCAGGCTGGCTGGACCCACCCATGCACGAATTCATGCACCGGGCCTCTAATCTCTAATATATACACACACACACACATATACACACACTGAGTGGCCAGATTATTATGCGTTCAGAGATCATAATAATCTGGCCACTCAGTGTATTTTGCCAAGTTAGGAGGACCAAGTGGAAGAGTATATGTAAACTCTATACCATTGCCAGGCATTATTACATTGAATTAAATAATAATCAACATTATATGACAGTTTAGAATTCCTTGCTCCTAATGCTATATGAATTCAGAGGTGGGAGACATCAGTGAGGCATGAGTAATTTGCCGAGCCATGCTTTTCAGTAGCTTTGAAGGCTGCCTAAGGTTTGAGCACAGAGAGCGAGGAACATTTGGTGAGACTACAGCAAAAGCATAGCTTTAGAATTAGGAACATGTGGGTCACACTCAGGAAATAACGAAGGCACCAGTTCATAGTAGCAGAGGGCTTGGCTAGAGTGTAGCAGAATATAAAATGGGAGATGCAGGGAGAGGCCGGGTTTTAGAGCTTCTTCCCAGCCAGGCTGAGTAGATATATGAGGCAGGAGGGAGCCATGATGGTGGATGAATGACATATTTTAATTAAATTAATCTGGCCACATTGCAGAGGTAGGACTAGGAGAAGAGTCTGGAATCATTAAGCTTTTTGTATTGATCCCTGTCTCTGGTGCTGTAGGCCTGAACTCTGGTAGTCCAATTTCCCAGGTGGAAATTGAAAAGGCTCCATCCATGTAAAAAGGTACTAGCCACAAGAGTGAGGAGAATTTAAATATTGAAAATTATTTCAAAAAGTGCCTCACTAGTCCCTTCCCTCTCTTGTGGTTATTTATTAAATCATCTCCGATGTTTGCTGTTGTTGTGCCTAAGCTGCTTAACATTTCTTTACCGCTTACAGATAATGCTCTTGATAACCTCCCCATCATTATTTTTCCTTTAAATATTAAACTACACATGTGCTGCCCGGGCACGCTCTGGTGGTTAATTGGAATGTCATTGGTGAAACTTGCATAGCAGTGTTGTAATTACTTCCCTGAATCGTCTTAATTTTTTCCCCGGCGTCCACATCTGAAACTGAAAATATCTGTCCAACCCTTAGGTCTCAGCAGTTCGTCAGGTGGTATGCAGCTGGTTATCTGAGGGTGGTCTCCATGCCTGATCATCTCGTTCAGGTCTGAATGCAGATCTTCTCAAGCAGCAGCCCCTGTAATTAGTGTGTAGTCGCAAGAAAGGTCTGAGCAGTGGTTCGCAAAGGGTGGTCCCCACATGAGCAGCAGCCTCTGGGAATCATTAGAAATGCAAGTTCTCAGGACCTTCTCTCAGATCTACCAACTCAGAAGCCCTGGGAGGTGGGCCCACAACATTTTAACAAGCCCTCCAGTGCACGCTAAAGTTTGAGAACCATTGTCCTGAACAGGTATCTTCACAGGGTTGGACAGCCAGACCCAGGGAGGGCAAACAGACTTCAGAGAACCACAGGGAAGTTTAGAGGCTGAGAAGAGAGGGCAGTTACTTCCCTCTTGGAGATGATGCAGATGTCCAGAGGAATAACGGCTGGAAGTGAGATTTTTGTCTTTCCCCCTTTGCCCTTTGAAAGAGGACCTGGGACGCTATGGCTTGCCTTGTGCTTTGGGAAAGACACGTCCTTAAGTCCGTCTTCAGGAAAGACTGTTCCTACTCACGGGCCTCATTGGACGTTGTGTTGTTAAATTGATGAAGAAAGAGATATATTTCCCACTTTGTGTGAATCTTATTTTCCTTTATAGAGAGAGCTAAATTCTGAGATATGATTGTTGATGGTTAGGAGGAAATGGGAGTTTGTATTTCAACCTCTATCTAACACTGAATATTCATCCCATAGGAGGCAGGCCTTTCTTGAATGTGCCCCCAGGGGTCCAGGTGAAAACCAACATTTGCCTAAGGTTTTTTGATCCATGGACTCTAAGAACTGAGGAATAAATAGTTCATCAGCTTACCAAGTATCTTGTGTCCTCTAATTATTGTCATTAATTAACCAAGGACAATTTAAGGAAAGTTCATTTTCTACTGCCAGGATTAAAACTAGTGTCCTTATTTCAATTCTTAAAACTCCACTTTTGTTTTTATTGGTAACACAGGTCCATAAAAAGCCGGTTCTTCCGTGGGCATGCTCATCAGAATGGCGACTTAAATTTAAGTGTGTAACCGAGTCCTTTCCTTAATTGTTAAAAAAGTGATTTATTTTCTAGCTCTTGGAATTTCTGTGTGTCTAGACAAGGAACTCTCCTACTTTACACAAGAAGGAAGAGGAGTTTCTATGTAATTGTCCCATCCTACAATGAACGTGAATCATTAAGATAAAATCTCTTTGGGAGGAAAAGAAATCCTGGCTGATATGGCCAACCAACCCTTCTGTTTGTTGAATTATGTTTGTAGTTTCTTTTGGTGAGATCCATGAACTTCTTGAGTCGTTTCCATCTGGGGAACGCAGAACTTCCCCTCCTGGCCTGTGATTGTGTGAGTCCATGGACCAAAGGCCCTGGGAGGACTGATCTCGGAGGGGATCCTGGTCAACAGTTCCGTTGCCACTTGAGAAAATTCAGCAGGACATTCCTCCTTGCACTCTTTGGCAAGTTAGAGAGCTAAAAGGGGTAGGAAACTGACTCCCTCGTTACTCTTGTCCTACCTGGGCCCCAGGGGCTGGCCCTCTTTTGTCCCCAGATTTCCTGCTTCCCTCCCACTCCTTCATCTCAGCAGAGTGTGCTCATGTATGGGTGAGCTCCAGCCGAGGAAGGACTGCCAGCACCAGCACATAATTTACTCCCTTTATTATTTCAGCTCAAAGTCTAGGACTCGAGGAATGATATGAAACAATGATTAAATCGGCTCTAAATCTGACAGAAAAAAAAGGTCTATTATGGTTTCAACATTGTTCTCTGTAAATCAGAGGTGCTGCAGAGGTATATTTTTCAACACCATGTCCTTTAGCATCAGCCCTCTCATTGTTGCCTTGGAAATGGGCATAGGAGGGAGCAGCAGAAATGGCAAGGGGCATGGAACGGTGGACAGAAGCTGCTGCAGCCTGATTCCTTATACTTTTTTGAACATCTGCTTCCATTTCTGTTGAACCAAAACATCCTCAGTGGCATTGAGCTGACATCTCTTCCCACACTGTTCTGTCCTCTCCACAGTCTAGCAAGCACGTTCCCTACAATATGTATTTCAAGGTAACTTCCAAATCATCCATCCACAGGAGCCATGGGAATAATAGGAGCTAGGGAACTCACAGGACCCCCAAATCTGTCATCTGTAACTCCAATAACTATTGTGAGGGCAATAGTAAGGTTATCATTTGGCCTTGGGGAAGTGATGGTGGGTTTCCCATAATAGACTTAGGCACTGAGATTTTCTCTGTCCCCTTGACTGAATGCCCATCAGTCTTGATGAATATGAATTTATAATGCACAGCTAAGTTGCTGTTGGCACACATGAAGACGTGAGTGTGATATTTACCAACAGAGCTCCCAGGCCTCACTCCCTTGCTCACCTCTTCCACATACACACACCTTTGCTTTTTAGTAGCAAAGGGTGCACGGTCTTTTCATCCCTTGGGATCTGTGGTGGATTTCTGGTCAGCCGGCTTCCTGTGCTTTCTTTCTCTGCAGCTAGAGTAGCTAAGGACTCTGGCACCTGGGAACCTTGTGGGCTTTGTTCTTGAAACAAAACAAAATGCCATCGTGGCTTGGGAATGGCAGCAATGTCACATTAACTCTAGATCTGCATTTTCCTTTTTCTGTTTAAATTGATACCGATGGAGGAGAGCAGGCAAAGAGCGAGGCTGTGAGGTCTGGCTTTTTCTCCTGTCTCCTTTCAGGATTGGACTAAGCAAATTCATTGTCTTTCCTCCAAATCCCTTACTTTAGTGAAAACCCAGTAGTTGTTGTTTCCTTTATAAAAGAGCCATTGTTTTCAGTGTTTGTTTTCTGTTCAGTCTCCTTAGTTTGTAAAAGTAAATGTAGATTTCTCCTAATGCTTTGCTGGAGGTTTTCTCCTCCTGTTTGTGACTTGGGAGGTGACAAAGGGCATGTTTGACCTGTGCTAGAGATAAGAATGGATAAATCCAGTGCATGTAATATGATCCCACAGACTGACCCGCCCTGGCTCTAGGTGGGCCCTGCATTCCCGTACTGCACAGATTCCTGCCTGTTGAACAACTAAGCATTGTCCTTACAGAAGTGCAACTATACTAACTGGTATTGCATACAGCGATTTCCAAAGTGGCAATACTCGGAAATCCTCCATCCCGCATTTCTCAAGCTCGCCCTCTCCTGGCCTGGAGGTCCAGGTTGCTTTCCATCTGGGGAAAGTATTTTACTTCTCCCCACACTACCCCCTTTTGCTCACCTCACCTTCCTTATGCTCCTGGCCTGAGTGTTACCATTTGCTTACTGATAACAGTATACTACGAATTTTCATTCACAGCTCTGAGATGCTTATGAGTCTTTCCTGCTTCCCACCCAGCCCCAAACTTGGGACTTACCACACACTGATCCTCGGATCAGTTTGACGCGGGAAGGCACGCGGAAGCCGCGTACCAGTTTGTATAGTAGTACACTATTGATCTGCCTACTCCTGAGCAAAGTAGAGTGTGCTGGGGTTCGCATTCGCTGCTTGACACACACAGAGCCAATTAACCTGCATGCCGAAAAGAAAAATGAAATTAACCCTTAGAGTACTGCTTCAACGTTTTGGTTTAATGGCCTCGACTTTTACCAGTTAGGCGATGCTTCTCCCCGGATCAGAATGCCGCACATGAATCCACACTTAGTCTCCCCAGACCCTCAACCAGGATCCTCTCCTCCACAGCTTTCCTGAGACGCTCCTGGGTCCTTTTCTGTTAATCAGCTGATGGCTTTAAAAAGGTTCCAAACACGGCCACCGTGTTTAATTGGAAATGGGATCCACTGCCAACGTGCTGAAGGGTGTGAGGGACTGTATTCAGCCATGGGACGTGTCCTCCAAAGGAAAGAAGTCAGTCCTTTAAGGGTTAATGTGAAATTAAGGAATTTGGTAGTGTCTCTTGCTTGTCCTTCCTCCAAGGTGTCTGCATGACCTTCTTTAAAATTTTAGTTCAAATGTTGAATGGTGATAAAAATAATAAATAGAGATAGGAAATTACAACGATAAATAACAGAACAAAAGACTGAATGGTTGAATGGAAAGACCCCTTGGCAATGCTTGCTTGATTATCACAGGGGGTAGGAAGACCAAGTGCTTTATTTAATGAACGTTCACTGCGTCCTCTACCCCAGCACCACCACTGTGCAGCCTGCGGGAGACTGGATGGTGCCTCTCATTTACCCCATGCTCTTTCTTCTTCCTGTCTAATAGCCCAATAGAATCCTGCCAGAATTTCTACAAAGATTTCACATTACAGATCGACATGGCTTTCAACGTGTTCTTCCTTCTCTACTTTGGCTTGCGGGTAAGTTTGAGCAACACTGCTTGGTACCACCATGGGGGGTGCCAGTCTTGTTCCCAAGGGCCATCCTCCACCAGCGTCTGCTCTCGCAGGCAGACAAAGCCCAGCATTCCCAAGGGACACAGCAGCCCTGCGCCCCGAGTTTCAGTCTGTGGGAGAGCCTTTTCCTTAGAGCAGCATTTTCTGAAGTACATGTTAATTGTGTTCACAGGGGAGAAATGGGGATGGAAGTAACTATTATGCCTCCACTGGCCAACTGCTTCTCTTCCCTCTATTCACACAGGAGGGCATTGTTCCCTTAAACAGAACTTATAAAAGGCTTTTTACCTTCAAATTTTTGTTTATCAGGGCTCACTTAGCTGAATCCTGAGAGAACAGTGGAATCGGGGTGGGGGGTGGGGGCAGCAGAATTTGGGGCTTGGGAGTGTTTATGACAAGAGTAGTACAGAGGTGGATTACAGAGGTGTGTGTAGGTGTGTGTGTGTGTGTGTGTGTGTGTGTGTGTGTGTGTATGAATGAATGTATCCATATATGCTTTATTTACATTAGAGAGTCTTCCCTCTGATGCAGTTGTAAACCACAGAAAAATATACTTCCTGGGATTTCTCCAAAGCCAACAGAGCCAGCAATAAAAGAACAGCCTTTAGAAATGGCTGTCCGAATTCTAAGACAAAAAATAGCATGTAATTGGTGTAGATATGAGAAGAATATAACATCTCCCTCCAGACCCCCACAAGAAACCAAAACATAGCCTTTGGCAGAGTGTATTTTGAACGCTGGCACCAAGCTTCTCATTTTTCCTCTCTTTTCTTTCCCCTAGTTTATTGCAGCCAACGACAAGCTGTGGTTCTGGCTGGAAGTGAACTCTGTGGTGGATTTCTTCACGGTCCCCCCGGTGTTTGTGTCTGTGTACTTAAACAGAAGTTGGCTTGGTAAGTCAGCCCCTCTTCCCTTCTTCCTCCTGCTTCCCGGGCCATAGCTGAAATAGAGACTCTAAGGCGGGTCGGAGGGCTGGGCTGCTTCTGTGGAAAGAAAGTTGTGTGTGTTAATGTGAACAACTCCTGGAGTGTTAGAAGCTGATGGGGACCGTTCTCCTTGGAGCACAGACCACAGGATTTGCACAGCCTGTGCTTCAGGTAATGCGGTTTTGTCATTGTGGAAGCCTAGTGGCCATCACTGTCACAGCTGGACCTCTGCTTGCATGGGTCTGTCACTTTGTATTCAACTTGGAGTTAGTGCTGGGCAAATAAGCCCATGGGGACAAGGCCAACTTTCCAAGTAGCTGGTTCAGGTGCCTAGAAGGCCAGCCTGCTGAAGTCAGCTTCTACATGCCTCTCAGTTTTATAAAGAGTGGGTCCTGCGTGGTTTATTTATAGCAATAGTGCCTTTGTGGGCAGGATAAGGTAAAGCATCTTGAGTCACTCCTTGCCTTGAAGAAGACTGAGCTCCCTTCCTGTGTTAAAAGAAGAACTTCTGTCTGGCCTGTGTGGCTCAGTGGTTGAGCATCAACCTACGAACCAGGAGGTCATGGTTTGATTCCAAGTCAGGGCACATGCCTGGGTTGCAGGCTTGATCCCCAATATGGACGTGCAGGAGGCAGCCGATCAATGATTCTCTGTCATCACTGATGTTTCTATCTCTCTTTCCTTCTCCCTTCCTCTCTGAAATCAATACTATGTATATTATTCACTTCCTGTCTCCACTCTCCATGTCACCTTCTGTCTCTACTCTCCATGTCACCTCCTGTATCAGGACTAGGGCAGCTCAGAGGATGACTGTGGCAGGGCTTAGAGAAACAGCTTTAGGGTTCTCTTTGCTTCACTGAATAATGTTCTGCTGCCAGGGATCTACAGGGGAAGAAGAAAGGCTGAAACAGGACTTGGAGGACAATTTCTGGGTTCCATCTGTTTTTATTCTCAGAATTTTTTGTCTTAACTTGATTCCTCTCCCCAAATTTTATATATATATATATATCTCCTATATAATAAAAGACTAATGTGCAAATAGACCGAATGGTGGAACAACCAAGTTGCTATGAAGTGCACTGACCACCAGGAGGCGCGTGCAGAACATGGCGGGCATTGGCAGCAGGCGCCAGAGCACAGAACATGGCTGATGCTGGCTGTGGTGGGATGGTGGAGCAAGTGAGTGGGGGCACCAGACCAAGGCAGGGCACCCATCGCTGTCATTGGGGCAAGCCTCTGGTGATTACTGAAAATTCATTGCTCCCACGTGGCAGCGGGAGGGTCTGGGCAGGGGCACGGAGGATGGGCTGAGACCTGTCCCTGTGCCCACAGCAGCCTCGCAGCCCACAGCTCCTTTCAAGGTGCACGAATTCGTGCACTGGGCCCCTGATATATATATATATATATATATATATATATATATATATATATATATATATATGCCTAAGCAACCATCCGATCATCTGACCATCCGACCAGTAGCTATGACACGCAATGACCACCAGGGGGCAGACACTCAATGCAGGAGCTGCCGAACTGTGGTGACTTGGCAGCTGCGGTTCTCAGGTGATGCACCTGGAACCAGGGAGGAGGAAGCCCGATTCTGGGTGTGTCACCCGAGAACCGCCCTCTTGCAATCCAGGACCCCTCAGGGGATGTCAGAGAGCTGGTTTTGGCTCAATCCCTGCAGGCCAGGTCGAGGGACCCCACCGGTGCATGAATCTGTGCACCAGGCCTCTAGTATATGTATATTATAGTCATTATAAACATTCAAAAATGCTTACATAAAGAAAATATTAATCATATTATCCTCCTGCCCCCCTCCCTGCCTGCTCTCTGGGCTTCTCAGTGTTAACGGACCCTAAAACTTTCCTTCACATTTATTCCACCACAGAAAGCATGAATGTTCACATGATAGTGTGTTAGAAGTGGTGGTCTTTGTACAAGATAATTGTATGAGTCACATTGTACAAAAATTTGGTTTTCTTACTAATAAATTATGGACATCCCTTCAGCACAAAAATTCATATATTGTTGTGCCCCAGTTTATTCAGCCATAACCCTAATGATGGACCACGTGATCATTTTCTTCTTCTACTATATGCAATGGTCTAATAAACACGCTCATCCAATAGAATTTGTACAATTCTATTTGCATAGGTAGTTCCAGGTTCCTGGGAGAGGACTTGAATATGTGTATTTTACTTTGTACAGATGTTGATGGATAACATTTCAAAAATATTGTGTCAAGATATGCTTCTACTAGCAATATATTGTGATGTTCTTGCTAGCACTGTGAATTTATTATATACATAGTATCATATATCTATATAATAAAAGCCTAAATGACCATTACGGCAGAACGACCAGAATGACCAGTTGCTATGATGTGCACTGACCACCAGGGGGCAGATGCTCAATGTGGCATCCACTGGGGGAGCGCTGCTCAGCCAGAAGCTGGGCTCATGGCTGGCGAGCACAGTGACGGTGGCAGGAGCTTCTCCTGTGGCAGCGCTAAGGAGCAGCAAGCTGAGTGGTAAGGAGCAGCGAGCAGGCAGGCAGTAAGGAGCGAGGGGTCCCAAACTGCGAGAGGGATGTCCGACTGCTGGCTTAGGCCCGATACCCCCTCCCCTCTCCAGTGCACGAATGTCATGCACCGGGTCTCTACTTTTAAAAATAAGCATCTTTTATATGTAGTATATGTAATAATCACATGCACACATGTGTGTGTGTCCTATAAGGGTACTATTTTCTACCACTTTCCTCATGCTTGATTTGAGATGTGTTTGCTCAGATTGGGTGTTCCAGCCAACACAATGAGCCCGTTGAGCTGCACGCAAATCTGAGAGATGGCTTCTGTATGACCCAGATGTGCTCTGCAGCCAAGGGTTCCAGACACCTCAGCTTAGCTGTTAGATGGCTTTGTGACCCAGGGACCACTGTTCATCACTTGACCTGTTGCTTTTCATTTGTATATTAAAGGTTGGGCTAGGCGATCTCTACGGATCTTTTAGCTCAGAAAGTCTCTAAGATGCTCGTATTGATAGGAAATTTGGGATGTAGGTTGTTGGGGAGGACTGGGAAGTTAGTGAAATTAAATCACCAACATTTCCAAAATTACATATGGACTGCTAACCAGGGCTTTTTCTAACCATCCCATTGCAAAGAGTACACACACACACACCCTTAAACAAAGAAACAAATAATGAGGGAAGGGAGAGAAGGAAGAAGAGAGGAAGGATAAGGGAGGGAGGGGGGAAAGTGAGAAAGAGGGATAAAAGGAAGAAGGATGGGAGGAAGAAAAGGAATGTGCCTTCTCTTCTTGGCTATGCTCTGTGCACTTAACAACCACTTTTCTTTTCTGGACCCTCAATTTTCCCATCTGAAAAATGGGAGGGTTGGCATAATTACTTTCAGTCCTCATAGTTCCTGAATTTGAATTTTATGTAAGGGTCCATGCTACCTGGGGCCTTGTGGTTCTAGATGAAGAGGAGACGCCTTCCTGACCGTGGTGGAGACGCTTCTGCAGCCAGCAGGTCTCACCCGGGTAAGGGCGTGGCACCAAGCCTCCGCCTTGTGAGTGAAATGTGCTCTAGAATGGCTTACTGCCAGGAGACCTTGGGTGTTTTAAGAATTCATGCCTTCTTGTGGAGGGCTTAGTCCTGATTTTTGGAGGTGTGTTCTGATCTAATGAAATCTATCAGAGCAAACAGAAAAGGGGGAAGAAAAGGAAAGGGAAGAACATGAGATACATTTTGCACCTATTCTGGTTGCGCTTCAAAAAATGTTCTAAATGTGCTTCAATTTGTTCATTAATTGAACAATATTTATTAAGCATCTACCATGTGTCAGGCACTTTTCCTGAAAAAACATAGCCCAATGACATTTTGGGCCCTGAAATAATGGTAATGATAATTAGTAATAACAATAAACAAATCATCTTTCTCCTCTTGTAGGAGAAAACACCTTGAATAACAACACTTCTTGTTCTTCGGTAACTAAGCCCCTGGGTGAGATTGAGTACTGGTCTGCCTGTTGCGGAAGGGAATGCAGTGTGATAATATTTCAAGGCGGGCCTCATGTCTGATTTAATACATGGGTTATTACACCGAGAGACAAGTATTGTACCAGCGAGCTGCCAGAGGTGAAATGAACATTCCCATGCGCTATGGCATGTAAAGCAGAAGGAATAATCTCATTAAATGGGGCATTTCAGGAGGTGCCGCCTTCCTCTCGGGAAATGAAAAGGTGCTGCCTTTACTGGCTGAGGTTTGGGCTGAGCTGCAGGAAAGTGCGTCTCCTGGTTCTTCCGCTCACCTCCGTGGCCCTCCCCCGACAGAGGTCTGGGCTGCAGCTGGCACTTGAGGGCTAAAACACAGGGAGGGCTGTGACGCCCCACACTGTCTTTCCCACAGTGTAACCCTCACCACGTTTGATTTCTTATTGTTAATATATGGTTGCTTATTATATAGTCCTAGAGGCCCGACGCACAAAATTTGTGCAAGAGTAGGCCTGCCTTCCCTCGGCTGCCGGCACTGGCTTCCCGCTGGCACCTGAGACCCGGGCTTCCCTCTGGCCACTGGCAGGCATCAGCATATTGCGTTTTTATTATTATAGGTAATGTGGTATTTACTTCCTTTTTTTGTGCATATTCTTCGTGCCTTTGATAGTCTATTACTAATAAAAGCTAATATTTATTCTGGTTCTACTAAGTTCTGGGCGCTCTGACAAGCCCCTGACAAACATGAACTCAATCCTCAGCTAGGAATTATGTTCCCCATTTTGCAGGTAAGGAAACTGAGGCTCAGAGAGGTTAACTGTCTGGTCCACGGTCACATTGCCAGGGCGTGATGAAAGAGGTGCTTTGTCCCAGATTTGGTCTGCCTTTATGCCCATCCTCAGGCTGCGCTCTTTCCCCTCTGCCCTGCCCTGGAGAGTTTTGGGGTTTGGGGAACTGGGTTGGGGATGATCCAGCTGTTGTACCTTCCATCTCTTCTCACTCACTGAGGGCTTCACTGCGGGCAGGCAGGGAAGAGATCTTATTTAAGAACACACACCCTCGCCCTGGCCGGTTTGACTCAGTGGATAGAGCGTCAGTCAGCCTGCGGACTGAAGGGTCCCAGGTTCGATTCTGGTCAAGGCCATGTACCTTGGTTGAGGGCACATCCCCATCCCCAGTGGGGGGTGTGCGGGAGGCAGCTGATTGATGTTTCTGTCTTATTGATGTTTCTAACTCTCTATCCCTCTCCCTTCCTCTCTGAAATCAGTAAAGATATATTTAAAAAGAAAAAAAAAAAAAAGAACGCACACCCTCATGGCTTCTTCCCGCATGTCCTTTCCCACGCCCAGTTTCTAGAGTGGCCCCTTGGACCAGGGAAACGCAGGTGTCTCCTGAGTCCCGGGGCACCTTAGCCACTGGAGGATCAGTTCTGCTCCACCTGAGAGAGACTGGGGCTGCCTCCCAGCAGAGAGGATCCAAGGTGAGCGCTGGCTCCACCCCCTCCATTCACATCGTGGCTCAGCCACTTGCTGATGGGTCACTCTGAGCAAGGTCATTGTACCTGTCTTACACTCCGCCTTCTCACCTGCACAATAGGGGTAGTAATAGCACTCAGCTCAGAAGGTTGAAGTGGGGATTCAGTGAGGTAATGTGAGTAAAGTACTAGGTACATAGGACGGACTTAATGATCACTCCGGCCTCTCTTTCTTTCTTTCTCACCTACCTGGCAGACTTGAAAGCCCCAGGGAAGAGCTCTGGCTCAGTTGGTTGGAGTGTTGTCCCGTACACCAAAAGGTGGCAGGTTCGATTTCCGGTCAGGGCACATATTTGGATTGTGGGTTCCATCCCTGGTCGGGGCAGGTACAAGAGGCAACTGTTTGATGTTTCTCTCTCACATCAACGTTTCTCTCTCTCTCCCTCTCTCCCTTCCTTCCTCACTCTAAAATACACATCCTCGGGTGAAGATTAAGAGGAATAAAAAGTGAAAAACAGAATACCAGGGAAGAAAACAAACCAGAATAGGAACCAAAATAAGGCAGCAGGACGTGAGGACATGCACGTCGACAGGCAGCACGTCGCTGCTTTTTTTAATTCCTGTTCCCACACGCCAGCCTTTTCATTTCTGTTTCTTTCACAAAATTTTTCTCCTACCTCCTTAAAATAAGTGGGCCTGGAAATGAGAGCTGTGTCTTATTTTGAGACGTGAATGATATGCTCTGGGGAGAACTCTTTTCTCTGTGTGTCTCATGCTTTTGGGAACTGTATCCCTAAGGAAGGCCAGTGGGCTGTGGCTCCTTTGTGTGTTTACATATTTTTGTCGAGGGGCATCTTGTGTGGTTAAAAGAAGAAAAGAGAGGAAATATAATGCACTTCCTGGCCAGTCAGTGAAACTGTTTTTCCGGAGCACCTACTGTGTGCTCAGCACCGGGAGGAGGGCCACCTGCTTGGCCGCTCTGGCCTTGCTTTACTGTGATTCTCAACATCCTCGGGCCCCTCTTGTCTGACGGAGCAAATCAGAGGCTAGTGAGGAGCCACAGTCATAGACCCTGGTCCATGTTAGACTTGGCCTTGGCCCTTAGACTTTAGAACCTTCAGCAAACTCTGCTACAGAATAGAAAATTCCTTAAAAAAAAAAAAAAGAGTTAATGCCCAGCCATAGGGCAATTAAAACGACTTAGGCTCTCTGCTTATAAATATATGCCTGGGCAGTCCGTGTTTGTGTCATAAGGTGATAAAAACAGGTTTGTAAAAAAAGTACAGGTTCTTAAAAACAACAGCAACAAAAGGACAAAACATCGTTCCTGTTTGAGAGGAAGGCTTCAATCTAGTTGTGGAGCCAAAATAAACACACAGGCAGCAACAGCAGGTAACACTGCCCGCTATGTAATTAAGTCCCAAATTGCCAGGTACAGCCTGTCAGGGCCCTGGGCCTTCAGAGGAGACAGAGCCGCTGTGGGCGGGGGAGGCGAGGCGGCCTCGGGGCGGGGCGCCGGCTGAGGCTGTGGCTGGGGAGCCCTCAGTGGGAAACAGAGCCAGTCTCCAGCGTGGAGGACAGCAAGTGCCCACGGAGGACACCATCCTAGGTTAGAGGTGTCCTTTTCGTGTGCCAGGCATCAGCCTCACGACCTTGCAAGGCGAGGGGTGAGTTTGTTCTCGTTGCAGTAAAACTGCCACAAACGTAGGGTCTTAAAACAACACACATTGATTGTCTTTCGTTCTGTAGGTTGGAAGTTAACACAGGTCTCTCTGGGCTAAGATAACAATGTGCTCTTTTCTGGGAGCTCTGAGGAAGATTCCATTCCCTTGCCTTTTCCAGCTCCCGCAGGCCACCCACATCCTTGGCTCACGGCCCCCTCCTCCGTCGTCAGAGCCAGCCATGGTGGGCTGAGTCTCCTCACGGGCTTCACTCTGCTCTTGCTCTCTGTCATCCCCTCTTGACTCTCTTTTCTGCCTCCATTTTCCACTTCTAAGGACCCTGGTGATTACACCAGGTGCTCACCTGGATAATCCAGGGTCGCCCCCCATCTTCAAGTCAGCTGGTTAGCAACCTTAATTTATCTGCTACTTTGATTGCCTTTTGCCCTGTAAGTTACCATAGTCACAGGTTCTAAGGATTGACACGAACATTTTTTTTGTGTGTGTGGGGGGGTGCATTACTCTGCCTATTTTGCCAAAGAGGAGACAGATTCAGAGGGGATAAGTAACTTGCCCAAAGGCATAGAGCCCGGGAGCCCAGAGCTGGGACCCGTGCAGGAGTGGCTCCGCACAGCGTGGAGGCCAGAAGCTCTGGCAGGCGCTCAGGGCTGCGGCACCCTTGTCACCTGTACTGTCCCAGCCTGCTGTGTGAGCACGCCTGAGACCTTCCCTATATCCTCACTACATGTAGGGTTTTTTGTTTGTGTTTTATTTATGTATTTATTTATCTTTAAATATATTGTTATTGATTTCAGAGAGGAAGGGAGACGGAGAGAGAGAGATAGAAACATCAATGATGAGAGAGAATCATTGATCGGCTGCCTTCTGCACACCCCCTACTGGGGATCAAGCCCACAACCCGGGCATGTGCCCTTGACAGGAATCGAACCTGGGACCCTTCAGTCCACAGGCCGACGCTCTATCCACTGAGCCAAACCAGCTAGGGCATTGTTTGTGTTTTAATTGTCTAGACAGACATGCCTGTTTTCTATCCATGGTTCTTAAGCAAGTTACACCCAGCTCTGGCACCCCGTTCTATGTGGCTGCAGCCACTGAGGGCACAAGTTAGGTCTGCATATCCCCTGCTTAAAAGCCCTCCTTTCTCAGAACTCCTGCTTTCTGGCTTTCTGAGTTCATGTAAAAGAGCAGAGAGAAGCCAGAATTTTGGAGTGCCAAGAGGTGAACGAGTTTTGGTGGCATGCCACCATGTTCACAGGGGAAGCCGTGCATGGGGTCTGAACCTCACTCTCCCCTTGAGCGGGCATTTTTAGGAGCTCGTCTGCAGTCTCGGGTCTCACTGATGCTCGTCCACTTCAGAAGGGGTCTGGCCCAGGGCCACTCCCTGGCTTGAAGAACCCCAGGTGAGGTGAGGTTAATACCTGGACCTGACCTTAACCAGCCCGGCACTTGGTGAGAATAATTGAGAGTGGAAGCCTTGGTTTCTGTTTTCAGACAGCGGTTATTTTCAGTGTGTTGAGATTTAACAAAACAAAACAAAACAAAACAAAAACAGAGAGTGGAGGCAGCCCCTTTTGGGCAGCCCAGCCAGACAGGCAGGCCTAACTCCCAGCCTCCCCTTCCCCTCAATCCCCCCCCCCCCCCACCGCTGCATCCAGCTGCTGAGGGGCATTTGCCAGCTGCACCTTTCCTGGTACCCAGTCAGGAGTGTTTCTGCCCCGTCTGCCTCTCTGGTTACAGCCCTTTCCCCGCTGAGCTCAGCCCTCACTCTGCCTCCTGTGCAGCTTTCCCATCTCCCGCTGGAGTGAGTTCCGCCCTGACCTTTGTTCCCTGTGCTTTTATGATTGGCGCTGCGAGAGCCGGATAAGCAGTTAGGATGCACGTCCACGGCTCAGTGTGTCAGGGACCGTGGCTTGTTTTTTGCTGTGTCCCCGGTGTCTTGAACAGTTCCCGGCACATAATCTGCGCTTGTTGAATGAATGAATGAGTCTTACAATAATGATGATAATGAACCATTGTTGATCGCTTATTAAGAGCAGACACTGGGCTCAGCATCTCCTGGGCATTATCTCAGTTAATATTCACAGCCAAGCCAAAGATTAAATACTTTGAGGCTGTTTTACAATTTGGGGAGCCAGGTTTGGGGTTAGGTAACTCTCCCAGGTGGTAAATGGATCCAGGGCTCAGCCCAGGTCAGTCTGGCTCTGGAGCCCATGCTTTTAAAAGTATTAGCCAGTGGTTCTGAGAGTGTGATTGCCAGACCAGCAGCAGCTCTGGAAATCTTGTTAGAAATGCAGATTCTTAGAACCCAGCCTAGACCCAGTGGGTCGGGAACTCTCCGAGTTTGATCCAACAGCCTCCTGGTGATCCTGCTGTTCACCCAGTTTTGAGAGCCACTGTCCTTTGTCTGTCTTTTACTCCACCCACCCCGAAGAGCTTTGAAAACTCAGGATATTAGACCAAACCTCCAGCCAGTTAAGTCGAAGTCTCTGGGTTGGTGGCGGGGTGACCTAGGCTCAGTGTGTGTGAATGGTCCCCAGTTGCATTTGAATGCACTAAGGGTGTATGTCTCCTAACTATGAGTGTGAGGGAATGCCTCCCTAGAAGATGCTTCCTGCACTTGGGTGGGCATGTGAAGCGCCTGATCTTGCTAGAGTGCCCTTTCTGACTCAGGAGGCGGGGTGGGGGCCGGGACTCTGCATTTCTGTAGTCCCAGGAGATGCCCAGTGGTCAGGGGACTGTGCTTGAAACAGCACGGCTTCCCACTCTGCACTGTGCTGTCCACTGTGGTGGGCACTGGCCGCATTTAGCTATTTAGTTGTACACTAATCAAAATTAAACCCCAGCTCTGACGCTCAGTCATACTGTTGCAAGAGCTGAGAGCTCCATGTGGCTCGAGGCTGTGCTGTTGGACAGCACCGAGCGTCTGCATCGCCCAGGAAGGCCCAGGCCGTGAGCCTGTGATGGAACACACCACAGTTTTTCCTTTTGTGCTCCCAGGACAGTCTTCAAACACTAGTAGCTGGACAAAAGTTTATGGAAGTGATTTTGATTGAAAGGACCAATATTAAATGTTTATGTCTAAAAGAAGTAAATAACTTTCTTGAGCGGATGTAGAATAATCATTAGTACACTACCAAAATGAAACTCCCCATCACCTTACCCAAATTAAATTACTGTAGGGGTGGCGGGGGTGGGGGGGGGGTGGAGGGGGCACAAAAGAGGCCCTGGGCGGCCTCCAGTCCCAGTTCTTCCCCAGAGCTAGCAGCTGCTGAAATGGACTTCTGGGCTCTGAAAGGAGAGGCCTCTGGCTCCCCCTACAGGCCTACTTGGAGTTTGCTGGATTATGTGGGATTAATGGGATGGAGGAAAAGGAGGACAAACTGACTCAAACTCAAAGGGCAGCTTGTGCTTGGCAGAGGTGGGCGGCGGCCCACTGTGCACCCCCATGGGATGTGTCTGATGGCCGGACCAACACTACAACCATGAACTCCCCGCCTCCTCCCCTCCCCCCAAGGCCCAGGTCTGGAAGGAAGGGCCTTTGAGAGCCCGGAGGTCACCTGCTCCCAAACCTCAGGCATCTGGACATCTAGATTCTCTAAAGCCCCTGATAACCCTGTCCCGATAGTTAGTAGTTTTATTTAAAATAGTAACGAAAAGTGTGGCTTTTCTTTTGGGGCCCAGATGTCTTTGGGGGTAGGGAGAGGGAGGGAGACAGAGAGAGAACATTCTAAAAGAGAAGAAAGTGCTTCTAGAATCGGAGTAGTGGTACATGGGTTCATAGTATATGTAAATGTGTATGTGATATGTATACGTATATATGTGCATTGACATATGCAATGCATAATTATCCCAGGGAATGTTCCAAACAATACTATGAAATTGGGTCATTTTAACCCCATTTTATAGATGGTTAAAATGGGGCACAGGTGGTTCTACGGGTGGTTCAGTAACTTGCCAAGGGTCACATAGTAAGTGGCAGAGCCAGGCTTTGGACCCGGCAGTCTACCTCCAAGGTGCACATTTCTCAATGCTATATTATGCCGACTCTCAAACTATAATATTAATTAGCAGATTAATTAATAGTAAGTGGCAGAGCCAGGCTTTGGATCCGGCAGTCTACCTCCAAGGTGCACATTTCTCAATGCTATATTATGCCGACTCTCAAAATATAATATTAATTAGCCCTAAGAATTACACTTCAAAGAATTAGTCAGTGGTCTTGTTCAATCAGATTAAGTACTGAATGCAGCTCCCCCCTTCCCCCAGTCTCCTGACAAAAAGCAGACTTCCTCACAGAATTTCTTTGGTCCCCCCAGGTGAGAAAGTAAATTGAGAAGAAAAGTCAATCAGTCCATTTGGGGTGGGGGTAAGTTAATACGATTTCTGTAACTCACCAGCCTCCACCCTACTTGTTTTTAAATTTTAAAACATTTTAAAAAACATGTTTTTCTCTTTTCTACCAGCCTCCTTTTCTGAGCTGCTTGGTTTATTGTACACAAGGGGTGAAATAAATCAAAAACAATCCATGTCACTATGGTTGGTCTGTCCTGAAACAGTATGTTCGAGATCATGGGCTCTATTCTTTGCCTGAGATTATTATTAATTATTACTTTGGAGGAGGAAACGCAATTGCACCACACATTTTGGGAATAACACTGGGACGGATTGCTATAAGGCTGCCCGAGAAATAAACGCATTTGGTTCTGTCCCTGTGGCTGGGCTCAGAGAGATGACAGCCCCGGCGAGGCGATGGGCTCCAAGTTCAGACCTTGTCAGGGAGCTGATGGCGGTTCTGTAGCTGTTGTAGCTGAAACGGCTTTGAGAGAAATGACTCCCCTGGAAGAGATTTCCCGTTCCGTCCCCTTGATGTCGCTTCGTCAGGGACATGCTTTAAATAAGATGCCCTCTGTGGATAGCAGAACTCTAAATCCTCGTTGAGTTGCACAGCTCTGTTCTATGCCAAATTGGAAATTACATCCCAAAACGAATGTCTTCAAGGAGCAAATTCAGCAGTCGGTTTTCGTAAATGCCAGAAGCTCTCCAGATGGCTGTACTTCATCTGGGTGTTACTGGAACAGCCTCCCTGAGCAATCTAAATCTCTAGGACTGGCCAGTATTTACCTCCACATCATTTTCAAAGAGAGATGCCTTGCTTCTTCTCCAGGGCTCAGGACTGTTATGGGTTGACCGGGCTGGCGGAGCAGGTGGGGAGAACATGAGCACAGGAGGCAGCTCTGAGACACCGCTGCACTTATCCAACTGAATACCTACTGTGTGCAAGCCACTGTCTCCTAGGAGTGGCCCTCAGATGGGGAAGATGAAAATCTTGCCTTTAAGATGTTGATTTAACTGGATGGGTATTTTATAAGGAACAATAATAAATGTATAGAAATTCAGAGGCGGAACAGAGGCAGGAGATTTGGCCATCCCAACCCAAAGTAGACTTTAGGTATCTAGAAAGTACACATATCCGAGAGCAAAGCCACGGAGGTGTGGTGGGCAGCCCAAGGCGTTGCCTAGAAACTCATTAGAAATAAAAATTCTTGGGCCCAGGCCCGAACCTGTAGACTTTAGGGGGGGTTGGTATAATACATTCCCCAGGTGGTTCTTACACATGAAGTGTAAGTATATGCGCAGAATATTAGAGTCACCTGGGGAGCTTTGAACTTCCCCTCGTCCCAGCCAGATAGGCCATCAGAACCGCTGGGGTGGAGCTCGGCCATTAGAATGTTTCCAAGTCTCCTGGGTAATTCCAACACGCAGCCAGCATTGAGAAGCCCTGCACAGGGGTGGGTCTTAACTCAGGGGCACACCTGAGTACCTGGGCAACTAAAGGAGCAACGCCAGGAACACGTAAGCTCCTTCCCAGGCCTGCTGAGTCCCACTCTCTGTTCATGGACGGAACATGGACACTGCCCCTTCCAGCGAGAGGAGTATATCAGAGTCACCTGGAGGGCGGGCTGGAGGGCAGGTTGCTGGCCCTGTACCCGGAGTTCTTGATTCAGAAGTTCTAGGGCGGGGCCTGAGGATTTGCATCACTACCAGGTTCCCCAGCGATGGCTGCTGCTGCTGGTCTGAGCCACACGTGCACAACCAGGGGTCTAATTAGGGGTGAGGCCGAACATCCTCCCGCCCCCAGGACAGAGTCCTCTGTGCCCTCCCCCCAGGGAAGATTCTCTTGGGGCCTGACCCCTCTCCACCCACAGGATCACTTATCTTAACAAACATTCTTCCCCATTCATCCTACCTGGAGACACTAAAGTGCCCAGGTCTGCACCTGCACCTGCTCACCACAGTGAGGGCAGGTGATGGGTGATGAGAAGAGCTGCATTTCTGATGGAATACATCATATTACTCGAAATAAATACTGAATACCACTATAGTGCCACTTTGCTCTCATATCACCAAATCCATCTTCTCTCTTTAAGGCTAAGTAAGAAATTCGCCACCCACCTCACAAAGGGATTCACTTATTTCCTGAGTGGATCGAAAAATGTCCCCCTGGTCAGATTTGGGGCACAGTCAACCCTGCTCAGTCTCACAGCCCTTTATATTCTCACTCAGCCTTCCTTCCTGCTCCTGTTGTCTGCCTCTATGTGAGTTTCTCCCCTTTTTCCTCCAACCAGCCTACTCACCGCCACTTCACCCCAAGCACAAACACATTCCATCTCCGTGACTTTGGTGGGTCCCCTGTCTAGCAGGTGCTCGCCCATCCTCTCTACCTACCCACCTGAACTCAACCAGTTATGACTGGGCCTCTTTTAAAACCGTTACCACCTAAATCACTCAGGGGTGGTCTTCTGATGTTGGCTGTATTTTTATAAGTAATATGTACATGTCATGGCTCATCAGTCAGATCAGGAATTGGCAAATCTGGCCCACTGCCTGTTTTTGTAAGTAACCTTGTATTAGAGCGCAGCCACGCTCATTCACTTAGATATTGTCTGTGACACTGAGACAGAGACCCAGGACCCACAAGCCCAGAGCCGTCCGTATCTGGCTCTTTACAAAAGTGTGTGATCTGCTCCCTGCTCTAGGTTAGTAGCTACATGTTACATTCCTTTAAATTCCTCTAAATACCTAACACGGTGTTTTGCACATACTAGTTCCTAATCGGTCTTGATAAACTGGACATGAACAATTTTCTGAAATCAGTTACAAATGTGATAGTAATAAAATGAAGTCCTATTTTTGCTGTTATTATTATTAGAGGTACCATGTGTTATGTGGCAAGTATGAGACTAAGCTCTTTATATACCTATCTCATTTAATCTTCTTAACGGCTCTATAAGATGATAGAAAAACTGGGACCTGAGAGAGTTGAGTGATCTCATTAGCTGTGTGAGTCCAGCAACTGATGCAATGAGGATTTGAACTCGGGTCTTTGTGACCTCAGAGCCTGAGCTGTTGTTAACCGCGCTAGCTCTTTTATGTGATCAGAGACAGAAATCCTTAGAAACCCTGTACCTGAGATCAGGCCTGCAAACCAAACTGACAAATGGTATAAAGGGAACTTGGAGGAGGCCGTGTCCTGAAAGTGAGCAGCGCCCCCTTAAATTCTGTTCCTTGCACGCCTCACTGCCTTACCCTGATTCCAGCCCTGATTAAGAAACCCTATTAAATATTGCCATTGTCATGATGATGATTATCTTCATTCATTCACTTAGCAAACAAAACAAATGTAATGTGTTGGTTGCTCTACTGAGCTTAGAGTTTAAACCTTAAATAAGATATCTTGCCCCAGTGGTGGGGAAAACAAGTGTATAAACCCCAGGTTGCAAACCCAGATGCCAGCTGTAAGGAGAATACCCACTTTACAGGGTAGCATTGACCTTTGGCTGTTCTTGCCTTGTTGACACCTCACTGTCCAGCAGCGCCTTCTCTCCCTTTTCCTCCCCCTCCCCTCCCTCCTCCCCTTCTTCCCCTAACTCCTCTGATTAATTCTTTTTGGCCACAGTGACTTGCCCCTTGGAAACCGGTATAGGTCACAGCATTAATTCTCTGCTTAGGTGTCTTCACTACAGGAAATGGTCATCTTGGACTGTTTTTATTCCTACCCCTCTATGATCCAGGGTAGGGCCCATGACTTGCTGTCTGCTGGTAACAGATAAACAAATAGAAATTCTTAACATGGTAGGTGACTATCTCAGGACACTTAAAACACTCTAGCTTGAATTTGCAAATTCAGTCAGAATTCTTTCTTTCAGATGGCATGTGGAGCAATTGTGCATTATCTGAGGACTTACTCTTTCTGTTTTTAAAAAACTCATTTTGGGCAAGAGCCTTTGCTTGCCTCCCGTCAGTAAAAATGCGCCTGGTCAGGTGGGGAGGGGGGACCCAGGCTCCGTTGTAAGCACAAGGGGACCTGTGGGGAATGCAGATGTCCCAGGCTTTCCCTGCACTCACCTGCCCAGGTGCCTGTCCTCTTGGCAAAGCCCCCAGAGACTCCCTGAATTCCCCCACTTCCACACAACTGCCTGGTCCCAGGCTACTGCTCTGAGTGATTTGTTGTGCAGTTCTGCCACCTAGTGGGAGAAAGGAGCAATGAAAAACATAGAGGCTCAGAATTCTCTCTCCTTGAATCCTGGTAAATTGACCTCCGATGACATAGGCCCTAAGTTTTTACTCTTAGAAGATAACCTATCCCTCAAAAGGTTCCCAGACTACGTGTAAAATCTGGAAAAAGACAAATGTCAGGGCCAAGAGCTAGGATTCTGAAAAGGAGGCCTATGCGGTCAGGCTGGGTGTGCAGAACGGCTCCCCATACACAACCCAGTCTCAATGCAGGTCCAAGGCGGGGGGTGGGGGTGGGGGGAAGGGAAGGTCCTGCCTGGCCCAAGAGTGAGGACCTTACCGGGCTCACTCCCCGAAGGACTGTCTCCTGCTGCTGGCATAGTTTTTCCAGATCCAATAGGCTATTTTCCTTCTGTCTTTGGACTGAATTGGCTTTCGATTTGACAGAAATATTGAAGGCTCTGTTCCTTTCCTTTTCACATGTCAGACTGTCTGCTTTGAACAATGAAAGGACACACAGATTCTGAATAGATGTTTGTGAAACCTAAACAGAAACGGGAGCTTTGTTCGTGCACTTGAGTGTGGTCATACTCTGTGCACCCCAGTGAGGCGGCACTGGTCCGTGAAGCAGAACGGAGATTTTAATGAGGACCGCACTGTGTTGGCCTCACTGTCTCCTTCTGTTTTCTGAGAGGTGAGTTAGCATAAAATAACCATTGGCTAACTTTGGGTGGGTCCCACGGGCCATTTCTGCGGAAGGTCATAGAGCTTTTCATACGATTCGCTCTTAGCCGCATAGCGGACGCAGAATAATATGAAACAAGGCCCCAAAAAGTAGTGACTATTTTTGACCTGAGCTATCCTTGCTTGTATCGATAGGGAAGAGAAAGCTGTGTGTTCCTGTTGTGACATTTCTGTCGTTACCTCTGACTTTTTGGGTGGACTTCATCTCACCGAAGTTGAAAACACGTATTTCAGATGGTAAAAAAGATGAGATGGAATCTGGGAGAGAGGTAAGGGCTGTGCTCCAGGAGGGAGAGACCGGATGCCCTGCTGCCAGAGGGAGGTCAGGGTTTGTAAGGAGGAAATGCGCTCCAAGTGTGGCTCTGTTTGTGCAGGGCTGACAGGAACCCTGGAAGCGTTTGTGGTTGGTCCGGGAGCACCGCTGATCTGGCTGCAGGAGCTGTAGAGCCAGGCAGTGAACAGGGTGAAATGAACAAACGACCCGTGGTACAAATGTCCTCTTGCATGGGTCTAGATAGCGCAGGAAAACAACTGATTCCAGAGTCTACACGGGCTACAAAGTAACCCAGGAATCAGGTTTGCAGAGTTGCTTATGTTTCCATGACCTTTAAAAAGGATCAGAATGCCCTGGATGGTGTGCTCAGTGGTTAGAGCACTGGCCCGCTCGCCAAAGGGTATCGGGTTCAATTCCCAGTCAACAGCAGGTACCTGGGTTGTGGGTTCCATTCCCAGCCCCAGTGGGGACATGGGGTGGGGGGAGATGATCAATGGATGTGTCCTTCTCATATTGATGTTTCTCTCTCTCTCTCCTCTTCCTACCTTCCACTCTCTCTAAAAATCAATGGGAAAAATATCCTCCAGTGAGGATTAACAAAACACACACACAAAAACAAACAAAAACAGATCAGGGACTTGTATGTGGAGGTGGGGGCAGCAAAGGGGTGATTTGTATGTTGTTGAACGCAGCCACCCGTCCTGGAGTAGCAACTTAAAAATGGGCGTGGAAAGGAAACCTTCATGGTTCTTAGCTCGAATGGCCAGTTTGTGAAGTCAGTGTCATTTCTTCTCTCTGCTGGTGTGTGTTCTGCCTGGCCACCCTTTCTGCCAAAGACCTTGAGCAGACCTTGGCTGAAACCCCAAGGTGCACTCCCTGTTCCCTGCCAGCAGTGATCTGTGGAATGGATTGGTGTGGGCTGCATTGCCTTGGGCCGGGTTCATGTGTCATTCAGGAGACGGCGCATCAGGCTACAGAAGCAGAGGAGGCTGCCGTCTGTCCATGGCAATGAGTGAATCAGACAGCAGATGGGGGCCAGCTCTAAGGACACGAGGCACTGCAGAGCGCAGAACTGGAAGGACTTGGGGAACATCGTGTCCTTCATTCCACTGATGAGAAAACCGAGGCTCAGGGATGCCAATGAATTTGCCCACATTTCTTCCACTAATTGATTCTTTCATTTATTCAACAATGATGCCGAGTGTCTCCCATGTGTCTGGCATTGGCCTAGGTGCTGGAGTCATAAGAAAATGAGTGTCACACGGGGAGCAGAAGTTTGTCAATCTAAAAGAGAGACACAACTGAGAATGAAGAGTCTCAGGCAGAAAGAGGGAAGGAGAAGAGAGGGCAGCTTTAGCATAATAGAGTTCGGGCACTGATTCGACCATCTTTCACAACTGTAGCAACTCCCAGTGTCTGATGGAAGGTCACTCCAGGTACCATTTCTTTGCAGTCATCAGACTTGTAATTGCAAAGGTCTTTTTCTCCTGCTGCAGACCCAGCCTGTCAATGTGGTCATGCAGGGACCTTTCTCAGCTCTATGTTTTATCCCCAGAACCCAGTGAAACACTTGTGTGAACCATGGAGCGAATGACCAAGGGTTAAGGGTGCCCGTGTCCCGTTCTACAGGGCAGGCATCAGCAAGCTTCAGTAGAGGGCCAGATGCTAAGTGATTGAGGCGTTGGGGGCCACCCAGTCTCTGTTGCAGCTACTCAGCTCTGCCCACGTCGCGTGAAAGCAGCTGTAGACAGTCTGTGAAAGAATGGACATGGCTGTATCCCAACAAAACATCATTCACGGACACTGAAATATTACTTTCATACAATTTTCATGAAATATTATTGTCATATTTTTTAACTATTTAAAAATGTAAAGGAAAAGAAAGCATTCTCAGCTTGCAGGCTGGACAGACAGAGGTGATGGGCCAGGTGTGGCCTCTAGGCTGTAGCTGACAACCCTTGCTGTAGGTGTAGACCAGGGGTCCTCAAACTTTTTAAACAGGGGGCCAGTTCACTGTCCCTCAGACGGTTGGAGGGCCGGACTATAGTTTAAAAAAACTATGAACAAATTCCTATGCACACTGCACATATCTTATTTTGAAGTAAAAAAACAAAAAATGGCAAAAACACCCGCATGTGGCCCGCGGGCCGTAGTTTGAGGACGCCTGGTGTAGACTAATTGTTACGGTGAAGGTTTTATGGGATTTTGATGGATTGATTCATTCATCTGTGCAAGCATTTAGTAGGTACCTGCTCTGTGCCAGGCTTTGTACCAGGCACTGGACATTCAACAGAAGTAAGACAGTGTCGGTCCTCAGATGGCTCAGAATCTGAGGGAGTCATCAGTATTCTTCTGGAAGGACAGGAGAGCTTCATGGAGGTGGTGTTGTCTGCATCAAACTCCGAGTGATGAGTACATGGCGGCGGGGAGTGGCCAGGGGAGAGGCTGGAAGCAGTTTCTTTTAAGGGACCTGAATGTGATGGGGACAAGGCCCTGGAAAGGCAGCCCCGGGAGCCAGGGGCCCCATCGGCCAAGAATTTGAGTAGTATGTGAGGGGGTTGAGTATGCAAGTCTGATCTGGAAAACATCTCCTGAAAGTCCTCTGGAGTCTTCTAGTCACAGGAAAGCGTGTGGAGAGTGTGTGGGGTCGATGCTCAACCACTGAGCCATGCCAGCCGGACAGTCTTTGGTGATTTTTAAAGATTTCTCCGCATGAAGTTTAATTCTTATATTTGTAGAACAGGTATAATTAATTCTGTATTTCTTAAGGGAGACAGAATCGGTAGACCAGCCTCTCTTGGCAGTCGTCATGATGATTAGTCACCGGCATAAAGGCACAGTCATTGTCCTCAGCAGGTCAGATCTTTGAAGGATGAGTCATGATTGGGAAGTGAATAAGACCCCAGTCCAGTTAGTGCATGTATACCAAGCACTCTACAATCAATTGGGAATTTCTGGACTACAGTCTCCAAACGTCACAAGCATCTTTCAAATGTTCCCTATTTACAGGTTGGAAAAATCAATGTGGATGGAGTGATTTTCCCACTGTCTCTACGTCAGTTTGCTTGTCTGATGCTCAGAAACTTTCTGCCAGCTCTCTTGCTCATCCTGTGCCTGTTGTAGAGTGCTGGTTCTTAGAGAATTTCCTTAGAGGTTAGAGAGGAGGACGTAGGAGAAGCAAAACACATTCCAACTTCCTCTCATTTAGCTTGATCTTCCCAGTCTTCATCTTGATCAAAAACAGAGGCAAAGATGTTATCTCTACATTGTACTCAGAAAACCATAAAACTCCCTCTCTTGTTTTATTTCCTAATGATGGAAAGTGATCCAGGAAAATATTAGTAGAAATGGAAGGTGAAATTAAGTCCTTAAAAGGTCTTGTGTAACACTTTTCTTATTTGTCTAGTTCTGGCTAGTATTAATTCAGGAATCTATTATACTTCAGCTAGTAGTTTATTTCTTCTTCATCACCAACAATTTTGCTATCTTTCAGGATACTTTCGGGGATTCCTGAGTAAATGTCCTTACGCAGCAACTTAATTGTCTGAGAGAGTTTGCTTATTAGAACTGTTGGTCCTCAACACTATCTGCATCCTATCTAATAAAGAGGGAATATGCAAATTGACTGTTACACCACCACAAAGATGGCAGTGCCAGTTGCCACAAGATGGCAGCACCCAGTCCCCTCAGCCCTGCCAGAGTCCCCCAGTCCTTTCAGCCCCACCAGGGGAGGGGGGGTGGCAGGCACATGGTGCGGCTGGACCCACCCTCAGCCCCCCAGCAGCCCAGGGCCGGCCTGAGGCATAGGCAAGCCTCGGATATTGGCTGCTCAGCCGCCCAGGGTGGACCCAAGGTGCAGGCAAGCCTCGGATGGTGGCTGCCCAGCTGCCCAGGGCCACCCGAGGCTCAGATAACCAGGGCCGGCTGAGGTTTGCACTGCCGGCAGTGACAGCAGCAGAGGTGTGATGGGGGCGTCACCTTCCCCTGATCCCTGGTTGCCTCCTGCCCCTGAGTGCTCCTGGACTGTGAGAGGGGGCAGGCTGGGCTGAGGGACCCCCACTCCCGTGCATGAATTTTCATGCACCAGGCCTCTCGTGGGAGAATAATTGCCTTAGCTGAAGTCAGTTTCAGTGTTCCTTGCTCATCAAATTATAGTTCTTTTTACATAAAAGGATGCTTGGAACGGGGCCACCCAGACTGCCAATTTTAGGTGCTTTTGACTGGGCCCAAAGTAATAACAATTTGAGTAGAGTCAGCCTGCCTCTTGAAGCCTGGAAAAAAAGAAGGCAGAAAGAGATAAGAGCAGGATTTGGGGATCCAATTTAAGATTAATGAATGTGTCATTAACAGATTGATCGTAACACCATTCTTGTCATGCCGGGCACACTGTGGAATGTAATATACAGTTTCAGCCTACAGTAGCTTACTCTAGTTATGGATATGGGAGCTCAAAAGATCTTGTCTACGATGGGAGTTTAAAGTCTTTGATGAGCAAACATAACAGAGGAATGAATGAACAGTTAAATAATAATACAACAGTCAACACAAGAAGATAGACAGTGAAATGCATAAAAATGCACTCTTTACTGGATATAATTAACATTTATCCATGTATTGATTATAGGATATACACACATATCTACACATACACATAATTGAGTTCAAGGTAGTAGGGTAGTTATTGGATGATAGAATCTAGTATTCTTGACCTTCTCAGATCAAGTATCTTGTTGGCAAGATGTTGTAACTAATATTAAAGCCAGTGGAATATACCAATGGGTCCAAATGGAAAATCTCCCCTGTCCTGGTCACCTTGGTCTGAATGAATGAAGGCACACATCAGTAAAAAACTCTCATTTCCCTCCTCACATCTGTCCTTGGGAGGCAATCACCTGAGCAAGGACCCTGGAGTGGGCAGACAGTGTTTTCATCAATGGGCAGCGCAAACCAAGCCAGTGGCTGACCATACCGAGTGAATACAAGTGCCTTGGAGGGACTGGGCCTCCTAAAAATAATAGGCTTGTAAGTCAAGAGCGAGTGTCACTCCCTGTGTGTATTTCATGCTGAGAGTGAAAGTAGACCTAAATAAGGTGTTGGAGAGTCTCCTGTCTGAATGTTCATTTCTTAATCTGAAAGGAAGCTCGGTGCCAAAGGAGTATGACATAGGAAGGGAGTGGTCTCGGTGACCAACAGAAGCTGGGGCCTGTTGGGACGGCATGGATTTATCTATGTGTAAGACATACAACATTTCTGTAGCTGCTAACTTTGTAAAAAAACATTTTGCCAACCCAGTTTTATTTCATCAACTGTGAAGTAGTTGTTCCTGTACTCCCCTCTTTGGCAGATGTGGTCAGCAATGTTCCAAGAGGTCTGTGGTTGGTCCAATGTCCCACAACTAGTGAGTGGCTGGGCCAGGGCTAGAATCCGGGGCCTCTCCCCAGTCGCATTCCCACTGTGATGTGAGAGCTGTAGCACACCCCTGCCTTCTCAGTGCTGACTGAGTTTAGGTGTATGTTCAGATGGGGGCAGTGCTCTGTGGTTAGGAGCCACATGCATGGTACACACAGTGCCATGAGTAGAAAGCAGGGAGATGTTGCCTGTTCAATGGGAACTGGCTAGGAGAGTCAGACTTGAAGCATGGGTAGATTTTGAGTAAATGGAGTGGAGGGGAAAGGGCATTCCAGGCAAGAGAAAGAGATAAGCAGGGGGAGGGATTTGTACGCTGCTTTGGGGAGCCAGTGAGTAGACTGCTCTGCATATTTCTGAGTGTTTGTGTTGGAGGCAGCTAATGAATCGGTGGTGCAAATAATGAGGGGTTTTACTCCCAGTAGGGCAGGCAGCGGAAGCCCCTGGGGAAGATTGGGGAAGTGGAGGAGAACCTTCCCTGTTAGCCCCTTATGGTCCTTCTCTTTGACCACCTCCTACGGACCCACAGTAGATGGAATTCACCCACCTATCCATCTGCCCATTTCTTCATTTCACTTCACTTTGCTTCTTTCAACAGGCATTTGTTATGCACCTATTTTGTGTTAAGTCTTAGTGAAGTTACAGTGTTTGGTGGACTAATGCATGGATGAGTGGACAAGAGAAAGGGGCATGGCTTGTGAGCTCATTCGTGGGGAGAGAGAAGTAAGTAAAGAATTCCAGGGCATGGGGCTGAGTATAGCACTGCCCTGCTCTGGGAAGAAGCAGAGAAGAGACAACTCCAGGTGCCATGGAAGGCTTTCCAAAAGAGGTGCCACTTTGGTTGGTTCTTGGCATCTGAAGTAGGACTTTGCCAGCTAGGAAAAGGGAGGATAGGAAAGTCAAAATGAGGGTTGGTGTTTGCAAATGAACAGAGGCTTGAAAATGGGGGAGGGGGGCGGAGTGGGGAGGCAAGAAAGTAGGCATAACTCAAGATGAAGAAGGAGGAAGGCAACGACAGAAGATTCAGGAAAAAAGTTTCAGTGTCAGACCTAACAGGACCACCTGGTCCAAGGTCATGCCTACATCCCTTCCTGGGCACAAATGGTGCTTCTCTGGGGAGTTTTCTAATTCACAGCCCAACACTAAGCTCATCTTCCTCTTAATAAGCCTGAGGGAACATCTATCTGAGGCTGACGCCCAGTACTTTAAGAAGAAACAAGGCAATGATATGGCATGGAAGAAAAGGAAGGATGGGATGGTGATATGGACTTTCCCCCCTACAACAAAAGCAAGCAATGAAGTATCCGTTTAAAAATTATTTTTATTTTTAATTACAGTTAACATCCTATATAATAAAGAGGTAATATGCAAATAGACCATCACTCCAACACACAAGATGGCCGCCCCTGTGTGGTCAAAGATGGCCACCCCCATGTGGACACAAGATGGCTGTCACAAGATGGTCGGTAGGGGAGGGCCGTTGGGAGGAATCAGGCCAACAGGGGAGGGCAGTTAGGAGTGACCAGGCCTGCAGGGGAGGACAGTTGGGGGTGACCAGGCCTGCAGGAGAGGGCAGTTAGGGGCGACCAGGCCTGCATGGGAGGGCAGTTAGGGGTGACCAGGCCAGCAGGGGAGGGCAGTTAGGGGCAATTGGGCCAGCAGGGGAGCAGTTAGGCATCGATCAGGCTGGCAGGGGAGTGGTTAGGGAGTGATCAGTCTCGCAGGCAGAAGCAGTTAGGGGCAATCAGGCAGTCAAGCAGGTGAGCAGTTGGGAGCCAGCAGTCCTGGATTGTGAGAGGGATGTCTGACTGTGGGATCAGGCCTAAATGGGCAGTCGGATATCCCTCGAGGGGTCCCAGATTGGAGAGGGTGATGGCTGGGCTGAGGGACACCCCCTCATGCACGAAATTTGTGCACCGGGCCTCTAGTACAATATTATATTAGTTTCAGGGATACAACATAGTGTTTAGACATTTATATGACTTATGAATGATCACCCAAATACATCTTATACCCATCTGACACCATACATAGTTATTATATTATTGACTATATTCCCTATGCTATAGTTGACATCCATATGACTACTATGTAACTATTAATTTGTATTTCTTAATCCCTTTACCTTTTTCACCCACCCCCCTAACTCCCCTCCCATCTGGCAACCATCAAAATGTTCTCTGTATCTGTGAGCCTGCTCTGGCCTGCTTGTTTATTTATTTTGCTCTTTAGATTCCACATGTAAGTGAAATTATATGGCATTTATCTTTCTCTGACTTATTCCACTCAGTAGAGTACCCTCTAGGTCCATTCATGTTGGTAAGATGTCATTCTTTTTTTGTAGCCCAGTAATATACCATTGTATAGATCAGTGATGGCGAACCTATGACACGCGTGTCAGCACTGACACGCGTAGCCATTTCTGATGACACGCGGCCGCATGTTGAGGATGAAACATTTGCTGCTCCTGAGGATGAAACATTTGTGACTAGGGTCTTGGAGTTAGTTTTTTCCTCAAAGTGACACACTACCCGAGTTATGCTCAGTTTTTTGGCGAAGTTTGACACACCAAGCTCAAAAGGTTGCCCATCACTGGTATAGATGAACCACTTCTTTATCCATTCATCTGTTGATAGACACTTAGGTTGCTTCATTCAGCTATTGTGAGTAATGCTGCAGTGGGCACATGGATGCACATGTCTCTTCGGACTAGTGTTATGGATTTCTTTGTATAAATATTCAAAAGCAGAATTGCTAGGTCTTTCCTTGTCTCTTGTTATAGCCTTTGTTTTAAAGTTTATTTTTTTTTCTGGTATAAGCATTTTTTTTGTTGTTTTCGTTGTCATGAAACATATTTTTTTCATCCCTTTCTTTTCTGCCTGTGTGTTTCTTTTGATCTGAAGCCTCTTGCTGGCAGCATATGTAAGGGTCTTGTTTTCTTATCCATTCAACCACCTTATGTCTTTTGATTGGCATATTTAAGTCATTTACATTTGATCTTTTTTTCTTTTTCTTCTTGAAGAAGTCCCTTTAACATTTCTTGTAATACTTGTTTGGTGGTGGACTCCTTTATCTTTTTTTTTGTCAGGAGAGCTCTTTATCTGACCTTTGATTCCAAATGATAGCTTTGCTCAGTAGAGTAATCTTGGTTATAGGCTTTTCATCACTTTGAATATTTTGTGCCAATTCCTTCCGGTCTGAAAATTTTCTGCTGGGAAATCAGCTCACAGTCTTATGGGAGTTCCCTTGTAGTCTTTCACTTGCTGCTTTTATGATTGGCTCTTTATTTTTAACAATGGCATTTTAGTTGTGATATGTCTTGGTAGGGGCCTCTTTGGTTTCATCTTGTTTGAGATTCTCTGTGCTTCCTGAGCTTGTCTATCTATTTTCTTCACCAGGTTAGATGTTTTCCATCTTTATTTCTTCACATAGGTTTTTAATGCCCCACTCTTCTAATTCTTGTACCCCTATGATGGAAACAAATATTGGTACACTTGATGCTGTCCCAGTAAACTATCCTCATTTTTTTGGATTTTTTACTTTTTACTGTTTTGATTTGCTATTTTCTGCTACCTAGCTATCAAATTGCTGATTTGAGCCTCTGCTTCATCTAATCTACTGTTGATTCTCGCTGATATAGTCTTAATTTCTGTTATCATATTGTTTATGTTTTCTGTCTCCATTTTTATGTTTCTTCTCTTTGTTGAAGTTCTCTCTGAGATCATTGAGTATCCTTATAACCAGTGTTTTGAACTCTGCATCTGATAGATTGATTGTCTCCATTTTATTTAGATTTTTTCTGGAGTTTTGTTCTCTTCTTTCATTTGGGACATGTTCTTTGTCTCCCCATTTTTACTGCCTCCCTGTGTTTGTTTTTATGTATTAGGTAGAGCTGATACATCTCACCGTTTTGGTAGAGTAATGAAGTATCTTTTAATAGCAGGCCTAGAATGCCATTCTGGGGGCTTAGAAAAAAATAAAAATGTATTAGAGCTCTCTTCAGACCTTGAATGGTTTATGGCAGCATCTGAAATTGCTGGCAAAATTATGACCTTGTAATTCACAGCTGTGTCATATATTTTCTAGCACACAGTGTGATTTATATACAAGCCAGTTGCCTTGAGAAAGAATGGGGGAAAAACTCACACAACAGAAGGTTTATAAAGTGTTGTTATTTTTATGTATAATGTCTTTTCCCTAAACCTGCACTAATGGGAGGGGTGGTGTGCTGTTAGTCAAAGTTATTGGCACAGTTCTTGCAGGGTGGGTGGGGGTATGAGGATTACTTATACTTACTCATTGGCTGGCCAGTCTGCAATGTTCAGAATACACAGTCCTCCCTTCTTCCCTATTCCCCTCACCTAAAAGAGAGCTGTCACCTTGACCCACTTTTTTCCTTTAAATTATACCTGGCATCTATCAAACCCTTGACCTTGAATTGCGTTGAACCTGAGCAAGAAACTTAACCTCCCCTGGGCTATGCTGGACAGCTCAGCGATATATGGGATTTCTAGCAAGCTTTTTAAGTAAGCTTGGCTTTGACCCTGTTATGGAACCAGAGAGAGAAGGAACTAGGGGCAGGCTAGGACCCATGGAAGGACTATGGAGAATGTCAGATTCACACAGATCTCACTAACATGAGAAGTGGTGGGTGAGAGAGGAGACCTCCCAGCTCAGTGAACAGGTGAAAAAAGTCATGGATGTGAATCTAACTAGAGGCCTGGATGTGGTCCATTCTGGTTGACCTTGAGCAACTCACCTATAAAAAGGAGGTGAGCTCTTGCCTTTGCTACCTAAGGGAGTTATTATGAAGATCAAAGGGCATACATCTTTTAATCCTAAACCAGTGACCAGGGTCGATATGTTTCTCTTGCTCTGCCTATTTCATTTTGATTTTCCCCTCAGGCATCCAGTCCTTCCACCTCAAAGAAGATTCTTGAGGGACCCGACTTCCTTCTCCCTGAATGATTTCCTTGTGTACTGTCTCATTCCAGTTATTCCTGATCGTTTTCTCTGAGCCCCTTAGAAATCTGATCACTACCCTGTAGAGGACCTGTTTATGCTTCCTGGCATGATCACATGCTTCTCTCGGTCAGACCTTACACTTTCCTGGCTCATCTCCTGCCTCCCCCTGACTCACAGGACTCCAGAAGCAACAAGAACAGAGGCAGCCCATCGCTGAGCAAAAGGACCTTGCTGGAGCGTTTGTAATGCAGGTGACTGAGCCCAGAGCTCACTGAATTGGTCCTAGAGAAGGTGCCAGGACTCGGTGCCCATTAAAGGCACTGGGGCTTGGAGGACACTGCGGCTTTGTGTGTAGACCTTCCAGACTTTGCCCTGACTGGAGACCTTGGTTTAGCTCAAGGCACAGTACATGACATCCCAGAAATCATAACACTGCTTCCAATCCCTTCAAGATAAAGAGGCTCTTATTTTATTCCAACATGAAGATTTTATTTTACGTGATTGAGTCAAAGGAGTCTGGACATCTTAGTGATATATTTTCAAAGTAATTATTTTATAAATTTTATAAAGAAATGGAAGCAACACAGGAAATACAAAGAAGAAGATATCAAATAAATTAAAGCCAACAACAAGCATTTTGATAACTGGGTGAAAATAATTTTAGACATCTTTCTATATGTTAGATAAGTAAATGTTAGATCAACAAAAACTTACATAAAATGAGTTTCAATTATACATTCGGTTTTAAAAATAAAAATGTTCAATTTAAGTTGATTTGAACATAGGGGGAAAAAGGAAGAAAAATAGAGGAATTGCTAAACTTTGGTACCTTTTGGTTTCAAAGACATGCTGGTAATGACTACGAGAAGGCAATTTGGAAAAATAATGAAGGGGGAGTCGTGTTTTCTTTTAACTCTATTTTTTTAATTTGATGTAATACGGATGAGCTTTCTGCTGTGAAAGGAGAGAAAATTACTACACTTACATTTCCTCCCACAGCTTTTCTCCTCACTAATTAGTTACATTATTTTCATTTTGTCAAGGTTTTATAACACGCTCCGCTGGAACTAGAGTTCCCATTTATATTTAGCCTTAGTTGAGTCTTTTAAAGTGTGAGGTCCTACCCCCAGGCCCTTTCTCTTCATAGCTTCTTCATACAGATTCCGTTCAGAGAGGAATGGTGGAGAAAGCTGCCTCCCCGGGCCAGCAAGCCCTGCTCCCTCGCCTAACCTCTGGGTGAGCTTGGGCGAGCTGTTGAACCTCTTTGTGCCTCAATTGCTGCGTCTGCAGAATGGGGACAACTGCAGCCAGCTCATAGGGCTTGTGGGGTGAAATGTGTTAGTTAAACCTGCTCAGCAAGGTACCTGCCCCACTGTTTGCTTCTATGGAATCGTGCTTTTTGGAAGCAGTAAGGAGCAGGCGGGAAGCGGGCTCTGAGAAGCTCACACTTTTCCCCGAATCGTTTGCAGGGATCTTTTCAGTCCCATCGTGACGCAGACCTGCTTTAAGCTCTTTTATGCCTTTTCTTAGACTAAAACCCAGTCTGCTCCTTGCGGCCTACAGGGCCTACCCCGATGGGCTCCTGCCTTCTCCTGCGGCCTCCCTGGGGCCTCCCCACCCCTTCTACTGCAGGCTGACCCCTCGCCCTTTCCTGGCCCCAGAAGGCCGCATCCTGCTCCCTCTGGTGGGTGGCACCTGTTCCTGCTCCTCTGTCCATTCTCAAGGTCAGTTCTCAGCTGATCTGCCACCTCATTAGAAAGGCCTGGTCTGACCACAGGCTACAGTGCCCCCAGGGAAGGGTGTTTACTCTGGGATCACCTGAAGCAATTTGTCACTGTTTGTTTGATTATGTCTGTGTGTAGTCTGTCTGCCCCTCTAGACTGTAGCTCCTTGAAACCTGGGATCCTGTCTGTCTTATTCAGAGCTGTATTCTCAGTACATAGCACAATACCAGGCACTGTAAATATTTATATTTATCTATCTATGTACCTATAGATAGGTAGTACACAGGGGCCTCCCTCCCTACCTCTCTCTCTTTCTCTCTCCCTCTCTCTGTGTAGCTACCTATCTGTAGATACATAAATAGGTAAATACACACACACACACACACACACACACACACACACACACACACACACACACATATACTTTGGAGATCAGAAAATAGCAGCCGGACTTTATACAGATATAAATGTAGATATTCACTGAGTGGCTTGAATTATTCAGTCAACATTCCTACCCTCTCATCCTCCCATTTTTTTCTTCACATGACAAGGATCTGTCATTAGGCACGTAGAGTGAGGCTTTGGGCTCTTCGAAATCTTTGCAGCAAGCTGGGAACTAGGCTCATTTTCCCATCTTACAAGTGACGCTGGGAAAGTTATTAATTCCTTAAAGTTAGTAAGTGGCATAGCTGGGAGCAGAGCCTCCCGCCCATTAGGCAGTGCTGCCTATGCAGCAAGCAGGCCATGGCAGCTGCTGACCAACTCCACGCACCTTGCAGGCAGCCCTTTCTTTTGGATGAACTGAGGAATGAAAAGGAGGGAGCTTTAGTGTGGATTGGAGTTCAACGAGACAGGAGGTGAAATCAGAGGGTCCCCGTAGCAAAGGGAATGTGCTGTCCAGGGAATTTGGGGGTGAGCTGGAAGTTATGGAGTGGCTAAATGCAGCAGTCTTCTCTGCTGACTGTTTCTCACGGGGTTCTGGATTAGCCAGAAAGGTGGCAGGCATTATGGAGAGAGAGTTCCGTGGTCAAGTGGGCACAGGGAATCCTCCTTTAATTAGAGTTTCTTAGCGGCAAGGACTCTCAGCCTTTATGTGCTGGTGCAGTCAGTTCCCAAGGCCAGGCTGTGGCATCTCTCTGGACCTCCTGGTGTCTGAAGACGCCATGGGACAGGTTTTCCTACCGGGCGTGGCCTCCCAGCAGGAAGCCCTCAGGACATGGAGGCACAGTGCAGAGAATAGTAATCATAAGTCCTTTCCATACATTGTTTCACTTAAGCCTCCTAGACCCTAAGACCGTGGTCGGCAAACGGCGGCTCGTGAGCCACATGCGGCTCTTTGGCCCCTTGAGTGTGGCTCTTCCACAAAATACCACGGCCTGGGCGAGTCTATTTTGAAGAAGTGGCATTAGAAGAAGTTTAAGTTTAAAAAATTTGGCTCTCAAAAGAAATTTCAATCGTTGTCCTGTTGATATTTGGCTCTGTTGACTAATGAGTTTGTCTACCACTGCCCTAAGAGAGAGTTTTATTGCTCCAGGAGGCGGACCATGCGGATGCTCCCCCCCATCCCCTGTCCTTCCCCCTGTGCACGTGGCTGGGTTTTGAATTCCTGCATCAGCATTTCCTTGTCTGAGGGTTTTCTCCAGTCTCGGAGGCTTGCTTGCTGGCCTGCTCCATAAGCAGTTGGGCATTAGTTGTCCTCTCAGCCAGCGATGACTGTGGGGGCTGCAGGATGCTCCACCCTCACCCTCAGGGAGAGAGCTCTGCCAGAACCTTCTCCGCTGCGCCCAGCCCCCAGCAGGCTTCCACTCCCGTTTTCCGGGAGACTTGCCTGATCAACTCTCTGTTGCTGACTTCTTTCCCATCCCTTTGTCATGTCCCTATTCCCCTGCTGGTGTTTCATGGCATCATTTCCCAAATAAATTCTTTGCAGTTGAATTCTTTGCTCAGGTTCTGCTGCTGGGGAACCCAAACTGAGATATCCCATTAAAAAAAAAGGTTAAGCCCTAGCTCGTTTGGCTCAGTGGATAGAGTGACCGCCTGCGGACTGAAGGGTCCCGGGTTTGATTCTGGTCAAGAACACATGCCCAGGTTGTGGGCTTGATACCCAGTAGGGAGCATGCAGGAGGCAGCCAGTCAATGATTCTTTCTTACACTGATGTTTCTATCTCTCTACCTCTCCCTTCCTCTCTGAAATCAATAAAAATATATTTCAAAAAATGTTAAAAACTAAACAACCCCCCACAAACAACCAGAGTCTCCAGGAGAAGACACCCTGTATCACAGTTATAAATGGGAAAGCCAGGATTTAAATCTAATCACACATTTGTGGAGCACCCACTGTGTGCCTGGCACTGTCCTACATGCTGCTATCACATGATGAAAAAGAACTCAGTTTTGAACAATAAATCAGTCCAGGCCTGTCTTCAGAGTCTCTGCCCTTAACCATACTATCCCACGAATTCTCTGAGGGTGGACTCCCGACCCCTTCTAACCTGGGAGACCCTTTCCATTCCAGACCCGTGATGACCTCTGAGTCAGCTCCCATACTGCCCTCCACGCCACCCAAAAATGCACCGTACCCAGGACTGTGGTTTGTGATAAATGCGGCAAGATTCGCTGACTCAATGGCTTCCCTGCCCAGTGTACCATCTCTCTTAACTAATGAGTTGCAATTAGCATTTCTAAAAAGAAATCGTTCACCAAGGTGAGGCCACTGAGATATAACATCTTGCCCAAAGCTGTCCTCCGGGGTGAGTGGGATCATTTAGAAATTAGGCACCTTAATAAGCCGTGTGCCCCAGCACTCCAGTGCCCCAGGTCCGCCTGGGCAGGCGGGTCTCTGGCCGCACGGGGAAGTTTACGGAGTGAGGCAGGGCTCCGCAGCAGCATTTCTTCATGGTTCCAGAGGGGCTAGAGACACTGTGGGTTCAAAGGAATGATTCTCACTTTTCCTCTTTGAGCTATTTAAAAAATACTATTTCGTTGTTCACAAGTGACCTCTAGAAGCACAGAGACACAATTATAGAAATTTGATTTGATGGAGACATTAGAGATTATCTATTACTTACACTCCCAGTTCCTTTCTCTCTACCCCCTTCCTTCCTTCCTTTCGATGAGAAACCTAAGTCATTAAGAGGGAGACGGACTTGTTTGAGGCAACATAGTGTTGGAGGGCTCCTGAGACTGGAACCCCCTGGTTCTTTAAAGTGTCACACAGATGTTCTTTCCTGAGCCACCAGAAATCGTAAGGCATTTTTTATCGTGTTCTTTGATTCTCTCCGCAGTTCTGACATAAGAATGACCATGAAAGGAAGTTTAACTTGTTAACCAAGGTGAGGTTTTGCGTTACCCGCGGATTTCTGCCTCACGGGCTTTGCCTGCTCTCCCCACTCTTAAGATATTCATAGTCTGTCCCAAGAAATGATCGTGATGATCAACTGATGTGCTGTTTTTCATCTTTGCTCTTATTTTTGTTATTGTTCGCTGCTTTAGAGTGGAGACCATGTTTTATAATGTGTCTGGCCCTAACAGCTCCCAGAAAAAGACCACGCGTGTGATAGGGATGCAGTCACTTCTTGCTGACCATTTCTCTTATCTGTATTTTTCCTCTCTGTTTCCTGGGTTTGCAACTTGTGCCCATTTATTTCTTCTCTTGTCCCCTCGTGCACTCAGTGAAATGGTCCCAAGGAAGGCGTTTGAGGGTAGGCGAGGTCAGTGCTGGCCTTTTCCCCCTAACTGGATTCTCAGGCCCCGTCTCAGGCGGGTAAAGGAAGACAGCATGAGCAACCACACGGGTGCTGTTCATTTGCATCCTCAGTTCCTCTGTGGCAGGAGCAAAGCGCCCACTCCTGCTGATGATAAAGCAGTGACTGACCTTATTTACTTTCACATAAATCATGTCTGGGCAGGCGTTTTCCTCATCTGAGACCAACGCACGGAGGTTCGCCTTATCTGTGAGGTTGTTCCTGTGCGTCTGAGCTGTCTCCTGGGGGTCAGGAGTCGCCGCTAACTGTAATCCATCTTCACCCGGGAAGTAATATGCTGCAAGGACTTCCCAGACGTCAGCTGTTACCACGTGGCCATTAAGCAGATGGCGTTGTGCCTTCCACACTGGTTCTGGGACAGGATGGAGGTTTCAGTCCTCATCCCCTGTCACCCAGAGTCCCTGTGTAGCACCGGTGAGACCAGCATGTCAGTCGGCCTGCCATTTACAGTCGGATTCGTGACCTCCTGTACTCAGGGGCAGCTTGGAGTTAGGGATGCAGGCTGAGATTGGAGACTTTATTTCACTAGGTAGTGCTAATGTGGGTCTGACATAGGAGCCAGACAGCACAAATCCTTGCCTGACACAGCATGGAAACTGCCTGAACCAGTTGGCAAAGGCCGTTAGCATATCAAAGGGTTTATGAGCTAAGCCCAACTTCTATTCATTTCCTCATTCCTTCAACACATATTGATTGAATGCTACCTTCTGCTGGGCATTGGGGGTATGAACAGAAGGAGACTGAAGTTGTATAGCCATTTATTTACTAGTATAGGGAAAATGCTGAAATAGCACGTGAGCCAAGGACTTTGGAATCCCAAAGCGGGACCTGCTAACTGGTCCGAACAAGGTTGATGCTCTAATAGAGCGTTAGTCAGGGTTTCTTAGAAGCACATGGTGGGTGGCAATCCATCCTTCTGGAGGGACTTTTTCTCCACTTAGGCTAGAAAGGTCTGCAAGTCCTCCCATGCCAACACCAAAGACCTGACTCACCTCCTTCAGTAAGGGGTTCACATGATTTTATAACTGAATGGCTGCCTCAGGCATGACAGATTATACACAAGGAAGACAGAGGGAGAGACCTTAACCTCCCTCGAGGAGTTCATTGTCTGAAATTATTTAAAAATACCTGAACTAAGCTAGGAAAATATATAAGTACCATACAGTCAGCTGCTAACAGGAGTGTTACAGGGATCAGAAGGAACCACTGATTGTCACTAACTTGCAAAAGTAACGTTTCCATCCTCCCTCCAAAATGTCAACAAATGTGAGGTAATTAAGCCATAGCCTGCAGGCTAAACCTGGTCTGCCACCTATTTTTGGAAATCATGTTCTAGTGGAACATGGCCAAGGTCATGTGCTTACATATTGTCTCTGGCCAGTTTTCATGCTGCAGTGGCCAAGGCCAGCAGTTTCGACAAAGACTGTGTGGCTTGCAAAGCCCGAGATGTTTATGGTTGGCTCTTTACGGAAAACGGAAGCGCTGACCCCTGACTCCGATTGTCCAAGTTTATCCTGGTGTTAATAGAGCATCAGAACAAAGCACAGCTGAGGGGCACCTGGTGGCAAATTAACCCCCAAACCCACTCTTCATTTCCATCCTCTGGGTTGACCTTAAATTAATTTTGGGCATCAGAATTAAACCCAGCTAACTGCGTGGCCCTGGAGGCCCCTGTGAAAATGTTTTCTCTGACACAGACTCAGGGCTCCGCATCCGCCTTTATAGAGCGCTCAATCAGGAGCGCCCGTTTGGAGGAGGGCCTCTGTTCTTTGTAAACTGTAATTGAAGACATAATTCACCGTGTTCCTCAGTCTCTACTCCAAGCCGCCGGCACAGAAATCCTGCTGCAGTTTAATGTTAGGATAACGTCGATCTCGGAATCGACTGTATGGATCTTCCCTGTTCGCAGAAATCATCACCCCGTGTGTTTATCTGTTGCCATAGGTGACAGAAAATGCAGCGCCCATTTCAGAAAGAACTTAGTAGTGGGTTCGCTGCAGGTGCCAGGGCTGGGGCCAGGGTGAGGCAAGGGAAAGATACAAGGGTGCACAGTTTAAGGGGGGCTCCCTTCAGGGGCTTGGCAAAGGCAGGGCCGGCCTTAAAACGGGTGCCTCCTTGATTTTGGTGCCCGCGGTGCCTCGCTTGCCTCATAGTTGCAGGAGCCTGGGAACACCCATCCTCCGGACTTCCAGATGGTGGGCCCTCTCCTGGTTTGCTCCAACAGAACACTCGGGGTTTAGCTTTTATTTTTCTTTGGGCCATGGACAGCAAACGGGCTCAGGGCCTCCCTGCAGTCCATAGGGGCACACATCTCAGAATCAAACCTGTGGGCACTTCAGCGACCAGAGACTGCCATCTGTCCCCTGTGGGTCCAAATGGCAGGCAGGAGGGAAGCTCGGGGCATGTGTCAGCTTCCCAGTGGGGGCTCTGCCTGGGAAGTAGGATTAGGGAGGATTATTCCAGTTCTGGTCACTGAGCTCAGGTTCTCACTTTGGGGAAGAGGAGGGGGTGCTGGGCCAGGGTGCCTCATTGGTCTCCGGTGCCCCGCGTGCTGTGCAGGACAGAAGGAGGCTGCTACTCTGGACATGAGAGGAGACTACAGGGAGGGAGATGTTGGTGACATTCCCTGCAGTGCTAGCTGGTGATGAGGGGGTGAGGGGGGGAGGAAGGAAGGAGGGGCCAAATTACAGACTGCTCTGCCCCGCCCCCCCTCCCCCTCATGGTTAGTGCTTAAGAAGAAAGGAGGAAAGAAAGGAGGACAAAGGCCAGGATGGGAGGGAGGGGGGAAGGAAGATGAGATGGGCAGGGATGGGGAGGTAGATTAACTACAGATTAGGCAAAATGCTCTTAAATATTCAAACCTCAGACCAAAACCTCCATTTCCCTTGCAACTTGAGTTCGCTCCAGTTTTAAGAAGAGTAGGAGTGTGTGAGGAGGCACTGGATTGAATTGGTCTGGGATTTGGGGGGTGAATTAGAGTACATAGATCCATCCTTGACATCACCTTGCCCACTTCAAATAACAGGCATTGGATGACTTCTTTGTCAGCTAAAAGTAGGGCTGTGACCTGCCCACAGTGAAGTTTATATTTTTACCCTTTCCCTCTCCCTGTCCCTGCTATAGTGTTGTTCACACTCACTGCCTGGGGGAAAGAGGAGACTGGCGTTGGTAATGAGAGGAGAGGCTGAGAACGACCAGGCAGGAGAGTGTGTTTGTGTGTGTGTGTGTGTGTGGGGGGGGGGGGGGGGGGGCGCGAGGAGCTCTAACAAGAGTGTCCCCTCCCTTCTTCCTCTGGAAAGCCCAGAGTCCCTCCTCCATGCCCTACGTGTAGGATTAGCAGAGGACTGTGTATTGGGGTTATGCTGTGGCGGGAGAGGGTCAGGAGGAGTTGGAGCCATCCAGTTTTTCTCCCTCGTTGGGTATCATGTCCTAGTCCTATAATAGAGTCCTCCCTATGAGCCCCCAATCTTCACACGGGGTCACTAAAGTAAAAGAAATGGTCCAGTGGGCCCTAAACCTCAGCTTGTCACGTTCTATTCCGTACCCCCGATTTGAGGAATGAGAGCCTTTTCTCCTTCCGTCCCCCTAAACCGTGTTCCAAGAAGCTTATGTGGTGATTTCCAGAGTGAAGCCGAGTGATCCGCTCATCAGACATAAAGGCTCAGAGTGCTGCCCCTCCCTCCACCCGCCTTGCTACAGCTGATGCCCAGCGCCTGCTGGGTTCTTGCATGTGTGCTAGAGGGTGCGGGTGCGGGAGGAGAGAGTCTCTCTTCGCTCCACCAGGACGTAGGTGCTGGTGAGCCGCACTGCCGGGCGGGAGGGCCTGTCTGCAGCTCTGCCAGAGGGACACGGGCTCCTCCCGGGCCTTGCTGTGTCCCCTGGTGCGACAAGTGATGTGAAGGAACCTGCAGCCCAGCCCAGCTCTCTGCTTCCGCCATGATCCCCAGTAAGATTCTGGTCTACCATCCCCCACCCAGCAGCACCAGCGCCGAGGTGTACAGGCCCACCAGGCGTCGCAAGAAGTCCCTGGGCGACTTGTTCCATAAGGGCTACCGGGTGAGGTCGGGGCCCGCCGCTCCTGAGGAGGGACCGCAGAACCGCTGGCGGTCCGTGGTGTCTGGCTGCAGGGTTTGCGCTTCTTGGGGTAAGGACCCCCCTAACCCAGCACTTACCCCCCCTAATATCCCACATTCCGGGAGGCTGCCCTGGGAGGAAGCGTCCTCCCTACGGGCTGGATTTCGGGGAGTCAGTGGGTGGGTGACAGCCCCCTCCACCCCCTGTGCGTGGCCAGCCCCTGAGCTGGAGGGTGCTGCGCCAGGCAGAACCGCTCTGCTTCCTCTTTAGATGAGTGGAACTGGTCTCTGGGGCTCCTGGATGTTTTTGAGATATTAAAGAATATATTTCAGGAACGTAGGGGAAAGCGTGGCCGATGACGGGAGCAGCCTCCTTTATTAAGTGGTCATCGTTCCCAGTGAGTCACCGTTTTCAGAAGAGGCATGTAGAGCTAGCGGCTGTATCTGTTCTTTCCGGGGACAACATTGCCCCTTCAGTTCGCCTTCCCTGTCCTCGGGGGCCACGCACAGGTTGCCCAGCCTGTCTTGGGTGGCGCTTCATTCTTCTCACCCAGCAAAGACCACAGGAGACTCCTCAGGGAGGATTTTCTTGTCTCAGCTGCTCTCCACAGGCATTTGGTTTTATTTGGGCATCCACAATGTACAGGCGTTTGCAATAAATGGTTTACATGTGCATTTCTGTACCTAAAACCCCAACCTCAGGAAGTCTTACTTCCAGAAAGGTTAATGCAGCAGTAGCTTCTTGAGAATGAAGTATGACTATTGCGGAATCAGCTTAGGGTTGTGATGTGGGCAAGTGCAACTCCAGCTGCTGCTGCGTCGTATGGTCACGTGTAGCAAAATCATGTATCACACGTGGAAGGCAAATCCTAGTCAGTCTTCTTCCTTGGGCTGAAGCATCCGCAAGGACTTGGTCTGGAATCTAAATTTTCAGGCCCCGTGTCCACGGCCTTAGGTGTGCTGGTCGGATTGTTATCTTCCCTCTTTCTTCACTTCTCCAACCAGCTGCCTCGTGCTTGATGACATCCAGCATCGACGAGGCCCAGCGCTAAAGCAGTGAGAGAGCTGAGCAAGGGTGATGGCATTATTAAGCTAAGAGAAAAAGACCATTTCCTGAGAAAGCGTTGAGCAATGACTAAAACCATAGGTTTAACTTACTGTACGGTTTCCTTTTTACCTTTCATTTGAAAGGGTTTCTTGTAAATTTATCCACTCGTTTTCCAAAGCGAATGTCATTGTGTGCCCGTCATCCCTGCTCTAGAGGATGTGTTCACGGGGGAGAGCAGGATGTGAGGAGCTGGCTACCGTGGCGCTGATGTTCCGCTGAGGAAGACAGGCGGGGATCATCTAAACAAGCACATCAGGTCACTGTAGGGAGTAATCCAGACCACACGGAAGGAGAGGGCAGTGGGTGGCCTGGGGCGATCTCTCTGAGCTCCATCAGTTGAGCCAGCCTTGCAGTGAACTAGGGCAGTGGTCGGCAAACTCCTTAGTCAACAGAGCCAAATATCAACAGTACAACGATTGAAATTTCTTTTGAGAGCCAAATTTTTTAAAACTTAAACTTCTTCTAACGCCACTTCTTCAAAATAGACTCGCCCGGGCCGTGGTATTTTGTGGAAGAGCCACACTCAAGGGGCCAAAGAGCCGCATGTGGCTCGCGAGCCACAGTTTGCCGACCACGGAACTAGGGGAAGCACATCCCAGAAAGGAGTGGAAGGGACGGCCTTGAGCTGAGAAGCAGCTGGGAAGTGTGTGAGGAGCAGAGGTAGTGTGGAGGGCATGAGGACCAGGAGAATGGACATGAGTGAGTAGAAACTAGGTCATGTACAGCGTTCCAGAGAAAGGCGAGTATTCTGAACTTCACTTTTAGAGAGATGGGAGCCATGTGAGGCTTTCAGCTGGGAGCCATGTGATCTGTGCAGAGAGCATGCTGGCTGCTTTGTGGAGAAGGGACGGCAGGGCAGGTGGGGAAGGGGGGTTAAGTGGTGCAGGAAGACCAGCTTGGAAGCTCCTGGGCAAACTAGGGGGAGCAGCAGCTCGGACCTGGGTCTGGCAGTGAAGAGGGAAAGGGTGAGTTATTTCATACATATGTAAGAGGTAAAATCAATAAGGCTTCTTCGTTTATTAAAAAAAATGTTTATCTACTTTCTGGTCCCCCTATTCAAATAAAGGTCTTGAGGCAGGAGCATCACCCTGTGCCTTCATGTATGGAACAGTGAGTGAGTGGTGCAGACTCACTGCACATGTATGGCATGAATGAATGAATGAATGGATGGATGAATGAATAAGTGAATAAGTCACAATCCCAGTTTGACTATCGACTGATGTTTAGTATGTATCAGACAGGAAGCGGGGCTGGGATCAGGTGGGGGACAAGTCGGGAGGCCCCGATTCACTCTGTGCTGAGGCTGAGACGCCTGCCAGTGACTGAGCTGGGCATGGAAGGTGGGGTCCTGGGATGGCAGCTGGCTGCAGGGGACACTCTGGGATACCCCCTTGTGCTGTGCCTATCTCCTGTCCTGGGTTTGAGCTCTCAGGCTGCAAGGCCAGATGACCTTGACCTTGTCAGACATCACAATAATAATTTGGAGGGATTGGAAATGACAGAGGTTTATTTGAACCTTTCAGCTCTTTGGATTTAAAGATTAAGGAGTGAAAGGGAATGGAAAACGGCAAATTGGAAAACCCTGGCAGGCTTCCCACCACGGGCTGCGATGTGTTTTTACTTTTGTGGTGTTTCTCAGTCTCCAATGGGGCTTTGCTTGCAGGAATCTCCTGGGTCCTTTCTTCCTGGAATAATGGGACCCTGAGCAGTGAATGGCTTATCATTCACCTGTGTATCCCTCAGTGTCTGTCAATGAGGCAATTCTGCTTCCATCTGAGAAGGTCCCAAATCCCTTAACCTGTCTAGCGCCACTGCTAAAATTGCATGGCCTTAGTTCTCAGGATGACACTAACCTGGTTACTCAGGCCCCAGGTGCCACGTTTGACCCTCTGAGGGGACAACTTCTGCTGGCCTCAGGTTGCCGAATCTTTGATATGGGCTCAGGGCTCAGAGCCAGAAGACCCACAAACCAGTCCTGCCTTTATAACTATAGCGACCCAAAATTGCGAATGTAAATAGAAATTTTAATATAAGAAATTTTAAAAACTAGGGCAAATTAATGAAATAAAAAAATCCTGCCTCTATAACAAACCATTTTTAACATTTTATGCTTTTCTTCTAGTTTTTTATTTATTTTTCATATAGTTATATTTTTTATAGTTTTATCATAGAGAATTTCATATGCAACTTTTTTTATTTTCAATGTTTCCAATCTGCTCTTTTTTATTGTTGTAAAAGACACATCGCATACAATTTTCTATCTTCCGCATTTTTAGGTGCACAGTTCAGTGGTGTCAAGTATAGTCACCCTATGGTGAAGTAGGTCTCCAGAACCTTTTCATCTTGCAATTCTGAAGCTCTTTACCCAGTAAATGACTCCCTTCCCCCCACCTCTCTGCCTCTGTTAACCGCCATTCTATTCTCTGCATCTTTTCTTTAACTTAACATCATATCATAAGCATTTTCTCATTTTACATTATTTTTCCAATGTGTATAATATCCCATAAAGAAGATGGACTATATTTAAGAAGACCTATTTTTTAGATATTAAGTTGCTTTCAATTTTTCCCGTTTAATGAATAATTTTGCAATAAATGTCTTTGTTCCTGCAGCTTCCCCCCCATATTTTGTTATATTTTCTTAGGCTGTATTCCCAGAGATGGAATTAATTTGATTTATAATGTGGAATCACTTTCTGAAAATGCTGTATCAATTCACAATTCCACCATCAAATTATAAGACTATTTCATTGCAGAGTCATCTCTAGCAAGCAAAACTCAAATACATTGCTAGTTAAGTTGAATAAACACATTGTTACTGTAAATTTGTTTAGTATACATTTTATTTCAACTAAGTATAATAATTTCTAATGATTGTTTACTACTTATTTATTTTTCCTATTTAATGATGTGCCTGTTTATGATTTTTTTTGCCTAATTATGAACTACTGGTATAATATTTTATGGACACGTTTTTGATATTGCAATTTATCCTAACCATATCATATTTGATGAAATTATTTTGCTAGTAGGTTATTATCTTCATTACTTTTTTGACATGTAGGATTTTGATTTTTTTTATGATGGCTGATGAGAGATGGGAGCCATGTGAGTTATTTTAAAAGGTTTTTATGATTCCTTTCACATTTAGAAATTCCTCAGAGGGCAAGAAAATATGTAATTACATTTTTTTCAGTTTTTCTATGGTATATTATTTATATTTAATTTTAATTATAGTGTGAGGTGACAGTTTAAATTGATCCCCATTGTTAATCAGTCATTCCATCATTGTGCATAATGTTCCTCTTCCTTTTGATTTATGGTGTGACTTCTGTATCATATATTAAATTCTTCTCTATATAATACAGTCGATTTTGCCTATCCTTCTGTGATTTTCTTATTCTCTTGCTTTGTGGTAAATGTGGCCTATATGATTTCTGCATTTTGGAATTTTATGAAATTTCTTTGTGGACTATTACATACTCAGTTTTTGTGACTGTTCAATAGCTGTTATTAAAGTTGTTAAAAAACTAGTGATATTATTTTTCTAATTTTATTTATTTTTAAATTAAATTAAATTTTATTTTTTCCATCACCATTTATCCTCTCTATTCCCTCTTCTACCTCTACCCCTCACCCCCAGTCACCACACTGTTGTCCGTCTATGAGTTCTCTCTCTCTTTTTTTTCTTTTTTGCTCAATTCCTCCACTAGCCCTCCACCAGAGCTGCTTGCCTACTTGCTGTCTATCAGTGAGTCTGTCTCTATTTTGCTTGGTACTTCCATTTGTTCCTTAAATTCCACATATGAAGAGAAAGACAAGTACCATAAAGACTAGCGTTGTTAAACTAGTATTCCTAGTTTCCTGAGCAATATATGTGTTTATCCGTCCATCCATTCAGATAGATATCTATGAATATAGCACACAGAATTAAATGTTATGCAAATATTCTATAGATTTGCTTATTTTTTGCTTAGTTTCTGGAAAATGAACATTGGCGTCTCACTGTGATGGGACATTGTCAACTTTTTGTTTTTGCTGCATTCTTGTCAGATTTTGTTTTATATGTATCTCAAAGGTATATTCTTAGGTGTATACAGTTTTTTCCACTGTGACATTTTCTTTGTGAATTGTTCCTTTATCAATATGAAGTGTGGCTCTTTTCCTTTGGTACATTTTCACAGTAGCTGCTGCTTTATTTGGTATCATTATTGCTTTGTTTGCCTGTTTTTGTTGAGCATTTTTCTGGCACAGATTTTCAGCCTTTCATTTCCAACTTTCCTTTGTGTTTTGCTTACCACCGTTGTCTCTGACAAACAGCATGCATCTGGAATGCATTATTGCTGTTTTATATTATCTGAGTGAGAGTCTTTGTCTTTTAATAGATGAATTTAATCCATTCAGTTTTGTTGTGTTTACGGGTCTGTCTGGGCTCTTTTTGTTGTTGCAATAGTATTTCCCAATTAATATGCTTTTATTGTTATTGTTTTTCACAATTCTTATTCTTTAGTTGGTTGATAATTTTTTGTTCATTTTCCCCGCCTGAGATTTGGAATTTATAATTAAAAATATATCCTTTTAATTTCCTGTTAAGATATGTATTAGTATCTCCCTGAAGCAAGACAAGAACTTTTGCACATTTTTTTATACCTCCTCTGCCCTCTCTCCTCCACACCTTTATTTTCCATGTAATATCATCTAGAGATTTTAATTTTAGATCATGGTTATTATTTATTTTTTATAATATTTTGCTAACACATCAGTTACTTTTACTCTTTCCCTACTTTGATTCTTGGAAATCACCTTTTTTGAATTTATTTTTCTTCCACCAGGCTAAGTAAATATTTCCTCAAAGTAAGTAATTTCTCCTTCTTTTGTTTTCTTGTCTTCAGTGCATCCAAGAGAATTATGACAGTACTTGATTTTCGTTGCTTTGAGGGCTTTATCCTCACATTGATGTTCTGAAATGACACCAGTTAAAATTTAAGAAGGCCCACATCTAGGCATATCTGAGAATGCAGGTTATCCTTTTGTTCTAGGAAACTTTCTTCTCACGTTATTTTAAAGTTTTCCTGCTTTCCATTGCCTTGATTTCCTCCTTCTGGAAACTCAATTACATAATGTTGAAAATTCTACACCTTTCTTCCATGTGTCTTAACTTTACTTTTGTACTTTCCATCCTTCTGTTTCTTTGTGAAGAGATCACTGTTTGATTGTCCAGCCCTCTAGTTTTCATGTAGCTATGTCCATTCTTCTGTTCAGTTGGTCTTTTAAAGTTTTGATGTTTAGAATTTTAAATTCTAAAATAAATAGTCGATTTTTGTTGAGTTGACCTATTTTCTCACAAACTCTTCATGTTTTTCAATTAAACGTTGTCAATCGACAGTTAACAATTGTTAATGTTGTATCCTCAAGTGGCAGTTTGATAGAATATGTGTCTGTCTTCAAAGAAAGTTTGATTTTCCGCAGATGTTCGGTGATTTTTGATTTTGTGCTGTTCTCTGAATTTGAGATGTTTCTGTTAGCCTATATGTGGATGCTGTCCTTGCTTGTCTAAGGGGCTCTGGGGTATGCCATGGAGCATTTTGGTCCAATAGCTGGTCTTGCAGCTCTGGAGGCCACCTCTTTCTTTTAGGAGTTCCCAGTTCACTTAGGAATTGCTTTACCCACTAAAATGCCCACACTAACTGCTATACACTGGGTGGTCTTGTTTGGCACCCCGATCTGTCAGTCATTGTCCCAGGCTCTCACTTTCCAGTACCAGTCATTCCATGTCATCTTTTGGACATTTATTTTCTTCTTCATGATGATTTCCTCTCTCCACTACCTCCTCTCACCTCAACCTTGTGGAATTCCTTATTGAAATTTATTGACCAAGGATATTTCTGATATTCTGTTATTACCATGGAAATATACATATATTTGTATATGTATTCTTAATATATATGTTGAATAAACATGAAGTTTGGTTTCTCAGCTCTGCCAAGTGAATTTCTAACAGGATATCCACTTTTTATCTATCAACATATGGTTTTCTCTTATGTGCTGTACCTGCCTCCTCCATTTTGTCTTTATGGGATTTTATTGAAATTTTTCCCCTTTAGTATTACTTTAGTGAGGTTTTGAGAGGAGGCAGATACAAACCATTCTGTTCAATATGCTATGTTTAATCAGAATGCTCTTGATCATTATTTTAATCCATTTATTAATTACATATGTTGGTACTTTATGTAGAATTTTAGCATCTCAAATCCTAGTGAGATTACAATTAAATCTTGGTTCTCTGTTCACTCCCATGTTGAAAAATTTGCTTCTCCACCCAACAACTCTTGCATGCTGATGCCTCTATGATCAGTCACACATCTCTCAGGCGACAAACAAAGCAGAGAATTCAGAGTATGAGTCAGTTTACTGCTGTTAACATCTCAAGATATTGTGCTATGAATATTTTCATGTTGTTTTTGATGCTTATTTTGAGCTCTTTTAATGATATTACATGGAAAAATTTTAAGTTTTTACTGTACATTTCATTTCCTTTTTGTTAAATTTTCATTTACATTTCATGCCCTTTTTGTTTTTAAAGTATTTATAGTTAAATAGTACATAAGATATGTACTGTATATAGTAAGGTTAAAACAGGGAATCATTTGGTGGTCGGGAATGGATTAATTCATTACATTATTTCTAATGGGAAAAAATGATTTGGTTTTCAAACAGCCTCACAATGAATTAAGTTCGAGAACAGAGGTTCCACTGTATTTTACTTTTGTGTTTTGAGAGTCAGTTTGGGTACCAGGTTTATGTTTACTGTACAATACAAGTGTAGTAGCTTTCCATCTATTTTTGTGTTATAATGGTTTGGCATTTCAATCATATGTAAATGTTTTAAAGAATTTAAAAAGAAAGTGTATAGGTGCAAAATCCTTGATGGGAAGCTATTAATACATTTCTCAATTTATATTTCAACTAGAGGCCCGGTACACGAAATTTGTGTGTATCCCTGAGCCCAGCCTGCACCCTCTCCAATCTGGGACCCCTTTGAGGGATGTCCGACTGCCCGTTTAGGCCCGATCCTAGTAGGATCGGGCCTAAACGGGCAGTCGGACATCCCTCTCACAATCCAGGACTGCTGGTTCCCAACTGCTCGCCTGCCTGCCTTCCTGATTGCCCCTAACCACTTCTGCCAGCCATCCTGATCATCCCCTAACCACTCCCCTGCCAGCCTGATTGATGCCTAACTGCTCCCCTGCCAGCCTGATTGCCCCTAACTGCCCCTCCACTGCAGGCCTGGTCACCCCTAACTGCCTTCCCCTGCAGGCCTGGTCACCCCTAACTGCCCTCCCCTGCAGGCCTGATTCCCCGCAACTGCCCTCCCCTGCAGACCTGGTCCCCACAACTGCTCTCCCCTGCAGGCCTGATTCCCCCCAACTGCCCTCCCCTGCAGACCTGGTCCCCACAACTGCTCTCCCCTGCAGGCCTGATTCCCCCCAACTGCCCCATCCTGCAGGCCTGGTCCCCACAACTGCTTTCCCCTGCAGGCATGATTCCCCCCAACTTCCCTCCTCTGCCTGCCTGGTCACCCCTAACTGTCCTCCCCTACAGGCTTGATCTCCCCCAACTGCCCTCCCTTGCAGGCCTGATCCCTCCCAACTGCCCTCCCCTGCTGGTCATCTTGTGGTGGCCATCTTGTGTCCACATGGGGGCAGCCATCTTGTGTGTTGGCGTGACAGTCAATTTGCATATTACTCTTTTATTAGATAGGATTATTATTCTATGGTGGTTTTCTTTTATATGTGGATCAACTTTCAAAGTTTACATTTTTCGGGAAGTCATCCCCCCTCACTGAGTTTTTCAGGTTTAATTAGTATATAATTGTGCATGACTTTTTTCTATTTGTTTTTTATTGGATCTGTCAAGACTTTATCTTGTTTGTTTGCCTTATTGTTGTTATTGTTTACCCCATAAAATAACTTGAAACTTTTTATCAATTATAAACCCTAAAGTAGAAATCATATTTCTCTTAGTGTTGTTAAAATCACCTTTTCACTAAAATCTTAAACTGACTGCATTACTTTATAGACTCTCAATATACTGATTTCTTCTAACTTACAGTTAGCTAGCATATTTTTTAAATTAATAAAAGTAAAGATCCAGTTTCAGATTACTCCAATGATTACTCAGGGAGAGGGAAATTTGTTTTGTGGGGAGAATATTAAAACTTGGTCCCTTTGGCACAGTGTTAACCACGATAAATGGATACACTAAGTTTGGTTAATTTTTTTTATTAACAAGCTGGAGGTTAAAGAGAAAAGATACCTTAATGCAGTAGTTCCCAAACTTGGCTACACATTGGCATCATCTGGGGAACTATAAAAATTCCGATGCCCATGTTGCACCCCAGACCAATTACATCACAGTATCTGGGGGTGGAAGGCATCAGTACTGTCTTATGTTCCCCAAGTGGTTGCCATGGCAACAAAGTCTGGGACCCCTGCCCTGCAGCCTTGTGTTTTCAAAGTGTGGTCTCTGACCAACAGTGACTTCTTGGAGCTGGTGAGAAATGCAGAATCTCAGGCCCCCCCAGCCCCACGGAGTCATCATCTAATGTAAACAAATCCCAGGCGAAGGTCTCTAAAGCAAGTGTAGCAAACTCGGCCCTCAGTCTACTTGTTTGAGTAACATTTGACCGTAATACAGCCGTAGCCATGCGTTCACATATCTTTTACAGCGGAGTGGGTAGTTGTGAGGCCACCTAAAATATGTACTATCTGCTCATTTACTGAAAAACTTTGCAAAGCTTTTCAGCCTCCATGGCTCATTAGAATCACCTCAGAGCCTTCACACCCTGGGCCTGGGAGCCCAGGCCTATGGAGTCAGAAGAGGGGAGTTGAGACCAGGTACCAGTAATTCTTAGAGTTCCCAGGTGATTTAAATGTACAACCAAGGGTTAGCACCTCTGCCCTAAACGTTCAAAGAGAAAATGTAGATGTATTTTTATAAAAAATCCCTTTTCATGTTGGAAGCAGCCATTTTTGAATACTGAATAAAAATAAAACAATGATGGAAAGATATACTATATTTGACCATCAATAAACTTTAGAATTTGAAAAGAAAAATTCACTTTAAGCAAACTTTTAGACTTAAAAAACCCACACCTAAGCAAAATTAAAAGAATGACAACCCGTGGGAGATGATATATAACATATAATATCCTCATTTTAAAAGAGCTCAAATATATTAATAAGAAAAGATGGACACAAAGGTACACTGGCAAAAGCCACTTTATTTTAAAAATAAGATACAATGACCTAATAATTACATGAAAAATAATTAAATTTATTAACATAGGAGAGCAAAATAAAATAGCAATGAGCCCCTATTTGGGGTTGGAGCTTATCAAACAGGGACTCTTATATTCTCTCCGTCCTTCCTTTTTTTTTTCTTTTTTTAACCACAATAGTGTGTACAGTGGGATGTGGGCAAGGGCATTTATATACTGAGAGAAATGCAAAGTGTTAGGAGAGTTAGAAGTGCTTGATGATGGGCAGCTGGTCAGTGTCTGTGCCAGGGCAGTTGATTACAAGCTTGGGCTTTGTGGAGACAGATTTGGGTTGAAATCGGGCTCTGTTGCTTACAAATTCTGTTCTGGACACTCTAGTCTGTTTATCTTTAACTATTGTCTTCTTCTTCTGTCCTATGGGTTAAATAAGATACAGTTAAAGGTTTGGCGTGTGGGGAATAATTAATAATAGTACACTTCAGTCGTAATTGATTGTCAACATCATCATTTCACCAATAATTTAAAATTACAATAACACTCTATACCGTGTATGTGTGTTTCTATTCGTCTTGTTGGCTTTTCTGTTTTAGTTATATAGATTCCTATGATGACATTACCATTTACTGAGTACTGCCAATGTGCCCTCCTGTATATTGAGAATACTTAGTTTCTGATATATAATCTCCAGAGTAGTTTCTTTTTTGTTGTTAATCCTCACCCAAGGATATTTTTCCCATTGATTTTTAGAGCGAGTAGAAGGCAAGGAAGGAAGTGGAGAGCAAGAGAGGGAAACATTGATGTGATGAGAGAAACACATTGTTTGGTTGCCTCCCACACAATGCCCCGCCTGGGCCGGGGATCAAAACTGTAACCCTTCACTGGCAATCAAACCCACGACCCTTGGGTGTGCAGGCCGATGCTCCAACCACTGAGCAACACCGGCCAGGGCTTCAGGGTAGGTTTTAATGGTCATCTGTAGCCACGAGAGAAGAAGGAAACTAGGTATGGAGCCCGGCTGCACCAGAGGCCTCAGCCCCTCCCGGGGGGAGCTCTGCAGCTCCGTGGCTCTCAGAGTTGCCCCAATTTGAGGCAAGGCAGCAGGCCTTTGTCCCCACATCTACCATGTTGGGGGCCACCTCTGGCAGGGGTGTAACCTTGGGCTAGGTCACTCTTCAGGAGCTAGGATGAGTAAAGATGCCTGAAGAAGGACCTGCTCTGCTCTATACCCCACAACAGCTCCTGAGCCACAGCTCCTGAGCGCTGTTCATTTAACATCGTCGCGCTCATGAGATGCTAGTGTTTCGCTTAGGATTCTTATACTTAGTCAGTGTAATGAAGGTGTCTTTTTTTAATTTTTTTAAATGTGTGGGCTACCTATGTTCAGCTAATTAATACCAGCTTCCTAAACCAATCTAGAGTATAGAAAAGAGAAGAAAAATCAATTTTTATTACTATATAATAAAAATTGATTATGGCATCAAAGACCATGTAAGGAAGTTTACTATCTTTTGACTCTATTTCTTGACTGATTGAAAGAACTCACTTGTAAAACCACCTGGACCTGGTGCCTTTGGTGGAGGTGGAGCCATAATTCATCTTTTTTGGTAGAAACGCATTTTGTTCACCACTCTGTAATAGCCATTTTCTGTTTCCCTGGAAGGTCATCGTACTTCAGAGGTTTTGAATTATATGGGATCAAGAATAAGAATATAGTTCTATAGAGCGGAGAGGATGAATAATTTGTTACTGAGGCATTGACCATCCTACCCCTCTCTTCTCCTGGCCTCCTGTATGCAATCGGAGTTGCTGTCCCTACCCCTCCGGGCCCTCTCTGGGTGCCGAGGAGTGACCAGTGGTTACGGCTGTTGTTGGTTAGGCTGCTTTATATTTCCTAAGAGCACGGCCCTGACCTTGATCTCTTGGCTTTCCCCTTCAGTAAGCAAGGTGTAGCTCGGATGCAGAGTATCTAACCTTTAGCTCTGCCATCTAACTCATCCTCGAGTCTGATGTATTCATTCAAGTCAAGCTGGTGTTTGTTGAGCACCCACCTCACGCCAGGCACTATTTTAGGCATGTGACGTACAGCCACGAACAAACCAGACATGTCACTCCCCTAGCGGAGCTGATGCTAGAGCCAAGTAGAAAGGATGCAAATTACATGAAAGATGCATGTGCTTTATACTGAGGAGAGAAGAACAGCAGGCGAGAGGAGTAAAGTAATAGGGTGTTGCTAGAGGAAGTGGGCTCTTGTACGGTTTCCTGGGCAAAGAATTTCAGGGACACTCACGTAGGAGGAGTTTAGCCTTAGTGGCAAGATTTATTAGAGCGAAAGTGACGGGCCACAGAACACTTTCTGGGAGGCAGAGAGAGTGGGCAGGCTGCAGGGTAGCAGCTGCCCCGAGGTCCCGAAGCCTCCATTCATTTCCTTGGGCTTGCGAAAGAGCGGGCTTTCTTTCAAACTATCCGGTCTCCTTCCTGGCTTTTCACAGCTTGTGCTGGTGCTCTCCCCTACCTGGTCTCTTTCCTGGATTTCCTGGGGGCTGTGTTCCTCTCCACTCCATCCTTCCCCAGACTTTCCCAGGCTAGTGCCCTGCTCCTTCTCGGTCACCATTTGGCTTCTACTGCGCATGTGCTTTATAAAAGGAATTTCCCCTCCCCATCTCCCCCTCCCCCATTCATCCAGCAGAAAGATGCCATTTACCTGCCATCACCCCAACCCCCCAAAGGCTATAAAGCTGTCTGCCCTGCCTAGTTGACAAGAGAGGATGTTGTCCTAAAAGATGCTGGTGACTCGCCAGGGAGACTGTGAAACTGCTGTTTCCCGACTTTATCAGACTTAGTCTGCTCTCTTCTTTCCTTAATAACTAACTGTCGACTCTGACAGGAGGGAGAGCGAGGGGAGAGCTCCAGTTCTGGACACAGTGACCAGGGAAGGTCTCACTGAGACAGTGACACGAGTGAACACCTGCAGGAGGTGAGGGGGCACATCGTGCGCCCATCTGGGCAAGAGTGGTCAGGCAGAGAGGATGGCATGTGCAGAGGCCCTGAGGCAGGAGCATGCTGCGCAGCCAAGGTCACCTAAGAAGACGCCAGACCAGAGTGAAAGTGGGAGGAGGACAAGGAGGCCAAAAGCAAATGGGGTGCCTTGCTTTAGGTCCTGGAAGGACTTGGACTTTGCGTGAAACGGGGCATTGGAGGATTTGGAGCGGAGGCGTGACATCATCCATTCCACCTTCTCACAGCCCACTCTGGCTGCTGTGCTGGGAACAGACCTCCAGGGCTCCAGGCAGGAAGCAGCAAGGGGCTGTTGTGAACTGTGCCTGAAAGATACGCGCTTGAGACCACCACTTCTCCTGAGAGTCTGGCTTCCTCAGGGATAAAACACAGACTAAAACCTAATTTTGAACTTGGTTAACTCATTTGTGTTCATGAAACCCTATGCCATGGATGTGATCAGCACGGGCCTTCAAATAGGCACAGCCCACTGCCGTCCCATCCCTGAGGACGCTGCTCCTGCTCCCCCGGTCCCTCTGCGGGGGCATTGCTCTCCGGTTTCCTCCCGGGGATGACTGTTCTCCTGAGAGCCAGCTTGTTTTCCTCTTTTATGCATTATTCATCTTATTGTGTCTCCCTGCTTGCTTTTGTTGGCAAACGGTTTACCTCTAGCAAGAGTACAGGGCCATGTGGCTGCTGCATTCATTTGTTCCTACCCTTATTTTCATATACCTCATCGAAAAGGAAAGCTTTTATTCTCGTTTACTTTTGTGAGTCACTTTATAGAGTGGTGAGCTACAAACAAGCAATACAGGATGCAAATGCATCGCTTGAAGATAAGAAGAAAGAAATCTAGTTTGAAGTTTATGTCATCTGTATTCTATTTTTGTTTCCATGAGTGGAAAAATATATATGCATGCACACACGGGATTTTCAGAATGAAACCGTCAGTGGCTAATGCATTACTGAAGAATCCTCATGTCCTTGACTGGTTTCAGTGTTGCCAGTCGATCTCTACCCAGAGTTTCTAAATTTATTATTTTCTCTCCCAGCAACACACGTCAGTGGTGCTGTAGTGAGGTCAGTCATTAGGACCAACAGGACAATTTGATAAAAATACACTTTCTAGCCCCCGCGACTCATTCTGACTAAGTAAGGGTTGAAAACTTCTTTGAAAATACTTCCGCACAAACAATGTATTTTCTGAGACCTTGGGTATTTGAAAGTATCTTTTTGTTGCCTTTACTGTTGAACAACTACTTTGCTGGGTGTACACATCCGGGTCTGACGCTTCTGGTCCTGAAATTCAGAGTGCTGCTTGAGTGTCATTTAAGGCTTACAGTGCACAACGTAATTTTAGTTGCATTAATGGTAACCCTCTGCCCACCCTGACACTTCATTTTTTGCTTTATTTTAATACTTGATATTTACAGGAAACAAAGTCATACTTCACAGCATTGGTTTCTAAGAGCTGGCCACCCGTTTTCCCTTTGAAGCCCGCATCATTTTTTTCATATCTAGAAAGTACGTTCCTATTATGTCTTGTCCGAACTGATGATCTCACCTGCACTTCCCTCTGGAACACATTTTATTCACAGGTTGGATCTCTGTGATCTTCTCTCCATTTATCTTTTCTTAAGCGTCATGTTTTTCCTCCCCGTCCCCATTGTCCCTGTTTCTGGGATGACGTCTCGGTTTTGTCCTCCGCGTTGAGCTCAGTTCTCAGCAGAGTTATGCCAGCCTTTCATCAGTGTGGCTCGGACTCCGCTTTGGACTCCCAAGTCTTCATTTCATCAACGCCCTTCTCATCTCTGCACTTTCTTGTTAAAAAAAAACAATATAAACATCATCTTGATATATAAAAAGCCAGGGGCCATCGTGACTGAAACAACCGGATGGACAACCGAACACAGACTGTGTGGGGTGACAAGGCCGGAAGGGGGGTTAGTGAGGGACGACCAAACGACTGAACAGCAGGCTGTGTGGGGCAACCAGGCTGGCAGGGGGGGCAGTTGGGGGCGACCAGGCCAGCAGGGGGGGGCAGTTGGGGGCAACCAGGCTGGCAGGGGGGGCAGTTGGGGGCGACCAGGCCAGCAGGGGGGGGGCAGTTGGGGGCAACCAGGTTGGCGGGGGGGGCAGTTGGGGGTGATCAGGCTGGCAGAGGGGACAGTTAGGGGTGATCAGGCAGGCAAGCGGTTAGGAGCCAGCAGTCCCAGATTGTGAGAGGGATTGGGCCTAAACCAGCAGTCAGACATTCCCTGAAGGGTCCCAGATTGGAGAGGGTGCAGGCTGGGCTGAGGGGAACACCCCCCCATCCACAAATTTCGTGCACTGGGCCTCTAGTTTAAAATAGGAGGCGATTTTTTTCTGAAAAAATCTTTTGTTCGTGAAGGGGAATCCTAGTCAGATGAGAAATTTTCCCTTTGAGCTATTGTCCTTTCTTCCCTTTTGTGCAGTAGGAACCCCTCCACGCCCATGGACTTTAAATGAGCTTTTCCTTGGCACCTTTGCCTGAACAAGGAGTAATCTAACTGGGCCCAATGGGAGCTGTTTAGGGGGAACTTCCGGTCTGTCCTCTTTCTTTGATTCATCCTGGGTGTCTAGTGACTCACTACCACTCCTTCCCATCACTGTGCATTAGATGCCCCCTTACTGCCTCACATATGGGGCAGAAAAAGCCTCCCACTGTCAACAACTTAGCTCACTCGGCGCTCAGCAGCACACGGCACTTCAAGGCACTGAATAAAATGCTTTAGGGAAATCTGCTAAAGAAAACCCTCTTGGGAGAGGATGTGACCTTGAAAATGTCTCAAACCCTTGGCCACCAGTAAGCCAGTCTCTTGCACGTAGGCCAAGCATTAAAACCCATCAGGGACTCAGAATGTTTCTGACTCACAAGTCTGATCTCAGTGGAAATATATATTCACACTTGGCCAGCAAAACACAACAGTAATTTGAATTTTCTTTAATCCTTGGTTGTATTTCTTTCCCCTGTCTCCTCTCTCTTCTGCCACCTGGAAACACTGGCTCTTTCTCGATCCAAGAAAGGTTGCTGATTTAGAAAGGAGGAACGTTTATCTTGATACTTGGTAGAAGTTGAATTATAGACTTTTGAATCCTGAAGTTATGGGGTGTGCGAGCTTAGAAAACCGACAATGCAGTGGGCAGTATTCTTCATTTTATCAGGACGAAGACTTTAGAAATCCATCAAAGACATCAGGTTATCAGATTTGTTCCTAATTTGCTCTTAGCATAAGGGTTCCGAGGGTTACGCTGAGCTATTCCCAGTCATTTTCAGAGACAAAAATCCTCTCCGGCAACGAGGTAACTTTGAAACACTGCCTCAGATGGACACGCGAGAGACCTCCTTAAACGGGCTCTCCCCGCCAGACCTTCCTTCGCAGTGGCTCCAAACAGCTTCTTTTAATGAGTCAGTTCAGCAGCTGAGATTAAACCAGTGAAGAATCGGGATGAAGGACTATGTCCAAAGTACAGGCAGTTGAATCTTCTGCAAGGACTTCATCTCCCTTCACCCCTGACAGCTGTAAATCACACGGTGCGAACATTACCACCCACTGAAAATAATGCATCTCTATTTCATTTCTCTTTCCAGGTTTGAGATTTTTAAGAGCTCTCAGACTGATCCAGTTTTCAGAAATTTTGCAGTTTCTGAATATCCTTAAGACAAGGTAAGATGTTCTTTGCTCATTCCAGTCCCCAAAGGGAAGTTGTAAATATCAGGTGTGTTTCGCTTTCATCATGATAATGTTAAAGTTCCATTATTCACAGCAAGAGTGACGTGCCCCAGAGATCTGGAGTAGGGCTTGGGGTGCTCTCTTCAGCAGGGCCAGGGACTCCATGGTAAAGAGAGGAACAGCTGTGCCTGTGTCCCCAGTTTTGGGACTTCGCGGGTGGCTTGAAAATCAGGAAATGAGCCCAGCATCACGGGGAGAGGGGCGCAGCAGGTGAGAGATGCATCTGCTCATTGATTCGGAAGTCCTCGCTCCCAGCTCTAAATCACCCCTTTATTACATCACTACATAAGAAATTGAACCTGGCCGTAAAAGCAATAGAAGCAATGCTTTTGGAGAGGCAATCACAAACCTCATATGGCAAACAGAAAATCATTTCATTTCCAAGTACATTTCAGATGTTCATTTTATAGCCAGCGTAGCCCCTGGGGCTGGCGCTGTGAATTGCCTTTTGGGGAATACCTGAACACCTCCTGCAAATGCACCACGGCTGCTCCTGTTATGATCTGGGAAACTCCACTGGACCAGGAGGAAACATCCCCCGAGGTCCCTTTCCTGATGACCTGCACGTTCCCAGGGCTGGCCTGAACCCAGGGCTGTCTTGATGAATAAACGAATAAAAGAAGTTAGACGTACTCTAATGGAGAGTAAGTGCAGGCCATAAATTTCTCTTAGAGGAAATTACACTTTAAGAAGCTCACTGCCAATGTTCCATTTCCTCTCAACGTGTTTGATGAACGATTAGACACAGGGCCCCTCTGTGATGTGTAATGAACACACCTGCATTTGGGGGGCCTTGGATTTGGCAGCGTTTTCTGGGTCTCAACTTCCACATTTGTCACGTCCAACAAATGTGCCAGGCTACTAGCTTTCTTTTTGGGTCTTGTTTGTTTATTTTGGTTTAAGTCCACACTGATTTCCCCTCCCTCCATATTCATCTGTGGGAATGCGAAGTCAATCCACTTCCTCTCAGCCAAGCTAGAGTGAGCATCTAATCTAATGCCTTAGAAGTCTCCTATAGTGCATCCCACCATCCTACACTTCATACCCCACACTCCGCCCTCCAGTGAAGAGGATGGAATATTACTGACTTAGAGTGAATATTGCCCATCGTCGTAATTCCTCGGAGGAACAATAACCCTGATTTGCACCTTCTTCTGGCTCTTCTATGCAATGGACACTAATGACTCTTGAAATTGAAATTATGAACATCTCCAGCAGTCCCCGCTGTGCACCTACACCGGGCTTGCTCCACTGGACTGCCTTTTAGGGGGAGTCGGTGCTGATCACAGGGGCTGTACGTGGAGAGGGCTGTTTTTCCTAGAGGGGACAGTGTCGGGTGGAGCCATCCACACTCTAACATGGCACAGTGTCTCCTCTCCTTGTCTCACAACCACCTCATCCGTTTGGCAGTTTTAACCCTCTGACACCAGCATTTTGAGATGGTGTCATTACCCCGAGGGAGACCATACCGTGGGGAGAGTTGTGTTCTCACCATCCTTGTAGTAGCGGCTCCTTTTCTGCATGTGGAGGACGGATGAACCATCTGAATAAAATATCTCCTGCCCAGAGACCCCGCCCCCCAATTTCCCATCCCTAGAGCAGAGTCCCTTCCTTTGACCACGGGGTTGGCATCTCGGGTGAACCGTCAGCGGATAACCCTCCAGTGTGGGCGGTCCATTCTCCCGGTGCCCAGGGAGAGCGTGAGACAGCGGCTGGGGAGAGAGGTGACTGTAGATCAGGACAGAGCGGCCCCAGGCCGGGGTTATGAGGTGGCAGGCTGCTGGGGGGTCGGCCACCCTGGACCCAAAGCATGTTTCCCAGAACTGCACCCTCACTTCCCACTGAATGAAACCCCTAGTGTCAGGGGCGCTTGTCATCACAAACCCCACAGCTTGGATTTTCCCAGTTCCTGTTGCTTTGGTCACAGGCAGGTGACAGAGTCGCTTCAAGCCTGAATCGAGCGCCGTCTGTGCCTGCAGCAGGTAGGGTGGGGCTGGCGTCCCGGGTCAGAGAGCTCAGTGGGGAGGGAGAGCCGGCCCGGCCGCTGGAGGTGTGGTGGGAGCTCAGGGTAGGAAAGCCGGGCTGAGCATGAGTGTGGGGCAGGCAAGCGTCTTTTCAAGGCAAAGGCCTGTCTAGGTAAGCCTTGCAGAAAGCCAGGTGCCATTCTGGGGCTCCTGGAGAGGGGGCGGTGAGAGGGAGGGGTGAGAGGCAGGGAGGGGCTGGCTTCCAGCCAGGAAGCTGCAGAAAGCACGCAGGTGGGAGAACATGGCCCTTCGGGTGACTTGGAGGGATTTCTGCTCCCGAGACTGGGGTTCTTTGGTGGAGACAAGGAAAGCAGAGATCAGGGGGGCAGCCAGGGCCAGATCACCAGGCGCAGGCTAAAACTTCATGTAATCGTTAGAAATCTGGGGACTTAGAATGGCCCTCTGGGCCTGTTCTCCGGCCCGGCTGACCTGGCTCCTTGCTTCTGTGCACCCCAAGCGCAGATCTGACACAGAAGGGACACCTTGGATTTTGTAGGGCTGTGGGCGTTTTCTAGTGATACCTCTACGCTCTGCTGCTTTCATGGGGACCTTCCAGGAGGGTGGAGGCCCATAATCATCGTTAGGGGGATTTCGTCTGGCTTTCTCTGCTGCCAAATCCCTGCCAGTCTGTGGCATTAGGGAGGGATGGGGACTTCGCAAGTGTGATTTGAAGTGATGATTTGAAATTACAGTTTCATTTTCTGTTCTTCGGGTGCCTTGCTTGGCCCAGAACTGGAAGAAACAGGGCAGAGAATTAATGTGGGTGTGGGGCAGAGAGAGAGAGAGAGAGAGAGAGAGAGAGAGAGAGAGGGCGGGGGAAGGATTAAGATGGTAGCAGAAGGAAACCAGAGTGAACAGGATGGCAGACAAAGAACAGATGAAAGAAGCGATCAGTAATATGACAGCGTCAGGGCCCTTCCCCCTTTCCCCAAACTGCCAGCCCATAGGGGACCCCAACATGCCCCGGAACTGAACGGGCCTATTGAGGGGCACGGGGAGTCTCCGTGTCGCCATCTGGACCTGTGAGAGGGCACTGACTCTGCGGTGAGAACTCAGTAAGCAGCTCCGGTTGGGGCTGCCGCCCGCACCTCAGTTAGTGCAGTAGATATTGACCATTAACACACGGATCACATTGCAAATAATGATTTTCTCCAGAGGAAACCCAAGAGAAAATCCAGACAAATTGTTAGACTTAACAGATGTACCAAGGTTTAAAGTCCCCAAATCAATTGCATCCTGTACACCAACAACAAACCTTTATACAATGTAATTTCAAAGGTTATATTTAAAATCAAAACAAAACTATGTAAGTATCCTAAGTAAATTTATCACTCATGTGGTAGACTTGATGGGGAAAATTATTTATTAAAAACCCGGATGTCTCATATCTGTTACTTGTCGCCCAGTGATGAGTGACCTTAAAACTCAGTGGCTCAAAATAACGATCACTTTTTAAAGATTTCTGATGATTCTCTGGTCAGCTGGGTGGGTCCGGTCTAGGCGGGCAATTACTGGCAGATGGCTGTGGTCAGCCGAGGGCCTAGCCTTGCAAATGAAAGTCAGGATTTCAAGGCCTTGGTCATGTACTCAATGTAAAAAGGCCTTTGTTCTGGGTAGTCAAGTCCTCTCATGGGCTCTCCTGCCGCTCTCCCCACAGCCAGGAGCAGTGCTCAGAGCTCAGCCTGGGGCGAGGGAAGGGAGAGATGGAAGGAAGCATGGGAGAACAGCGAAGCTTTAGTGCTTAAAAACAGCCTGTTACATTTGAAACACAGCACGCTATTTAATATTCACACACTCACCAAAAGCTCCACAACCCTGTGATAAAGGTAGTGACAGATGAGGAAAGTGCAGCCCAGCCCATTTCAGGAACTTCCCGTGGGACAGTAGGTAGATGGGGGGCTGGCAAGGGAACCTAGTGCACGGCCTGTAAGGAACTGTCTAAGCATAGAACACACTTGCCCTAGCTGGTTTGGCTCAGTGGATGGAGCGTCTGCCTGCGGACTGAAAGGCCCCAGGCTCGATTCTGGTCAAGGGCACATGCCCGGGTTGTAGGCTCGATCCCCAGTAGGGGGTCTCCAGGAGGCAGCTGATCGGTGGTTCTCTCTCATCATTGATGTTTCTATCTCTCTCTCTCTCCCTCTCCCTTCCTCTCTGAAATCAATAAATATATACATATTTTAAAAAGGATAGAACACACACACACATACACCATGGGTTGGCTAGCAATTAATTTTTTTTTGAGAGGGAGGGAGGGAGAGAGAGAGAGAGAGAGAGAGAGAGAGAGAGAGAGAGAGATTTATTGTTCTACTTATTTAGGCATTCATGGGTTTCTTGTATGTGCCCTGACTGGGGATCAAACCCGCACCCTTGGAGTATCAGGATAATGCTCTAACCAACTGAGCTACCTGACCAGGACTCACCTAGCAACTTTTAAAAGGAAAACTGCCTGTTTTCTCTAAGTAATACATGCTTATTGTAAACTAGAAGCCCAGTGCACGAAATTCGTGCACGGCGGGGGGTTGTCCCTCAGCCCAGCCTGTACCCTCTCCAATCTGGGACTCCTGGAGGGATGTCCGACTGCCCGTTTAGGCCCGATCCTGGTGGGATCGGGCCTAAACGGGCAGTCGGACATCCCTCTCACAATCCAGGACTGCTGGCTCCCAACTGCTTGCCTGCCTGCCTTCCTGATTGCCCTTAACCGCTTCTGCCTGCCAGCCTGATCACCCCCTAACCACTCCACTGCCAGCCTGGTTGATGCTTAACTGCTCCCCTGCCAGCCTGTTTGCCCTCAACTTCCCTCCTCTGCCAGCCTGGTCACCCCTAACTGCCCTCTCCTGCAGGGTTGATCACCTCCAGCTGCCCTCCCTTGCAAGCCTTGTCCCTCTCAACTGCCCTCCCTTGCAGGCTGGGTGCCTCCCAACTGCCCTCCCCTGCTGGCCATCTTGTGGTGGCCATCTTGTGTCCACATGGGGGCAGGATCTTTGACCACATGGGGGCAGCTATATTGTGTGTTGCAGTGATGATCAATCTGTATATTACTCTTTTATTAGATAAGATAGAGGCCTGGTGCACAGGTAGGGGCCAGCTGGTTTGCCCTGAAGGGTGTCCCTGATCAGGGTGGGGTTCCCTTGGGACATGGGGCGACCTGAGCGAGGGGCCTGTGGTGGTTGGCAGGCCAGCCACGCCCCCTGGCAACCCAAGCAGAGGCCCCGGTATCTGGGATTTATTTATCTTCTACAATTGAAACTTTGTAGCCTGGAGCAGAGCCAAGCCTGCTGCTCCCTCCGGGGCGGGCGGCAGCCATTTCTGTGGCAGTTAATTCACCTTCTACAATTGAAACTTTGTAGCCTTAAGCGGGTGAGCCCTGCCAGGGTGTTCGGAAAGCTTTGCTTCCCCTGTTGCCGGCGGCAACCCTGGCCTGCTCTCTCAAGCTCCATTCTGCTGCCATTTGTTTGAATTTGTTTACCTTCTATAATTGAAACTTTGTAGCTTGAGTGGAGGCTTAGGCCTGCAACGGCTATGGAAAGCTTGGCTTGCTCTGTTACCTGGGAAACCTTGCTCTCTGTGGCTGTAGCCATCTTGGTTTGGGTTAATTTGCATACTCACTCTGATTGGCTGGTGGGCGTGGCTTGGCTGGTGGGTGTGGCTTATGTAGCAGAGTGATGGTTAATTTGCATATTACCATTTTATTAGAGAGGATATCTCAACAATATAGAAAAGCATAAAGGATAAAGTAAAATGTTCCAACACCACCGATGGTTGAGGTAACATTACTAATATTCTACCATATCACTTTTCTTTTGCACATAGCATTCCATGATATACATGTACCATCTTTTACCTCAAAACACATCAGGGGGCTATTTTGAGATCTGAAAGCACTGTATTACGTATATAACCTCAGAAATAGCTCTAAAGTTAAGTCCTTAAAAAAGAGTATCCCATAGGGAGTCTAAGGGTTGTGCAGGTAGAGGCCAAATTGCAAATGTCATGGATTTGACTCAGAGGGCAGGGAGAGTGGTTGAATGGTGTTCAGCAGGAGAAGAATGTGATCAGAGTTACGTTTTAGGAAGATCCACTATTGCACCAACTGTATAAAGAGAGGGTTTGAAGCATCTAAGACCACAGAGGATGAGACCAGTTGGGAGCAGTTGTCCAGGCAAGAGTGTTAGCGAATGGCCTTAGGCCGTGCGAGCCGGGCGGAGCAGAGGAAGGAGCTGGAGATGCTGAAGGGGTAGAAGGACAGACTTGATTTTGCATCATTCCATGTTCAGAACGTTCACCTGAGTGGTACTGTCCGGTGGACTTTCAGGGGCGGTATCTTACATTCGTCCAGCAAAGGTCACAATAAGACAAAATAAGGGCATTGGCTCCCTCAGCCAGGAATAGAGAGGGAGATAGTGGACGGGCAGAGCAGGGACAAATCTGCACCTTTTTTATGGAGATTGGATGGCATTTTCAGTGTCAACCAAAACACATCTTGTTCGGTACACTGAAGGCAAAGAGGACCAGATACACTGATCACAAGAACAGAGAGATCTCGTGCCTGCACTTGATGATTGGCTGCATCCCCCCGGTGAGAATTTCTCTAATTGCTCCTGAGAACTGGAGAGACCCAGAAATGATCGTGGAAAACCCAGAAACCGATTTTCCTCAGATGTGTCAGGTTCTCATAATAAGATCGCAATCCATTCCTCCCTCGAGGCATGGAAGTGGGCTGGGATCTGAATAGTGCCAGCTGTTCTAACCATTGGGAACTCCATGTTTGGTTCAGAGTCCTGGGCTTGGCCATGAAGTCTGTGACTACCTCCAGTGGCCTCCTTGGCCATGCAGGGCACACAGCCCCATCTCTGCTACCCGCCCCCCCCCCCCGCCCCCCCGCCCAGCCCCTTTTCCAAGGAGCCCTGTGCAATCTGGTGAGGTGCTGTTTCAGAGGATGGAGAACGTCACCACGAGTTAACCTTGCGTCTTTCACACAGAGCTTCTAGATGATTGCCTGGCCGTGGACTTTAATTTGGAAAACAAATCCCGAAGACCGGGGATCTGTAATGATGCTGATACTAAAAGGAATCAGATTTCAGTGCTGAGTACGGACTCTCTTAGCAACAATGATGAAATGTTCTATGCACAGCAAGAGCCCCCTGAAGCACTATTAATATTGCAGTGACTAATCATTTAAAGATTGATTATAACCATATTTAGGTTGCTGGTGTTTTTTTTTCCAAAGCACCAAGAGGCTCAGAGACTCCAAGAGTTTTAGTATCTCAAGAGGCTCTACACGGTTGTTGGTGGGACACTGCTTTGTTCCGGCCCTCAGGGCCTGGGAGTCTGTACGTGCATCAGCTTGGTGCTTAGTTATCCCCTGAGAAAATGCACTATACCTGCTTCCCTGAGATCTCTCCCTTTGCCACTGGCTACCTGTTCACAGGTTTCTCACTCTCCACCGCTGGAGTGCACCCTATGGGCTCACCAGGCAGAGGCGGGAGGGTTCTGTCTGGTTGGGCTTCCCATTGAGAAGCGGACTGGGGACAGGCTGAGGTGTGACTTCGCTGCGGTGTGCTCAGCACGCTGGTTGCCGGGGTTGCCGCCCTTGCTGTGGCTCGCTGGGTGGGTGCCTCCTACCCGTTTGCCTTATTTCCACTCTGCAGATATCTGGGTGGGTGGCAGTTCTTCCAGAGCGAGAAGCCTCTGCAAGGCCAGTGGGGAAGCTGGCCGGCTGCTCTGGGGAACAAAAGGCAGGAGCTGCAGGAGCTGCCAGCCCTAGGGAGAGGCTTAGAAGGGAGATTTTACACATTGCGAGGGCCAGTTGGGGGTCTTCCTTCACAGCTACAGCAGCTACTTAGAGGTGAGGCGTGACCCCTGGTAGCTAGTGTCTGGAAAAGGGGATGAAGGTCAGGATTTGGCAGATCGGTGCTAGACTCATAGCAGAACTTCCAGGGCCACGGAATTAACTGGTTAGCACACTAGTTGGTGGTACAGGATCCACCCTCTTTCCACAGATGGACAGTCTCAGACCTGATTTTGGGTTTTCCAAGAGCATTTTGGATATCAACCCTTCTATTGTAGGCACATGGCTTTTAGCTGCAAGTGACAGAGTCCACCTCGCACTAGCCTTGGCTGACTTTGGGTCCAAGAGGGAACTGGGCATGTCCGATTCAGGGGTTCAGTTGCTCTTGTCAGGGTTCTGTCTCTATCTCCATGTCTTTCGGATTTCATTCCAAGGCAGGCGTTTGCCAGGGCAGGTGGCCCGCTAGAGCATACCCACGTCTCAGGAGAAAGATTCTTTCCCGCTTAGCTTCTGAAAACTGCTTCTAATAGTCTACCTCATCGCTCTTAGAGCTGGGAGTGCCTCCATTGTCAGCCTGGCTCAGGCCACTCAAGTGGAAGGACAGGTGGGGGCCTTTGATTGACACCCAGCCCATCCACAGGGCTTCCCTAGAGGAAGAGATGGGGGGTAAGCAAAGCGTCAAGGAAAGAGGTCCACGGGGACACTCTGCACTGCCCCTCCAAGTTGCTTAGGTCAGCAGCTCTGGGTCAGGCAGTCCTGGGTTTGAATACTGACCCCACCACTTACTACCATGTTTCCTCAGGAAGCTGCTTACTCACCAAGCCTCAGCTTCCTTACCTGGATTGGGAGCAGTGATAGCACCTGCATCAAAGGGAAACCCTGTATAGATGGAAAACTCTGAAGAAAATGAAGAACTCAACACAGTGCCTAGCACATAATAACGTCTCAATAAAAGTTGGCCATTATTGTAGGCCATTATTGTAATCCGGCATGCTAGAAATGACCAAGAAAGATATAGTGGGCTTTGTTGTTTTTCTTGTCTGGTTTTGAACCATAAGGAAGTTGTTGTACATACTTCAAAAGATCAGTCTTGCCCACAAAAGTGAAAATATATGCTCATTCTTTTCCTGAACTGTCAGAACCAACTCTAGAAAACTAAGACCATGATCCTCTGCTCAGTTACGTAAAAGGAAAGAGATTGAGGGAAAAGGAAAGTTGGGCACTGGCATCATGCCCATCCTGGCAACGACCTCCAGGGTGAGCTCCCCCTGTAACCCTGGCTATCCCATGGGCCACAGCCCCATCAACATTCCTCCATGTGGGGCCCCTGGAGAGATGTGGTCACCAGAATTTTCCTCTCCATCCTTTTCTGTGACAGGTGTAGAGGTTAATCAATATGTTGAGACAGACTCCCCCATGGGGCAGGACTCTCCGACCTTTTTGCATCCCCTGTGCTCAGAGTGTGGGTGAAGCACAGTTTTGTTAGCAATCTGGGAGACTTTCTAAGGTGACTGGTGCTCTGTAGTGTGTGGCCAAGAGGGCAGACCCTGCAGCCACACGGCCTGGGTCCAGATTCCAACTCTCCTGCTTGCTGTGTGAACCTGGGTCAGTTTCTTGACCTCTTCACATATATTAACTCGTCTAATCTTCATAATGACTCTACGAGGTCGTAGAGTCATTATGAAGATTAGGCGAGTTAATATATGTGAAGCACTTAGAATGGTGGGGTGCATAATAAAAAAGTGTTAGCCGTTACTATTACTATGATCTTAAACACTTAGAATTTAAATGTTGGTTCCCCTTGAGAGAGAGAGTAGGGAAGAGGCAGAGATCAGAATGATGGGTGAACCCCCCGGGGGGTGGTGTTGGACTGGTAGGGGAGGCTGAAAGAGATAAAAATAGAGTTCTTTCCTACAGGATGCTGTTAGGGATCAGAGTCAAATAGCCATCCACAACCACATTGCAAAGGATGTCTAAGCCAGTGGGTTCAATGACCAAGTGGCTGAATGGTAAGAGCCAAGAGGAGGAGCCACTTTGTGTGCAGAGGGAGGTGGATTGAACCAGATTTTGAACAAAAGACTTGGGTAGAGGGCGAGGACGTTCCTACCAAGTAATAAACAGAGGCACAGTGAGCAGGAAGGCATAGTGTGGAAGAAGAGCTTAGAGCCTCAGACGGTGCTGGAGATGGGAGGACAGAGCTGGGGTGCAGCATTTCACTCAGCAGGGAGCCTGTGGGCAGGAAGTGGCCTGCTGGCAGCAGCATTCAAGGAGCTCTTTTCCAGTGGGAGTGGACAGGGTGACCCTTTCGCTTAGTGGAGTAGAGATGGCAGAGGAAATTCAGTACAAATATTCATAGAAGCCCTACTGTGTGCCAGGGGCTCACTGCTCCTGGGACCCAGACAGACAAGGCTCCTCTCAGGGAGCTTAAAATGTAGTGAGTTCCAGTTGACCCACTCAGGGAACACAGGTGAGTGCTGACATTATCCTATCTAATAAGAGTAATATGCAAATTGACCATCACTCCAAGACACAAGATGGCCGCCCCCATGTGGTCAAAGATGGCTGCCCCCATGTGGACACAAAATGGCCACCACAAGATGGCCTGCAGGGGAGCGCAGTTGTGGGCAGTTAGGGGTGACCAGGCCTGCAGGGGAGGGCAGTTGGGGGAGACCAGGCCAGCAATGGAGGGCAGTTAAGGGGGACCCAGGCCTGCAGGGGAGGGCAGTTGTGGGTGATCAGGCCAGCAGGGAGGGCAGTTAGGGGTGACTGGGCTGGGAGGGGAGGGCAGTTGGGGGAGACCAGGTCTGCAGGGGTGGGCAGTTGGGGGGGGGGGACCAGGCCTGCAGGGGAGGGCAGTTGGGGGTGACCAGGCTGGCAAGGGAGGGCATTTAGGGGTGACCAGGCCTGCAGGAGAGGGCAGTTAGGGGTGACAGGGCCAGAAGGGGAGCAGTTAGGTGTTGATCAGGCTGGCAGGGGAGTGGTTAGGGGGTGATCAGGCTGGCAGGCAGAAGCGGTTAGGGGCAATCAGGTAGAGGCAGGCGAGCAGTTGGGAGCCAGCAGTCCTAGATTATGAGAGGGATGTCCGACCGCCCTGTGGGATCGGGCCTAAAGGGGCAGTCGGACATCCCTCAAGAGGTCCCAGATTGGAGAGGGTGCAGGCTGGGCTGAGGGACAAACTCCTCCCCCTTCCCCCATGCATGAATTTCGTGCACTGGGCCTCTAGTCCTATATAATAAAAGCACAGTATGCAAATTGTTCCCTCGACCAGGAGTTTGTCTGGGAGTTTGACCAGGGGGCGGGGCTGGCGGGGGGAAGGGAGGGAGGCCCCGGCCAGCAGCTGCCAGCTGCTAGGGACCCTATCAGTGCACGAATTTCATCCCTGGGCCTTTAGTTAGATATAAGGTTGTTGGGCAGCAGGATATTCTTATGGTCTCAGAGTCTCAGGGCATAGATTGCAGATGAATTACAAAGGGCACCTTTCCTGGAGAGATCTGACGTTCCCATGGTAACCAAGTGACTACACCTGTGTGACTGAGTTGGGATTTCCTGATGTGATGCCATCGGAGGCAGATACTCTTAACAGAACTAAAACAGGATCTAATCATGGGGAACCAACAGACGAATCCACAATATGGGGTGTTCTATAAGAGAGCTGAGCTGGTGCACAGAAATTAAATGTCAGTAAAAACAAACAAAAAAGCAAGTAAATTATAGGTGAAAGGAGGATAAAGCAGGGATTAGCAAATTATATAGCCCATGGCAGCCCATGCCAGCTTTGTAAATAAAGTTTTATTGGCACCCATCCACATCCATTCCTTTCCATGTGTCTCAGGCTGCTCTAATCCTACAGTGCAGCTCTGAGGAGTTGTAACGGAGACTCTATGACCCGCAACGCCCAAGATATTTACTGCCTGACCCTTTACAGAAACTTTCCTGACCCCTGGATTAAAGCAACATATTAACCAAACACAACGCATGAACCTTGGTTAGTTCCTGGATCAGGGTGAAAAAAATGCAAACATCAATACATGGGGAAACTTAAACAGGGAGTGCGTATTCCAGGACCTTACGACTTCCTATTAACTCCCTGAGGCACGGCTGTTATATTGGGATTGTGCTGCACAATGTCCGTCTTGGCTGTTGAATGCTGAAGTACTTAGGGGGTTGAATCATGATGTCTGCAGTCTACTTGCAAGTGGTTCAGTCAAAAAATAAAATAATAAATAGATAGATAGATAGATAGATAGATAGATAGATAGAAAAGGAAGAAAGAAAGAAGAAAAGCAAATGAGGTGACAAAATGTTAATTAGTCAATCTAGGTGAAGGGCATACAAGGTTCGTTATACTGTTCTTTGATTATTCCTGTTGATTGATAGACTTTCAAAATAAAAGTTAACAATAATTAAAAAAACCTTGAGCACAACTGGAGGGTTAATTTAGGGGCACATTTCAGTAGCCCTGATGTGACCTGACGGCCCACTTATGCCACCTTCGGGGCATTCCCTTGGCAGCGAGGGAAGCGCTGGGAGCCAGGGGTGAGCTTCCTGTCCGCTGAAGAGGCAGCCCCAGCAGGAACTTGTGTTGTAACCGGGGTTTTGCTTGTTGTCTCCGCACAGTAATTCCATCAAGCTGGTGAATCTGCTCTCCATCTTTATCAGCACGTGGCTCACCGCAGCCGGGTTCATCCATTTGGTAAGTGGCCTCGCAGGTGCCTTAGCTCTGGCTTTCCTGGAACAAGCCTCTGAGTCTTTTTGTCACCTGCATGGTTTCTCCCTGTGGAGAAACTTAAGCCCAGCCGTCCGGCGTCAGAAAAGAAGAAGCAACTGCACCGTTGTCTGGGGTTCCAACCCTTTACCCCAAACTGCTTCCAGTGGTGAGTCAAGTTTGCACGAGTATCCTGCGTTTTCCAGCTCACAAGTTGTGCCCTGGGACTTCGGTCCATTTTCACTCTGTCTGCAATACCCGCAAGCAGCCACAAGATGGCAATGCTCCCTCAGCAAACGCCTGAAAATGTCTTGGGGACCAGGTTGGAAGTTTGCCCCACATCTTTGTAAACAGCTCATTCAGATCCCTCAATTTCTTTTCACTTCCCCCTTACAAAAAGCCACCTTTGATTCTCTTGCCTGATGACTTGTCAAGTTATTCTGAATCTCAAAAAATGTTAATTCTTATGGATGAGCGATTCTTTAAAAGGCTTGTATTAGAAGTGAAGCTGTTCTCACCTCCTCAGGGCAGACTCTTCCTGCTTGTAGGGAACACGGCGATTGTAGGGAGCCTGTTTCAGACAAACGCAAACTGTTACCCCTGAGAGAACTTTATCTGACTCTGGAGCTTTGAGTAGGGGTGCCCCTCCCCAGTGGAGCCCCTCTCTGCCTCAGGGGTGGAAGCTGGCATTTAGCTGCCTACCATAGGGACTTATGTGATTTTCACCCCATGGAGCACAGCCCAAGGGAAGCCAGGCTCTCATTCAGTCACTGTATCTGAAAGTTCCCCACCTAAACTTTTTTATGCTGCTGGGATTCTTGGCTGAAATCACCCTTTGATGATCACCCTAATTCTGCCGAGTGCCTGCATCACAGATAGGGACAAGTTAGTCATTTTCAATAGCCAGTGACCTCACCTTCCTGCTGTGAGCAGCACCAGGACCTTCCATAGAAAGGGCACGCTGAGGGTGGGTGATGTGTGCTCTAAGGATGGGTGATATGTGCTCTGAGGATGGGTGATGGTGAGCTGAGGACAGGTGATGTGTGAGCTGGTGGACCAGGCAGGTTCTGGGAGCTTTCTGGAGAGGCAGAGGTGGAGGTCTGGGGCCCATGGGCCTGTGGGCCTGGGGTGCCCTTGCACTGGCCACACTGGGGATCATAGGCACTGGTCAGGGAGAACCAACCGCCGTCTCTCCCTCTCCTGAGAGTATCTACTGTACCTCTCCTGCCTGCCTCACGGCTTTGTTGGCAGATCAGATATGATGAGAGGACTGGAAGTGTTTGTGACATTTAAAGCAGAGACGCGCACACTGCAGCCTGGACCACAGGTCTCCAAACCTGACCTGCTCCCTCAGTTTCAGTATTACCCCTGGCTGATTTCACCCACCAATACAGAGCTGAGTTGTCCCTACAGAGATCAGACACTGCATGGCCCGCAAAGCTAAAAGCATTTACTCTCTGGCCTTTTACAGAAAATGTTGGCTACCCTGGGCCTAAAAAGTCGTGCAAAACCAAACAGTTCTCATGGGCCCCCTTTCGTGCTCCCAGGAACCGCCTGCGGTTCTCAGGGTGGAGCCATTGCTGAGGATCTGCAAAGCAGGGAGCCGAGCCAGACCCCAGGAGATGCTGCTGGGGGTTTGGGCGTGAGATCTGGAGGAGCCAGGCCCGTGGCAGGATGATGAAAGGAGGAACCCTCTGCGGGAGGCCCTAGACTTTCTTTGGGAGCCTGTGAGTGGGGCGCTGGGAGACTGAGCAGGAACTTGCTGAGAAAGGGCAGGGCAGGGCTCTCTGGCCCCTTCCTTGATGGGAATGCCATAAAGTGAGGCCAGAGCAAGGCCCTAACATGCAGCTGGTGTCAGATCTTCAACAATGTGAAGGGAAAACAGACCAGGGCCATTTATTTCCGGTGCATGATTGTGTTCCTACCACTCCCTGCTCCCTGCTCAGTTGCCTCACACAGAACCCAGCCCCGGCAGCCAACACTGGGGTTGAGGGGCCGCCTCTCCAAAACATCCTGCTGGAGCTTTTGTGCACATGGCTTATCCTATCTAATAATAGAGTAACATGTAAATTACCATCACTCCGCTACGCCCACGATTGGGCGGCGGGAGGCTGGGGGGCGGGACTCGGGGTGGCCTATCCGGCCATTGAGAGGCACGGATCCGCTGCCACTGAGGGGGGCTACCTTGCTGTTGAGAGGTGCAGGGGGCGGGACTCCCGCCCCCTGTGCCTCTCAACATCCAGATCCGCGGCCGCTAAGGGGGCCTGCCTCGGACACCCAGCTGCGCTTCTCAACGGCAGGGTAGCCAGGTGTCCGCGGCAGCCCCCCTCAGCAGCCGTTGAGAGGCCCCCTGTGCCTCTCAACAGCAGGGTAGCCCCCCTCAGCGGCCGCGGACCATCAAAAGCGTGGGAGCTGGGTGCCTGTCTGCTCCGGCACCTCTGCCGAGCCGGAGGCTTCTGAAAGGCCTGGTGCACCAGCGGACAGGCACCCAGCTCCACCGCGAAAAGCGAAAGCGTGTAGGGGACCCTACACGTGCATGATTCAATCATGCACTGGGCCTCTAGTTATATATATATTTACACACTAGAGCACTAGAGGCCCGGGGAACAAAATTTGTGCACTCAGGGGCTGGGGAGGGATCCCTCAGCCTGGATTGCGAGAGGGTGCAGGCCAGGTCGAGGGACCCTACTGGTGCACAATTGGGGCTGGGGAGGGATGTGGGAGGTTGGCCAGCCGGGGAGGGGCCATGGGAGGGCTCCAGGGCGTGTCCAGCCCATCTTGCTCAGGCTGATTGGCTGGACCCCAGAAACAAGCTAACCTACCAGTTGGAGTGTCTGCCCCCTGGTGGTCAGTGCACATCATAGCGACTGGTCAACCTGTCAACTTTCTGCCCCCTGGTTGTCAGTGCACACCATAGCGAGCAGTTGAGCAGCCTTAGCATATCATTAGCATATTATGCTTTGATCGGTTGAACGCACGACCGGATACTTAGCATATTAGGCTTTTACTATATAGGATATATATCTCCCCTCTTCTCCCCTGTACCCTTCTCTAGGTGGAGAATTCAGGGGACCCATGGGAAAATTTCCAGAACAACCAGGCGCTTACGTACTGGGAATGTGTCTACTTGCTCATGGTCACCATGTCCACTGTTGGCTACGGGGATGTTTATGCGAAAACCACGCTCGGGCGCCTCTTCATGGTCTTCTTCATCCTCGGGGGACTGGTAAAAGCTCTTTGTTATGATGCTGATTTTTATGGTCATTAATATCTCCTATTATCCATTCCTGAAAGCTGTGTATTTTGATAGTGTGTTTCTGCGCTAGAAGCAAGCGATTGCCTTAGTGTTACAATCAGGCCAAGTCGGTCCGAGCGTGAGGGGGACTTTTCTGCATATTTCTTTGGTGTATTAACTTGTTTCCCAGAGACCCAGGCGTGTTGCCCTTGTCAGGGCCAGCCATTTAGCCAGGAGCAAACCTAAGAAAGTGATGCCCACTTATTAAGTGAGTGTCTGTCCCTTAGTAATGTAACTCAGTATCTGACATTCTGCAAGGACAGTTGCTGTCCCCTGACCCTGGTAACTGACTCCATAGACAGTTTGTGGTTTCAAGAGTTCTCCGCCCCTTGACGGTCCTCCCCAAACTTCCAACAAACACTGTGGCTGGGGCCTGCCCTAAGGAGTGGGGTCCCCATGTGGGAGATGGAGGCCCAGTGGTCTTGTCCAGGTGGATGTCACCAAGTGTGGCACCTGGGATGTTGTTTCTTCCCCTTGTAAGTCAGAAAGTTTCACTGTTTGCTTTTCTGCTCTATGCAGATCATAATGGCTGGTTATGCTGTTGTTTTCAAGGGACGTTTGGCAACACAGTGGCAGTGGCTGCATTTTGTCTCTCAAAGCAGCTCACTGTACCTTTTTATTTTTTAAAAAAATATTTTTATTTATTTTAGAGAGGAAGGGAGAGGGAGAGAGAGATAGAAGAAACATTAATGATGAGAGAGAATCATTGATCAGTTGCCTCCCACTGGGGATTGAGCCCGAAACCTGGGCATGTGCCCTGACTGGGAATCAAACCGTGACCTCCTGGTTCATAGGTCGACTCTCAACTACTGAGCCACACTGGCCGGGCTCAGATTCAATTTTTGCTGTGTGTGAGGTAAATGATTAAAATCCTACTTCACACACAGCTTCCACATATGTACACCACACACACATTTACACTATGCATACACATCTCTCTGTTTTGTATGCATAGGACATATACATTTAAAAATGTATGTAAATGTACGAGTGTGTGTGTGTACATCAACACAAGTGTTTCCGCAGCGTCTGTGAGGTCCGGTTTATCCAGCCACAGGCGCATTGTTTGTTGGACAAAACATGGCAGATTTGTGTTTCTCCTCGCTATCCTTTCCTCCCATGTGATTTCCTCAATTTACTTGTATGCTTGTTAGTGATTTTTTTAAATGCAAAAGTTTGTATTATTTTAATCTTCCTTTGGTGTTTATTATCTTGAATCATTCATAGGCATTGGTTCTCCTTTGGATTTTAACTAGAAAGGTCTTTCCCTGCAGTAATCTGAGTGTGCGTGTGTGCGCGTGCGTGCACGTGTGTGTGTGTGTGTGTGTGTGTGTGTGTGTGCCTGTGTAAGTGTGTAATTTCCCCAGCATGGATCCCCTTTACTTATTTTTCTTCAGGAAGAAGAGCTAGATGTCAACTTATTTATTCCCGTCTCCTTTGTATTTTTCTCTTTGTATTTGCCTTTTGGGCAATATCAGTAGCAACTGTGATCTTTTTAGTTGTCTAGGCTGGCTGATGTTTGTTTTGCCTTGTGTGTTTTCGGGAGCTTACCCTTTTTGTGCCTTTTTTATAATCCAACGTGTAAGTGTATACCTTCGCAGTTCTAATCCTTTTGTGTTTTCAGACCTTAGCACCCCCCCCTTCTGGAAAGGTCACCCCTTTCTTTGGCCTGTCTTTTTAGTCTCTCTTCTGTCTCCTATCTTCTCCTCAGGCCATGTTTGCCAGCTACGTCCCTGAAATCATAGAGTTAATAGGAAACCGCAAGAAATACGGGGGCTCCTATAGTGCGGTTAGTGGAAGAAAGTAAGTATCCAGAGGTCTGCTGCCTCCGCTGCGGGGTCCTCTCTGCATGCCATTGTTTTTTTGGCTCTTGTTTCTTTGTTTCATGCATGTAGGCAATGTTTGCCCGCTACGTGCCTGAAATTGCTGCTCTCATCCTGAATCGGAATAAATTCGGCGGGACTTTTAACAAACATGGAGGCAGAAAGTAAGTCGGTTGCACCAGAAAAGATGTGGTTGAGTGGCTTCCAGGAGTCCCTGTGGTGGTGGCACCTAAGTCCTGCCCTCTCCTACCCACCCGGGCATCTCTCTGAGGGAAGGGCCACGCTCTGGGTGGGGTGTGATGTTACCCAGGTTGTCACACCGGGACCAACTGCCCAGCCCTGTTCTCATTCACCGCTTCTCCCCACGCATCTTTCCAAGAGACATGGGTTTATCCCGGAAGGGGTGCGAGGTTGGACATCACACACGGGTTAAGGGTAGACACATCTCAACTTGAACAGCCATACCAGGACGTATCCTCTTGAAATTGACGCTAAAAACTGTGAGCTGACTTAATAACCATCATGTACTGGGCTCTATTTGCTTTAGGGATATGGCAAATTGCAGGGGCTTACAATGTGGGCTGGGGAAAGGTGTACAATCCGGATCATGCTTACCCAGTTAAGTTACTGGTTATAGATAACTTGAATGACTTGGATATTTCAGCCTTTATGTCAAAAGATTGGCTAGGACTAGATTTAGGAGTAGATGTCACAGGTATAAACCCACTAGATATCACTGGGCCCGTATTTTCTGTTCTGGTCCCTAACAAGTAAACCATGCTCATTCATTCCTCACACCAACTGGCTTGGTGGTTACACTCGGGTCCCCCACACTAAGATGATGCCATTTTATGGGTTATCTGTGCAGCAGTCACGTGAGATCTTACTCCAGCAAGGAATTCTCAGGGAGGCAAGGTCAAGGTCACCTTGCCTACTATAAGGCGTGGCCACCGGGGAACCAGTTCTCTTTAGCCAGGAGGCACAGAGCTTATCCTCACAGGGACTCGTTACTCACTTGCAATTCCTTGTGGGCAAGAAATAATATGTTTCTGATATGTCAGGACACCACATGCTAAGGCTGAAGTGTCGTTTGGCCTTCCATACACGAATGCTTTCTCCATGGGCTCTCTTTCAACTTGTGCTCATCATGTTATCAATATGTAGGTCCGTGACCCACCAGCGATTTCCCCCCGAGTACATGGCCGGCCCTCAGCTCGCTGTGCTCTGCCAGCCGCCATCGCTCCGGCCACTGCTGGAGGGAGGCCGGGCAGGCAGCAACCATCCGTCCCTTTTTTAAAAAGGACTTTTCTTGGGCACAGCTTTGTTTCTGAGGTTTTGAGTTTTGTTTTAACTCCCATGGAGTAAGAGGTACACACGCATCTTTATCATTCAGCTCAGGACATTTGCGCCTGTGTGCCCAGCCAGTCACTCCCACCTGATCTAGACGCGGGATATTTCCATCACTCTTGCCCCTTCCCTATTACAGAAGTTCCTGCACTGGAACTAGGCTTCTTTCATTCATTTTCAGGTAAACTCTTAAATAGCCGATTCTTTTTTTTTAAGAGAAAATCAAACCAGCACCATGGTGTCCCCTCCATCCTCACCGCCTCCTCCGCGCCTGGCGGTCCCGTTAGATGCGCGGACCTCCTCTCTGAGGCGGCTCCAGCACACCCCACGCTCGGGTGGCCCGCCCTCCCTTCAGAAGATGAGGAGGCGGGAAAAACAGGGCTCACTTCCTTGAACTACCCACGGGACACCCGTTTCCTTTCTCAGTGGCTGAGAGAGAGCCAGTTGGCACCTTCTTGTGCAGCCAGCCCGTGCCTCCACCTCCCCTCTGAGGGAGCCCTGCCCTCCTGTTTCCCTGACAGCCCGAAGGAGATTAGAACCAAGCTGCTCTGATTTCTGGGCCACTGGTTGCATCCGAAAGGCCAAATATGTCTGGAGATTCCATCGGTCATGTGCTCCATGCCAAGAGGAAAACAGCTTCTCTCTCAGTTCTGCCTTAAAGTGTGGGCAGGTCGCCATGAAGCAGACGGCCTTCCGACGGCCAGGGCCGTGTTGGCCTCCCACCCGCTGTCCCAGCCAGCCTGTCGTATCACTGCCCCCCAAGTCAATTTCCCTGAAGTCCAGGTTGAAAATATATCTTGACTCTCGCTCCACGTAAAATCCCCTTCACCCCCAATTAGTTTCCCAACCCCAGTGTGGGTGGGCCTGGTGGCTGACAGCTTTTGATGGCCAGTGACTGGCTCAGGCCCTCAGACCAGCGCCTCCCCCCGGCCTGGTCTGATCCGGGCGCTTTCTGCCTTGGCATTTCCACTCCAACCCCCTCGCGGTGATGACTTCAGATCACAGGCTCCTGCGGCTTTTGTTCTGCCTCCGTCTCGGTAATCTTTTATCACCGCTGCTAGCCTGCTGATGCCCGCCCCCTCTCTTTTTTCCTATCCCCTTTATGAAAATGCGCACTTGGCTTTTAATGTTCTCGCTGGGTCTCCAGTGTCGCCGACCCTGCGGACAGAGAGCAGGTTCTGTCATCAGCACGGGGACTGTGCACTTTGCGCATTGTTTCCTGGTTCAAAAGCTAATTACTAAGTAGTTTAAAGAAGCCCTTTGGTCACTTAGATCTTTCATCAGAAAATATAAGCTTGGGAAAGGCACGGTAATAGAGGGCCATTAGCACCCTTTGTTTGATGTTGTTTTTCCAGTCAGTAGAACAAGATTGATGAAATGTTATGTTTGGCCAAAATTTGAGTTTTCATTTGGAATTCAGTGTTGAGAGAATGGGCTGTCAGAATCAATAAGTTCCCTTGCGCTTGGGATACGGGCATGTGGTAGTAATTAGCAATATAAGGTCTTTAGTTGAGCAACCAAGCATGGGTTCTGGCAGCAAACATAATGAGAAACTACAGTTGTTCTATTTCTAACGTCAAAAAGTTTCCAGATAAAATTAAATGCATTTGCAAAAGGAAAGCAGCTAAACTTTGTTGAAAGATAGAGTTCAGACTCTGAAAATAGCATGCTTCGCCCATGTTTGTGTGTATGCATGAATGTATGTGCTGTACTCATGGACCCACTTACATGCACACTGCTCCCGAGGATTTAGTCAAGCAAGTGCCCAGAAAGTAATTAAAACATATACACAGTTAAGGAATTGGTTTATGGGTGAGCATTTTACTCAGGAATAACCTCCCTTTTAAAAACGCATCCTTCGAGAACTCAAGGTAACTTGTGACCCAAAGCCACGGAGACACACAACTTTGAATTCCAAAGATTATTTAGAGTAAAAGAAAACTAGGCCGAGAAGCTTGGGGGTTTGTTTAGGTAACACCCCATTTTAGAGTATCTGAGCATATGAAGATTTCCTCGGCACCTCATTTTCAGTGTGTGTTTGGCAGAATGTAAACATTTCCTTTCACATCCCCAGAACACCTTCCCCGTCAACACTGTATCAAGGCGTCGCCCAGCGCTCTCCTCCATATTCCACACCTGACCTCCCACAGCACAACCCGAGCCAGCAGTGGGTGTGGGCAGTGTGTTCTGTGTGTCAGCTTTTCTCTAATGTATCTTGTGGTGATGTATTGGGGCTCCTGAGAATAGGGACTTGGGTGTCAACAACCAGGGGTTCCAGTGAATGACCCAGGAAAGCAGTTTTTCCAAGTTGGAGGTCTTGGGGACAGTTAGCCCCTTGGGCTGAGTCCCCAGATTTTATTCAAAAGAGTAGCCCGCCTGCAGCCCAGCCGTCCTCCTAAGGACTCTCGCTGCCTCTCCTCCTTTCTTTCATGGGATGCCAAAGCCGCTCCGAGGCAGGGAGCACAGGGGTGAGGCTCCCATGGCCTTTAGGATCCCAGCCCGCTCTCCTTCCTCCCACAGCCCCTGCCGTTTCCCCCAGAGGTTTCCTCTCTGTGTGTGACTCAGCCCACTCCTGGTTAGTTTATGAGAACTGACAAGATCATGGTCTAAGGTCACATGGCCAAGGGCCATGAAAAATAATCAGCCACAGAGAGGAATCCATCTGCTAACCCCCTTGTTAGAGGCGGCCTGGACAGGGAGCCATCCAGACCTTATATTTCCCAGGCAGGGCTTCTGGGGCCCGAAACAGAGGCAGTGTCTTTGGCCAGGTGTTTGGGACAGAGGAGAATGGGATGGGTTGGTTATTCCATGGATTCCTGGTAGCCAAATACTGAGAAGACACAGAGAGACGAATAACAGGACAAGGAGTAGGCAAAGGGAATAGGAAAGTGAATATAATGTACTGGGAGGAAATGTTGCCCGCTGGATGAGAAAGCAGGGCCCCTTCTGGCTGGGGGAGCAGTGGTCGCAGAAGAACCGGGTCTGGCTCCAATGCATGAAAGCTGCCTGTGAAACTGAAATGTAGAGCGCTTCCTCTGGACTTCCAGAAGTGAGAACGTGAATCACTGTAGAGCAAAGCCCTAGGGCCGCCTTCCATGACAATAGTAATAACTACACACACTTGCCTATTTTCCAATTCTCCCAGCAGCCTGTGAGGGAGGTAATGTTGTCATCTCCATTTGCAGTGGGTGAGGAGACTGAGGACCGCAGAGGTTAAGTGATTTGCCTGATGTCCCATAGCTACTGAAGGGCAGAGCTTCAACCAGGGATTTAACCTGGGGCAGTATGCGCCCCTGGGTCACATTGCCTCTCTAGATCATCTCTCGAGACCCCGTTCGTTCTGCTCTACACTCAGGGATCTGATCATTGTGCGTGTTTCTCCACCACTGTCCGTAAGTGGGGTGTCACCTTGGGCCTGTCTCCTCCTTCTGATCATTTGTTACCTCTCAGGATCCTGGCCCCAGGGAGAGGGGACACAACTATTAGCCCCCCTCATTCGGTTAGACGAGAAATTGACCTTTTGAACACCTCTAACAATGAGGGGCTCTCAAGACTGGGCAGGCAGATCATTGATCGACGTGAGATGTGTGTCTTACTAGTATTTGTGGGTTTCAACACTGTCAGCCTCCATCCTTTCTGGGGGTTCATTTCCTAGGTGACCAGCCATGGTAGGCGGTAGTGATCGCCTAGACCACTCCTGGGCAGAGCCCACCTGCATTCTGTCTTAGGAAGAGCCCTCTCTGCCCTGGCAGAGGTATCTACCTGCTCCCATCAGCTCCTGACAGCACACCTCTGGGTCTCTGGCTCTGGGGACATCAGCTCTGAGTGGGAATATCAGCCCTCGGGTTGTGTCCCTCTGGAGGGAGGGCCATTTGCCTTCAACCTCACGTGTGTCCTCAGGGTTGTAAGAAGGAGCCTCAAAGGCACAGAGGTGGGGAGACCCTATTATGCTTTTCCATTAAAACATGAAAACAGGGTGATTTGTGACTTTTCATGTAAATGCTTACATTTTGAAGAGTATTCAGTAATTTGGAACAAAATGTCAAGCTCTAAGCACCGCTTGAGAGCAGTTAGTTACTGTCCGCTCCTGTTATCTCCACTGGTTCATTCATTCAGTTCTGGAGGTTTGCTGAGGACCTCTGTGCCAGGCACACTGCTGGGTTGTGTGCGAACCGGATCGGGATGGGTGGTGAGCAAGCTGCCCAGGGAACCTGAGCTGGGGGAGGTCCCGGTCTCCAGGAGGTCACAGGCAATGAGCAAGGCTGTGGCCAAGGGAGCTACCAGGCACACATTTTAAAAGCAGAGACAAGACCTAAGATTCTGTTGTAGAGCAAAACAGGGATTCTTTACCTTCAATCAAGTGGTCCAGGGAGGTGACACCTGGGAGGAGATGTTACAGTCGTTCAGTGGCCACTGAACCCCGCTTTCATTATCCCCAAAAGAAGTGAGCACCCTAGTTTTAAAATTCATGTTTTGTGAGGTCTTTGCTTGCCCCTCCATGGGACTAAGTCTTAAACTCTGCCTCTCTGGGGTCCAGATGCCTGACCGTGCTCTCCCGTGACCCGCCAGGTGAGGCACCCGAGTACTTGCCCCGGTTCTGATTAGGGGGCCCTTATCAGACTCTGCCTTCCCTCTTATCAGAAATAGGCTCCTCATCTGCCTCTGCATTCTTTGTTCATTTCTGATTCCACTTTCTCGTCCCTTTTGTGAGATTTTTTGTGTCAACATGGAATTCCATTTCACCGTCTTCGCCACACTCAGGTTTTGCCCGCCGTGGTTCTCGACCATTTTTAAAAATTGGAATTGCAATGACCGGCTGTGGAGGAACAGAGATTATTTCCTTACAAAGGTTCATTTCATCTACCCTTGGTAGCCCACCCCCACCTAAATGAGAGCTCACATGAGTTCCTCATTGTCATCCATTCCACATGTGTTTATTGAGTGCTCGCTACACGCCAGGCACTGGGGATAGATGTATTTCCACACACCCATAAAAACCTCCAAATAGGTCACATCTGTCTTGAGCTGCACATCATATATTATTTGACCACCAGTGTGGTTGGCAGTTCAAAGTCAGAGCTTATTTAGGCTTCCCCTGCTGGTTCCCAGAGGTGACGGCCTTCCTGCGGGCTGCATGGGCGTGGCTGAGCTTCCTGGGAAGGCCTGACCCAGCGTTTGGACTAGGACGCAGGGTCCTTCCCGTGGTGTGTTGGGCTGAGCACCGGGGGCCTTCTTCCCTTTCCCGTCTCCATGGAGCTTAGGCAGCACTCACTCTTGCCCCCCACGGCCTGCGTGGGGGGACTGCTCTTGAGAGTGAGGTTCCCTGTGAGATGTCATTTACGATTTCTGTCCCACAGACACCGCTCTGGTTGAAATGTGACTGAAGCTTTGCTTTTTACACAAACTTCTATTCCTTGACAAGCGAGCCCTTCAGCCCTCTCCTTGCAAGGTCCATGCGAGCCCCAACTTGAACTCCCAGCAATGTCTTCAGATTCCTAGATTTTAAAAACCATAAATTAGCAAATCATCAACATATCACCAGGAAGGATCATCTGGTAGCCATTCGAGTCAGAAGGAAACACAGGCCCCAATAACCGATCTTCACAAAGATATGAAGAACCGTAGACAGACAGATACAGTAAATAGGAAGACAAACAGATAATTCAAGCTGACAGGCCAGCTTGGACTGATTAGGCATTCTGCTTTGATTAGCATTAAACTTTTAGGGGAGGAAAAAATGAGATTGCCCTAATACTTTGGAACAATGACCCCTTGACTACTTCTGAAATTCAGTACCGAGGGACAGATACCAAAAGCAAGTGTCAATTAGATGCTGTATCGTATAATGTAATATGCCAGGTATTCCTTTGCAGCGAGAGGGGTCTTGGTGGGTGTGGATGTGGGCGCTTCTTTCTTTGCATCTGCTTTGGATTCTTATAAGCCACATCTTCAGTCCCTTTCAAACTTGAAGCTCGATTTAAAGAGACTCGAATGCATATTAAATCAATTTCCTGATAATACTAATGAAATGAAAGCACCCCCCCCCCCCCCACACACACACACTTTCCTGCTGTCTCTCTCTTCCCTTCCACACACTTATCAAAATGTTCCAGCTATTGTTCTGAAAACAAGAATAGAAATGTAGGTGGGAGATGAATTGCATGGCTAAAAAAACCCCACAAAGTCATATGTAAGCCTAGATTTTGCTCTTAAATATTTTTCCATTAAAAAAAGAAGTCTGAATATGTATTTTCTAATTATAATCCCTGAAGATTCTTTCTCTTTAACCTCATATTTGATTGGAGAATCCTTGCTGGGTAGATTTCAAATCCAAAAGATGCACGTGGCCCTCGGAGACTAAGTGGTATTGTTTTCTGTTTCTGACGATGTCATTCATTTTGATGGAAGGCTTTCCAGATCTGTGTACAGCAGTTCTTAGTAGATTTGGGGTTCATCCCACAGATGCTGCCATCATACATTGAAAACAAACCAGGAAACTTTCTAACTGGCCAAGTCTGGTGTCTCCTTTTATTAAAAATCTATAGGGGCTAATGCGATGTGAAACTCCTGGAAGCCTCATTCTGTGACGCACAGGGAGCCAGCCTCCACATCTAGTACTGGCATTGCATGGCAATGGCTGTTCCCATCTCCGGAACCACAGGGCTGCTCCAGATGTGGGTGGCAATCGTCAGTAAAGGAACCTTCGGTCCCCTCTCTATACCTTTTCAATAAGGGGACACAAAGGCAGTTCAGACATGCATACACGCCCATCTCTGTGGGGGGTTTCTGACCCTGGCCACTGACCGTGAAGCCCAATGTCAGCTAACATCTAGAGCAAATCTAGGAAAGCTCTCATTCAGCATATTTGCTCCACTAACAAGTATTTGAGCCCCTGCAATGTTCTTGGCACCGTGCTATGTGCTGTGTTTAAAAGGATGAGCTAGAGCCCAGCCGGTGTGGCTCAGTGGTGAGAATTGACCTATGAACTGGCAGGTCATGGTTTGATTCCAGGTCAGGGCACTTGCCCAGGTGGCTCAATCCCCAGTAAGGGGCATGCAGGAGGCAGCGGATGTATGACTCTCACTCATTGATGTTTCTATCTCTCCTTTCCTCTCTGAAACCAATAAAAATATATTTTAAAAACATTGTAAAATAAATAAAAGGATGAGCTAGAAAGTGTGATTATTGCTCTCCTGGAGTGTACCTGGGACATCGAGCAATCAGAATCATTTAAGAAGCCAGTGGCAGCGAAACAGAAGCTTGAATATGTAGGAGTATCATCCCAGTGAAATGCTATTTTGGCAACAATTTTACTCAATAAAATCATGAAATTATAAAGCAACATGAAGGCTGCAAGCATTTTAGAAGGAGTGCTCCTAAAAGCATTCGCTAATTCCCAATTGTTAAATGTACCCATTGGAGCAGTTAGGGCAAAGGTAAGGGCAGGTGACTTGAGCACCAAAAGCCTACGGATCTAATGATGGACCAAGTAACAGAGGGGTGCAGAGAGATTTGGAAGGATGGGGAGCGGCTGATGCCACCCTGAGGTCTGCTCCATTCCCTGCCTTCCCTCTTCCTTGGGGAGGAGTTCTGTGTCTCACGGAGACCTGGAAGCTGTGGACAGCTCCCAGTTATTTTGTGGGTAACATGATGGAGGCCTCGGAGGCCTGTGAAAGTGTGTTGCATCTACTCAGCCAGGCTGGCTAACAGAGTGTGCAACCTGGGGCAACACCCTTGGGTGTGGCTGGGGAGCAAGGCCAGGGTGTGTCAACTTGATTGTTATTATGGGAAGGTCAAGTCCAATAGCACATGCTCTCAGGCCATGAGGCATGATTTACTAGAGGGGTTAGGGACAGAGGGAGGGCTCAATTTGCAAATCAAAGCTGTATGTCTCCTCTCTAGGGCGAGAACCATTTCTTTTGGACTCATTTTCTATTTCACCTTCTTCCCAAAGAGGTAGCTGACTTTTGCTTAATCCTCTCTTCTCTTAGTCCCTCCTGTTCAGAAGCAGCATTACCAAGTGGAGAGAGATCTGAGTCGAGGAGAGTGCGGTTCAGTGTGATGATCCCTCTGTAAGCGCAGAGAGCTGGCCAGGATTGGAAGAGTCAGGTCAGGGGAAGACTGGCTTATTTAAAAAATAGCCAAAGGCCATTAAGTCTGTAGTTATGGGATGAATAAAATGCAGAGGAGTGAGGGGTTGGGGAGAGAGACAAGGAAGTGCAGTTTGTGAGAGTCTGGCCATCATATTATTGCTTCCTTGAGGGAGGAAGGGAGGGAAGGAGGGAGGGAGGGAGAGAGGAAGGAGGGCAGGAGGGAGGAAGGGAGGGAGGGAGGGAAGGAAGGAAGGAGGGAGGGAGGGAGGCAGGGAGGGAAGGAAGGAAGGACGGAAGGAAGGAAGGAAGGAAGGAAGGAAGGAAGGAAGGAAGGAAGGAAGGAAGGAATAGAGAGAAAGAAACCAAAACGGTGGTGGTAATATCTGCATCCTAGGTTATTGTGAGAATTAAATGAGAAACGGAAAAGCAGGATTGGCAGAGCTTGGTCAGGGAACCTTGATTAAAGGGCCCAGGACTGTACGTGGTTGGGGAGGAGTGATTCTCCAATTAAAAATGAGGTGCTTACCCAGGGTGTGAGAGATCAACCAAAGGACTTGTATTCATGCATGTGAGCATATCCATGGACACAGAAAATAGGGCGTGGGAGCATGTGCTGCGGGGCGGGGGCGGGCAGGGAGAGGTCAAAGGGGGAAAAAGGAGACATATGTAAAACTTTCAACAATAAAGCATTAAAAAAATGAGGTGCTGTTGACAGAAGGAGGATGCCTGCTGAACAGGCAAAAGCAACCAATGTCTCCCACACTGAGGTTCCCGGCATTTAGTTTTAAGACTTGGACTGAAACACTCTTTAGGCAGCCAGCCACAAAGACGGGGATCAATCCTCGTGCACGGTCCAATTATGGAGGTCCGACTTGGAATGATGGAGGTGCAGTCACAGATCCCTCTGGGCTGGCTCAGGTGCTGACCACTTACCGATGGTAAGATGCACCTCCTTCCTGCAGAAAGGTCTCGTCTGGTCAGGACATCCAGTGTTTCCCATTGGGTCGACCAGTAGTCTGTCTTCCGACCTTGGGGTGTTTTCCAGAGGTGCCTTTGCTGCGATGCTGGGATGTAGTTGCTCAACCTTCTGCCCCATTTAGAGAAACAGCCAAGCAGCCTGTCTCCCCAGAACAGCTCTGTTGACAGCTGGATCAGATGATTACTTCATTCTCTTCCTCACTTGGAGGGAGAAGGCATTTCCTTCCTTTGTGATTAGCAAAATCCTAGATGTAGCCCTGGCTAGGAAATGACCTCATCTCCTAACCTCCTTGGGCTGTTTTGGTTATTTGTTTGTGTTTTCATTTGTTTTAAACAGAAAGTGGTTAAAACAGGGCTTGGAGTGCTGCGTGCTCACAGTTGTTTTGGCTTCACTTTTGTCCTTTTTACACGTGCTGTTCTCTCACATACTTGAAACAGGGTAGTAGACCTGAGCTGGCAGAATCAGGCACTGCTCTGACAGGCTTGCATCTGACTGTTCAATTCTTCTAACACTTACTATGGCCCAGGGTCATCTAGCCACATATGCTCCGCCATCAAGTCCATTGATCAACGTATAGTTCTTGAAAGCCCAGCCAGGTTGGGGGTCCTGAGCTGGGTCCCAGGGTGCGGTGGACAGAGGGGACCCACTCGCCTGGGTTTTCCTTGTTTACAGAAGACGATCTCCGGCATGGACATCCTTTGGGACAGTCTGTTAGGAGGACGTGTGAAGGCAGGAGCTAGTTTAGCCTTCTTCCTTTAGGGCAGTACTTGGAGTACTGACCACTGTGATGTGGGTTCCGGGGTCTCTTGCCACCCCACCCTGCTTTCTACGTGATAAAACGCTGATGAATTCCTTGGACAAGTCCTTCTTAAAATGCGTTCCCATCAAGGCAGCAGCTACCAATGGCGGGAGGTGTGGGGGGAGGAGGGACCGGAGAAACATGATTAGAAGGCTCAGCAGAAAGACAAGAGCTTCTAGCATATGTATTTGATATAAATATTATAGTTTTACAGAGACATCGAGATCAATATATGCCACATTTCATCTAGCTCTTTGACAAAGTGAGCACAGTGTATTCAGGAAAAGCTGTATAGGATTTTCAATTTACTCCGTATGATTTATTGTGACAGGATAGCTATGGGTTTTTTAAGTTCTTTATACTTGTTCCAGTAAAAATGGATATAGTATCTTTAAAAATAAACAGCCCAGAGCTGTGCATTTTACATCATCTTCCTCAGTGAGGCTCTGCTTAAGGGAGATGTAGGACCTCCCTGGCCCGTGGGGCCTGATGCAGTCGGATCTGCCTCCATCCTCGCGTTTTAGCTTTTTTGGAGCGAGGGAGGGGGTTGGGAGCTGTGGGGAGAGTAAACATGAACGGAATTAGGAAGCTGTTGCAGATGTCTAGACAAGATGGACGGATGGCATGAACGGGGCCAGGTCCAGAGAACTGGGACCCTGTGCTAGGGCTCTGCTGGTCCCAGGTCACCCAGGACCAGCTTCTTCTAGCGGCACCAGTTGCTTCCTCGGCTTAGGGGGCATCAAACCACAGCAGGCCTGCCCTTGCTCTGGCATTCACTGGGCACTGAGTCTCTGGACCGCAGTGTCCACACCAGAACGATGCAGGCACTAGACTGTACACTCGCCAAGGGCAGTTCTGACACAAAGATACACGGGAGAACGTGCAAGGGAGCCCACCATGCTCGCAGCCCTTTGCAAAGGCTGCTGGCTCTCTGAGTCTTTTGAAAAGTCTGTGGATTTTTTTTCTCTCATTGAGGGAAGCTCACCCTCAGGGGCTCTGGGTGCCTCGTTCCCCAGAGCCTTGAAAAGCTGTGTCTGGTGGCCCCCCTCTCTCCTCTACTCTTACGCCTCCAGCCCGGAGGCAGTGCCCCTGAGCTATCCACTCTGAAAGGCACAGTGGCATTGAGCTCTTGGGCGTCCAGCTTTCCTGACCCACTTCCAAGCGGAGTGATGGAGGACAGTGTGTGGGAGGTGAAGATGGTTATTGACAGCGATACTTATTGCGTGAAGAGGCGCCCATGAAATAAGCAACTGGTAGTTTTCTGGTGAGCCCTGATAGCGATCATAACAGTCAAACGTTATTCTGACTAAGTCACCCTCCACCCCTCGATGCCATGCCCGCTCCATGACCCACCTGCGTTACCACCTCTGGTTCATCCAGCCCGCGTTTGTGGACACTCTCCCCAGGCCAGCCACTGTGTGAGTAACTGCTCTCCCCAAGATGCCATTTTGGCATTTCAGATGCTTCCTCCTGCATCTGAGATGGACCTTTTAATCCTAGCTACTAACATTAATTTATCTCAATAAAGATTTGTTCCCAGAACTAAAAACTTTAAAAACCAAAAAAGTACATCAGAGGAAAAATGGTTACTGAGTTAGGTTGGCTGGCCATCTTCGCAAACCAGGGGGCCGGGCCTGCTAGAAGTCAGCGGTTGCCATGGCAGCAGTCTAAACATGTCCAGCTCTGGGTCCGCAGCAGCTGCCTTTGTAAACTCTCCAGCGTCAACGAGCCACAAGATTTCTGTCTTCCTCTGGGTGCTCAGGCTGAGGAAGTCCTGAGCCGGATACAGCCTATAGCATCTAAAGATGGACGTCTGCATCGCGCCGCAGCCCCTGGGTGGCCAAATTGTGTGGCTTAACTTGAAACTTGGTTCAGCGTTCCTGCTGCCTCTCAGCCTTGACTGTCTTGGGCCTTCTGGTCCGGCTGACCAGGGGCAGCCAGAATCCAGTGACCCCGCATCTCTGTGGTGCTTTAGGTGGGGTTTAGCTCTGCCCGCTGCAGGCCCCACACTCAGCCTCTCGCCTGCCCAGTGGAGACTCGCCGACACCCCCTCCTCTGTGTGTCCAGGAGGATCTCCTCTTGGTTCAGCCCGGCCCGTCAGGAGCCAGCAGAGCTGCAATGCCGCAGCCTCTGCCCTTTTCACATCACCCCTTTCCTCTCAGCGAGAACTGGGTCCGAGAACAGGGTCACAGCCTGGGCAAGTCCCTTTCGCTTGCGGTGGGATCTCGGACACATAACTTAAGGAGGCTGAGGTTCAGAGAAGTTACCCGAAAATATGCAGATAAGAGGAACACGGGGTTATGTGAGGATTAGGTGAGATTATATGGGCCTCGGAGCTTTTTATATGTTACGTACTGATTTACGGGTATCCCGTGAATCTTGCCATTTAATGCTTAGAAGGGCCAGACCTTTTCCTAGGCCCTTCGGATGTATTATCTTTATTTAAAGAAATCCTCAAGATAACCTCATGGACCAGGCGCTCGGTCCAGCCCCTCAGAGATTCTGACTTCATAATTGTGAAATGCAGAATTGGCCCCTTCCCTAGGACTATTCCGTTCCTTGGTGTCAGAGCTAACACAGGGCTATCTAAATGAATCTCACATGGTAGATTTGCGGGTGTCACAGATCTGACAGAGATAATTTTGGATGAGGGTCTTTTTTGGCGTTCTCTGAACCATGTACTGCGAACGACCGTCACTCTGTGTCCAGGGATGACACGCCCTGCTCTCAGTCTTAGAGCATTTCAATTACATTGTCAACTAACAGGAAATGCTGTTTCTCTTCTCCCCTCGATGACATCCTTCCCAAGACGGCTGCCCCTGGAATTGTCAACTCCTGAAAATACTTCTGGGAAATAAATGTGCCCCTTTCACCATCCACCCCGGCACTCCCGCAGGGCCCTCGTGCTCCCTGGGCGACGGGCTGGTGGGAGCTGGCCTCCTGATGCAGATGCTGAGTTGGAGAGGCAGCGTCTCCCCATCCATCAATCCTAACTGCATTCAAACCTTTTCAATATGTGGGTTCCTTGATCGCGTTCACTGTATGGAAAACAAAATAGAGGGAAATGATTATTGGCACAAAACAGGGACGCGGTAAATCTTCAAATCAGATACGGGACAGATTGGAACAATATGGGTCCTCCAAGGTTGCCACCATAATGTACCTAATACCTCTCCGCGGGCAGGGCGGCAATCTGCTTTCAATCAATCTCGCTTTTTCTGAGCAAAAATACCAATTATGTTGAAGGAAGATTTTTTTCCCCCTCCCTTTTTGATAAAGACTGCTCTCTACCCCAGAAGGCATGCTGTAGTGAACAGACATATATTTTAAATCGTCGAGAATGGTATTGGACAGCTAACACCAAATGAGAAAAGTCAATCCTTTTTTTTTTTCCTTCTGTCTCCTGCCAGCATTTGTCTTACTTCTTAAGAGAAGTGAAAGCTAATTAAAGGCTTAAGGGATAATATTGATTGCATTGGAATATATTTTATATGTACCCAGCACATTTTCAACTAAGAGAACCCTGACTCTAAGGCTGAATAAATCAGCTGGCTGAGCCTTTGATTCAAGGGTGAGAGGGTGAACTCCTCCCCTCCCCTTCCACTTCTCATACAGCTGTCCTGGAGATGAATGGTTTTGGAGGAGGAAGCGGGGATGCTGGCAGATGTTCATTCAGTTCTTTGCGCACAGGATAGGAAGGATGGATGTTCAGGCATCTCTCTGGCCCTCTCATTGATTTGAGTCCAGCTTTGAATAATAACCAGGCTTATACTTGTATAGAACTGTAGGCTTTGCAATGCCTGGGGCAGGAGCTGGCTGGGGTATTAACCTCTCAGTTCCCTCATCTGCTGAACAGGGATGAGAAGCTTGCCCTGGATCACACGTCCTCGGGGCAGAGCAGGGAATCAAACCTGGCTTCCTTTCACATCCCTGTAGAGGCCCCCTTACCTTGGACCATGCTGGCCTTGGTCTCCACCAGGGAAGTTTGTGGGCAGAAAGTATCAACATTGTCCCCACGCTGCCCCACTGTCATTTGTGGAGAGGTCAAGTTCACACTCAGAAATCTTATTGAGATCACGCAAATTCACGTGCAGCCTGTTTTGTCCATATAGATGCACATGTGTGACAACAAGCATGTTAAGGTATGACGTGATAAAAATGCATATAGTCCAAGTGTTTCATTCACATCATGTACTCAGGCATACTGTGTATTTTAGGAAGGTGCTGGGTGTATGGGTTTTGAGCGTAGAATTTGGATGGGTGATCACAGGACCTCCCTCAACCCGGCAGGCACGGACTCGAGCTCAGTGATCTTGCTCACACGGCTCCTCTGAGGAAGTCACTGACGCCTCCCTCCCCGATGGCCTCTGCTTGCCGATCGCTAAGTGCAGCTCCGTAACAATAACAGTCCATAATGGTGATATTATGAACTGCACCGCGCGTATTATTGATTTACTCTTTGTTCTGCATCATTATCCTTTCACCAATGAGTTTACTGCATTATTCTCACATACTTAGTCAAGCACCAAATTACAAGGAAAGGGCAGGCTCTTGTAATGGCATCTAATGGAACATTGCATAAGTGATCATCATGCCTCCTATTACGAGCCGCCTCCAGCCAATGCGCGTTCCGCCTTATTGCAGTGTGCACAGAGCAGTTATGGAGTGCAAGGGGCCTGGCCATTTTACATGTTCCCACAGCATTACTGTGCTTCTTGCTCACCATGTGCCCATGCCTCACGGCCCAGCCAGGGATTCAGCCTCTGTCCCCCGCGGCCCGAGGCGCACAGGGATCGGGGCTGAGTCCCTTGCGACAACCTCTCTACTCTAAGGCAGCGCGTTTCATCTGTACAGCCAGTCCCGACGTTGGGGCCTGGCACTAACTCTACACCAAAGTGCTGAGTCCTGAGCGATCGAGCACCTTGTAGTGACTGTACTAGTAAGTGGCCGTAGGATAGCCTGGTGTCAACGTCAGATTGGTCCAGGAGCCCAGAGATGTTGGGGGGACTCTTGTTCCCACAGTTCTGGAAGAGGGGCTCCTCTCCCCCAGGCCAGCCACCATCTCCAGAAACAGAAGTCCACGCCCCCTGGGACAAGGCAGACAGTGCCTGCACCCTCTCTTCTTGGCTTCTCCCCATCTGGAGGCTGATTCCTTTGGCTCGCAGAGACACCCTAAGGAAGCAGCTGCCTGGGGACACAGGTCTGCGGCTCATCTCCCATTCCAGAGGCGTCCTGTCCCCATTTAGCCCTGAGTAATGCTCACTTACTGTAAAGTGTTACGTGCCCCCATTGTTGGAGGAGTTATGGCAGAAAAATGCAAAATTTTCCTTTTTACTGCTTATGGCCAACAGAGCCCATAATGTGTCAAGCCGCACATTAGCCACCCTGATAAAAGTTCGCTTCCTTACACACAAAATCATCGTTTCAGCAAGATTTGTTATCTCATTACCTGATAAGCTCTATGTCATAAACCAAGACTCATTCAGTAAATCTCCTGGGAGGACGCTTTGTGGGCAGAAAGGGAGAGATAGGAATCTGCAAGGGACTTGATAATGCAGCGTTTAAGCGCGAGCATAATGTCACTTATTGTTAAATGCATAAAACCACTTGGCCAAACGGTTGGGCTTTAATAGGATTTTGTGCAGCATCAGGTGAGACGCCATATGCCTTTTCTGCTGAAGAGCACCTGCCAGCACCGCCGCTTTGCCTCGCAGCCTCTGGGGAGGGGAGCTGGGCTCATGGAGCCCCCCGGGACGATGCTTTCCTGCGCCTGCGCTTCCTCTGTCCTGCTGGGCATGGGTGCCTGGGTCTCGCTGGGCCACTTCATCTAACCCGCCTCTCCCGTTCAGGCACATTGTGGTCTGTGGACACATCACTCTGGAGAGTGTCTCCAATTTCCTGAAGGACTTCCTGCACAAGGACCGGGATGATGTCAACGTGGAGATCGTCTTTCTTCACAAGTAAGAGGCCCCTGTGGTTTTGAGACCCTCCACCCAACAAGACACCCCGAGGGGGCACCTGGAGTGTCTGCAGGAGTGGTGTTGTAGGGGCAGCAATGGGGGGGGGGGGGCAGGGCAGGGTTGAATGAGACACGATCCCTGCTGGCCTCATTGCAGAGGAAGATCTGAACCAATGGAAAGGCAGTGACACACTAGTTCAGTGATAGCAGCACCTGCCTCTGTGAAGGTGATTCTGGCAAATAACAGAGGAGTTTATTATGGGTCACACATGTCATTACTGTCCCCTCAGCTTCTGGATCTCTGTGATCCATGTGTGTCCCCAGTGTCTGGTACTGAATGATGAGTGGTATGGTGTGGATACCTTATGAGTGCAGGGGTGACATAGCGACCAAGGAAAATATAACAGGAAGCAGGATGCAAGGTACTAATAACCACAGTAACTGTGGTTCCCAGAAACCCTCAGTGGGGGACACTGTGCTCCCTGGTCACCGTGCATACAGTCCCTTCTTTAATCAACAGAGGGAGCAGAGTACATGCTCTGGATTCCGAATACCCGATCTGAATCTTGCATTAACCAATTACTTGCTGAACCTCTCTGGGCCTCAGTTTCCACATCCATAAGATGGGGAGATCATCATGGTTTCTACCTACATCCTTGGGCTGTTGTGAGAATGAAAAGAAGTAACCCATGTAATGTACACAGAGCAGAATCAGGCGTGCAGTAGCTGCTCAATCAATGGTAGCTATTATTGTGAAATATAAAATATATTAGGTCACATAATCGATTTAGAAGTTATGTCTTATTAGATTTGATTTACAGGTGAGGAAAGCAAGGTAGCTCCCCTCTGCTCAGTGTTATTGAGATTTTAAGCTTTGCCTTATCCCCTTTAAGTAAAAGGTATTCTGCACAGGGATGGAGAGTTGGGGGGCTCAAGCATGTTGACATGCATTGCTCCGTCTTCTTTTAGAGACTGGCCATCAAGGGACCAGTCCTAGCCACAAGTTGCCAGAGGGACAAAGCTTACATGTCGGTGTTGGCTCGGTATGGGGTTGACCACTCAGGACTCTGTCCTGCTCCAAGAGCCCACTCAGGTTGATCTCCCTACAAGCTCCCATTCTGTGCACCTTCTTCCTTCGGGCATTTGTTCACCAATACCAAACTGGTCACCAGGTTTGAGCACTGGCATTTTTCTTCTCATCACTGACTTCTCCAAGTTCTGAAAAGGCTGGCCAGGCCATGGGCCCAGGAGCAGAACCCACAGAACAGTTCAGAGCTAGCTGCTGATTCCCAGTTGTGGGGCCCGTCTTCTGCTGAGCCTATTAGAAGGTTCAAGAGAAGTGTAATGTGTACTAGAAGTGTAGTCTGCCCTCCTGTTGACTGAACATTTCAAGATGAGCTCATGTGCGACATCAGAGCACAACACTGATCCCACCTTAACTGACTGAAGTCAGTTTAACCAGGTGGCAGACTGGCCGGGGGCATCTGTACCAGGAAGTGTCCACCGCTTCGTGCATTCCCCGGGGAGCTTCAGGAATGAAGCATGAGCGTACTGATCTGGGGGACTGGAAAGACTTGCATAGGCAGCTCCTCCTCTCTCACCCAGGGCTTCAGTCAGAATCACGTTGGCTGCTAATGCTTCCAGTATCAGGGTTCCCCTGTGTCCCCAGCATCGATTCTTGTCAGCATCATAGTAGATGGCCCAGTTAATTAACCTCTTGAAGCTTTGTGTTAATAACATATCTTTCTCTAGTGTCGTTCTGAGGTTTAAATGAGTTAATACTTGCAAGTGTTTAGAATGGTATCTGCCATGCAGTAAATGCTCAAAACATTAAAAGTTATTAAGACTAGGTACTTAGTAAATGTTAGTCGTGTTGATTAACACGATCCCCGGCACCAAGTAGGTTCTAACTAAATATGACCTCCCAGTGCCTAGTATAGTACCATACAGAGTAGGTTTGTTCATTTCTGCAGAATGAATGAACGAACGAACGAATGAATGAATGAATGAATGAATTGGTCAGTCAGTGTTTTAATGAATGAATGAATGAATTGGTCAGTCAGTGTTTTAATCTTTGTTCTCCAGTGGAAAGATGTCCTTACAGCTCAGTCCTAAGAATGATGAATAGTGTACACCCTGTGAATCAAGAACAGTAATGCGAGTAAATGAACTCTGGGTGTGGCTGCACAGAGGTGACATTTTTGGGGATGAGGAGTCCATGAGGTGGAGAAGCAGGGAAAAGGCTTTTGGTGGAAAGAACAGCACTGCCAAGGGAACCTGTGGCTAACCCTGATGTCACAACCTCAGTTTCTCTATTTATAAAATAGGGATTCCATTCATAATGAAGTTGAAGACATTTCACCCCATATGCCTCAGACTTGGTGAAAGTCTGGGCCTGTTTATTTTGCCTTGGTATTCGGTTTGGTTCAGGTAGGTTTTATCTCTCTTGAGTGCAAGCCTTTTATTTATGACAAGCTTGGGAGCTGCTTTGAAGGAGAAAGCCCTTTCCCAGGTCTCCCTCTGTGGAAGTCAAGAGAAGGGGACCTGGAGGCTGCAATACCTGTGTCTGTCATATTAATGGCTGTTTCTTCTCTCTCTGCACAGCATTTCCCCCAACCTGGAGCTGGAAGCTCTATTCAAACGACATTTTACTCAGGTGGAATTTTATCAGGGTTCAGTCCTCAACCCACATGATCTTGCAAGAGTCAAGGTAAGAAGGAAGAAGCGACCTCTGCTTTTCTTCCACCTAAGAGGAGGGCACCTCAGTGTAAGGGACATGCCTCCCAGGATGGTTAAGAGTCACCCCCCAACCCCTAATGAGGGAAGTTAGATACCACCACCTTGGCACCACTCTTGCATAGGCCCCAGGGATTGCTTCTGCTGGCACCTTCTAGACCACCTGTGAGCATTCCACACTTAAACCTCTTGGAGCATGGAACTTCCTTTGCTGATTCCCTCAGTATCAGCACTGCTAAAGGAAGCAGACTAGTTGTGTGGACTCAATAGTCTCCCATACAACATAATAATCAAGTTATTACCATCTTGAATACTTAAGTAGGACTCAATGTAGCTCTGAAATCAATTATTTATATAAGAAAGGAACATTAAGGGTAAAATCCTATATAATAAAAGGCTAATATGCAAATTGACCGAATGGAGGAATGACTGGTCGCTATGTCATTCACTGACCACCCTGCGGGGAGCGGGCCTAAGCTGTCAGTAGGACATCCCCCAAGGGCTCAGGCCGAGCTGAAGGACCACCCTGAGTACACGAATTTCGTGCACCGGGCCTCTAGTTTAAAATTTTATCAAGCCATAAAACATTTTGAGCTTCCTTCTCCCCCCACCAAAAGACTAAGGTGTGGAACTAAACATACAGGTATCTGATATCACTTTGTAATGGGCTAATTTTTCTTTCCAGCGCCTGCTAAGGTAGAATCTTCTTAGAAAGCACACTCGAGGCTTATAAGGGGATGGGGTACAGCAAAATGGCCTCTGCCACTCTACTCATTGCATACCGATTTTGTAAGCACTCTCTGAGTTTGCACAACAGTAAGTGTATATTGAAATTGTGAAACCACTGACATCTAATGTTAACTGCAGCCACCACACCATTCAGTAACCATGTAATGGACAAACATGAATAAGCCAAAAGGACTTGAGTAAATTCTCTGGACTATTAAAGAAAACCAGAGACACTGTGACGTACGATGGGGAGACCACGCCCTCCCTCCAAATGCAGGAGGGTCTGCTAAGTACAACATGCCAAGTGGGACAGGCTGCAGGCCTGCGCCAGCATAAGAATTCTTATGGAGTCCAGTTCATCTTAATTTTCCCCAGACATGGTCCAAGTTATGGCTATTGTGGAAGCTCATGAGAACTTCAAGAAAATGGTTATTGTTCTTGGACCTAATTTTGATGTAGGCAGTTATTAGCACTACTCACGAACCCCTCAAAGGAATAAACTATTTGGGGCTCATGTTCAGATAAGTTAGTAAGTTATAATTTGAGATCGTCTGTTACACATCATTTCATAGATACAGATGTGTTGTCTTTTAAATATCTGAATGCTAATTGAATACTAAACAGCACTGGTTCAGGACTCTCATTTCCTTTTATTTGCCAGATAAGATGTGAAAAGGGTTAGAGGAAGAATGTTGGAGTCTAAATGACTGAATCTCCAACTCCTCAGTTATCTTGGTAACCTGAGTGGATGGGCTTAGCCCACCTAACTCCATTTCCCACCGGAAAAATTAGGATCGTGGTGGGGTAAGGAGGTGGGGCGGGGGTGGGGGTACTAAAAGGCTTAGTTCATTGTTCTTTAAAGAAATCTGAGAAGCTCACACATAAGACTATGCAAAATGAACAGTATAATTACTAAGGTACGTGCTGTTCCCTCCAACAGCAAGATGAATTGTTTATATCATAATAAGACTTTGCAACCTACACTTTTGACACAAACTATAATCTCTCAGGATTCTTTTAAAAAATTCCCTTGCAAAGCACCAGGTTCCCCAAGAGCTGCCAATAGTGAGAGACGGCCACCGAGCCTGGCTATTTATGTGTTTGTGCCTGTGGTTTTCCTTTCGGTGTCTTAGATAGAGTCAGCAGATGCGTGCCTCATCCTTGCCAATAAGTACTGCGCAGACCCCGACGCTGAAGATGCCTCCAACATCATGAGGTAACCTCTGCGGGTGGGGGGAAGGCTCTGGGCTCGGGGCTCTGTGGCCCACTTGCTCCCCTTTGGGTCCTCTACACCATCTCCTCCATAAGCTACCTGCCTAGGCCTGGGGGGAGCTGAGGCTGTGCGGGGTGTGGGGGGCAGTGACACAAGGCATAGTCCATAGGAAGTTTGTCCTGAGAAGATGGGAGCTCTGGGTCTTGAGTTTGAGATTCTTTAGACAGGACCAAAAGGAAAGGTAAATTTAGATGGGCATGACCTGGAGTAAGGTGCCATGTTTCCTAAGAGGGAATGGACCTGAGATACCTAAATGGGGACGTGGGTGGTTTCGTCTCAAGGGACCTTTCGAAACATCTGTAGATGTTCTTGGTTGTCATAACTAGGGTTGTCGTCTGCTCATGCCTGGCGGGTAGAGACCAGTAATGCTGCCCAACATCCTATAATACAAAGGCCAGCTGCACACAGCAGAGAATTGGTCAGGCTCCAAATTTCAATAGTGCCTGGGATGAAGCCCCATCTTAGAGCTTTCCAAGTGTGTCTATAGCACATGGACTCATTTCACCCACAAAGAGGAGTTTGTTCTCCAATTAGTTTGTTTCAACCAGTCTCCCTGAATGAAATAGTTTTGTTTACTGAAAACTTTCTCAGTGCTTTTAATACTAATATGAATGATAATAATAATGTGCTCTAGAGAATTTCTCAAACCTATTTGACTACAAGCCCCCACCCCCATTTTTACAGAACATCTGGGGGGCCACTCTTTGGAGAACACTTCCCAGTACCCTTCCTGCAAATGGCCTGAGCCTATCAGAGGCCATTCTCTGCCCAACTCTTACCCCTCACTATTTCAGAAGAAAACTGTTGTTCTCTTTTTGTTCTTTGCATAGACCCATATCCAGACATATTGTGACTATGAGATGCCTAAAAGGTAAAGGTATTTTTCTCCAGATAGTTAAAGCTTTTTGAAATCTTACCTCCTGTAGCATAAACTGCAGAGTAGTTAAGACAGCTGGGAGGAGTAAAAAGAACCTTCTGGAGAAGAGATGACCTAAGAGAAAACATGCCACTCCCACTGTATTCCCAGGAACTCTTACCTAATTGTGAACAGCCATCTTTTGGGTCTAGACAAAGATTCCCTCCCTGCACCTTGGTTTACTGTGTCCTGGGAATTTGCCCTGACTGTCCCAAGATGGGGGCTGGGGAAGTTGCCTTTGCATCATCACAATGCTGGAACCTCCTTTCTGTGCCTTTAATCAGTGGCCCCACGTGACACGTGCTTCCCCATCGATGAGGTGGGGGGGATTCCTCCATGCTTTTCGGATGAGAGAGGCCTCCCCTCAGCATCTGGTCCTAGTGTCTGGCAAGCAACATCTGGAGCATTGTTCTCTTTCCACTCGCTTTTCTTTGGCAATACGATTAGTGCTGTTGTTTTAAGAAAGTTGATGCGTGAGCTCTTGTAAGCACCGGGCTTGCCAGGCTGCAGGAGATGGTGGAGTGAGGACATGCTCCCACATCTGGGTTCATCCCCTCACTGGTCACAGCTGGAGAGTGACTACAGCATCCTCGGTTAAGGTACCTCAGTCTGCCCTTTCTTTGAACTAGAATTTCACTCCTTCACCACGTTTTTGCATCGTATGAAGTGACACAGATGTAGACTTTAAGGCACTAGGCTTTATCTTCAAAATTTCATCCAAAATATCAAAAGAAGATGAAGCTTAATGTGTTGACCCCACAGACAAGTTTGAGGGTGGCACTACCTTTTTTTTTTGCCTTCAAAAGTGACTAATTGAAATGATAATAGCTTTGCAATGGACATTTTTTCTTCATCACAATATCTCATAAAAGCCTTGCCTGTGGTAGGGTTAATGTGAAGACATATAGGTTACCAGGACATGATGCCAAGGCATAGCTATTACTGGGCAAAGGTAGTATCAGAAATGTAACTGAGCCATCCATTAGCCAGAATCAAAACTATAGGCCCAGGCAGCACAAGGAAATGGGAGGCTCGGGGTTAAAAATGGGTTCTGTCTTTCCCTTATTTGTATAATCCTCCTTCCTCCTTAATTTAATGAGACCAATCTGCCCTGTTTGAAATTAAAATGTCAAAGATCCATTTGAAATGAGCTAATGCAGAAAACTGGCTGAGGCTGTGAACTGAATTCAGAGGGTTGACAGAGGCTCCAAGTCCTTGAGTTATAAGCTTGGGCCGACACAAGACTTTTTCAACAATAAAATGAAATCCTTCAAGTGCAGAAGCCCAGGGTGAATTTGTGCAGGAGAGGCTTATGTGTGATCCATTTCCTAAGTGCACAAGTTGGAGCTTTCCAGACACAGCTGCTCCTGGCCGCCTCTCTCCATCTTTGCACGACACAGGGATGAAGTGCAGGGTTTCTGGGTGGGAAGTTTGTGGGGGGTGTCACAATAAATGCACTTGCATTTCTGATTAGGCTCAGGCGGTGGGCCATTCCATGGAATTCCATTCTTGAGCCTTCCTTGTCACAGAAGGAAATGTACAGTGTCACCTCTGACAGAGTCCGTAATGACAAAAACCATAACTTACACGTGGAGAGAGCTTTTAATGATTTCAAAGCATTTTCACATCTGGTCTTTCATTTTGCTGCTCAGACCAAGCCTGTGAAATAAATAAAGCAGGTACTGTTGCCCCCGATGTCCAGATGAGGAAACGGTCACAGAGAGACCAGGGATTTCCTGAAGGTCACCAGTTCGCCAGGGCACTAGCTGGGACTGGAGTCCAGGTGTTTATATTCCTCTGCTCCCTGCCCCTCCCCTGTTAGCACATAATTGTCAGGGGGATCATGGGGAGGCCCAGGCAGGAGCTATACTGAGTATGGACTGAGGGCAGTTTGGAAGGATTTTGTACTAGAACTCCGAAAGGCCTTGCCCCTTAGTCTAACCAGGGTCAAAGTCATCATTTAGATGCTATTAACCATTGAAGGCTGAGTCAAGAATCCCGTCCTGGGAGCCCAACTTAGAAATCATTTTTGTGAGTGGCCATGTGTATGACAATTAGAATCATTTGTTGGGTTGCTTGTTTGCTTTGTCACTGTTGTCTCAAATTATTACTTGGATAATTGGATCCACAGCAAATTGTTTCTAGGCTCTTCCCCAGGGTATGAGATTGCTTTCTTCAGATGCCTCTATAGGCAACACACTTTGACCCTGGCCCCAGATCCCCCTACCTCCAGGACACACATGATCACATACCTCAGGCCTCTCTCTTCTTTTATGCCCAGGACACTTCTGTGGCCGTTTTGTGGTTTCTTTTTCACACTACCACGGATACGGTAGTGGAAACACAATTTAACTTGGCCCCATGCCTGCAACCCCTCAGGATGGCCCTGGATGCTGGCCCCACATTCACTCCATTCGGTTGTGTTCAAATTAATCTTCCCATCAGACTCCAAAGTTAAGGTAAACCCTGCCTCAGCTTTCATGTTTTCTTTTTCAGAGTAATCTCCATAAAGAACTATCACCCGAAGATAAGAATCATCACTCAGATGCTGCAGTATCACAACAAGGTAGGACAGTGAGAGCCTACTGAGGCTCAGAGATGCATATGGGGGTCTAGTCCCTTCTCTCTTGCCATTCAGCCACACACACACACACACACACACACACACAGACACACACACCAACAACAAAGCAATCCACAGGCCTGAACGAAGTGGGTGGTGGGTAAACCCTCCTTGGGACATTTCTTCAGTCCAAACACCTTGTCTGCAGTTGGTCACTGGAAGGAATCTCCTTCAGGTACCGATTCATTCATTCAGGAAGCATCTGTGGGACCTCCAGGTTCAGATTATTGCTGCACTCAGATCCCATTGCAACACTTCCATTTTTATGTGCTGTCCTAATTCCTTTAGTGTGTGTTTACTGAACACCTACGAGATGGTCAACACTCTGCCTGACGCCCTATCCCCAAGTGGATATAGCAAAAGAGAAGTCCTGTTTTGTGCTCTCAAGGATTGAGTCCTCAAGGTGCAGAGAGTGTCCCAAATAGGACTCTTCTATCTATCTGAGACCAGGTGAACCTGGGGGAACAGAACACATGTTGGGTGGTGAATGTGGGACATGGCATTCTCAAATTCAAGATGAGAATTGCATGGTTGAATTCAGGAAAATTAGAGTAAACATAATGGAATCTTCCTAGTGTTAGAGCTTACAAGGGGGATGGGGAAGAAAACAAATGCTGGAGTCTGCGTTGACTCCTCCACTCGAATGGTCACTAAACTCCCAGGAAAACAGCTTTGGGGGAGGGAAGGTGGCACTTGTGTCTGTTTGATATGGAACCAGTTATCCCCTTAATGAGGCTTAGAAATGAGGCTGTGCAGTACCTGGAACCAGGTGTCCTGTGTGAACAGAATAACTCCCTGCTGGGTTTTGAGTGAGTGTGTGACCCATCTTACAGGCCATATTCCCTACGAAATAGGCAGTCAGGTGACCCAGACGAAACCCCGCTCTGCCAAATGTGCCAGTGCCATGCCATTATTTCTTAATTGCTGGCAAGGGCTGCCCCATTTTGCTGTGTGGAAGCCCATCAGAGGCTGTCGCTGAGTGGGGCCTGCTGTCGGTGACTGGCTACCCTTGGCGCTGCACCCCCTGCCAACCGTTGCCCAACCCTCGGCAGGTGGTTCCACTGCAGAAGGTGTTGTGCTGCAGCCAGAGGGCTTGGTGGTGGGCACCCACGGTCACCGTGTCCTGTTTGTCTCTGGAAAACCCAAGGACACTGAAGAGACACAGCGAGGATATTGGTAACTCACAAGCATCACTTTAGAGAAGTTTTCTGACAGCAGCCCCTGTAGGTGGAGGTGGATTTTCTCAGCAAGGCCGTGGCTGGTGACAGCTCCTGGGGTAACGAACTCCCTTCTTCCATTTGAGATTTGAAATTGTATTTCGTGTGGGAGTGCTTGAAGCCGTTGTTTAGATTTTGGGCTGACTTCAGATTGAATAGGAAAATTAATGTTGTATGTTTACAAAGGGATGTCAGTTCCTTCCCTCCTGCTTCCAGTGAGTGCTGATAGAGCATCTTCAAGACATTAAGGAGGATTTCAGCTGTGATTCCTGTCAAACTCCAAGCGGCTCCATAGACCCAGGGTTCAGATGGCACCGGGTCAGTGTTCACATGGCCACGGCGAGCTCAGGGTCTCCCACAGACTCTGTGGCTCTTCAGGAACAACGGTGAAGACGTCAGCCAATCTGTGATTATTTGCTTAAAACACACTTTGTTTAGAGCCACCCATCTGTGTGGGTTTAGAGTTAGGCAAACATCGCTACGAGATTCTGCCCTGGAAGATCAGTAAGGGTGCCGGGGACGGAGCGACTGGACACAGGGCCTTCCCTCTCTCATTGCCTTTCTCTCTTCCAGAGAAAGAATAGAAAGACCACTGTTCATTATTAGTTATCTTATTCCTTGAAGAATTGCAAACAGACATTCTTCCCCTTGCTTTATAATTTTTCTCTTGTTTCCTAAGGTCCTCCTACCTACCTTTCAACATGTTTTTCTCCACCTTCCATTCAATATTATTTTTCTTCCTCTTTTGGCACTTTCTCTTCACCAGAGATCTCCACCCATGAAAACTTGCTTTCAGAAAGAACATGGTATGTGCGTATAAACTTATGTCACTGTCAATATATTCCAAGGGATAGTTGATTCCATAATTGGATGCCATGTATAAAATATAAAGGATCTCAATCCCCTGTGACCAAATGATTCTGGTATTCTAGGACCTAGAGGGACATAGGGAAACTGCCTGCTTTTTCTCCATGTAAATCTACCCCTGAGTTTGTTATCATAATAATATCAGACATTTGTGTCGTATTTTATGGTTTTAAAAGAGCTTTGACATCCATTCTGTCATTGAGTCCTCATTTGACCATCTGTGCATTTCAGCATTCAATGTGACTTCGGACTGGGGCTCTAAGCTCTGACTTCAGAGCCGCTCTGGAGGGTACAAATAATGGTCACTTGGCAGCCAGTGAGCTAAGAGACAGAGCTGCCAACTACCACCTTCTCTTTACATAGAGCCACAGCCCACTGAACCAAACTGTGGCTCCGTAGAGTAGGACTCATAGAAGGGTTGATATTCTCCAAAGTGGGTCTGTCTAATATCACTAGACTCCATGGAGGGAAACACTCACAGCCTAGCCATCTCTGAACATGGAAAGACTATGGCCCCGGAAATTTTCTAATTTGAGTGTAAGTGGCTTGAATCTCTTCAAGGAAAGAATGGTTTATGACATCTTGGAAAGGTGTTACTCCTGATGATCTAGCTCTTACTGGATTTTCTCCCCCAGCAGACTGTAGTGAACGAGTTCTTTTCTGAACTTGAAGCCGAGTCCTGCTGGCCTGATGGACATGCAAGTTCTTTGAGCTTCCTCCTGTAAACCCTTATACTTGGGCAGTAGTGCTACAGTGCTTCCTCTGATGTGACCTCTTTGCTCCTCATGGTGGCTTCCCCAGTTGTATTTTATGTACAGTGAGAGGTGGGACTGGGGCTGGAATTCATCTCTCCTGGTTTCCCAGGACGAACTGTCTTAAGTTCCTTCTTCTTGAGATAATGAGTGGCCCAGTGACCCTGCCCAGCAGGTCTACTTCTCTAGGTTGGAAGGATTTGCCTCTGGACTCCCATGTACAATGATGGTCTTTCCCCTGGGCCCCACTGCCCTCAAATGAAAAAGGACAGATTTGCCAGACACCAAGAATTCTAATTCCTGGGTCAATCTCCTGTCTTTGCTTCATGCACACAGAAATCCCTGGTCCCAGGCTTTGGCACATCCCTTGTGGCTCCCTGCCCTGCAATTTCAGAAGATACTGGGGCCAAGAAAGGAAGCCTGAGAAATGAGACCAATGCCTTTCCTCTGTAAACATGTAAACTATGTCTAAGGAACTCAAAGCAGATGGCCACATGAGGGACCCAAGGCCTGGACTTCATACCCTGGATGGCACCTGGGGATGTGAGAAACCCTCTTGAAAACTTTCTGTGTGTTTCTTTGAAGGTTCCATGAAGGTTTTCTAGTGTCTGGGGCTTGATGACTTGATTGTTCATGAGTTAGATTTAATTTTCCTCATTCTTTTCAGATGATATTAATGCAAATTAATATTTTTTCTCTTAGACTGATATGTTATTCTCTATGATGCCAGGGAAGTAGAGGGGAAGGTGGCCTTCTCTGGACAGTGAAGAGTAGGGAGAGAAATGGGATAAAGGGCAGGGCTAGTTCTGGATCGAGGATACGATGTGTGGACAGTCTCTGATACTCAGCCTGAGGGAAATTGCCATCCTCTGTGGCCCACACATGGGGCTGTCTTAACAGTGCTGTCATCAGGACGGATACAGTCATCTCTCCCAGGAATAGACTCCTGCTGGCTTAGGACGCACGCGATTGCCATAGAACTGGATTTTGCAAGAAGGAATTTCACAAGAGTGGTATTTCTGAAAGCAGAGCCTGGAGCCTTAGGGCCCACCCTTTGTTTCCACGATGGAGTCTTCTATCCCCTTCTAATACAACTGCCTATATTGTCCAGAGAGTGAAGGGAAGCCTTGTTGGTGCTCCTCCTGTTTGGAGAGAAATCGTCATTTCAGGGCCATGAAGTCTGGCATTGGAAGACCTATGGTGCCGGGGTTCTTGTCCCAGCCTTACGAAGGGTTCAGCAATCTGGAGAAAGGAGCTGATGCGTAGATTCAAGAAGGAGTCCAAGGACGAAAGATAATTTTGAAAGGCATTGGGGGTCAGAGGAGCTTCAGCTAAAGGAACTGAAGACTACCTCCTTGTCTAGGACCCTTGCTTTTATTAACACAATTTGTCCTAAGGCAAGGTGGAGACATACACTTCAAAGGGTCAGGTTTCAAAGGGTAGGGCAGAGAAGCATTGTCAGTTTGGGGGAAGAGCCTACAGCTGTTCAGGTGTTTGGCCAACAGGAGGCAATAAAATGCCCTGAGCTGTCTGGCAGCAAGCATACTATTCAGGTTTGGGGGAGGTGCTTTTTAGCCATCCCAGATGATTCAGCCCTGCTGACATGCTGGAATTGGCTTAAGGCACTAGGGGTTCTCTCCAAGCAGAGCAAGAGGTCTTTCTGCTGGGACTTGGACACTTACTGAGTTTTAGGGAGAGAAACCTTGCAATGGAGGCAGCCTTCTCCATCTCTTAGACAAATTGCATCCTCAGAAACTTCCTTTATAAAACAAGCCAAAATTACTGCTTTCAGTCCCAATTCTGGCTCCTGGGACAAAGCAAGACAAGCCTAATCTCTTCATCACAGCAGCAGCTCCGTGATGGCGAGACCTTCAGGCCCCGCGCTGCTGCCTCTCTCCGTTGTTCTTCAGAAGGGGTTGTCCAGAACCGACACCTCTGCTCGTGCTTGTCATGTGTTCTCTGTAAGTGATGCAAGTGGTCAGCTTCCCCCCTTAAATCTGACGGTTAGGCTGGATCAGGTTTTCTGGAACCAGCCTGACCCGTTCACATCAGAATGGCACCTTCGTTTTCCTCGATCTGGAGACCATTTCTAACAAGCAGGCATTGGCGTTCATTGCAATTTCTCACACAGTTGGCCTCTCTTTGGGGTTTAGTTACCCACACACTTAAGTTTTTTCTTTTCTGTTTCCTCATGTCTGCTGCCAAGTTAGGTCTTCTCATTTTGAAGTTATAGAATTGATTTTTCTCAGCCTAAATGCTATACTTGACATTAAGCCCTTTAGAATCTTTTCTGGTTGTTCCCCCTCCTCCCCATTTTTCCAACTCTGGAGAACTTTTGAATCTTGTTTCTTTCATCCAATGTGTCACCTGTGACTGTGCTTCATGCCACTTAAACATAACTGGCTGAGCATGCTCTGGGCCCTGATCTCAGTGCTGACCTAACTGTTGAAGAGGATCCGTCCACCTGCAACAGATGGTGACATGTCCACGCTGTGATTTGCTTGATGATTTAGGGCAGTGCTTCTCAAAGTGTGGTCCCCAGCTCAGCAGCTCGGCATCACCTGACCCTTTTAGAAATGCAGATTCTCCAGCTTCACCCTACACACAGGGAATCGAGAACAGTGGGGAAGGGGCCAGCAACGTGCTTGTTCAAACCCTCCAAGTGGTTCTGATGGCCACTCAAGCTTGGGAGCCACTGATCTGGAGTATTTGGAAGGCAGATAAAATAATACATAGGCATTGGATAGTATCAGAGTCTATTTGAGGAGCCAATTTATGAGCAATCTAGTCCTTCATCCTAGTAGCATGGGCCTGTGTCACAAGTGGGATTTGCCTCTGGACTCTATTTGGCTAAAGGACAAACCCTAGGGGAGGCCTCTGGCTTGGTAGGTACAGAAGCAATTTCCAGGGAGATCGGAGTCTGATGAAGAGATTTTAGTAAAACACCAAGCACCCGACCCAGGCCCAGGGAAGAAAGGACGAGTCTGGATACCCTGCAGCTGGGCAACGCTGCGTTTCCCGGGGGAGACTTTAAACAATTGAACGTTTCACAAAGGAAGGTCTCATAACTGTTTTCTTTCCACAGGCCCATCTGCTAAACATCCCAAGCTGGAACTGGAAAGAGGGTGATGATGCAATCTGCCTCGCGGAGCTGAAGCTGGGGTTCATAGCCCAGAGCTGCCTGGCCCAGGGCCTCTCCACCATGCTCGCCAACCTCTTCTCCATGAGGTCATTCATAAAGGTAACGTCTTGTCCTATTAGAGCACATTAGCCCCGGATTCAATTTGTCGTGGGGTTGAGTAGAGAGCACAGCTTAAACTCAAACCAGATCGACGGGCTTCAACCGCTTCGGTTGAGGAGAAATTCCTTGTTACAGATTTGGGCAAGGGGCCAGCTTCTTTCAGAATTATGTTTTTATTTTTATTTGGCACATCCACGGCCATTAAATGATTGTTCAAAGCACAATCCTCTCTTTTTTTAGATAAACCACATGTTTATCTATCAACAAAGCCTCCGCTGTTAAAACAAAAATATGATTTATATACATTCCATATGGCACCAGAGCGCCTAAAGAAAAGAATTATCATTTTCCTCTTTTACATCAAGTGGCGGGTGGACCTCTCACTGTGCGGATAAATGTAGACCATGTGTTTGTGCTGAAGCCCAAACCCCAACAACATAATTCATTTATTTATTTCTGCACAATCAAGGAGGCCAGCGGGGCTGACATGCCACGGTTATTTGAATGGCGAGTGAAATGCTGAACTGAGTCCTCAGCAGTGGTGCCCTTTCCGCCGTGAGATAGGCCGCCTGGATATGCTCATCTCCTTGTCAGCCGTTCACTCCACAGAGCTCCCTGGGCAGCTCTCTCGTGGCCCCTGCCTGCTGGACCTGGTCTGTCCCCTCAGGCCAGGCCAGGCATGTTTCCAGGACATGGGTTGAGGTTCCAGGGTCCTACTTAGAGGGTCCTTTGAGCTCAGGATAATGAGAACACTGTCCTTATCCTTGGATTGTTCTCAGCCTCAACAGGCAAGGTGGCCGGACCGGTGCAGTGAAACTTGTCTAGTTTGGGTCTCTCTGATTTGGCATCGGTGCCCGTTAGCTCAAGATCTGGGCTTACATTGCCCTGCCTGTTACTCATTTCTTCACATTCACCTTCCTGAGTTGGTAGTGGTTGAGGCGGGAAGTGAGTGCGTCACCAGGAGGTCCCACAAAGGAGGCCAAAAGCTCTGAAATCAGAGGTGTGATGAGCCCTCCAGCCTTCGCTGCCATTGCTGCCGCACCCGCTACCAGAGAGAAGGTCTGGGTGGAGTTGAGGAGATGGACCTGGATGCGGTGAGAGGGATGGGCGGTGAGGATGGGGATGCAGGTGATGGACTAAAACTCTGTATCAGTTCTCATCTCCGGCCTCCACGGGTTGTTTGACTTAGAACAGGATATTTTTCTAGGCCCGAACCTGCTGTTCCTACCTCATTGGCTTTATTTAGCCACTTTATAGTTAACATTCCTCTATGGATAAGAACAACTTGCCTTGGAGTCCCTTCAATCACTTTAGCAAATGGGTGCTTTGATTAAAGAAATTCTTCTAGCCTCTACGTGCCCAAAGACCTGCACTTCACTGATGTCCTGGCTCAGACCCAACTCACAAGCAAGGACATCGCTTTCCTTTAAGTGGCTCCTTCAGTCCAGGCTGCTAGTCCGCTGCCTGGAGGAAGCAGAATGCGGCGAAATGGAGGCGGCAGGGTGGTCTGTGTGGCCAGCCCCCGCCAGATGTAAGCTTGTGTCTCCCGGGCTCTTCCATTCAGCACCAGGAGCCCAGGCCCAGGATTGTCACCAGGAGAGCTCCTCTGGCTTGTCCATCCAGCTCTGGTGGTTTCTTCTGTAGGGAGTTTCCCACAGGCCCAGGCGTGAGGCCCGAAGGCCTGGCCTCCGCTCCCTGGTGCTGATGTAACCCGGCCTTGGCAGGGCCCGCTGCACATGGGCCGTTGACATGCGCGTGTTTTGATTTTGCGGTGCCTGCGTGAAACTAGAGCCACCTGTCAGGAACATGAGTAAAGTGGAGGTGACGCTGATTCTGCAGGGCTGTTACCAGCGGGAGAAGGAACTTCTGTCCAGCTTCCCGCAAGATCATGGAGGGCCTTACCTCTGCACCAGGACATCCCTCCAACCCAACTCAGCACACTGCCAAGTTCCTATTTAGGAAGAGCCTGTGGGAGAGGCCCGGCCCGGCCCTGGTGTAACTAAAAACACATTTCCCTCCCGCGGTTATGTTTCTGTGCTGCTTCTGTCCAAGGCCAGACCTCTGTGTTTGCGGGTAGCTCTCTGCATTTGGCCCTGTGACATTCAGGTGGTCTAGGTCAATTCGCTAAGCGCATGACCTAGAAAGAGTGAGGCCTCCAGTCATCTATTTCTCTCGTTAACAATAGGACGGCCTTAAGCGCATGCCCACCGTTCTGCAGCATCATCTCTGTGCACTTGCCCTCAAGTCCCAGGTCCTCTTCTGTCTCATTTAGTTCATAACAAACACCGCAGCGCAGCTCTCCTTAGAAAGTTGTATGTATTATCTCCCATTCCAGGGGTGCAAAGCCTTCACTTGTTTTATTAGGGGGCAGATGGAAAAGGAAATCTATAAATGGATTATTGTTTCCAGAAATTGCTTCCTTCCCCATTGCCCCCCATGTCCTACTCAGAGAATCCATCAGCACTTCCACAGGGACAGGCCGTCCTATTAGGGTGGAGGGGGACCGGATGGGGCTTGGCAACACTTGATCCCTTGAGCACACTTTGCGGTTCTGGAAGCCAAAGGTGGGGTGTGAGCTCACCTCTCCCTTGCCTAGGGCAGGTACAGCGTCTGTTTCTTGGTTCGGCAGCATGTACTGTGTTCAGTCCCTCCTGAAGTGAGAAGGAAGAGGAACGAGACTGAAACAGTGATGGCACAGTGACTCACCTCCAGGCTTTTTAAGCCAGGACTGAAAGTGAAGGTGTGAAAGCTCAACAAAAGAGATAGGGTTACTGGTATGGAGCAGTCACCTAAGAGACAGCCCAGAGGCAGCAGGAAATATGGGGGAGCACTCTCTTATCCCCTCAGCAACGTCCCTTTCAAAGATCCTCACCCCAGGGCCCCAAGTCATTGCCCTTAAAGGCTAGCTCTCATATTGGATATGGTCTCTGAATAGATCTAAAATTTTGGAAATCTGTTTATGTTTTTAGCCCACGTCTTTGGGGTAATGATTTTTTTTTTTTTTAAGTTTGCACTTAACTTGTTCCACTTGAGGCATGCTTTCTACAGTTTCTGATGTGCTGGGATTTGTTTAATAAATCTATGCTAACTTTATAGCCAATACCTTTGTGAAGGAGGCTCAGGTTGGCCACTCAGGGGGACCTCCGGCGCAGTGCCTTGTTGCTAGTGACAGGTTAAGCATTTTGTCCATGACAACCAGTCTCTACCTAGAGTTCCTTTAAGGAGTGAAGGCAAATGTTCTAGTTCCTGTGACTTATCAACATCTCCATTGTCCACCAGGCCTGGAATGTCCTGCTCATTTACCACTATCTGATCTCCCACCACCTGCCTTCAGGCTCGAGGGAGACTCCCTAGTGTCTTCCGTAAAGACCAGGACAAGGAGCCGAGGTAGCCTATCTTCCCCCGCCTCTTCCCTGAAGAATTGGCCACTCTTCTCCTCTATTTGGCTTCCTCACTGGAATATAACATAAGATTCGTTGATTTATTTTATTTTATTTTGGTTTTAGAGTCTTACCATGTAATAGTTAACTTTCCAACATATCTGGTTACAAATCAGGGCTTGACCTGCTATTTTTGTGAATTGTGCTATTATTCTTACTAGGATTAGCTGTCCTTGGACATGATAAATTGTGTGTGGGGGTGTTGTGTGTGTTTAGAGGGTGATTAATTCTTAGAATTTCTTTTTGGTCTACGCTAAGTCTTGAAATTGAGCACATTTAAATTGTTTCCAGGATTGCCAACTATTTTAACTCCACTAATCTACCATTTTATACACACACACACACACACACACACACACGCATACACTTTCACACAGCCTGGAACATGGCAGGCATTCTGTAATTATTTCTTGGGTGGATAAATGAGTTATAAAATGGAGAAATTATGTAATATGCCTTTTAATTTTTTCCCTACTTTATAAGATTTGGAGTTGTGGGTGAAATTTACTTAATATCGATCACAATGCAGTCTCCTCTGTCATATTTCCTATTTGTGAATGAGCAAGCACTAGGAAAATCAGACCCTTATTATTCAGCTTGTATGTTGGCTGAGGTGGCTTTGCTGGACATAAAACCATTTGTTCGTTATTGTTATTACCATGTTGAGATAAACTTTCAGCAATACATAATCCTAGCAATAATTGTAGCCAAGGGAATCATTTTTAATACTTTTATTTTGGGTTATGTTTATGTGCGTGTATGTGTTTGAATATATGCGTATATAAAAACATGGTTTAGGAGCTGGATATATAAATCAAGAATCTTTAATAATAGCTGAAGTATACTAGGTCCTAACAATGTGCCAAGCCCTCCACTATGATTTATCTGCATTATCTCACTCAATTATTACAATGACCCTACCCAAACTTGGCACTGTTACTAATTCCACTTTAAAGTGACAGACACTGTGGGTTAAGACAAGTTGAGTGGCCTGTGTGAGGGCATAAAGTTGGAATGAGGAACTCAGTTGTTCGAACCCAGGCAAATGGGTTCCAGGACCAAGAGGAAATAGGATCAGCGATAAGAGGGAACTTAGCTAGTGCCCTCATCTTGGCACGAATCTTAGCTTTCTGTAGTTTACTTTATGGAAACTGTGGATTCAGTAGAGATTCCCTGGGCACCTACCACACTCCAGGCAGTGTGCTAATCAGACTGTCAGACTGGCTACAAGGTGCTGAGAAGCTTCTGGAAGCTTCTGTTCAGACTGGGATGTGTGGGCACATGTTTTCCCAGTCCCATCCTGTGGCTCTTGTTGGCCTTTCTCTCTGGCATCTCTGCAAGGGCAGAGGTCACGGTATCAAGGCAGGTGAGGGGTTAGCCTAGGGTGGGATGAGTCAGGGTGGGGAAATGAATTAGGCTCCCTAGACGGAACTGACATCAGGCACTGCTGTACTTGGGGGTAAAGCTAACTGGCTTAGGTGGGTGCTTCTGGGAGACAACAAGCAATTCCTATTGGCTGGTGGGTATAAGCTCTGCCGACCAGAGGCACTTATCCAGGTGAGGGAGGCCTGCTAGAAGCAGGGCTCCACTCTGTGTGGAGGCGGGGAGGCTGGTGAAGGGCTCTCTGAAATGGGATCAGGGCTCCGATAAGACAGGGACCAAGGTGGCTTTCACCTTCCAGGAGGGAACACTAATGCCAGGATAGAGGGTTTGTGTGGCAAAGTAAACACACATGATGGGAGTTAGAGAGGAGACACAGTTGTTGCTTAGTCCACACACATGGACAATGTCACCCTAATCACAGATCGTGTCCCGACAATGGACCTCTACAAATATCCTCATCAGTGGAAAGTGGCTCCCGATACAATTATACTCACTTCCTTCATAATCTCTTTTATTCTCTTAGCTTCTAGATATATAGATGAAACCTATATTTATATCTTCATCCAGACCTCTCTCTTGAACCCAATATCATCTATTCACCTGCTACTCAACATCTCTATTTGAATGTCTCATCTCTCAGACTTACTTCATCCAGAATAGAATTCCTGTTGACTATAAACCTGCTTCCTCCCATTGCACCGTTGGCTATGCCGTCATCCCATTGCTCAGACTAAAAACTTCGCAGTCACCCTTGACTCCTTTCTTTTTCTCCTGTATGACATTCTCTTCAGCAGGAAGTCCTCTTGGTTCAACTTTCAAAATATGCCCAGAAGCTGAGCACTTCTCATCACCTACATACTCACTATCAGCTCCAAACCACCATCCTCCATCTCCTATGGCATCAGCCTTGTAACTGGTCTCCATGCTCGGACCTTACCCCTTCCTGCCCTCCAGTCTGTCTCCAATAAAGCATGCAGAACAGCCTTCTGACGCATGAATCAGACCCTGTCATCCCCACATACACCTCTCCAGGCATCCCACTTACCAGAACAAAGTCCTTGCAAAGGCCTCGAGGTTTCGGTGGCCTCACTGGCCTCTCCTACTCCTCAGTGGGTCTCCCTTCGGCTGGACCAGGGCTTTGTGCTGGCTTCTCCCTCTGGCTGGAATGCGCTTCCCCTAGGAGCCGCATGGCTTCCCGCCATCAAACCCTCAGGTCTGCTCAGTGTTAAGTTCTCGGTGAGACCTCTCTCTAAAACATTAGAAATACATTTTAGAAAATGGATTGAAAACAAACTTTTAATGGACACATAAGATACAAACATAAAGTGTGCATCTAATAAATGTGGTTAAATAGCCACAAAGCCAACACCTAGAGAACCAGGGCCTAGAGTAAGAAACAGCACATCAGCCGAAACCGGTTTGGCTCAGTGGATAGAGCATCGGCCTGCGGACTGAAGGGTCCCAGGTTCGATTCCGGTCAAGGGCATGTACCTTGGTTGCAGGCACATCCCCAGTAGGGGGTGTGCAAGAGGCAGCTGATCGATGTTTCTCTCTCATCGATGTTTCTAACTCTCTAACCCTTTCTCTTCCTTTCTGTAAAAAATCAATAAAATATATTAAATAATAATAAAAAAGAAACAGCACATCATTGGGACCCCAGGAGCCCCTTTTCGTGTCAGGCACCAGTGTGCGTGGGTCTGCTCGGGGCTGAGTGGGGAGAATTGGCATCTCCGCAGTGCCGAGTTCTCCGGTTTAGGAAGATGGCACTCCTCTAATAAGGGGCTGCTTTATGATTCAACAGTTCTCCTGGCAAGTGCAGGAAAATCAAGAAGAAAGTGAATACGCTCATACATTGCTCTGGGGCTTCTGAGGCCCCACAGGGAGGAATGTACTACTTCACATTCTCTAGGAAGGACCTAGATGTTCTTTGTTTCATGGGGCGAATGACGTTTCCCTGTGAAAAATATCAGAACTGCATTTTTAAAAGTTGCATCACTCTCCCCTCCACACCACATACATCCACATCCTTAGCCACACTCCCACAGGCTTTGCACTCAATGGCACTTTCTGTCACTGCCGCTTTTCTGTGAAACTGTGTAAGCACTGTGAAGCCCCGGCATCTAGAACAGCCCCTGACTCATGCCAGGGCCTCAGTGCTGTTGAACAAAGGAATACATTGGCCTCAGCCTAGCCTGGCCTGTCTTTGATATAGTCAGCTGGGTGGGGCCCGGACCAGCAACTTACACTTTGGGGTGATTTGGGTGCTGAAACGTCTTCTTTTGCTACTGTACGTGGTTCTCTTGCCAGACTGAAGAGCTTTGACTCCCTGTAGATTGACATGAAACTTGGCTCCATGAAACTTTGACTCCATGAAACTTGGAATTCAAAGTGTTCTAATCCTTGGCGAGGATGTGTGGAGGCTGGTTAGAGTTGGTTATAAACCGTTCTGACTGGCAGAAAGTCCAGTCAGTGTGCTGTTGGAATTTACAATTCATAATAGAAACCCTTGCATTGAAACGAACCTGCTAAACCTCAATGTCCCATCCGGGTGGACATCATTGAGCATCTTTTCTTCCCCTTGAATCTCCTCTCAGTGGTTCTCTTGCCTCCCCTGTGCCGCCCGCTCTGCCCTAATGACTAATGCCCACTGAAGGGAAATCACTCCCCTGAACACGGTTTCAAATGAAGTGAGTCTTAATCCATGAACTATTAACAGGGATTCCGTTCCCCTCTGGCCCTGGTAATTTCTAGAACATTGAATTAAACAGTTCTCAGACCTTTACAAATTCTCAAGGCAAACATTATTAGCAAAGAGAAGCCCATACAGCATGTTAGAAGATTGCCAAAAAATGTCAATGGGTTTTCTGGATAAAACAAAAAAGGGTGAAACTCCTCCTCCCCATCTTCTCCCCCCCCCAACTCTCTCCCTCCCTCCCTGTTTCCCTCCCTCCCTCCCTTCCTCCCTCTCTCCCCCTAACATGATTAGAAAGTCATTTCATGTGTCTTATGTGTTTGGTCAATCAAAGGCAAATGTACATGATTGATGGTGACAGGGAACACATTTAACTCATTATTCTTTACTTTGCAGCAAAATGATTTGTGTAAACTGTCTGCCTAGCATTAAAGGTAAAACAAACTTAGAAACCCCAAAATGTTATATATTTGTCTAATATTTTCCTTTCGGTTTTATAGCTGTAATCACATATGGATTCTTTTATTTGGCACTTGGCATGGACTGAACAAAGGGGAGGGCAGCCAGAAAGATTGCATAACTTACAACAGCCGGTGCCCATGAGGATGGAGCCGACGCCACAATGACCAGCACGCACCATGAAATCTAGAGGCTGCCATTCACCCGGCCCCTGTCAGCTGCCAGGATATTGTTATTCATGTGGCTTGAGGCCCTCTTGGCTAAGCCTCTGGTCAAACATCTAAATGAGCTCTTTCAGAGATTATCGGCCTTTAACTAATTGCCTGCATTTCTGAGCACACCTGCGTGTCCACAGGCCGAGTCCTCCTGGCCTCCCCACTTCCTATTTCTAACTTAGGTATTATAGGCGCCACCCACCGTCTGTGATTTTTCAAGCCAAGTCTCAAAATGCTATTAAACCATTAGGAATAAAATCTCAGGTTCCCTTATTTTATCTATTGGTTATCATGCTCCAAAGGATACCAAGTGTAACCTATGCCCACAACAAGGATGAGGAACCTTTGAGTTCCTTTGAGGTGATTATTCTACATCCCTAGGGGATGCCAAGCAAGGAACCACCACTGATTTGATACAGTGGGTATTTTGTCAAGAACTTTCAAATGATACTAGTACCTAAGTGTGTATATCACGTTATCCTATCTAATAGCCAAACTTCCTGGCCGGCCCTGGCCTCCACTCAAGGCTACAAAGTTTTAATTATGGAAGATAAATAAATCCCAGATACCAAGGCCTCTGCTTGGGTCGCTGGGGGGCATGGCCAGCCTGCAAACCACCACAGGCCCCTCGCCCAGGCCGCCACACATCCTAAGGGAACCCCCACCCCGCTCCGGGACACCCTTCAGGGAAAACCAGCCGGCCTCCACCCGTGCACCAGGCCTCGATTCTATCTAATAAAATAGTAATATGCAAATTGACTGTCACTCCAACACACAAGATGGCTGCCCCCATGTGGACACAAGATGGCCACCACAAGATGGCCAGCAGGGGAGGGCAGTTGGGAGGGACCAGGCCTGCAAGGGAGGGCAGTTGGGAGCAATCAGGCCAGCAGGGGAGGGCAGTTGGGAGAGACCAGGCCTACAAGGGAGGGCAGTTGGGGGTGATCAAGCCTGCAGGGGAGGGCAGTTAGGGGTGACCAGGCCAGCAGAGGAGGGAAGTTGGGGGCAACTGGGCCTGCAGGAAAGGGCAGTTGGGGGGGACCCAGGCCTGCAGGGGAGGGCAGTTGAGGGGTGACCAGGCCTGCAGGGGAGGGCAGTTAGGGGCAATCAGGCTGGCAGGGGAGCAGTTAGGCATCAATCAGGCTGGCAGGGGAGTGGTTAGGGGGTGATCAGGCTGGCAGGCAGAAGCAGTTAGGGGCAATCAGGCAGGCAAGCAGGCGAGCAGTTGGGACTGTAGAGCAGAAGAAATGGGAGAGGAGGAAAGGGGAGGATGACTGGCTTCTCGTTGCACAGCTGTATGGAAAATGGTAGTGGAAAATGGCCAGAATCCACTATGCTCTTAGCTCAGCGCTTTCCCCGCTATTACACTTTGCTTCCTCTAGAGGAATGCTTCATATAGAAACACTGCTTGGTTTTGTATTCAAAGCTTCTAAGACTAGAAATCACTTTTCAATATCTGTCAGTGTGGCATCCTCAGTTTACCCAACCACATCAAACTACATGATATAAAAATGAAGAAGCATTGCAAAGGTGGAAAATGGTCCATTCCCTTTGTGGTGCCTTAATCTGAAAAGGACCAGGCCGCCTGTCTTCCCTAGACCACAACGCCTTGCCACGTGGGAGAATTTGCTGCTCCAGTCAGTGCTGCCACTGAGCAGGGAGAGGGTGATGACCTATTTGTTGAAGATGAATGTAAGAAAGCTAAAAGAACTTAGTCCTGACCATCTGAAGGAAGGAACAAGGGGGTCAGAATGCAGGATGGTGGATTTCCAACACAGGGAGGTCTCAGTAAAGAAGGTGTGAGATCTAGAGGGTTAAACAGTGATGATAAAGGGAAGAAAGGAACACTTCTCAGAGGGAAGGTAGAGCTAACCTTAGTCTTTGCAGGCATCTCCCGACCATTATAAAGTATAGTAACTCAAAGGATTTGGGCACAGGTAGTGGGGCACTGAACTGATGTCCTCTGGAGATTAGTAGAGAAATCGAGTTCCATTCACCTAGCATTTCTTCTGGCCATTTTTCTTTATAGAAAGTGCTTAAAGTAGGTAGTCCCACTGAGATTCAGAAGTAATTTTAATTGTCCAGATACTGTACCTCCTTCTTTAATTTTACCTTATATTAAAGTTTATGTGTGGGTACAAAGTTCTCTGCATTTTAACACATGTATAGTCATGTGACCTCTATCAAACTCATAATATAAATCAGTCTCAGTAACCCCACTTTGTAGTAATAGCTTTGCTGCACCCCTAACCCCCATCCCCTGATAATCACTATTTATTCTCTCTCAATATACTTTTGTCTTTTTGCAAATGTCTTGCAAATGGAATCATACAATATCTAACCTTTGAGACTGGCTTTTTCAGTTAGTATAATTCCCTTGACATCCATCCACGTTATTGTGTGTATCAATATTTCACTCCTTTCTACTGCTGAAAATGATGGCATTTTATGGATGGGCCTTGGTTTGTTTACTTGCATTCATTTAATGGCTTTGAGGTTGCTTTCAGTTTGGGGTGATTATGAATAGAGCTGATAAAACATTTGTATAGAAATTTATATGGACAAAAGTTTTCATTTCTCCAAGGCAAATAACTAGAAGTAGAATCGTTGGATTGTAGGATAAATGTTTAATTTTAAAAGAAGCCACAAACGTTTTTTTCAGAAATGGCTGTGCCATTTACGATTTGCACCAACAATGTATAAGAGTTCTTGTTGCTCTGCATTCTTGTCAACACTTGGTATTGTCAGTACCTTTAATTTTAGTCATTCAAATGTGTGTGTAGTGGTAATTCATTGTTTTTTAATATATATTCCCCTAATAGCTAATGATGTTGAGCATTTGTCATCTGTGTATCCTTTTGTGAAGTGTATGGCCTATTTTTGTCATTGGCTTTGTTTTTTAAGCAGTTTTAGGTTCAGAAGAAAATTAAGTGGAGGTACAGAGATTTCCCATAACCCCCTGCACTCACACTGGCATAGCTTCACCATTATCAACATCAGCATTGTTTAACCACTGAACAATTGATGAACCCTCTTTCCCTTAATGCCTGGAAAATACTGATCTTTTTATTCTCTCCATAAGTTTTGTCTTTTCCAGAGTTTCATATACTTGAAATTATACATATGTATGATTTATATATATATAATCAATCATATGTAGCCTTACTAGATTGGTTTCTTTCACGTAGTAATATGGTTTTCAGGTTCTTCCATGTCTTTTTATGGCTTGATAGTTCATTTTTTTAGCACTTAATTATATTCCGTTGTCTGGATGAACCACAGTTTTTTCATCAGTTCCCCTATTGAAGGACATCTTAGGTGCTTCCACATTTGGGCTATAATGAATAAAACTGCTATAAACCTCCGTATGCAGGTTTTTGTGTGGACATAAGTTTTCAAACCTTTAGGGTAAACACCAAGGAGTTTGATTGCTGCATCATATGCTAAAACTATGCTTAATTTTGAAAGAAACCACCAAACTGTCTTCCTAAATGACTGTACTAAATTGCAGTTCCACCAGCAATAAATGAGCTGCTGTTGTTCCACATCTTCACCAGCATTTAGTGTGATCAGTGTTGGGACCATTTTTTAAATTATGCTGTCTGGTTTTTAACTTCGAGTTTAAAAGTGTCTTATATTTTCTGGATATCTGGTTGGAGATGGGATTTGCAAATATTTTCTCCCAGTCTGTAGCCCGTGTTTTTATTTTCTTGATACTGTCTCTCCTGAATCAAAGTTCTTAATTTTGAAACATTAGGAAGTTTTCTCAAGATGTTAAATGTAAAGTATCTATGTGACCCGACAATTGCCCTCACAGATATCTACCCAAGAGAAATGAAAGCGTATGTATTAATGTCCCAGGGCTGCTATAATACATTACCAATAATCTAGCTGCTTGTAATAACACACGTATTTTCCCCCTGAAATCAGTTTTACTGGACAGAAATCAAGGCGTTGGCAAGCCTGGTTCCTCTGAAAGCTGTTTCCCTGCACATTCTAGCTTCTGGAGGCTGCCTGCATTCCTTGGCTCGTGACTCCTTCCTCACATCACTCTCACCTTTTGCTTAGATGCCACATCTCCTATTTCCTCCTAATTTGTCAAATCTCCACCTGCCTCCTTATAAGAGTACTTGAGATTACAATTAGGGCCCACTTGGATAATACAGGCAAACCTCAGAGATACTGCAGGTTTGGTTCCAGACCCCCATAATAAAATGAGTTTTACAATAAAGCGAGTCATAATCTTTTTTGCTGGTGGAGGATCTTGCCTTCAACTTGTAAAAAACGCAATAGCCGTGAAGGGCAGGAAAGCAAAGCACAATAAGACAAGGTATGCCTGTACAGAATAATCTCACACCCACAAATCCTTAAGCGGAATCACATCTGCAGAGTCCCTTTTGTCATATAAGGCAACAGTCCCAGGTTCCAAGGATTATTGCGTGGTTATCTTTGTGGGTCATTATTTAGCCTACCATTTTTCTGGTCTTCAAAGATTCATATTGATCCTCACGCAAAATACATTCATCCCATCCTAACATCCTTAAATGTTTCAGTCCTACAGCATGGATTCAAATTCAAAGCCTCATGTAAATATTATCAACTCTAAAGTCCTAAGTTTCATCATCTAAATCACTTTATGGGCAACACTCTGGTATAATGCATGCTGGGGCAAAATTCCTTCCATCAGTGGAATTGTAAAACAAGAATGCCTCTAAAGCACCATGGTAAGACAGCCACAGGATAACAGTGATGAGCATTCCCATTCCAAAGGAAAGAAAACGGAAGGGAGAAAGGAACTACCAGCCCCAAGAACCTTCAAAATTTAATGAGAAAATTCCATTGGGTTTCAAGATCTGGAAATGAATCCTCTGTGGCTTAAAATTGCCATTAGGTAATGTGATTCCTCCAAGTGTATTCTTTTTCAAATTGTTTTGGCTAGTCTAGTGTTTTTGGCTTTTCATATGAAGTTTAGGATCAGATTGTCTGTATCTGCAAAAAATCATACTGACATTTTTATTTGAATTGTGTTAAACGTATAGACCGGTTTGGGGCAGCATCAGCATCCATATGGATTCCAATCTATGAAAATGGTCTATTTACTTAGATAATTTTTAACTTCTTTCATCAGTGTTTTGTAGTTTCCAGCAAAGAGATTCCCTTACATTTTTGTTAGATTTATACATGAATATTACTTTTTGGGGACCTGTTTTTAATGGCATCTTTAAGAAATTCAGTGTCTAGTTGTTCATTGGTGGTATGTGGAAATACACATTTTTTTCCTGTGTTGACCTTGTATTCTGCCACCATATTGTGCTGGCTTGCACTTCTTGCAGGATGTTGAATAGAAGGAGTGAAGGAGTATGTCTTTGATTTGTCTCCACTCTTAAGAGGGACCAAATTCAGTGTTTCACCATTAAGTATCATGTCAGTTATAGGTATATAAGGTTAGCCCTTCTTTTGAGGTTGAGGAAATTCTTTTTTTATTAATTTGATGAGAGTTTTACCATGAATGGATATTGAAGTTTTTAAATTTTTTTATTTTTTAAAATTTTCTTTATTAAGGTATTGCATATGTGTCCTTATCCCCCCATTGTCTGTCCCCTTCCCCCACTCATGCCTTCACCCCCCTGGTGTCTGTGTCCATTGGTTATGCTTACTAGTATATGCATGCATACAAGTCCTTTGGTTGCTCTCTCCCAATTCCCCCACCCTCCACTGCCTCCCCTCTGAGGTTTGACAGTCTGATCGATGCTTCTCTGTCTCTGGATCTGTTTTTGTTCATCAGTTTATGTTGTTCATTATATTCCACAAATGAGTGAGATCATGTGATACTTATCTTTCTCTGACTGAATTATTTCGCTTAGCATAATGCTCTCCAGGTCCATCCATGCTGTTGCAAATGGTAGGAGTTCCTTTCTTTTTATAGCAGCATAGTATTCCATTATATAGATCAGTGATGGTGAACCTGTGACACGCGTGTCAGCACTGACACGCGTAGCCATTTCTGATGACACGCAGCCGCTGAGGCGGCCGCATGCCGAGGATGAAAAATTTGCTGCTCCTGAGGATGAAACATTTGCGAAATAATGTTTTTTCCTCAAAGTGACACACTACCCGAGTTATGCTCAGTTTTTTGGCAAAGTTTGACACACCAAGCTCAAAAGGTTGCCCATCATTGGTATAGATGTACCACAGTTTTTAATCCACTCATCTGCTGATGGGCATTTAGGCTGTTTCCAAACCTTAGCTATTGTAAATTGTGCTGCTATATACATAGGGGTGCATATATCCTTTCTGATTGGTGTTTCTGATTTCTTGGGATATATTCCTAGAAGTGGGATCACTGGGTCAAATGGGAATTCCATTTTTAGTTTTTTTTAGGAAACTCCATACTGTTCTCCACAGTGGCTGCACCAGTCTGCATTCCCACCAGCAGTGCACGAGGGTTCCTTTTTCTCTGCATCCTCGCCAGCACTTGTCATTTGTTGATTTGTTGATGATAGCCATTCTGACAGGTGTGAGATGGTACCTCATTGTCATTTTGATTTGCATCTCTCTGATGATTAGTGACTTTGAGCACGTTTTAACATGTTTCTTGGCCTTCCTTATGTCATCTTTCGAAAAGTATCTATTTAGGTTCATTGCCCATTTTTTAATTGGGTTGTTTATCTTCCTTTTGTTAAGTTGTATGAGTTCCCTGTAAATGTTGGAGATTAAACCCTTATCGGAGCTAACATTGGCAAATACGTTCTCCCATGCAGGGGCTTTCTTATTGTTTTGTTGATTATTTCTTTTGCTCTGCAGAAGCTTTTTATTTTGATGCAGTCCCATTTTGGATATTGAATTTTACCAAATGCTTTTTGTACATCAGTTTATATAATCATGTTGTTTTCATTCTTTAGACCGTTAATATGGTGAATTGCATTGACTGATTTGAAAATAGTGAACCAGCCACTATGCATTCCAGGATAAACCCCAATTGCTCAAAATGTGATACACACACTCAGGCACACAAATGTATGTACATATGTGTATATACACATGTATAGATGTGTATATATGTATTGATATGTGGGTGGATTTAATTTGCTAATGTTTTTATGAAGATTTTTTTTGTATATGTTTTCAAGTGGATATTTCTTATACTGTCCATGTCTGATTTTAGTTGGCTTCAGAAAATGAGTAGGAAAGTGTTTTCCCTTCTATTTTCTGGAAGGGATTGTGTAGAATTTGATGCTATTTTTTCTTCAAGTGTTTAATAGAATTCACTAATGAAACCATCTGGACCTGAATTTCTTTTCCCAAAGGTTTTTAAAGAGTAATTCAATTTCTTTAATAGTTATAGGTCTATTCAGGTTATTTATGTAATCTTGGGTGAGTTGTGGCAGTTTAAGGGGTTTGAGGAATTAGTTTAATTTAACTGAGTTGCTCAATTTATGTACGTAAAGTTGTTCATAATTTCCCATTATTGTCCATTTAATGTCTGCATGGTATGAAGTGATAACCTCTCCCTCATTCCTGGTTTTGTAATCTGTGTCTTTCTTTTTTTGTCTGTCTTACTACATACAAATTTTGCTTATCTTTTCAATGAATCAGCTTTTAATTTTGTTCTTTAAACACACACACACACACACACACACACACACACACACACACACACACTGAGTGGCCAGATTATTATGATCTCTGAACTCATAATAATCTGGCCACTCAGTGTATATCCTATATAATAAAAGGCTAATTTGCAAATTGTCCCCTCGACCAGGAGTTCGACCAGCAGGCAGGCTGGCCAACCGCCCATGTCCCTTCCCCCTGGCCAGGCTGACTGGACCCCACCCAGGCATGAATTCATGCACCGGGTCTCTAATATATATATGTACACTGAGTGGCCAGATTATTATGCGCTCCGAGATCATAACAATCTGGCCACTCAGTGTATATTAAAAACGTAATAGGCCAATTAGACCGGATAGCCGAATGACCTTCTGGACGACATTCTGGATGTCCTTCGGGACGAAGTCATGGTGTTGGGGGCTGAGGTAGAGGCAGTTAAGGGCGATCAGGCAAGCAGACAAGCAGTTAGGGGCGATCAGGCAGGCAGGCGAGCAGTTAGGTGCAATCAGGCAGGTGAGCAGTTAGGGGCAATCAGGCAGACAAAGTGGTTAGGTGTGATCAGGCAGGCAGGTAGAGTGGTTAGGGGTGATCAGGCAGTAGTTAGGAGCCAGCAGTCCTGGATTGTGAGAGGGATGTCCGACTGCCTGCGGTATTGGGCCTAAACTGACAGTTGGACATCCCCCAAAGTGTCCCGGATTGCGAGAAGGTGCAGGCCGGGCTGAGGGACCTTCCTCCCCTGTGCATGAATTTCGTGCACCAGGACTCTAGTATATATATTTAATCTTTATTGTTGAAAGTATTACATATGTCTACTTTTTCCCAATCAAAAAGAACATATGCATCCCTGTGTTCATAGCAGCACTATTTACAGGTCTCTTTACCTTCCACATTTTTTGTTGGTTTTTGTTGTGTTATGCATTATTACATCTTCATACATTGAAAACCCATCAGACAGTATTATAACTTTAGCTTTCAACCATCAAACATATTTCAAAGAACTCAAACAGAAGTATAGTATTTTATATTTATTCTGATATTTCCCTTTTCTGTTTTTCTCTCTTCATTCCTGATATTTCAACTTTTCTTTTGGTATCATTCTATTCTGTCTGAACAAAATCTCTACCCCACCCCCAATTCTTTTAGAGCAGTCTGCTGGCAAATACTTTTATTCTTCATTTGAGAATATCTTTATTTCACCATCATTCCTGAAGGACATTTTTTTATGAATAAAAAATTCTGGGTTAACAAATCTTCTTCTTTTAATACTTTAGAACTGTTGTTTTTCCCTGACTGGTGTGTCTCAGTTGGTTGGACATCTTCCTGGCCACAGAAAGGTTGCGGGTTCCATTCTTGCTGAGGGGCATGAGGAGGCAGCCAATCAATGTTTCCCTCTCATATTGATGTTTCTCTCTTTCTTCCTCTCTCTCTCAAAAATCCATTTTCTAAAAAATGTTGTTTTACATCCTTCTTGGCTTCATTATTTCTGATGAGAAATCCATAGCTATTTGAATTACCATTCACCTATAAGTTATGAGTTGTTTTTCTGTGGTTGCTTTTAATGTTTTCTTTTTGTCCTTGGTTTCCTGTCATCTGATTGGTTGAGCATTATTTCTTTGGGTTACGCTGTTGGGGCTAACTAAGATTCTTGAAGCGCTAGGTTTATCTTTGGTGGAATTTGGGAAGTTTTTATTCATTATTTCCTCAAATATTTTTTTCTGTACCACACAATTTCTGCTCTCCTTCTGGGTTTCCTATAAGACAAAAGCTGGGCCTTTTTTAGTATTCCACAGGATCCTAAGGCTCTATTCATTTTTTAAATCTTCTCTGTTGTTCAAATTGTACAATTTTTGTTGATTTAAGTTTATTGATTCCCTTCTCTATCATCTCCATTCTGTTATATAGCCCATCTATAATATATTATTGTATTTTCAATTTGAGAATTTCCATATGATTCTTCATTTTATCTTGTTTCTTTACTAAGGCTTTCTATCTTTCCATTTTTTATAAAAGTGTTCTCATTTAGTTATTGAAACGCTTTTATAATAGCTTTAAGGCCCTTATTTAGACAATTCTAATATCTGTGCCATCTAGGCCTTAGATGCAAGTTGAGATATTTTCTGGTTATTCATATGCCAAGTTATTTTTTATTATATCCTGAACATCTTGATTATTTTATTATGCAACTCTAAGTCTTGTATAAATCTTACAAAAATGTTGATAATTTTATTTTGGCACAAAATTGACCTGTTTGATTTTAGGCTGCAAGTTCTGACCAAGCTTGTATGGCATGTGATTCCAATGGTAGTTGTTTTCAAAGCATCGGCATTGCTCTTAGAATCTGTCCCATATCCGTCTCAGACTGGGCCATAGACTATGTTATATTTTAGTTCTCAAAATTTATATATGCTGTGTAAGGTCAGTTCCATCCATGCACACAGCTCAGGGTGGGTCCAAAAATTCATAAACAATTACAAGGGGCTATTTTTCCAAGTCCTCTTTCTCTGTGATCTCCAGGGAACTTTCAATTTCATGGGGTTTTCCTTTTTTATATTCTGACCAAAAATCTGGGGCTTTAAAAAATGTTGCTTTGCTATTTCAGTGACGGGGGACAACCAATGGGAGGACAAAGAGAGATAACAAGCAACAAGACTGCCCTGGCCGGTGTGGCTAAGTTGGTTGAACATTGTCCCATGCATCAAAAAGTCGCAGGTTCAGTTCCCGGTAAGGGCCCATGCCCAGCTTGCGGGTTCAGTCTCCGGTCGATGGGAGGCAACGGATCCATGTATCTCTTTCACATCTTTGTTTCTCTCTCTCTCTTTCTCTCCCTTCCTCTCTCTATTAAATTAATAACATATTTTTAAAAAGAAAATAACAGGGCTTTGCCCTACTCGCTTGGGGCCTCAAATCCTCTAGCCAGAGAAGGTTCTCCTACCTCCTTCCAGCTCCCATTGCTGCTGCTGCTGCTGTTACCGCTACCACTAACACTGGATGGCTTGGACGGGGGTGGAGTGTGAGAAAATAATTTAAAAACAAAAAGATAAACCATGGTTTCCCCCATTTTCTCTAAGTGTTAGGAATTCCCTGAACTGCTTTTTGAGCCAAAACGAGAGCTTTTCTTGGATCTTGCTCTGCTCACATCCTCTGCTCACTTAAGAGGTTTGGGCTGCCTTAAGGTCATGACAAGGGATACCAAAGGAAAAACAATGGTAAACTCACTGCTGATTTGGTGGTCCTTCCTGTTCTGGTCATTTCCCCTAATTTGCCAGCTGCTTTTTACTTCTCAGAGCTTTCAAATAGCTGCTCCATGCATTCTGTCCAAATGTGATAGATGCATTTAGTGGAAGATACAGGGGGAGTGTGCTTACTCCATCTCATCCAGAACAGAAGCCCAGAGAGCACCATAGACGCCATATTCCATGTTTGTCCTTTACAGCCGGACCAGGGAGATTATTGCCTCCAAGGTACTGCCATTGTCATCATGTCCTTTAGCATATTTAATAATCATTCCCTCTGGGATGAGTTTGAGGTAGTCCGCCTTTACATCACAGGCTAATGGTGTGGCAAACCGTGGGCCAGGGGAATCCAGCACCTCTCCCGGTAGAACAATGTGAGGTCGCTGTTTCAACTTCCGACTCATCTGGCTGATTTAGAGAAACTTTGGGACACCCGTCAAATGATGCCGAGATCAATTTAGGCATCTATCTGCCATCTTAAAAAATGGCATGAGATAAAACCTTTCAGCTGGGTATAATTTTTGTAGTTTTTATCATTAACTGCCACATGTATTTCACAGTAACAAGAATGATACAGTCCCACTGATAAGGGTTTTAAGTTCAAAGAAATACAGGTGCCCTGCCCGGACACTGGGCTTTGTATGCACTAGGCAATGGGGAGTAGGATGGAAGTGGATGGCATTAATTGACGTGTGAGTGAGAGATATCACTTCCTCCCTTTTCCCCATACTGTGTCAGTAGGTAGAGTATCTCTGCCCACTGAGAAGTAACAGATATCTCTATGCCCATGACCTTGGTTTGCAAAAGCTCTTTGCTGTCAGTCTGACAACAGAAGTCTGTATTTCATCCTAGCCTCCATATTTATGGCATTGCTTTTTAGGACAGTGGATTGAATAAAGTCTTTCCTTTGTGTATATGTGACAAGGGAAGTATCATTTCTTAAGGAGTTTCTATGCATTTCTTGTTTTAGCTAAAGTTTGGTAGTGAGATGGCCATTTATTTTTGTGGTTGGTTATTTTTTTTCTTCTCCTTGAATAGACTAGTGAGGAAAAAACGAGTGAGAGGGGAATTTTTGGTGCTCCTTTCAGAATTCAGATTAGGTATTAGACTTGACCATCCAGAGATCTTGGGATGTATTTGCCTATACAGATATCCCCATGGACCACTGTGTTATCTAAATTTGCCAGCACAGCCCTCCCTCCCTTGTACAGTGTGAGGACAATTGTGTAGTTGTGCAGTGGGCCAAGGAATGGGTAGGAGAAGAGTGGTAAGACTGATTTAGCACATGATTTGTAGCAAGACCTTGGACTGATCACTCAACCTTTCTGAGCTTTATCTTCATCCACTGTGCAAAGTGGTTGGAGACATCATCAGTGTATCAGTGCACCTAACCTCCTTCTTCCTTCTTAGGAGAGGGTGGTACTATTTGGGTTTCTGTTTGTGATGAGACTTGGGACTGGGTTTTTCTTGGGTCACTAATGGGAGAAGAAAGAAGGATGAACCTAATAAAAAGTTATCCTCTGGGGTGGCATAAAAGCATCCTTCCCTATATTGCTTACAATTCTGTGTTGCCGACATCTTTGTAAATGACTAATGTTGGGGGAGGTCCCTGGAACTCTTTGTGGCGAGATAGAGTTAGCAGAATTTTCTGCTTGAATACATTTTCTAGGGCAGAGACATTGTTCATCAGCCTAAGTGACTCCGGTCCTTTCAACTCCCCTTTCAACTCCGCCAACCCCTCTGTCAGAACCCACCCCCGCCCTGGGGGCTGGAAGATTCTCTCTGCTCAGACAAGAGAAAGCTGGGATGCTGGGTGCATCTGTCTGGCTTTTCCCAGGCCTCTGCAGTGAATGGAGACGCTCTATTCTTTCCTATATGTAATGAAAGCCCATCTAACAAGTGCAGCCTTGCCTGGGACAGAGCCTGTGCTGGCATTAACTGAGAGGAGACTGTGTGCTGGAATGAGTTACTTGTGAGAACTCAGAGGGCAGCAATCCCCTGGGCCCTGCCTGAAGGACCGAAACTGCTCATGACCAGTGAGCATAGGGGCAGAGAGGCCTCTCCCTGCCCAAACGGGACCATCACAAGTGCTCTCTTTCTTCTTGCCTCATAACACCTGCAGGGTGAGGGCTAGGCTGGCAGCTTTCTGGCGATACTGGGCTATAACAAGTGCTAAACTGATTCCAGAAACCCAACAAGGAGAAAAGTGGGCCCTCCAGGACTGTTCTGAGGAGGCATACAATTCGTGGTTGAAAGGAATGCTTTGGTGAATTCTTTGGGGTCAGAGGGATGGGGTCCTTTCTCCCAAGAGGCATGTTGAGGCAACAACAGGTATTCTCTAACTTGCCTCCTAAAAGGATGAATCCACATAACCCCAGGCTTTCATGTGGGTGCAGGGAGTATGCAGAAGGGGGGCCCAACTGAACTGCTGCGGCCAGGAGAGGCTGAGGTCTCTTACCAGTGGTCAGTCTTCTCTCTTATCTCCCCATCCAGTGCTCAGGCTCTCCTCCAAATACAATTTGAACAGGTACTTTTAGCGATAATGTTTGAACAAGCACCGGTTTATTAGCATGCCTGTCCTGTGGACCAAGGATGCTCCAGGCATCAAAATCAGTCTCGAGATGAGGCTGGAAACCAGGAGCAAAACCATTTTCTGGGAAGGAGGATGAGAGATAAGAATAGAGTGTAGAGAGCCCCCAGTTGAAGGATGTGGGCAAGAGTCAAGTCCAGGAACCAGAAGGAGCTAATCCAGTCGGGGCTCCTTTCAGAAAGCCAGGCTGAGTCCTTCTGCCTCACTTCAAAGTTGCTGTCCACACATGGCCCTTCTTCCGTTTTGGGGGACCATCATTTCCTCCAAATATTTAACCTATCTCTTGTCATCGTACCTATTCAGAGTGAACTTGCTGGCCCCTGGGAGAGGTGGAGAGGAGGGAAGACATCCCAGAACACTGCTTTGTTTAGGAGACAGATTCAAGCTGCTTAGTGTTTCTCTTCAGGCCAGAAGATCACCTGGTAATCAGTGATGTTCCAGGCTTTTCTAGAATTAGCTAAACAACAGGAAGCCATGAATCACAAGCCCAACCTCTAACTGGCCCGTGTTCCTTTGTGTGAGCAGTAGGGATGTCATCATTGTCACCATCACCATCACCACCATCATTACCATCACCTTCACCATCATCATCATTATCCCCACCCCCATCCCCATCATCATCACTCATTATTACTTAAAACGATAGCTGACATTTATAGAACATCAATAGGGTGCATATTCAATAAATTTCATCGTTTAGTGTGATCCCACCTCATGAGCACCTGGCATCTGGCACTATGTTAAGCACTTTCCATGTCTCACTTCATTTCAGCTGCCTTCCAAGGAGGTAGGTACCACTGTCGTCCTCATTTTGCAGGAGAGGGGATTGAGGTTTGGAGGGGTTACACAGGTTGCCCAGAGGCACTCGGTGAGGTTGGGATTTGAACCCAGAGCCTGAATGTGCTTCTGTACTTTGTACATTGCTCCTGCACGCAGGACCATGGTCCCTCTTACAAGGAAACTGCTAAACCCAGCTAAATACCTCAGCAATTTATAGGCTGCCCATTTTCAATTTCTGCACCAAATGTCTTTTTGATGAGGCCTAACATCCACTCTAGGAAGCGGCAGAGGGGGATTTCTGAAGTCATTTCTAACTTCCTGCAAAAATATTCTCTAGCTGGCAAGAGATTTTCCAGATAACAATGAATACACAATAAAGCGGTGCCTCTGCCTTGGATACCTGGCTCACAAATAAGCCATTTGGCTCCCCCATCGCCCTGATACCTACAGCTAGCACAATTTATGCTCGCGGCCGGAATGGCTCTGTTCAGCCAGAAAGCAAAAGTTTATGGGCGAACCCTCTGCTCTGAAATGAAATCTAGTCTCTTTGGCTCGCCTTTATTAGGCCGTATTGTACAGCGATAGGAGACATAAGTATTCAGAATCTGCTGTCACTAAAATGGGACTGAGTTGGCAAGTGCTTTCATCCTCACACTCAGCACTGTGTCCTAAAATGGGAAAGTTGAATAGAAATTAGGGATACAAATTAGGGCCATTTTCTGAAACTTTATTTTTAATTGAATTAAATATAGCCACATTATTGTTCCCCCTTTACACAGCCCACATTGAAATGGAGACTAAGCTATCAGTGGGGTCACTGGATCAATGGAGAGAGACTATGCTGATAAATCTGGATCCTTGAAATATTGTTTTGACTAATTACCACAGCAACCCAAACACTTGGATACCCATCTTGTACTTAATTAGCTACAATCTTGCTCTATCTGGCTCCAGTATTTAGTGATACTCTTGGAAAACATTCCTTTTCATCTCTAACTCAAATCCTTTGGCTGTGATTGATTGTCCTTAATCTCTGTTCCATAAGGACATGATGGAAAATACTTGTTCGCTCTCCTTCACTGTCTTTGGGAATAGATCCTGGTACTTAAGTGTGGTCCATGTTTGGGCAACATCAGTGTTGTTTAGGGAGTTTGTCAGAAATGCAATTTTAGACCCCACCCCGGGACCACAGCATCAGAAACTGCATTTGTCTAAGACCTTGGGTGATTCCCATGCACAAGCACTGGACCCAGAGCCTCGGAAGACTAGTTAAATAAGCTCTTAGATGTGCCCACTGGTGAGAAATCACCCCAAGTGTTAACATCAGTGGATGCAGTGGGGTTCTCGCCAAACTGTCTAAAATTCTGAAGGTTCTGCAGAAGTATAAGCTGCTCTAGTGGTTTGTCTCATCCAAAGCAAGCTCATAATTCCTGTACCGACTCATATGCTTTTCTAACTTGTTTCATGTCCTCCCAGTTCTAAATATATAAATAAATAAGCAACCAACGGGTTATTTTTGGCCTCAATTTGAGAATTTAGAAGTAATGGCATTGCCAAATACAGTCTTTAATGGGCTCAGTCTATTTGCTGTTGCATTGTTGTGCGATTCCAATGTTGATTCATTGGAAACATTGGAATCCATAAAATGAAGACAAGGGACAAATGAAGGGCGAAGTCCCATGAGCAAGATAGCGGGGGCCTGAGAAAGGGGGCTCCTCTCCTTAGGGGTGGCGGTGGGACTCCTCGCCAGCAGGAGGAAGGACTTCGGTGAGGTTGCTGGTGATGCACCAGCTTCTGAGAGTTCCTTCTTTCAAATCCAAGCCTCCATGTTATTGGGTTTTGGATTTGGGAAACCGTAAGCCACTTGCTAATGAGTAGCCCAAGATGCTCTGTGATGACAAAATTTCTCAGAAGACTATTGCTTATAGTAAGAAGTTTTCTGGGAAGTTTAAAAAGGACCCAATTGCACGTGCTCCCTATTAGATCTCAAGAATGAAGAATTTTTCAGCATTTGGAGGCAGAGTAGGTTCATTCCACTGTCTGACACTAAATGCTATGAAGAGATAGTGCTTGTGGTTAGATGCCTGGGAAAATGGTGGGTGTCACTTTGTGTCTTCCTCCAGTTTTGTCATGCTCAGTTCAGTTCAACAAATACTAATTAAGCACCTCTCACAAGGGCCTGTGCTGCTTGTTCTAGAAGATGCAAAGTTCAGTGCACAAAGGAGGGGCTCATGTTCCCAATTCTGCTTTCTTGTAGTTCTTGTGAGCTGTTAGGAGACCCAGATGCTGTGATGGTAGCTTATGGTAGGTACTGGCTGCTTCCTATGGGCCAGGCAAGGTTCTGTGCATTCTATGTGGGTCATCTGTCCAGCCTCCCAGCATCCCTGGAGGTGGGCACCATCAGTGTTCCCATTAACGCGAGGCAGAGCACATCTGCTGGGGAAATGCAGAGCAGCCTTGCCAGTGAGGAGGCGCACACTGTGAACTTTTAGGAAGCTGGACTTTGACCACTGGAAATGGCCATAGAGAGAGCTGTTTGTGCTGAAGGATCAAGGGAAACCCCGAGGCAGGAAGTAAGGGAGAGCAAGGTTTAGATCAGCACTGCCCATCTCCATGACCTGCTCCTTAGAATAGTGGGTTCTGTGACTAAACACCAAGTTTCCCCCTGGAGACTTACAGTTCATCCTAATGTGTTAAATACTCCACGTATTGCCCTAAAAAGTCCCATTTGGCTTTGTTAAATCCAGTGCTTCCCAAATTTATTTCATCCATTCAACCATATCATTGAGCTACTACTATGATCCCTGCATTGTTCCAGGCACTGGAGATCCAGACAAAATTGTCTGCCTTCAAAATGACCCCCATTTTAATGGGGATACCCTAGAACCTGCTCTTCTCTCTCTTATGTTCACAGTAGTACCCATTAGTCACTTACTTTGGAAAATCTTACTTGAGAATAATTCAGCTTCACAGACACCTGGGGAAACTGGGAGAAGGAAGGTTTGTGAGGTAGAGTGTGGCTAGCACAACCACAGGCGCCATCCATGGAGGGTCCTGTGAACTGTTTGCGGCCCGTCCACCCAGAGATAAGGAAGAACACAGGAGGAAGTGCTTTGGAATTTCTAAAGCAATTGGCAGATTGATTTTATATTGGTTGAATCTCATGATAAAAATGTTGTACTTTGCATGTCTTGCTTTTCATTTCTTTTTTCTTCTTGTTTTGGAATTCGTTTTTGTAAGAGTTTTCATAAGTTTTTGTCTGCAGAAGAATAGATATTAGAAATAAAAATAAAAGCCTGGTCCCTCACCTCACGTGGGCTGAGGAGCTCTGTCCTGGGAAATCCTGTGTGGGGAGCAGAAGTGTTCCCCAGGAAGGTTGCTCAGCCTATGGGAGAGCATGTACTTCCTGCTCCCTCTACCAGATTAGAATTGTTTTAGGGATATTTTAAGAACCTTATTATTTGAAGTGAAAATGAGGATGCTATTAACTATTAGCAAGATTGCAAAAACAAAGTCATATTTGGATAGACAGTAATTAGACCAATCTTTAAAAAAGTCTGACATCTCTTAAGCATAAACACCTTTGCTAGATTAGAGAAAAAATAAAAAGAGAGTAGAAGGTCTTCTATGTATTGAAAAAAAACACCCATTTTCTGCCATATAGGTAACACTTTCTTAAATAATCTACACTAATAAAAGAGAAACATGCAAATTGACCGCACCTCTGCTAGCCCACAAGCCACGCCCACAAGCCAATCAGGAGCGAGTATGCAAATTAACCCAACCAAGATGGCTGCAGCCACAGAGGGAGCAGGAGGCTTGGGTTTACCTGGCAATGGAGGAAGCCAAGCTTCCCACCCGCTCTGATCAACCCTGGCCTCCACTCAAGGCTACAAAGTTTCAATTATAGATGATAAGTAAATCCCAACAAAAATGGCAGCAGCCATGGAGCTGGAGAGAGCAGGAGGCTTAGGTTGCCCCCGGCGATGGAGGAAGCCAAGCTTCCTGGCCGGCCCTGGCCTCCGTTCAAGGCTACAAAGTTTCAATTTTGGAAGATAAATAAATCCCAGATACCAACGCCTCTGCTTGGTCGCTGGGGGGCATGGCCGGCCTGCAAACCACCACAGGCCCCTCGCCCAGGCTGCCCGACACCCTAAGGGAACCCCCACCCTGATCCGGGATACCCTTCAGGGAAAACCAGCCAGCCCCCACTGGTGCACCAGGCCTCTATTCTATCTAATAAAAGAGTAATATGCAAGTTGACTGTCACTCCAACACACAAGATGGATGCCCCAATGTGGACACAAGATGGCCACCACAAGATGGCCAGCAGGGGAGGGCAGTTGGGAGGGACCAGGCCGGCAGAGGAGGGAAGTTGGGGGCAACTGGGCCTGCAGGGAAGGGCAGTTGAGGGGGACCCAGGCCTGCAGGGGAGGGCAGTTAGGGGTAACCAGGCCTGCAGGGGAGGGCAGTTAGGGGCAATCAGGCTGGCAGGGGAGCAGTTAGGCATCAATTATGCTGGCAGGGGAGTAGTTAGGCATCAATTAGGCTGGCAGGGGAGTGGTTAGGGAGTGATCAGGCTGGCAGGCAGAAGCAGTTAGGGGCAATCAGGAAAGCAGGCAGGCGAGCAGTTGGGAGCCAGCAGTCCTGGATTGTGAGAGGGATGTCCGGAGGATCAGGCCTAAACGGGAAGTCGGACATCCCTCGAGGGGTCCCAGATTGGAGAGGGTGCAGGCTGGGCTGAGGGACACCCCCCCATGCATGAATTTCGTGCACCAGGCCTCTAGTTTCTAAATAATTATTCTTAAAATTTGTTTTTTAAATTGATTTTAAAGAGGAAGGGAGAGGGAGAGAAATAGAGATAGAGAAACATCAATGATGAGAGAGAATCATGGATCAGCCATCTCCTGCACACCCTCTACTGGGGATCAAGTCCCAAACCTGGGCATGTGCCCTGACCAGGAATCAAATCATGATCTCCTGGTTCATAGGTGGATGCTCAACCACTGAGCCATGCCGGCCGGGCAATAATTATTCTTTTTAAAAGTTCTCCTATCACGCTTTCTGCTAACCATTCTTTTACCTCCAGTCCCTCTGGCACTTTTTGTTTCTTCTGAAATAATCTGGGCTGGGGGAACATAGTGGGGAAATGCCATGTACGCTAATGCTTTGTGGTGTGGTCTGTTCTCTCTAAATACCTCATATGGATTCATTTTTTTCATAATGTTTGATGGGAGAAATCTTATTTGATAGTCTGCAGCCCACTAGTCTGGGAATAAGAGACTTGGCTCAAGTCTACCCCGAAATGTGTCTTTGGAGTTGTTTATTTATTCGTCCAGCGCTTAAGCAACCAGTTATCTGGCATTCCATCAGATCTCAAATAATTTGTTTTAATTGACATTGTCCTGAAGCCTTTGGAAAAATCTGAGATCCTTTTTTCCTGCCCTCACATTCTGGACAATGCAGTCTGAAATGGGCTATCATTGAGGGATGCCAAATGGTTATGGAGTCCCCAGCGTGCAATGCTGCTATCAGAAGGGCCGCCGACCCACGTCCACGTCCAAGGACAGCCATGGTAGGCAATGTGGCACAAGAAAGAAACATATTCTGAAAGGTGCACAGTACCACTCGTTCCCCAGCTCTTCTGCATCTTTCCTTTGGTTTCAACTGGATGGCCAGTTTCCCCACCCCCAGAAAGCTGTGCACGGAGGCAGTCCCTGTCCTGCCACCTGTGAGGACCTAAGCGAGCAAGATTCAAACGTGTTGTTTTTAGTTCTGGGATTTGGTTTAGGGGGTTGTAATTATACTGAAGAATGTAGAGGCCAGGAAGTGAGAGAGAATGAGAGCCACATGCCCATGGATAACAACTGGGGCACATTTGTTAACGTGGGAACTTAGAAGGAAACGGAAGAGAGACAGAACCCAGGTGCCCAGGGATGAAGTCTTCTCAACATTCAGTTGTCCTCAACATCGTTCTTTCCAGCAAGAGACCCTTAGACACAGCGTGAAAGCAGATGTTTCCCAGGGACAGAGCGTGCTTGTGCTGTTGAAGGAGGGCACAGTGACCCCACTCATTTTAATCACCAGCCACACCTTCATCCGCCCAGAGCCTGTAAATGCTGCTTCCCTTTGTAATTGTAATCAGGGGCCTGACACGTTCTGTGGACTCTCTCTTTTTTGTAAGAATAAATATGTCTTGATGGGATCTAAGGTACATTGGCCAGTTGATGTCAGTGCACTGTTTTAGACGGTCACATTATAAAGACTGTCACATTATTAGCGGCAGGATATTAGCTGAGAATTCAGATACTTTTTTTAAAAAAAATTATAAATGTAACAACAACCTGCTATTAGACTGGCCTCCTACTACCATTTCTGGGCAATGTTCGCGTGTGTGTTACGACTCACCTCTTCTTATTGCAGCTATTAAAATAACGGTCATTGGTTTTCATAATTTCCTTTCAGTTCATTATTTTTGATGTACGCAATATAACATATATTTGGATTAAAATAGTGTACTTGTTTTCAATTAAATAAGGATTGGAATGTGATCATCTTTGGAATTATTTAGATGACTCTGGAGGTAGGGATAGACTTTTACAAAATTATTTGGTTGCAATCAGCATGGTTATCCTGACTCATTGCTGGAACAGAATTCGCGATGCTTGTAACGCAGCCCAGTCAGGATGGTTGATTCTCCACATTCACCGGGCTGTTAGCATTAGAGAAACACAGTTTCATGCTCATCAGGGAAAGCATAAAATAGAAAAGGTGTCATTACCGACCGATCATTAGTAACACGTGCAGAATTGGAATCAAGAAGGTGTTCCTTCCCCCAGAGCCAAGGCGGATGGTTCTAGTTGGAAGGTGCCTTTGATGACAGAGCCATCAGCCCATGGATTGGTAGACAGCCATTTTCTGGGGGGTGGAACTCACTGGTTGAAAAATTAGATAATGAAGGGCCCATGAATAAGACCATGAGAAGTGTAGACGAGCTGGCCAGTGGCTCGATTCCTTTTCTCCCCGAGGATTCTGTGGGTTTTTGATGCACAGGTCACCCGCGCATCTTTCTAGGTGCTTTTCTGGAACAGCTGGAGTTTGATGGGACAAGCTGAGGACAACTTGCTGCCTCAGGCAATGTTTTGCCTTTGACAGATTGCTGAATGACTGGCAAATTAATTTTGGCACCTTTCCCTAAGTCATTTTGGTCCCATTCCTTCATTTTTCTGCAGGGAAGTGTTCACATTTCAGTTAAAAATACGTTGACAACACAGATGTGGAGAACAGCATGTACTATTTTAGGAAAGAACTGGAGGCTCGGATGGTTCCATTGTATAGAATAGAATTGATGCCGTCATGCTCTGCGAGGAGGCCTGAAGTCTTTCAGCTTGACGCGAAATCATTGTTACTCCTGCTGGCCTCTCACAAAGTCATGGGCTCAAGGGGTTAGGATTTTGAATCCTTGAGGGTGTTCTGATCTGATATTTCCCTCTTAGGTGCTTATATACAGAAAGTCTTTCCTGGACCCCAAACTTTAGCATCACTGCTTTCCTATATTGACCTGTCATTTCTAGCAAGAGGTAATATGGTAGGTGATTAAGAACATGAACTCTGGCCCTACCTGGTTTTGCTCAGTGGATAGAGCATCAGCCTGCGGACCGAAGGGTCTTGGGTTCAATTCCGGTCAAGGGCACATGCCCGGGGTTGTGGGCTCAATCCCTAGTAGGGGGTGTGCAGGAAGCAGCCAATCAATGATTCTCTCTCATCATTGATGTTTCTATCTCTCTTTCCCTCTCCTTTTCTCTCTGAAATCAATAATATATATATATTAAAACAACAACAACAACAAAAAAGAAAAAACATGAACTCTGAATCCTGTTTGTCCCACTCATTGTTTTGTGACCTTCAGTGGGTTACTTAACCTCTCTGTGCCCCAGTGTTGTCTTCTGTGAAAGGCGAATCATAATGACCAAACTCACTGTACCCTCTCTAGATCTCTTTGTACACTGGCCTTTCCTCTGTGTTCACCACAGTGTCTTAAACTGGACATATTTTACACTTATTTTTCCCTTCCTGAGAATGCATCTCGTTGCTGCTGACAAAGATAAAAGGAACCTGCACTTTCGCTTTTCCACACCAAGTCAGAGATGCCATGCTTGAGACAGAAAGGTAAACCTGAATAAGAAGTCACCATTGGTACCCTGACCTGAGGATGGAGAGTGAGGTTCTGCTGACTGGGTTGGTGACCACTGCAGTGTCATAGGCTGGGTGCTTGCACCTGACTCTCCTGATGGGACTGTCCTTGTTCCATCACAACTTGTCATTCTTACCCCCTAAGGATTAAGGCATCTCCGTAGTAGTGACTTACTGATTCTTCTGCTCTTATGTGGTACATATGATTTTTAAACAAATTTAATTGTGATAAGAATATATAACATAAAATTTACCATCTTAACCATTTTAAGTGAGTTCTTTTTTTTGGGGGGGGGGGGGGAGCTGTTGTTTCTTTTGTGTGTGTGTGAAACATTTCTCAGAAACCAGAAAACATGTTGACTCATTCATATGGAAACAGTGTTAAAGATGTGGAATCCTGGTTTATGAATTTATACTCCTCAGCATGTATACGGAGAATTCACTGCTACCATAGCCTCACTGTAGATACAGCCTGAGAGTCTGCATATGGATGTGCAAGAGGCATTTTGCTTTCCAGAAAGTTAGGTATATATTTTTTCCAGCTTTTTTGACTTTTGGTCCTTAAGCATTTCAAATCAGCCACAAAGGCAGACTTGCAGAAAAAGAAATGTGGAGAAAGTCAGTAAAAGTCAGATGTTTCTGGTCAAATATGTCATAGCTGGATATTGCTGGTGCTTTTTCTGGCAAAGAGAAAAAATATGAGGAAATAAATACTGGTTTAAATTGATTTTATCAGTAACTAGAACAGGTTCTAAGATACTTAATATGCTCAACAAATATTTGCTGAATGAACAAATCAGTGAAACAAATGATTTTTGCTAAGTTCAAAACAAACATGCATAATACTGTTGTTGCACAAAGAATCTATTTCTCCTTTCAAAAGTTTAGTGACTAACCTACAATAAAATTTGGTCTAAAGAGTAGTTCCATTAGGACAAAGAGGCATGAAAATCCTGACCATACCTAAACGGACAATATGGAAACCACATTAATTGAGGAATACCACCAATAATAAAAAATGACTGAGACAAAGGATCATTTCATTATTTTTGAAAATCCCTGTAATATTTAAATTAGCAACATGTGGAACACATTATAAAAGGAATGTCCCTGCCCTGGCCGGATGGCTCAGTTGGTTGGAGTGTTATCCTCTACACCAAAAAGGTTGTGGGTTCCATTCCCAGTCAGGGCACACACCTAGGCTTCAGGTTCAATCATTGGGGGTGCATTCAGGAGGTGCATATGGGAGGCAAAGGATAGATGTTTCTCTCTCACACTGAAATTTCTCTTTCTCAAACCAATCAACATATCCTTGGGTGAGGATTAAATACATACATACATACATACATACATACATACATACATACATAAATAAATAAATGGAATGTCCCTGCTGAAAGACCTAGCCAAATTCTTATTAGAATACAATTTGCTCTCATAGTTCTATGAGGACTTATCATTGGCATTCCCTCATATGCTCTCTTATTTACCAATAAAAGGTTTTGATGGTATAGTACCCAAAATGTTCTATATTTCAAATTATTTACTAAAGACTAGGTTTTCTTCAGGTTAGTTAGAATTAATGATGTTTGCTTTTAAAATCAGCATACCTTTTATTTGAGAAAAAAAAGTTGAAATCTTATGATTTGAGGAAATTAGGAAGTTTGTGATTAGGCTCAACACACTGCAGCTAATTTTTAAAATCATACAGTTTAGCAGTAGAAATGGTTGAGTGCCTTGTTTTTTAAAGACCCCACTCTGGGGAAGACCGATTTGGAGATAAACAGCCGGCACCCAGCAGCGGTGCATGGCTAATGTGAAACGTGTGGGAGTAGGTTAGAAGCAGCTCCCACTAATGAGGTTAACCAACACAATCTAATCACCCGGACTGAGCACAAAGCAGGCAAACAGCCTAGAAGCAGGGAGCATTCAATTTATTTCTAAATTATTTCTGTGTTTTTTTTTTTTGTATTCCACAGTGTCACCAAGTATGTAGTAGGTTTTCATTTCCCACTCTTCACAAGTCTCTTTCAATTTCAAACACTGAAGTTACCCAGTTAACTTACCGTTGGACCACCGGCAAGATGCCTTTTAATTCAATATCTGCACCAGAAGTTATTAAGAACCACTTCCCGTTGGCTGGGAAGTCCCTCTCATCCTTCCCCTTATTGAACCTCCAGTGGCAATGAACTTGGGAGGCAGCATCTCACAGATACCCAAGGACACAGCCTGTCTGCCTGCATGCAAGGGGAGCAATGAGATCCCCAAACTCTCAGAGTGGCTAAGCATTCTTGTTGTTATTCACTTTATAATTTTTAAAGATTGATTCCAAGGTAAAAATAAAAAATTCAGAAATTCTTAGCATGAAGAAGGTTGTTGGGAAAACCAGTTGAACTTGATCAATCAGGCAAACCCCCCACATTTTAATGAAAATTGGGGTAAGACCTCTCTGAAACTACATTTTATGTTTTGTGGAATTCAATATGGGGTTGGGAAAATCCCACCCCCCAAAGTAGAAATAGGTGCATTGTTTCATTGTAATATAAATATGCTCATTGTAAAGGCCTTCAGACAATGGGGACATTTATAGAGAAAAAGTGTCATTGTATATCTCAGATATAACCACCGTTTTTTGGTATAAAGCTTTCTACATTTTTCCATGGCTTTACAAGCATTCAGATAATTATAGAGTATTTAAAAAAAAAACAGGATCAGACAATACACACTATTTAGTAATGTGCCCTTTTACATAATTTCTATATTAACATACACATTTTCATCATAACTTTTAATTCATTGTATTTCATTGTATACATGTACCATTTGTGGTTATTTCCAATTTTTTATGAATAGAAAGGATGTTCTTATACATATGTCTTTATATAATTGCCTCCGTGTATTTTTTGCTATGAATACTTAAAATGGAATTGTGTAAGAAAATGTGGACTTTTATAAATATTGATAACAATTGTCAATTGCTTTCCCAAAAAAATCACAGTTTACCTGCCCACCAGTATGGCAGTGAGCACCCATGCCTCTACACCCTTGGGAATCGACAGGCTTAAAAAGAAGGGGTGCTTTAGGGGGGACATACTTCTCACCTGTGAATTCGGGGCCATGGAAAGCTTCACCTGGGCGACGTGCTTGTGTTCCTGGCTGTTGAGGAAGGTCACCATCGCATACCCAGTGCATTCCTTTGTTTCCAGAATGGTAGAACTCGAGTTTTCCTTGTGTAGCCTTCTGCCCATATCTCAAACCCTCCTCTTGCTCTCCTTCAGATTGAGGAAGACACGTGGCAGAAATACTACTTGGAAGGAGTCTCCAATGAAATGTACACAGAATATCTCTCCAGTGCCTTCGTGGGTCTGTCCTTCCCTACTGTTTGTGAGTAAGTGACCACGCCCATATGCTCCTCGGGCCTCTGGGATATTTACTGGGTTCCCCTCAGGAAAGATGCCCACCTCTGCCCAGCACAGTGGGGGTACTGGACAATGCGGGACTGTGTCCTGCGGGCTCAGCCGTGGGAAGTGAATGGGAAGGTGGGTCGCTGAGTGGTCTCTGCCTGGGGGATTTCTGCTGGCCATACTTTTCCTTCCAGTCCTGAGAATCTCAGGCGTGGTCCATCATTTGTACTAAATTAGGAACTGCATTTTCCCGCAGATCTTGAATTATGCTTCTGTGATGCAGACATATTTATGAAGGGGAGGTGTGAACCCATGTCTCTCTGATTTTACTAGCAAATCTTGATAGCCCCTTGATGAAAGGATTTTTAATCTCTTTCAATTAAGTCAGGTCATAGAGACATCAGAGAAGGCACTGTTCAAAGTGCCTTCTTGATTTGCCGAGGAAATGCAGAGCCACAGGTACCAGAAAGAGACCTTGAAAAAGTCCCCAACATGGACAACTGTTATGTTACAACTAGAGGCCCAATGCACAAAATTCATGCAAGGGGCTTGACCTTGGATGGCCCTCCCAGCCCTGGCCGGCCCTCACAGCCCCAGCTTCATCCAGAAGGTCATCTGGACGGTTGTTCTGCTGTTCGGTCTAATTAGCATATTAGCTCTTTATTTTATAGGATAGTAGGAAGGCTCAGCTTCTCCTGACCCTGGCTCAGCAGGACGGATTTGTCAAGGGCAGCCCCAGCCATAGATAGAACAGGTGTCACCGAAGGGGTATGACCTCAGGAGCTTCAGTTGTCTTGGACCCCAAGAAACTTCCACCACCAGGACGATGCCTCAAATCTCCCCCCCCCCCGCCCCCGCCCCAGCTTAGGATCTCAGATGCTGGGTTTAAGTCAAACAGGGGCTTTGTTCCCTGTGAAGACACCAACTCCCTGGAAGCATTGAAACATTCAGCCTGATCCATTGACACCTTAGCAAGGGATTCGATAACCTCACTGATACCAACTGGGAAGAAACGGGGGAATCTGGGGAGCCATTGGAAGAAAAGCTGTTCCCCTGTGCTGTCTGTCTGTCTACATACCACACCAGTCCTCTGGAAAGGGAGGTCTGAGGAGGGTGGTCCAGGGGCTCTCGGCTTCCCCTGGCTCAGTCCTGTTCTGTGCACTGTGGGGAGGAGCTGGGCTTGGGGTTTACCTGGAGATGCCTGTCAGTGAGCACAGCAGGTGCGCTCGGTCTGTCCCTGGCCCAGACCCTGAGCAATCCAGAGTGGTTTGGCTGTTGACTGAAATTTCTCACCCTGTCTCTATGCGAAAGTTTAAATGCTAAATGGACTGGAAAAGTGAATAGGTAATTGATTTGGAAGAAGTTATTTTCTGAGAACGGATGCCCTATTGTAACTCCCATGGTCTCCTGTCTCTGAGAGCGATTTCTCTTTCTGAAACAGAAAAACATTAGCCATTCAGAGGCACTGCGCCCTGCAGCACTGAGGCCGGCCCGGGGACTTGCTCCACCTTGGAGCCTGGCGCGCCTAGCACGGGAAGCGCTGAGAATTCGGGACTTCTAACAGGAGCGGGCTCATAAACAGCAGCTGTGGCCTCCTGTGCCTGGAGGAGGGGTAGCGTGGGCACACCGCAGAGCTGAGGGCTCCTATGGCGTGGGAGGCATTGGCAGGGAGTCTTCCAAGCCCTTTCCTTGGTTGTTAATGTTCCCTGGCTTGACCTGTGGTGACATCGAACATGAGTGCGCCCTTGAAAGCCTGCCTGCCCCCTGCCTCTCTGCTGCTCCTGGGAACCAAATCAGAGAGCACAGGCATGCTGACGTGTAGGGTTAGGGCTGCTCGCCCTGGAATCAGCAACTGGGATACCCACGGGCTATATGTGACCAGGAATTTGCCCACCACAGTATTTCATTTTTTTAAAAGTTAATTGCCAGAATTTAAAATAGAAGTATTTTACATAAAAAGTAGTTTTTGGCCTCTTCTGAAAATCTGATGATCCAACTCAGGACTTGCATTTCCCCTGAGTGCTACTGGCTCTAGTTTGCTGTAGAGAAGGTTTCGCGCAGGCCCGCCCCTCCCTGGCCACCTAACCCAGGCCAGGTCTGCATTTCCAGCCCAGTCCTGGCCTGCGGACACCGGAGCCTGCATCGCCGACCCACGGGGCAGTGTGAAACCTCACTGCCCTGCGGAGCCAGCTCGAGAGCCGGACACTGGTGGCTGCTGAAAATCCTTCCCTTGGTTGATTTTCAAGTTTAGAACATGTCCCGAGGAGGAGCGAATCCCTCAGACACACCTTGTTGTCAGAGAATTTAGTCTTTTTTCGGTACGTCGTCTGGAACACAATAAAACAAAAACCGTCTGATGTGAATGAGAATGTGTTCAACTTAGTGCCATTATTCGTTTAACACAACGATACGGCAGAGGTAGAAATAATCAATAAAGGAAGGACATTTAATGAGATTTAGGAACATCCCAAAACATTGAAGCTCTCCTCAAGCATTTGATTATCTAGAGGCTTAATTATCTGTGTTTTCTACTTTAAATTAAAGAAAAGCCATAATTCAAAGTTACCAGCAGTTTAATGATAACACTCTTCAATTCAGGTTAATTAAAGCACAGCCGTAATTAGAGTGTAGTGTTGTATATCACCGGGCAGGCGCATACGTATTTTCATTACAGTAAGAATTGGCTACTCAATTTCAAGATGACATAAAGGATGCCAAAGTATATTTTAAGCTGCTTCCTGTAGACGAAAAAGAATTGGGGGATATTCTGGGTGTAATAAAGCACAGATCAAACACACAGATTTTCAGAGCGGTTTCTGTAATTATGCACCACATTAAAACAATAGGCAGCACATAACATCTTAAAGCATAAAAGAAATAAATGCGCTCTCCCTGCGGGCTGGCAGCATGCCCCTCCGCAGGGTGGGATCGCAACACAGGAGATATCGCTGCTGTCTTAGAAGCTGAGAGAGCCATTCTGGGGAAAGACAAGGGGGCAGGATAAAGGGGTGAAATTCAAGGTCTTTTCCCAAGAGAACAGAATGCTGGAGGAAAAGAGGCAGGCAGGGCAGAAGGCCCCCCAAGGCAAGCTTTTAAAAAATCTCAAGTGGAGAGATGCTCTCTCTTGGCCTAGGGAGGTGCAGCTGTAGATGTTGACTTCTGGGCCTCAGCTTTGTTCCAAAAACAGTAACTGATTTAAGATAAAATGCAGTATCATTTCTAAATATTTCAGTTACATTTTCTTGAATCCTCATAACGGTTCTGTGACTTAGTGGCATGATCCCTGGTTTATACATGAGGACACTGAACACGGTGGTGCCCCTTCCCAAGCCACCTCGCAGACAAGTTGCAGAGCCAATATTCCGATGTTGTGCGATTGGGAGCAGCTTCGAGTAGTTGCTAGATGAGGGCTGGCTTATTAGGAATCTCCTGGGAGCATATTAGATGGAGAGGTTTCTAGGCTATATCTTCAGATTGTAGTATGTGGGGTAAGGCCCCCACATTTGCATTTTTTTACCAACAAATCAGGTGATTCTGATTCAAAGTTTGATGGCTGGGAACCCTCATAGTCCCCACCCCTCCACAGCACAGACTGGGGTAACGTCTCTTATTCCCCACTTTGGGCTCAGACACTGGAATGTTTCTGTCTGATTTTAGCCCAAGCATAGAGGCGTGGGTGGGCGTCATCTTGAAGCTAAGATTCAGGCCTTTGTGTGTGCCTCCTTGCCATCCTTCCTTCTCCGCGTAGGGTGTCCTGCACTCTCCAGCGACATGGGAAGGAGACGGCACTCTTGCACGCCAGGCAGACAACCAGACCACCGACTGCTCTCCCCACTCCCTATCCCCAGATCAGCAAAACAATGTGGGGCACCAAAACCATAATGATCTTGATTATATTTCCACCAGGGATCATAACTGCAATTTCAGGCTGGCGAGAACAGATACACACTAAGTGCAGAGAAGCCCAGCGGAAGTTCAGGTTGCAACACTCCTTTTGGCCTCGTTGGAGGTCATGGTGGGCATGTCCCGGACCTTCCCCAGAATGCCTTTCAGATGGTCCTTTTAGGGGCCAGCAACTCCTGAGCGTTCCCCCTTTGGTTCTGCATAGCTGGCTTGTTCCTGGGCCCATGTGGCAGCAAGATCAAGGCCAAGGAGCTTGGGGATCTGAAGGAGAGGGTGCCATCTATTGTTGTCTGAACACCAGAAAACCACTCACTTTCTTTCCCTCCCATGCCCCACCTTCCTCAGCAGGTGACTGGAGGGTGCAGGTGGCTAGGGTATGAAAGCAAAGGGCTAGGGTATGAGGCCATCTTTTTCAGGGAAGTGCCCTGCCCTTGAGCAGTTTACATAATGGGATGCTGTGTGATGTCATGCAGTGCGAGCTATGGAGTTGCTGGATACATGATTTGGGACAAACTATTTGATTTCTGCGTACCTCCTCCCTTTGACTGTTACCAGCTGCCTGACCTTGGACTTGGTGCTTACCCCCAGTTTCCTCATCTCTGAAAGAGGAATGACATTACTTACCTCTCAGAACCAGCCAATGTCCTTTTCCCCTCTTCCACCTCTCTTTGTCTCCCCCGACCCCCACCTGCTCCATCCTGCCCCATTAAGATGTTGGAAGCACAGAGGAAGAAAAGAATTCCACTGGCATTTTCAGGTTACATCTACTCCTACCCTTTAGAAAACTCTGCCATCAGTCATCAGCCAATCAACTGAGTAGATAATTTATGAATGTGGGATGTTAGTGCCAGTGTGCCAGGCCTGGTGCCATCTCTAGAGGAACCTGCAATTAGATTTGATCAAATATATGCACAGTAAAAGATTAATAACACTAGTTATAAATGCCAACTAAAGGATTCTATTTCCCTATAGCGGCTGCCTTCTGAGAGTTTGCAGTCTGCTTAAGAAACTAATCCCATCCCCAGAGACAGCTGAGCATCTATTGATGAGTGTTTGTATGATGGATCTACACGAAGGGGGCAGATGCTGAGTTATAGGGAGACAGAGCTTCCTGAAGGCTGGGCTGACCAGGATAAGCTTCCTGGAAGCGATGGCACTTGATCTGTGCCTTGTGAGGAGGATGGATTCGGAGAGGGAAGAAAGAGGGAAGAGGGGATGCTAAGTGGCATGGGATCGGGAAGCTGGGAGCCACTCAGTACCACACAGAACTCCCTCAACACTCTGGGCTTTTGAGATTTCCCCATGACAGCAAATTGGTTTCCCCTTTAGATGAGAGGAGGAGAGGAAGCAGAGATCTTTTCTTTAAAAAATATGTTTTTATTGATTTTTAGAGAGAGAGGGATAGAGAGATAGAAACATCAGTGAGAGAGCAACATTATCAATTGGCTACCTCTTCACATCCCGAGTCTGCAAACCGATCATGTGCGCAGACTGGGAATCAAACCAGCAACCTCCTGGTTTCTGGGTCGATGCTCAACCTCTGAGCCACTCTGACCGGGCAAAGCAGATATGTTTTGACATGTGATGTTTTCAGGGGGAAACTGTGATAGTGTTTTTCTCATGAGAACTAGCAAATAAGAGGATACACCCCTGACTCCAGGGAGGAGAGTGAGGGCCCAGGGGAGAGGAGGGCGGCAGGGAGAGAAGGAGGGCCCCGAGGAAGCCATAGGTGCCGAGCCTTGGCCGCAAGAACACCGTGTTCCAGTTCCAATCTCACTGTGAGCATAGTAGTCCGTCATTCATCACTTACAAAATGTAAAAGCTTAATTGTATCAGGCTTTACAGCTCAGAGGGGATTAAGACCAAAGACGGATTTACAATATAGCGTGCCTCTCTCCGTCCCCCTGCGGCTGTGCAGCAGCTAAGATTCAGGTGTGATGCGGAGAATTTAGTGCCTGGGTAACTCAGGGAGCTCTGATCAGGTCTCCGCTGTGCTAACGGGTGGGAACTGTGCCCTCACGCCCGGCTCAAGCACGGATGCTCCTGAGCTGGGTTCAGACAGTTTGGAGGCTGGGGCGATGCTTCCACCTGCACCCAGCGTCCTAACATTCAGGCATCATGCTCTTACCCTGTGTTGTTCTGCGCAGGCAGGTCTTTCCAGGGAAGCCACTTGGGGAAGCCTAACGTGTCTGGAGGAAGCTGGGTCTCCTGCCCAGTGGGAACTACATCTGTGTGCACTGAGTCTGTGACAGCAGCAGGCTTCAGCGAAAGATGCCCAAGTTTGAACATGAACAGAAAGCAGCCAGGAGGCCCCGTTGTTATAGGATAGATGTATTAACCTTTTGCACTCGGATGTCGAGATTAAAATTACTCTTTGAATGTATCAATAATTTGAAATATAAAAAAAATCCAAATAAATAAGTTTGTATGAAAAGAAACTCCAGTTTTTTATTCTACTGCCGCGCTTTGTAAAATCTGGGGTATTTAAAAAATTAAATCCCAAGTAGAATAAAGGAATCGAGAAAAAAGCAAGCAAGTGCAAAGGGTTAAGCCAGACTGCAGAAATGAGCATTTTATGTGAATTTATGGAAAGGCTCAAGCCTGAGCTTGAAAAAATTATCTCTCCTGGCCCTGTTGACCTAATTATTTGGGGTGTTGTTATCAGGACTAAACATATATGAGCAGTACTCATGAGTAACCCTTGTGCATGCTAGTGAATAAACCAGTGATCTTGAGCTATGAACACCCTTCGCTGAAGGCTACAGAGGCAGGAAGGTCAGGGAGGCAGTCCAGTTGGAAATGGGATGGATGCTATGCTACGGCTTGACTTGATGCTGGGTACTCACAGCCAACACAGAGCTTACGTTTCTGATTAGTAATAGTAAAGCTTTCTAAAATGCATTCATTCACGTTTTAGACCAATGTCGATTGCCCATATCAAAGAATGTAATTATTTTTAAGTTCAGGTGTCTTCAGTGGGTGTGTTAGTGGAGATCATTGTGAGTGTGAGTATTTGAGGGTTGGCTGTTCTGAAGCCTTCTCACTCCACCTGTCAGAACTGGAATCTGAATAACAGCTCCATGAGGGTTAATCACAAATGATGTCCATTTCCTTGTTGCTCAGCCTTACAAATCCCTCCGTTTCATTTTTTTTAACTAGATGTTTCCATTTTGAGAGCCTATCATTTTGTTTGTTTGTTGTTGTTGTTTTTGTTAATCCTCACCCCAGTATATTTTTTTCCATTGGTATTTGGAGAGAGTGGAAGGGAGAGATGGAGGGAAGGAGGGAGAGAGAGAAAAACATCGATGTGAGAGAGACACATTGATTGGTTGCCTCCCACACATGCCCCTACCGAAACCTGCAACCCAAGTACGTGTCCTTGACCAGGAATCGAACCTGAGACCCTTCGGTATGTGGGCCGATGCTCTAAACCACTGAGCCACAACAACCAGGGCTCGGGAGCCTAGCATTTTTTTAAAAATATATTTTATTGATTTTTTACAGAGAGGAAGGGAGAGGGATAGAGAGTTAGAAACATCGATGAGAGAGAAACATCGATCAGCTGCCTCCTGCACACCCCCTACTGGGGATGTGCCCGCAACCAAGGTACATGCCCTTAACCGGAATCGAACCTGGGACCTTTCAGTCCGCAGGCCGACGCTCTATCCACTGAGCCAAACCGGTTTTGGCGAGCCTAGCATTTTTAAATCAAGGCTCCTAAATGTGAATCTTTTTCATTCTCGCCCCTCCATCCTAAAGGTCTGGTTTCCCAAAGCCCAGTGTTTACATCTGCATCTACTCTGATTACAAGGGTGGCTCTGGGTAACTGGAGAGAGGTGGGCGCTTTGGGGGGCTGGGTATGGAAGGCACACTGAGCCCTGCCTCTCTGGCCTCGCCCACCTCACTCCGGCCCCAGGCCATGCATTTGCATATTCTTCATGAACAAAGTAGAAGGTGCACACGCTAGGACAGGTTTCCATGCTTAATTCACACTAGCAGCAATCTTTCTAGGCCAGGGGGCTGATTTAGTGGCAAGAACAATTCATTTCCCTCTGGGTAGGTAGAAACAGTTGGACTCTAATTCTTAAGAGCCTTTGCTCAGGAACATCTGGGTTGAAACTACTATAGTTAACAGACGATGTTGGCAGTAAAAAGAAGGGGGGCTTTGTATAATGTCATTGTCAAATTGGACAGACCTCTACTTAATAATTACCAAGAAAGCAATCGAACTAGTTATTACAACAGTTTTATTGCAGATTGCTGGTTTAAAACCTTTCGTGTCGGTGGCATTTTTTTCTTAAAAAGAAAAAAAAAAGAGTCGTTTCTATTCCCCTGTAATTACTTTTGCAGCCAGCGACAACTTTCTGCATTGGACACATTTTATTTTTGAAGTCAAGAGTTGAATTCTTGCTAACTTATGGCTGATTTCATCCTGTTTATCACTCTAGGAGAGCTTTCGTACTTCTCTCTTACCCTGCCTCACCCTCACCCTCAGCATCCTTTCTCACCACGCTGTCCGGGGTACATTTAAACACGGAAGCCTGAGTAAGGCCAGGGAGTGACTAAGGATTAAATGAGCAAAGCCCATTTTGCTTTACCAACAATAATGGTGTCGAATGATGCAAGTAAAACATTTAATCTCAGGACATCCATTTTGGGGAGTCTGCAGGCACATTCTTAGGAGCGAACCCCTTGTGATAGTTTGTAGAGGGTCCCAAGGAGAAATTGCTGTCCGTATCTTAGATTTGTGCTTACAGCAGTGCATGGTGGGTAGAAGGCAAAAATTAGATTCCCAGAGCACATCGCTGCTGTTATTTCCTTCTGCACACCCCCACCCCGATCTGTGTGCTTTTAAAGAATAAGACACGTTAAGAAGCATCTTGTTTCATGATTCTGTACTCACTTCCAAGCCTTCTCTGCCTAAACGAGACTTTCCCAGTTTACCACTTTATCTCTTCTGTGTTATTCCAGCCACTTGTGAGGTTCTGCTCCCCATTCTTTCATACATTTATTTAATCGGCATTTATGGGAGGCTTATGCTTTGCACTTTGCAAAATGCCAGGGAGATAAAGCTTGCGTCTCACACAGAAAAAACTCAGTCTAGAGGGCAGAGAGATGTATAAATCAAGGATTACCACACCAAACCACACCCATTCCCCTGTTTATTGGCCTTCATCTGCTTTTCCCCACTGGACCTCCAACAGGGGCTGCACCTCTGCTGAGCCTTCAGCCTAGTATCCTGACATTGGCCGGCTCTCTGTGGCAGTGTCTAATGAAAAACTGTGATTTTAACAAGGGAGACACAATTCTGCTAGCAGTGTAAATAGTAAGTTACCCAGTGTTGATATTTTGCAAACATCCAGGTGATGCTTTTCGAGCGGGGGTTAAAATCTTTGATGCCTGTAGGGGACAGTGAGCAGCAAAGAGTGAACAGTGAGGTCTGAGACAATAGGGAGTGGTGGGGACTGTGGCACATTGGAGAGCATATGTCCCATCCAATGGGGCAAGTGCTTTGAAGCTCCAATCTCTGTAGTCATAGGAAATGTAGTGTCAGTGTGGCCATATCTTATTTGTCCAGGAAAGCCAAAAAATAGTTTTTATATGAAATCACCTGTTGGTATCTAATGCCAGTTAAAAAACAAAAAATGATGTGCTGACCAAACAGAGCATGTCTGCACATCGGGCTTCTGGCCACCCCTTCATTTCCTCTGCTTTGATGAGAAACATCTGTGCAGCACTCTGCGTTGAGACTTGATTTCCACTTTTGACATTTCTATATCAAAGTTGTTTAACCTTGAACAAATTGTTTAATTTCCACTTTCAGCTTTTCTATATAAAGGCCATTGGACCTTGAGCAAGTTGCTTTCCTGTCTTTGGACCTCAGTTTGTCATCTATACAAGGAGAGGAGGATCAGCACTCTCAAAGGGGCTTCAAAATCTGTGGTTGTGGCACTGTTTGTATGTAATCACTTCATTTACATCACTCTGTCCCCCTCCTCTTTGTCCCTTTGGCCAGTGAGCAAAGGCATGTCTTGGGTCAAAGGGCTTCTTAAAGAGAGGCTTCTATAAAGTAGTATAGGATTATCTGAGATAGGGATTGGTAAGTTATGAAAGAGGACTCAGAGATCTGCTGGCAAACATCTGCTAGGCTACGAAGGTGCTCAAGGCTACATAGATTTTATCAACTTTTCTGCATTAGAAAGCTCCTTTCTTTGTATATCTAGTTGGTAAATGATATCATAGTAGCTTAAAGATATTATTTATTATCACTATGAACCATTTCTTCCCTTCTCACCTGTAGGATCAGGCTGTTAAAGCAATAAGGATCTTTGATCTCATGAACTACCAGAGTCCCAAATCAGAGTGGTCGTTGCTCATAGAATATCAGCAAATTGGCCTCTTCATGATTGTGCTAAGTTAAGATCAGACTTCTTGAGCTTTTGGCACTTAGCTGATATTTACATTAGAAAATGGTTACTTAATCTTAGTAATTTGGTTCAACAAATACTGCATAAGCCATCTGATATTTTAAACAGCTTAAGCTCCAGAAGTAACAGCCCCATAAAAGGTACACGTTAGTGGTGCTCTATGGGACGTAAATTAAGAAGAGCATTTTTCCAGCTGTACTTGGGCTGGTGTTTCAGCAAACTGTAATCAGCAGACATTAGAGTCTGCTGGCAGGAATCAGAAAACCTGCAAATCACTGAGAGCACCGGCACGCCTGCCTGGAAGTGGTCCTTTGAAATCTGACTGTCTGTTGAAAGCCATATGGAGGACCATGACCTCACAAGCATGAATGAGCAATTGGTCTTATTCCACCAGAGAGCATGAGGCCTTTATCGGTACTTTACCTGTAAGTAACACATCCAGCGCATCTGATTAGGGCACCTTGCTATTTAAAACCAACCCAAGGCTTCCCAAAATGCCACTTGGAATAAGCTGCAGACTGCTTGTCAACAAAGTCTTCTAACCTTGCTCCCGCCTGGCTTCCTGACCCAGTCATTATCACAGTTGTATCGCTGGTCCTCAGATACCCCAAGTCCTTCCTGCCTCAGGGCCCTTGCACTTGCTGTTCCTACTCCCTAGGATGCTCTTTCCCAGATCCTCTCATTGCCTGCTTCTTCCCATCATGCTCCAGGGCCCTGTGATCTAGTGGCACGTCTTCAGAATGGTCCTCCTGGACCATCACAGATAACACACTCTTCCAGTTACTCTTCATTTGCTTAGGGGTTTTATTTTCTGCAGAGTCCTTGTCTTCATCTGGGAATTTATTATTAATTCACTTATATATTTTCTTATTGCCTCTCTCTGCCAACACACATTTTTCTAGGGATGAAGATGTATATCTGGCAAGTAGTAGGTGGGGACCTTGGCAAGTTACATGAGCTTTTTGAGCCTTTGTTTCATCACCTGTAAAGTAGAGATATCCATCGAAGTCTGAGTAACTGGGCTGATATCTCCCTCTGGGGGATATTGTGGGGACTAAATGAAAAAGCACTGAGAAAGGCCATGCCCTGTGACCCAGCATATCCTCCCCCTTACAATGCTGGAGCCAAATCACCATCAAGTCACTTCCCCGCCTATCAGGAAACCATTGCTTTATTATACAAAAGTATTTGGAACGTAAGTGATAATGCCCATTGTAGAAACACAATTATACAGAATAATTTTTTTTATTTATGTGAGCTTTCATTTCTCTGAGTATATAAATATGTTGTCACCTAATTGTATCATGTTATTTACATATTTGTATCCATATAATATTATTTGTTGATCTTATACCTTAAGATGGTCTTCAAAATGTCACTTTGGCCCTGACCAGTGTGGTTCAGTTAGTTGGGCATTGTCCTATACACCGAAAAGTTACTGGTTCAATTCCCTGTCAGGCACATGCTCAGGTTTCAGGCTTAATCCCCAGTAGGGGGCATGTAGGAGGCAGCTGACCAATGCTCGCTCTCGCATCAATGTTTCTCTCTCTGTGTCCCTCTCCGTTATTCTCTCTCTAAAAATAAAATCAATAAAAATATTTTAAAATGTCATTTTGAATGCTAATGCATTCCATATTGCATCATACATTTTGCCTTGTTACTGCATATTTAGGTTGCTTTCAATTCTTTTTGCTCTGTATAAATACTACTACCTTGAACATCTTTACGCAGAAAATATTTTACAGAACCATTTATTATTTTCTTAGAATTGAACCCCAGTAAGTGTAAATCACTTATTGAGCTTGTCTGTATCGGTGGTTCCATGTGCTGTACTGTGGGGAATTCCAAACTAGTCCAGATCTCTTACAGAACTTCTGCTGGTTGAGGAGACAAAATTCAGATACATGAAGGCACAGCCAGTGTTAGGTTGACTAAGGGCTGGATGATGTGGTTGCAGACAAGGTGCTGGAGGAGTTCTGAGAATAGAAAGAAAATCAGAGGGCAGCGGTAGCCACAGAAGACCTACAGGGAAGATGGGGTTTGATGTGGGCATGGGAGAGCGGTGAGGAGAGAGGAGAAGATGTTCTGGGGGCAGGATCTGCATCAGTGAAGGCACCGAGGGAGGAAGAAGGTGGCCTCAAAGCAGCCCGAGCGGCAGGCAAGAGCCGCGGGCAGATGAGGTGGGACAGCTTGGCTGGAGCCAGGAGTGACGGTGCCACAGTCATGTGCCGGGCACTTACACGGAAGCTAAGGATTATTACCATCATTCCGAGCACACAGGGGTCTGCTCGGAACAACAACATAAGCCATTTATACAAAAGACCAAAATGGAATCCAAATAACAGGTCCAGCTGCTCCAAAAACCTCCCTCCCCCTGCAGTTAACATTTTACTACCCAACCGAGAAACTAATGAATCTGGCCCAGCACAGATCCCCAGACACCAATTCCTGCTTGGGTCTGTGTCTAGACATCTAGACCTGAGTGCAATTTGCACTTTGAACATTCAGCGCCTTATCGCTTGCAAGAAATCAGCTTTAATGGGGAAGCGGGAGGCGTCCCTCCCAGCCCCGTCCATTTGGCACAGCGACTGTAGAATGAGGCTCCCTTGGTTAACGACTGGATTAGGAGATGAAAGGGTCATAACCGTGTTGGCTGTGTGGCCCTGGTCCTTCAGAAGCACTGACTGGGAGGTGTCTCCATCTCATTGCAGGCTGTGTTTTGTGAAGCTCAAGCTCCTAATGATAGCCATCGAGTACAAGTCCGCCAACCGAGAGAGCCGGTAAGTTTGCTGCGAGGCCGCGGCCAGCTCACATTGATGATGGTGAGCATGCATCCTGGGAGCGTTCAGTCCACTTCTCTGTCTTGGGTATTATTTACTTGCTTGGGAGCCTGAGGCAACACCTCTCAGACCCTAGGACACATCTCAAGGCATGTTCGACCAGGCACTGGCGTCTCTATCCCAGACCCGCCGGGCCTTGAGAGTGTTCCTCCAGGGAAAGGGATGAGACCAGCCCTCCAGCCGATGGTGCCAACTTTTCCTTTTCAGCTCTGCATAAAAGTGGGGTCAGACACTGTCCTCTTACCCCCTTTTACGGTTGTGAGCACAAAGCAGGTGGACCTGACCTCATTGCCAGCAGGCAGGGGGCAGGGCCATGATGGGAGATACGAGCTCTCTTGATAGCTGGATTACAAGCAGCCTATTGTGGACCATATGTGCTTCTCCCGGTGCAACCGAAATCCAGGTGGCAGCATATCAGCTTCATGTAAATTAGCCGGGAGAGCAAGGCGCAGAGGCAGGAGCCCTCTTTATTTATTTATTTTGCACGTAATTACGTGCAAATGAGACCGATGAGGCACTGGGTCTGGCTGAAACAGATAACACCCCAGTCAATAGATGAGTTCACACTGGAAGAAGGAGGCGTCACATTAACAAGGAATTCTGTGGATGGAGCACTGTATGCGTTACCGATAAAATAGAGATGATTTCTGCCACTCCTCTCCCCCACTTTTATCAATCATTTTGGGAGAAAGATAACTCATTCAGACATGTTCAGGCTTTTGTCCTCTGAAATGACATCCCTGGTTTGTTCCTAGTTATAGTCAGTTAGTCTTCCTAGTTGTAGTCAGTTAGACACCCTCGGACACACACCTGAATGACCGAGCAGAGTGCAGGGCAAGGCTAGAAGGTTCCTGCTATGATCATTTAAGGAGTTTCCATTATTTGGATGAATGACCCGATAAAGCCAGACCTCCAAATGTTCAGTCTGTGTCTCCATGACAAAAAACACTGGATTGTAAGCAAGTCAATCCAATGTTCTCTGTTACCTCAACCCCAGATCAGATTGCTCCACGTCAATCTGATCAAACGTTCAGCTATTAGGAAAATCCAAATCGACCAAAAGGAAGAAAAAGCGGTAGATTTGGTAGCCACGTGTAGAACATGGCTGTAGCAGTTAGCAAATATGTACGTAGACACACATATTTTTCCTGTTGGCAAGTGAAGAATATTATTTGCAAAAAAACCACTGGGAGTCCTGGCTATTTGCTGTTCAACTGATGACATGGATGTTCCTGGGACTGCCGCTTGTCCATGTTGTTGGCGATGCTCACCTGTACCTGGGGGGTTGGGGAGGAGGGTTGCAAATGATATTCTTTGTGTTGCCAACTCAGTAAATCTTTGTACAATTCAGTGTTCTCTCTTATTTGTGCATCTCTCATCAAAGTGTCCTGATGTGGGTGATGCTGAATAGCCTTTCTCAAGCATTCTGGAGTCATTTCCTAGCAAGAGACTGTACTCTGAACCTTGACCAGTCCTCTCCCACCTGCCACTCTTTGGTCCCAAGGAGGGAGAGAAACAGGCTGCTAATGGTCCCTTGTGAAGCCCTGCCCCCACTCTTAAGAAAAAGAAATCAGAGCTTTCCCGGAAGACACCATCTTTCCTTTGATGGACCCTCCAGTTAATTCGAGAATCAGAGATGTTTTCAACAAAGCCACATTTACAGATAGAGTTTTGTAGATTTTTTTTTTTTTTAAGAAAAGGGAGAAAAGAACTTGTCTGGCTTTGTTTTGGCTTTCTGTGTGCCGTTGCCAGCTTGAATTCTCAGATGCAGCTTGGTCTCAGTGTGAAGCTCATTGGTTCTTGCGGAAGAAGGTGTGTTTGAAGGAATGTAGATCATGCCTGTGAGAAAACACAGGGATTATCAAACACAGTACCCATGTCTCCAAGAATCGAGTGTTTGACCCTCCTGAGATGATAACTTGGATTTTTTTTCCTGCATTAAAACATTTCCCATTTGCTTTCCTCTCACACTTTTGAAGCGACCAGGTGTTAAAATCCGAGAGCCCTGCTCCTCTGTCCACCCCAGCGCCCCAGCCTGTCCTGAATGACCTTGTCCTTCCACCCCATGACACTGTTCTCATGCTTTGCTGAAAAACCTTGTTTTCACATGTACCCTTCAAATAATTTGAAACAAAGGTTTTATTCCTTCTTTTCCTTCTGGTGTCAATCAATTTACTATCAAATTGTTTGATTTTAAATTCTTTTCTTGTCGTTTTGCAGAAGCCGAAAGCGGTATGCACTCTTCGTTAACTTTCCTCCCAACCTCCACCCTCTATCTTCACTTCTAACCACAGGACTAACTATTTGTCAAGAATTCAGGAAGATAGAGATTATATATATGTGTATATAATCTCACTCCCTTGTCAGTATATATAGATATATATTTATATATAATTATATATGTATATTTATATATAAATCCCTCTCCAACTAGGGGACATAAAAATTGAAAGTAGCACATTGCTTTTCTTGTTTGATTTGTTGATTCTTTTGGATGACGCACTAACTTCTTTGCAGGAAACCTTAAAAAAAAAACCCAAAAGACACAATCCTGTTTTGTCATGGCACCAATGATGGGAACAAATCTATTCAAGTTGAAAAGGAGGACGCTTCTCTCCAGCCCTCGGTGTCTGTTTCTGTCCTGTCCTGATGTGTCGTGGTGTCCACTAGACTCTGGTTCCATTTGTCTGCATCCCACACCCACATTCCCAGTGACCCCCCGCCTCCTTCTGTCCACTTCCCAGTTGGTAGAGCAGAATTCGTGTCCTTTTATCCACAAAACAGAGACCAAGCCCTTACACTTACCTCTTTTTCCTTACACTTATTTAGATGATCAGATTTTGCATATGTATTTCTTGGGCAGTACTCTGATGAGTACTGTCTATTGAGATGAACTCAGGGCTTCTGTTTTTCTGAGTGTATTTGGGCATATTTCTTAATATGAAGTATCGCAACATTCACTGTGTGACCTCACCTGTTTTGCTGCTGTTATATGTTGCATGAAGCATGACCGGATCCTCATCGATAGCTTTTTTTGTTTTTTACCTTTTTGGGTTAATATTTCCAGTGCAGCTTCTTCAATGTGTTCTCTATCTAAGGGCGTGTTGTTGAAAACATACTGTTGAGATGCCTCCTTATTCATCTTCTCAAGAGTTGTTTTTCTCTGTGGTTGTAATCACTGTCACATGTTTGTTTTGTAGTGTGTGTGTGTGTGTGTGTGTGTGTGTGTGTGTGACTCTTTCCGAAGTCAGGTTCTCTGTGGTTTTGTGAGTAGATGTGTGAAAATAGAGGTGGCTTCCTGTCAGTTCGGTATTATTGACATGATCCAACTGCGAGAAGTTACTGCAACACTTTGCATCGCCAAAGGGCCACAGTGGTTGCACCTGTGCTGTTGGCTTTGGCCTTGGAGTCCTTTTATCATGTGGTGAAGGCATGTTGTGATGTAGGCATGACTTGTTCTAAAGTGTACTAGAAAGCCACTTGGGTTGTTCCCAGACCAAATATCCAGCATTGTCCTTGCCAAATGAACTATTTCTTCTCCCTTCCATTCGGCCACTATTTTCCTTATGTGCAAAATCTATTTGGAAATGCCATTTCTAAAATTATTGGGATGGAATCAGGATAAACATGTCATTGGTGGACCTCAGTGGAGGTCACTTGAGTCTGACCGACTGGGAGCAATCTTTATGATGCTGTCTCTGTGTAAGTGCCCTGGGCTCCAGTGTGCTGAGCATGGAATCCACACCGTGGAATGTGTGTGTGTCTAGTTGTGTGGGACTCCGGCAGCATATATTTTAACACCCAGAAGAAATGAAAAGTTCCAAAAAGGCAGCAAGAGTTGAGAATTGGGGTTTCTGGAGGCTGTGCCCTAACACAGCCCCTAAACTGCCAGGTAGCTGTACTCCCTGAGATGGGAACCAGTTGGTTCAAACAAAGTCCCACCCAACAGCAATCGCACATGGCCTTGTGTGGTCAAAGAGGCCACTTTCAGTGGCATGATCCCTTTGGGCCCGGCATGAAATGAAGTCCTACATGGTTCTTATTCTCTTGTTCTAGGTAATGAAGTCCCATTAGCTTTCTAGATTCAGATATAATTGCAGTGTTACCAAATACAAAGTATGCTCTCATGAATGTGATATGTTTGTAATTGCTCAGGGAATGGTACATTACACCTACCAGAAACTAAGTGGGGAGGAAAGAGACTTACACCTGTCATATTTATCCATAATGGAGAAGAGTTTCCTTTAAAAATATCTCTTTCAGTAGAATTACTAATCATGGGTTGTCTCTCAAATCAGCAAACAAGTGAAGTTCATGGTAATTGGAGGAGAAATAACACGATGCTTCCCAGTTGTTATACATAAGTGGTGGAGAAAGGGAAGACATCGTTTTGCCCTATCAAGCCCCAAATCTTCTCCCTAACCCAAGTTCAGCAAGAGATGCACAGTGAAATGCACTGCAGCTTGAGACCTGGCTCTCCCTCCCCTCCCGAGGGCACCCGGCAAGCAGTGTTTCCCAGCGCACTGAGCCCTGCTAGCCAGTTTCAGGGGAATGTGTCTTACGTTTAAGAACATATTTCAGATCTAAGTGAGTGGTGTTTTCAATATTGAAATCAATTGCTTCAACTCCCCGTGTGCCTAGCTATTTATTATATTTGTATATTTGCATATTTATGCTTAATGTCTCTGGGATATTGTTAGCTCACTTGCCACCCCCCTAGAAGAAGTGTGGTCGTTCCTCCCATAGGCCTGGTGGGAACTGCAGGTGGGCCTTTGAAAGATCAGCTGTGACTCCTTTTCTCCTTAGTAGAGAGGGAAAGCCACACTTTTGGAACTAAGACCAATGACTTAGGTTTTTTTACTCATTACTATGAAAAGTGCCTATTCCATGCAGGGTTCTAAGCTGGCTGCTATAAGAAACTAATTTATAAAAGTAAATAAAATATGATCATGCTTTTCACTCCTTTACACACCTATGAGTTCCCTACAAAAGATGTCTATTTATTCCATATAGTGAGCGAGGAGCTGAGGAATAAGTCTAGATTCAAAACTAGTCTGAGAGCAAAAGAAAAAGAATAAGAATCCTTGGGGAAGAGACCACACCAACCCTCGGCCTCCATCTATCACTGAACCTTTTCAGTGGAAATTAACAAATCATAGAAGGAAGAGGATAATTTATAGGGTCCTTGGAAATCAGGGCACGTCCATCCCGCCAAGAATATGTCCCTATTGGAATTCTGCTAATTGATAGATGGACTTTTTTTCTTAGAGATTTTTTTTGATTCTTCACATGACACATCTTGAAGTTTATCTCTGTCTGATAAGCTAGTGAATTAGACAGAATTGGAGCCAGAGACTGATTTAAAGTGATGCCTAGGGAATGAGACTTTTGGCCATCATCAGGACACACAAACTTAACATTGGATATTTTAAGACATCAACGATCTTTGGAAAGATTTACATATTCCCATTAGGAGCTCAACAACACATTCTAAGGATAGCAGGCCCTTTGTAGGAGCAAAAAAAGTTACTTCTGTTTCAGATGCTTATCTTTTTATATTTTCAAGAAGATGAGGATCAGTACTTCAAACTTTCTAGATTTGGAATGTGTATAGAAGACTTAATGTCTGAAATATCAAAAACAGAGTAATATATTTCCTCAAAGAGTCTTTGAAACCATGTGCCCTTACACAGGGAGTAGTGTATACAGTGGTCTCTGGGTCAGGCTAGCGTGCTTCTCTACCAAACCCTTAAATAGGCATGCAATCCAGCCCAGAGAGCCTCTTTATGTATCCAGATGTCTTTCCTTCATTATCTCAAGAGCTGGACACACTCTTTCAGCCACATGCACCATGTAGAGATGATTTAAAGCCTCCCAGTCCTGACCGGAAGAGAACAAGAGGACATTCTGGAGTCACCTGGTCAGTGATGTCCTTGGAGGTCCTTCCAGTGTCTTATACAATCAGCCATACAGTTTAAGGAACAGAGAGCTACTCTACTGTGTAGCCAAAAGCCAGCCCAAGTTAGCCCATCTACAGGTACTGCACAGGAATACAATCTCTCAGATACTATGGTCAGTGCAAAGGTCTTTCAGTGCCCATAGGTCGTTTCTTAGCACCAAGGACAAAATGGGAGCTGTGAGGCTGTGAGAGACGATTTGCTTCTCAGGTGCTGTAATCACCTTGCTACTATTAATCGTGACTTGTGTATTAAGGATTTACTATGTAACAGTCACTCAGCACGTAGTATGGGCTTTAATTTTCTTGGCAGTACCCCATTTTTCAGATGAGGAGAGTGAGGCTTAGCACCATCCACATGCTCAAGGCCGGGACCCGAGGCTATAGGCCTGACACGTGCACCTGAGTACTGGTATTCAACCACTAGCAGCAGCAACACTGAGATCTGAACACAGATCTGTCTTAGTTCCGTACCTGAATCTTTCCTCTCCACCCTCAAACTTGACTAGGGCAAGTGGAAGGCGTAATAAATTATCTCAACCTGCCGTCTGTGGAGTGACAATCCCATATTCTTACTGTAGGCCAGTTGTTAGAGAACAGAGGCAAGGAAAAGAGACTTTTCATTGGCAGGAACCTTGCTATCACCTCCATGGCATAGTGGGGTTGACCATCGAAGTGCAATTTCTGAAACATGTGATGTAAAAAAGGGGAAGCAGGTTCTGTGTGAGGCTGTGTTGTGCATACATGTCACCAAGACATTGATGCCTGTCAAATTTCCTCTTTGAATTGTGTTGCTGAAATCATGATAGGATTTGTTTTTCACCAGGGAAGCTTTTTAACACTCTTAAATGAATACATGTCTACTGGTAGAATTTTCCAATTTTGAGGAAGTAGCTCCTTTAGAGCCCAGAAGTACCTGGAATTTTTCATTATGTCCTTGTCCATTTTTCTAAAGTGCACAGTTAGTTCTTCACCCTGTAACTTCACCAAATCATGGGCAGGATGTGTTCCATGTCATGGGGCCAACTGAGGAAAAGCTGATGATTCCATTGAGAATGGAATATCCTTTTGGCTTTTTTTTCCCCAACAATAAATGATAAAAGGAAGAATAACCAGTAGACATAGAGCCTTCGGTGCATTATGTCCCTGAAGACTATGATGATCATCATCCCCATCTTGTGGGTGAGGAAATTGAGTCCTAGAGTTGTGCTATAACTTGCCCAAGGTCAGACAACTACTGAAAGGCCATGCTGGAGCTCGGACCCAATTTCTGGTTGCAGAGCCAGGGCATAGAAGAACTGCCTTGCAGGAATGGGGTAAGAAAGTATGCCAAGTCCGGAATGCTGTCCGTCTAAAACGTTGCATTTAATGGGGAATCTGGCTAGCCTGTATCAGTTGGGCCCCTTTCTCCTCACGATCATGAAAAGTCGGAGGGTGGGCGACAAACGTGAAGCGTTGGTGGAGGGTGATTGGGAGGGATCTCTCCAGCGCTGCCCTGGGTGGCCTGCTGTTGCCTCACTGTTGTCTGGGGTTCCAGGGAAGAACAGTCAGGTCTTCGTGGACTCTTGCTATTATTTAGTGTTCATAAGAGCAGTGACACGGGATTGGTTTCCTTCTGTCAGGCCTTGTTATGGGTAATAGGGGGTGTTCTTGTGACCACAAACCATTATTTTGCAATAACGATCTACTCCGTTCTCCCAACAGAACAAAAGTTCACCTGGGTCCTTCCTGTATTGCTACAGGCACATCGCCCTGTTGCTCACAGCACTTTTCTGCAATGATTTTACCAGCAGAAAAGGATTATATGTTAATTGCCATCCTCCATTTTGATTGTTTTAGGCAGTTTAGGACTTCCTTTAGCCTGATTCCAAACATCTATTACATGAAACACCTGATTTTCAGATCATACGCCCTCCATTGTATCTGTTGCTGAATTTAGAATCCCTAAATTCCATATCCATTGAGCCCAGAGTCTCATCTCAGTCTCTGTGTATGGCATTCCTGGATTCTGCTTTTGATCTGCAGAAAATTAAATTTGTTTGTTTCATCCATTTATTAGATTAGGATACATTTATCTCTTCTGTCACTCCAGACACAACTTGGTCAGCTCATCTATTTATACCACTTTGAAATAGGACAGTGTATATTTAGGTTCATATTTCCCTGCAGGGGAAGTCTTTTTGTGGTAATTTGCATTTGTTTTCTAATTACAGTTTGCCCCAATCAGTATGTGCTAGACATGCACCTTATTCAAAGACTCTCTTACCTTTTTGTAAACGGCAGGTTGGAATCATTAAGTATTTCTGATTGCTTGCATTTTGTTTTTGTTTTTTCACTGTTCTGGTGGACCCAGTTCTTTCCACACAGACTGCACATGGAATCCACTTCCATGTCCTTATCATGTCATGCAGACGTTCTTGCTTCTGCATTGGTATGGGTGTCTTGTACCATTCCCTGCAGTGGTATGTGGTGTGTATACATGTCTGTTTCTGTATGCATATAGGGGTCCCATTAATGCTCTGTCATCTAACTGAAAATCGGTGTAGCAATAGCTTTATTAGACTAATAACACTCTGTTGACCATCAACAGCATTTTCTAAGGGGCACATTATTGGGAATTTTGCTTCAAACCAGAAGCCCATGATGGCAACCCCATTATAAAAACCTGGCCCTGAAACCTAGATTTGCTTTGATTTCTGAGTATGCCAACCTAGGACTTGAACAGCCAAGCTTTATGATGGCGTTATCCAGTTAAGTGTGTGGGACAGTGAACCTCAAGCTCTAGACGAAATCTTTGGGGACAGCATTAGACTAGTGGGCCCCCTATACAATTAACAATACCGTATAGCCTTCAAGATTTTGCACAGAACATGACCTGACAAATGTGTCTTCTTTGTTTGTTTTTGTTCACTGAGCAGTATATTAATTAATCCTGGAAACCATCTTAAGATCCAAGAAGGTACTTTAGGATTTTTCATCGCAAGTGATGCCAAAGAAGTTAAAAGGTAAGAGTTTATTTTCACCTGCCTTCCTTTTCATTCCAGCGTAAACATCTTGACCCCCTGAGGTGGCCCTGCTTCTGTATGTACAGGGCCTGAACCCCAGAACGTCCTAACAGGCCTTTGGGCATCTTCCTAACTAATCTTAGGAAGAAAGGATTGTGCTTTCAAATGTTTCCCTGGGCTCCTCTTCACATAACCAGCTCCACATCTTTGACTTAGAATAACATTTCAGAGCTAGGAGGGCCTGGTTAGCTCCTCCCTCATTTCCTAAGGAAGGAACCAGAGATCCAGAGAGCTCAATTGATTGTTTCCGGCCCCCGATGCTTGATGACCCAGAACAACATAGCATAGGACAACTGACTCCTCGTCCACTGCTCTTTACTTGAGAATTATCAGTTTTTTACTTTAAGTGCCAAATGGAATCTCTAAAGGTTTGGATTGCCATGGCCGGTTTGGCTCAGTGGATAGAGTGTTGGCCTGTGGACTGAAGGGTCCCAGGTTTGATTCCGGTCAAGGGCATGTACTTTGGTTGCGGGCACATCCCCAGTAGGAGGTGTGCAGGAGGCAGCTGATCGATGTTTCTAACTCTCTATCCCTCTCTCTTCCTCTCTGTAAAAAATCAATAAAATACATTTAAAAAAATAATAAAAAAATAAAGGTTTGGATTAATTTCAGATGAAATACTGAACTGGCCATATTCCTATTTGTGGCCTTCTAGGTAAGTGGCTGACGTCAGGGATAGCCAGGATTTCATTGGCCTCAATGGTTTATGGCACCTTTATTAGTACAGTAAACCCTCGATTTTTTAGACCTCGATTTAATGGACTTTGGATTTAATGAACAAAATTTCCGGTCCGTATGTCATATGTGAAAGTTAACACCCTGCTATTTTTAAAATGCTTTTAATCTAGAGTAGCTTATAATTTAATTAACAGGTTATATTTTTGTTATTAATTCATTGTTATTTTTTAACATATTTTACCAAATAAGCCATATATTGGAGAAAAACACTGTAGTAATTTTGTCAACATAAATAAAAATTACATATTGACAACTATATTTAAATCCAAGAGTTGCAGCTCCTAAACAACATTCGGCGAATGATTAGCCCATGATCACACCACCTCACGAGGGGTAATTGGTTCTGTTGTCGCATGGTGTGACTTTCTGCAGCACTTTTAACACATGTCAGCCCATGTTCCTATGTGCGCTAAGCCACACCCCAACCCCCAGCCGTGTACATTTGTTGACTCTCAGTGACTGGTGAACGCATGCATTTACTAGACCTATTGAGTTTAATATGTGGCCCTGTTTTGAGTACCAGGCACCAGGCATTGATGAACTCATTTCCTCCTTTCAACAACTTTATGAGACAGCATTACTATTCCTATTTTACATATGAGGAAACTGAGGCACAGGTTGGTTAACTAACTTGCCTAAGCCACACTGCTCGTTTAAAGCCAGGATTTAAAACCAGGAAGTCTTACGTTCCTAATTATTTGCCAAGACTGAGCCTGACACGCTGAGCACAGAACTATGATGTTTGACAGCTGGTGCTTACTCATCATGCACTCTTGCACACTAGCCACCAGTCATAACAGCTTTCGGGGGGGTGGGGAAATTCGGTGGAAAAGCAACAACAACAACAACGACAATTTAAACCGAGCTATCTAATGGCTTAAATTTACTTCTGCAAAATTCCCATTACGCAGGCGTGAGGGAGGAAAACCTCTTTATCCGATTCAGGATCCCCACTGTCTTAGGAGTACCCCAAGAACTGGGTCCACCTGAGAGGAACCTTGGGCGGGGGAATGGGACTGAACACTCTTTTCGTCCTCTGGAAGAGAAGGTTGTGCTCACGGCCAGACGGAGCTACAACGCCGGAAGCGGCATCTCAGGGCAGGGGGCTGAGGAGCACCGCAGGTAGAACATGAGGCTCCCATTTGTGTAATTCTATTTCCTGTTGCATCTCTCACTAATGAATGTCACAAATACCAGACCGTCCAAAAAACAAATCACCTCCTCTATTGGGGAGCGCAGTGTGTCTCATTTCAGTGCTTTATGGTCTTCACAAATACATGCTGACACAATCAGCTGCGCCGGCCTGTAATTCCCGGGCTGCGTGATGTGTCAGAGCAGAAGCTGTCAGTTAGGGGACTGCAAATAGATGAAGACTGCAGAAAGCCACAGAAGGGCTTTGGAGATCTGAATGAAACTAAACAAGTTTTGTGCAGATGGAAAAGTAGATTATGATGCTCTCGTATTGAGGTTGCACCCTCTGCTGCAAAAAAGCAACAAAGGAAGTTAACGGATTCTGGTTTAAACTTTCGGATGTAGTATTTTAGGGGAGAAAAAAAGAGGATGAGACCATCTGATTCCAGTTTTAACGAGGTCACTCTGGGAGAAGCATTTGGGCCCTTGTCCTTTACTCCTGGCTACTAAGCATTTTGCTTTTTAAGTAACCTTCCCGTAGTATTTAATGTGGGAGTCACAGAATGGTGCCTCATTGGCTCAGTTTGGCTTATAGACATGATTTGAGCCACAATTTAAAAAAACACACAAATAGTTTCCAAGCTGAATAAGTCCTAATCTTATATAAAAATCCCTATTTATTGGAGTCTCCTGAAAAACATGCAGATCCAACATTACTGAGCAACATTCATTCATCCATCAAACGTCAATAGGGCACTCACTTCCAGGGACACTGTACTAGGTGCCAGGGAAACGATGGAAAGAAGTCCCTGCTCTCATGGGCTCCCTTCCAGGGAGGGAGAAGTACAGCTGTGTTTATTCTTGGTGCAAAGCATTCATGCAGCTGGTCACTGATTTAGATTGAGTGTAAGTCAAGGTGGCTCGGAGCAAGTGACGATAGAGCAGAGATTGGGGTGATGGGGAAGAATCCATCATGCAGAGATCTGAAAGGAGGAGGAGACATGATGGGAATAAGTTTGTTGTGTTCAGGGAACTGAAGGAAAAAGAGGGTGTCTGGGGGAGTAGAGTGGTGAGGTGAAGTTAGAAAGAACGGTAGGGCTAGTCCCCGAAGGACTATATTCAGAGGTTGAATTTGTTATCAAATGGAGTCATGGGAGGTTTTTTGCTGGCAGTGACGTAGTCTGATTTATATTACTAAAAGGCCTTTGCAAGTGCTCTGAGAGTCAGATGCACTGGAGCAGGAGGGGAGGCCAGGAGACTCAGAGACTACTGGGTAGATTAGGTGAGAGGTGATGGCCTGGGCTAGACGGGTGAGTGGAGGTGGTGAGAAGTAAGAGCAGTTCAGGATACATTTTGGAGAGTTCGTAGGACTCACTGATGAACTGGACATAGAAGTGAGGAAACAAGAAGGATAAAGAATGGAGCCTAGATTCCAGCTTTCCACAATTGGGTGGATGATGGTGAAACGGGAGGAGGAACATGTTGGGGTGGAAGGAATTGAAGAATTCTAATTGGGCCGTGTTAAGTAGGGTATATGGAGATGTCACAAAGGCAGTTGCCTCTAAGATTCTGGAGTTCTGGGTAAAGAGGAGGACTGGAGATGTAAATTTGTATGCTGTATCAGTGAGGGTCTAGCAAGAAACAGATGACACACTTAAAAGGAAAAAGGGGAATGTATAAAGTTGTGGGCAGAGTTAAGGAAAACCCACAAAGGATGGCAAAGTACCCAGAGTTCGTAGCAGTGGGGAGCCACTCCCAGGCCTAGTCAACGGGAAGGAGGGCTGTTAGAACGAGGCAGAGGGTGTGCTGTAGGAAAGGCTGCCTCGCAGGAGCTGTGTTCTTCCATTTTATAAGCTGGTAGCGAGGGGAATGACTCTTCTCACCCTTCAGCCTCCTGCTGGCTCCCCCATTAGACAAGCACAATGAGAAACCAGAGGACAAGGGGACCCTAAACACCAGCAGGATCCAGATCTGGTCTTGGTGATGTCAGTGGCAAGGCCCCCAGCTAAGGCTACTTGAGGAAGGGGTAGGTGAGCGGGAGAGGTCGTGGAGAGGAGAGCAGAGAGGGTTGAGGTGGGAGGAGGAGATAGGGCGTAGATCCTGAGAAGTGTACAAAGGCTCCTGGAATCCACACCCATGGATTTAAAGTGAGATCGCTCAGCAAGGTTGTTTCCCCAGCAACACTCAGCTGCTCAATGCAGGTGTGCAGTAAGGTGGGGGCTGTGAGCATGAGAGAGGCACAGGTGGATGGGGAAAACAAGGGTGCTTGCAAGGAAGTGCCACGTGGCAAAAATCAGCTGGAGCTTACATACCCTGCCCTCTCCAGTTGGGGGATGTGTCTCTAGGTCACCACAGACCCACACCTTCACCCCATTTCACTCACTAACTTTACCTGCCTGGTCCCTGTGGGGATTTTACTTTCAGAATCTAGCTTTGATTTATGAACTAGTTGTGCTTTATCTTTTCAAAGGTCTATTCAGGCTCGTCACCACCTCATCATCTCTTTAGTAGAGATGTGTTTAAGACCTTGGACACTGGGAATAGACTGTGTGGATTTGAATCCTGGTTCTGCCACTCAGCTGTGTGACCTTGGGCAGGTGGCTTAACTTCTCTGTTCTTCAGTTTTCTTGTCTGTAAAACAGAGATAATAATCACACCTCTTTCAAAGGATTGTTTGAGGATAAAATACATTAATGCTTATTAAATGCTTAGAAGAGCACCTGGCCTAAAGTCTGTGCTCTTCAAATGTTAACTATCATTATTAATATGAGTAGGAACATCAAATGGGGGGGCGTGAAATGGGCAAAGGACATGGAAGCACAATTGCTTCCTCCTGTCCTACACTTCCCCTTTCGAGGCAGGTCATCATTGATTGGGTTTTTAGCCACATTTCCACTGAGGGCAAACAATCAGCTTCCTTTTAATTTTTTGTGAAATAGAAGAAACCTGGCATTTGAGGAAAGAGTAGATGAGCTATTAGGGTGGAAGGAGCACGGGGCTTGAATCTAGAAGGCTTGTGCTGGCCAGGTTCCAGTACAGGATGGCTGTAGGCAGTTAGGACACCTCCTCCATTTCTCAATGAGGACACCGAAACCCAGGGATTTGGGCTGCAAGATCTCAGATCTCTTCCAGATCAAAAGTCTTAGCAGTGGTTTCCAAATATGCCAGTCCTGCAAAAAACATGAAAAGGAACCTGGGAATAAAGTAGTCAAGAAATGTGTTTATTTCTTTATAGCGCTGGTCAAGGAACGGCCATGTTTATCCCTGGCATTCACCTTCGTGGTGGGAGTGGGGAAGGTGCTAGGCCAGGAGTTTTGTTAGTCCCCGGACTCAGAAGGTTGTGAAGTTGTTCCAGTGAATTTTAGTGCCTCCCAGCACTGAGAGGACACAGGCCTCCGGCCGGGGCTGTTTTTCTAGACCCTGAGCATTTTAAATAGCGCTCGGCTTTATTCTGCCTCATCCAAATTAACGTGGACATGGCCAGTGCACTTTATCATCACATATTGACACTTAAGTCAGATGAGGGGATATTCCCATTGATTGATTGCTGTCTCTGGGCCTCCTTCTACTCACCCCAACCCTATAATACCCTCTGCCCACCCCATTCCAGCGGTCAGCTAAGCTGGGCCCCTCGGTGAGAAGAAAGCCTTCAGTTATTATATGATCTCGAGGCCGGAGACTACGGGACTTGGTCCAGCCAACTTTGCAGTAAATATGGGTGATGCGATCCCAGAAGGAAATTGACAGGAGCCCCTAGACCCATCACTTTTGATTTCCCCTTTCTAATCTCCTGAAATGCAAGGACGCTCTCAGAGTGACAGGGCGGATATTTGTATTTGACTGAGGAACGCCATCCTTGTGCCCCTTTAATATACAGTTAACCAGACGGAGGATTTCCGAGACGGATTTCACTTCCCACCCCGGGCTGCTTGCCCCGGGTTCCGAGGAGCAGTCCTGAAGGCTGCGCTCCGAATGAAAGACGGGCGAGCAGACGCACGGTCACATCAGCAACCTTTCCCCCAGTTCCTTTTCAAATGAAAGTTTATTAAAAGAAGCACTAACTCAAATCACAGAGACCTGTGTTTGAAATAAATGGTCTTGCAACAAACATTTCCGTCTGTAAACGTCTAAACCTCTCAAAAGATGAAAGGCAGCGAGGGCCGGCGTGTTTCATTAATTTGGCACCACGGTGGAGGAAATGTGGTGCTCATTTCATTTGGGCGGATTATGAAACATGTCAGTTTTTCCATTCTCTTTCTCCAGGGCATTTTTTTACTGCAAGGCCTGTCATGATGACATCACAGATCCCAAAAGAATAAAAAAATGCGGCTGCAAACGGCGTAAGTAGCGTTTCTTTCCCCCATCCCTCCCTCTCTCCTTCCTTTTCCCCGAATTCATTTCCCTTCTCCTTTTCCGATTAAAGAAACACTAAACATCAAGAGCTTTCTTGAATATGTTTATGTTTCACCCAGCAGTTTAAAGAGACATGAAATAAATACCTGTCCTCGCTTTATTAGAGCAGAGGTTGAAAAATCACCACCGCCAACACCTAGGCGTAGACCTAGTGCCCTGTCCCACTCCGTCTCTAACAGGACGCCTCGAGGGGTGTCCAGGCGAACACAGTGAGTATGGTGTGCGGAGAGGAGGGCAGCTAAGGCCATGGAGGAGGGCGTTTCTGCACCGTGATTCCCAGTGGGTCTGGGAATGCCCAGGGTACAGACTGCTGGACTAGGGCAGAGAGGAAACCGCGGGTGAGGACTCAGTCTCCCGAATGGGGCTGACTCTTCCCATTGGATGGCTGCAGGTTTCGGTACCAAAGGCCAGAGCTTCCAACTGCAATACCTTCAGATTGGCCCAAGGAAAGAACTTGGCCATGGCCAGTGGATTTTCTCATTGTCCCAGGGACCAATGTCAGACACCAATGATCTTTTGGGGTCCACGAGACTGGGCTCGGTGGCTTCTGGCACGGCCTACCTCAAACCCCTTCTACCTGCCAGTGGGGCCTCTTGAGAGGATGTCAGGGATGTGGGTTGTGACAGTGGGCCTGGAGCGGGCTTTGCTGGAGAAGGCCGTGCTGTTGGCGGTGATCACGTTGCCTTGCCTAATAGAGATCACGACCCTAGAGGAAACGGTGATGACGCCTGCCTTCCTATGTTTAGTCTTTTCAAAGCGCCTTAGGATCATTATTTGCTTTGCTCCTCACCATAACCCTGCATACTTGGCAGGGGGGGGGGGGTATTAATCCCGTTTCACAAAAAGAAGAAATTAAGGCTTCCAGGTCACTGACAGGATGAGGTGGCTGAGAGTGACATAGACCCAGCAGTCAGGTTCGGGCCTGCCCGAGGCCTCTCTCGGTGCTGTGCCCCCACCTTTGGGTCAGGAGACAGGGCAAAGTGTGTGACCGTGGGTCTGATGAGTAGGAGTGCAGTTATAAAGGATCGTCCCACAAAGTGCTTTTTCAGAGCAGGAACCAAGCCGAGAACCCCATTCCCGGGACATACCGACTGGCGGACACAGGGTTTATTACTGCACCCCTAGGGGAGGGGCACAGTAAATGCCAACCCAGTGAGAGGCCGGTGCCTCTGCTAGGGCTCAGAGACACGCAGCCTCGGGCAGATCCCTGTGCGGGGCACTCGGTCTGGAGCGGTGTCTAGAAATCTGCTCAGGCTGCTTCCCGAGTCTGGGGCAGCTGGGCCTGCGGTTTGCTCCCCCTTCTTCATGGACTTAACACACAGAGACCCCTCCTCTCAACGCTGATACCCACCAAGAGGGATATTTATGGAAATCTCAGAACAAGAGCCTCTGACTTCTTGGGGCCTGAGAATTCTTCTGTTCTGACAACAGATCGGGAAGAGTGTCTAAGGGTGCTAAGACACAGAAGGAACCCAGTCCCTGAATCAAAAGGCCCTTCTCAGCAGGAGGTCCACCCCAGCCTTGCCTCACTGGCTGTGAGCTCAAAGCAAAGCACAGCCCAGCGGACCAGGCATCTCCCATCATTTCCATCAGAAGCAACACCCCATCGGAGGGGGAAGTAAGACAGTGACAAGTGCAGGAGGCTGAACCCCTTTGTAAGGAGAGTCTCGCAGTGGCGTGAGAGGGGAGACGCAGGAGAGCCTTGAGGCCAATAATTCACAGAGAATTATTCACTGGGTCGCATGGGGCATCAGTGAAGCGCACTATTGATTCATCACTCCTAGAGTTTGAGTACCTTGTTTGTGCAAGGCGCTATTCTTGATGCTAGGGATGGAGTGATGAACAAGACAGGGCCCCTGCCCCCCTCCCCGCCCCCAATCCTTCACTCTAGTGAATGATCATAGAACAGTGATCATAGAAACAATGAAATCCATTCAGGTAGAGACAGGGGCTGTGAAGAGATTGGAGACTGCCTGAAGGTGTGAGGAACCCTGCAGAGATGCTGCTTTAGCTAGAAAGATCTGGAAAGCCTCCCTTGGGAGGTGGCCCTGACCCCGAGGCCCAGTCCAGGGAGGCAGAAGAGGGGGACAAAGGCCAGAAGTAGAAGTCAGTTTGCAGTGTTTGAGGGAAGGAAGACTGGCAGGGGAGCTGGTGGGATTGGAGAGCGGGGTGCGAGATGAGATCAGAGGAAGGCAGGTGCCGTGGTAAGAAAAGTGGGCTTTAGTCCTACAATAAATATAGCCGTTTTTAAGCAAGGAAATGACATCATCCATTCCTGTCGATCTCCCTGGTGACTGGACAGAGAGCAGAGTCGTGGGCAGGAGTGGAACAGAGGGAGGAGAGAAAGCTGTCGGACTCCCGCTGAGCTCTTCCTCAGAGGGACTGTAGTGGGACCCAGCAGATGAATTTTAAGTCCCTAGAAATGAGGATTTGGCCTCTAGGACATTCTCCCATCTTGGTTCTAGGCACGTAAACAGCAGCGGCCTTTAACATCATCCTGGACAGAGAGGCGCATAATTGTTTGAAACAATTTTACTCTCTTCATTTCCATTCACATTGGCTCAGCTCGAGGGGCGGATGAGCTCCCATCATGCACAGCACAGATTGCCACGGAAGGACTGCCTCTCCAACGCCAAGCCGGTGCAGCCAGGGTCTCACTCCCTTCGCTCTGCACCCTCCTCCCCACGTGGGCTCCATCTCACGGCAGCCCTCAGCTGTGAGGTTCATGTTGGACAACAATCAGAATTTCCCAAATATTGTTCTTCCCAATTAAAAGGACACAGCAGCCTGTGCCCCAGAGGGCAGGATGCAGGTGTGTAGGTGTAAGTGGTGGTTAGAATAAATGAGCTATTAAACATGAGGCATACCAGGCAGGTTAGGAAATGGGGGGAGCTAGGTTTTGGTTGCAAAGAAACTTGCCTTAGAAGGAGCTGGAATTGTCAATAATGAATTGAATGCACACTGCCCGATGCCCTAAGTTGGAGAGGGCAGCCGACCCACAGAGTCATTTGTCCAAATCTGTTAGGCCAGGTGTTAATAATCCACCCTGGGTGATACATCTCCACAAGGGCAGAACTGGTGACAGTCACTGGTCCTCATTCACAGCTTCCTGCCCCTCCTCTCCCAACCCCGCTCTCCCCTGTCCTCCCCACCTCCATCCCCCCGTTCACTTTGGTTCAATAACGTTGAACGTTTCATGTCATACTCTCTGGAGAAATACCGAGTGTGGCCATTCCATGCCTGGCAATTCTGTGGGAGTACAGTTTAACTCTTGCATTTCTTTCCATTTCTTCATAGCTCTCCATCAAGGAAGAGGGCCACATTTGGTGTCTGGCCAAGGAGCAAGCTCTCAGAATCCATTTACCCATTTTCTTTTTCTGTATAACGAACTTGGTCTAATGATTGACATTTTCTCCCCCAGCCTCTAAAAGTTGGCCAAAGGGTAGACTCCTCGGGGACAAGTCATGTCTAAATCGATGTGTTTGAAGGAATTTTCTTGAACTTCTAATCATTGACATATTTTTGATTTATTTTTCTCTTTGCTGCCTTGGAATACGGCCCCTACTCTATTTTAACCGCACACTGGTAGTGATATATTGTGAGTAACACGGGTTCCCAGCAGCCCGGAGTCCAGTCCCCCTGTCTTTCTCTAGAAGAGACTCTTCTTTTATTTTCTGTACAGTTTCAGTCTCTTTTTTCCTTGTGGTATTTATGTTGCATGTAGCAGTGACCCATGCCCCAACTCCCTCACCCAACAGTCTGCAGAGCAGCCTGGAGCTGGAGAACCTGAGAGCAGGACCCCCTCTGTCCGCCCCCCACCCCCAGCTTCTAGCCAGCCTCTGGCACTGTCTTATTTTTCTATTTGAAAATAAGACCTTGACAACAGTGTTTCTCGTGAGGGCCTGTCTCAGAACCTTGAGGGGACACTGAGTAGGCTGAGGTAATTACCACTGTAGCTCCAGACACCTCATCGATTGGGGGTCATTGTCACGCTTGCCTTTGATAAATTACACTTGGTCTCCTCGACTCTCGAGCTCGAATTCCTATCCTGAAGCAAACACATATACTACATATATATTTATTCCTGTGTTGTGAGATATATATATATATATATATATATATATATATATATATATATTTACTATATGTACCACAGTACTTTATATGTAAAAATGTACATTTTTATATATAAGTGTGGAGCTACTTTATAGAGAGAGTGATGTATTTATTACAATATATGTGCCTCTCTATATGAGAAAGTGCGGGCTAGAGAGTTAATTGGACACCCAGCTTTGCGACTGTAAGTATCTAAACGACCTTAATGGAGACAAGTACTCCCGCAGTGGTAATTATTTCCGACAATCTATGAAATCTATGAATCTATGAAGTTCCCTTGCTTTAAACTCAGGTTCCTCCTTCAATCAGGACCCACTAGGACATCCCCAGTTCCTCTGCAGGTGTTAGTCAGGTATCTTGGGAGATGCTTACTGGTTTAGCAAACATCTACTTGTTGAAGGCGGAAAAGGTGGCTCGAGGAGAATGTTCCGTTTCACCCATGAGCTCTGCAGAAGTCTGAGCACGTGGATGTGAGGCCCCGAGCGCCCTGACTCACTGGAGGAGTAGGGCCCTCCCACCCAGAGGTGCCCCTTTCAGGGCCAGCGTCTCCATGTGGCCTAGAGCGATGCTGCTCTCGGCGGCACCAGAAATGAGCGTGGGGTTTCCCTCATGTACCTGAGACCACTGAAGACGAGGGGCAGCCTGCAGCCCCGTTCAGGCCAGTGGCCCTGGGATGTGGAGAAGACGGCTCAGCACTTGGTCCTCTCCGACTCCTTTGCAGCAAGAGGCAGGTTGGCCGTCTGGTTTTGGCTTGTCTTCAGAGGCTGAAGGGGCAGAACGCTCAGGGTACAAACGAAAGAGAGCAGTGACCTTCCGCAGTCCCATGCCCGATTCTGCCAGAAGCGACTCTGCGGGCTCCCTTCACCTGCAGAACACCCCCAGGGGTGGCTTGAGGGCCATTTTTATTCCCGCAGAGCGCTGACAGAATCTAGCGATCCTTCAGAATCCGAGGGGAGTCTTGATGTCAGTCAATCAACAAACAACTCTAGTGCCAAATCCCTCTGCCTTCTCCCGCCACAATGTGGTGTTGAGAGGGCAGGATCGACCAGCTCGGAGGGCTCTGAGCTGCTGACATTAACTAGCTTTTCCTTCCCTCTCTTTCGTTTTGGGGAAAAAAAACACCTGCAAGACCTTTCTTCTCCCTCCAGAAGCTAATAGGAGGAATTTTGCTCATTTATAGGACTTGAAAGAATGCCCTCTGATTCCCAGTGTCACGTCAAGCAAACGCCCCCGCCTTACACCTCGGCGAACGTTTTCTTCCCTGGATGTTTTCCCTGTAATTTTAGTTGCAAGAGCATATGAGGCGCAGCTCCAGGGTGGAGGCTTGGAAGTAATCCTTCCCGCATTGGATTGATTTTAAACATGAGGTTGTGATCTGACAAGTGTCTATGAATTGAATGGCAGATTTTTTTTCTTGCCTGCCACAGTTTCCCCCTGAATTGCTCCATTTAAAACCTAAACTATCCCCCCTCCCCCGCCCCCAGGAGTTGGAAAACTCCATCTGAGCCTCTCAGCCCAGCACTGCTTTTCCTGCCCCTTCCAGCCCACCCTGGAAATTAAGGGTGTGCAATTGGAAATTGGCTGACAATTTGGTTGTGGATGCAGGAGGCAGATGGTGCTGAGAACAGGATGGCCTCCACGTCCCTCTTCCATGCCAGGCTTGGCTGGGAAGGGCAAGCTAGCAGAGGCCCGGGTTTGACAGCTCATTGTCAGTTTGATGCAAGGAAAGAGCAGTAACTAAAGCCCATCTACAGCAGCCACGTCTCCACAGGCTTCCTTCCTCACAATCACGACCTTTGAGGATACAGGAAAAGTTGTCCATGAGTATGTCTGAGAAATCTTCCAGTTTTACACCCGAGGAAGGAGTAAACCTTTGATGGTGGCCATTAGGGACATACTTACATGTTGGCTCTATAAATAGCATGAGGAAGTCATAATGGAAATATTGGAAGACTATTCACTTCCTTGTGGTGGAGGAAAGCACATAAAAGCTTTTTCCTCTCCAACCACAAAGCGATGAGGACAGAGTTCTTAGGCGGGAGGGGAGACCCAGGGTCTATTTCTTGGCAACCACATAACCTCTCTGAACCTGTGGCACCAGCCCAAGAACAAGAACCTTCTGATGTGGGCCAAGGAGAAAAGCAGGTCCCCAGGGGCTGATATTTCTGCTCTCCCACAGCTCAGCTGGCCTACGGGGGCGGCTCATTGAGCATAAAGTTCCCAGAGCCCTAAGATGGAATGACAAGAAACTGCAGTGTTATACACCCACCAGATGCACTCTTGTCTGTTCCCCGTCTCAGGAAGCTGCCTCGGGGCTTTGAGGAGACCCTGCCAGCCAGGGCTGCAGTGGGCCTATGGCTGCAGGGGGCAGTGTGCCACTTTTGAACACTCTAGGAACATCTCCTAGCTCCTCTCAGCCCTTTGACCCTGCTGCCTCCTCAACATCTCTCGTGAGAAGCTGCTGAATTAAAATGCCACTGCTCACATTTCAGTTCTTAGAGGCCTGCAGGGTCCTCTTTCTGCTCCCTTGCAGAGAAGGGCCAACGAGTTAGGGGAGGATGTTAACTGGCTGCCCTTCTGCACATGTCCACTAGATGTCCTCAGAGCTCTACTTTGTATTACCATTGAAATCCTGGGGAAAACTCCCTCTTCTGAGGACTGGGATTTAGGAAAGAGCATTGGGTGACTACATAATAAAGAAAATGAGCAAACACCAAAGGAGAGAGGGCACTTTTCGTGGCCAGGGAGTAGATATGAAATTTACTTCTGTTTTAAATAAATACTGAAACTTTCAAAGTTGCTCTTTGAAACCTAACCTTGGGAATTTTAAATGGCACTCTTGTTATCTGAAGTTAACCTTATAACCTACATCAGCTCTAGAAAAGGAAACAATCCCAGAGAAATGGAAATAAAATACCATTGATTCTGAAAATCCACTATTCTCTAAAACAAAACCAAAGGATTAGGAAGCCTGAGAGAGAGAGAGAGTTGAGGGAGACAATGGGTAGTATTTTCCAAATTAGGAGATCCATGACTTAATTTTGATGTAATTTTATTTTACAACCGAAGAGTCTAACTTTATACCCAGAGTGTCCACATCTCCTGGAACAGCTACCACCAGGGAGCCATACCCTCATCCGTTTTTAGTTCAAAAGCTTGTTCAGGAGCCTAGAAGTTTCCAGAGGAAGGCTCTGCTGCTGGGACACCTTGCGAGCCTGTGGATGCGCCACCAGATGGGCCTGACCTTTTAAGAAAGTGGACCTGGAAGTGCATAGGTGAAGACGCCTGACAGGGGGTCCGTGCAGAGCAGAACAAAAGGGCCACCCTTGCAGGCGGGGCCCCTGGGTCTAGACATTGTCACTGGCAAAGGCTTGTCAGTGTCTGGGGCTCTATCTTTTTTAACTGTTTCTGTCTTGTCTTTGAGCCTCTCATTGATCATTCTTGCTGATTTTTTCTTTTTCTTTTTTGTATGTGTGTGTGGTGCTTGTTTGTCTCCTGAGATTTCTATTTTGTATTTGGAGTGAGTGTGAAAGCGATGACTGGAAGCAATGGCGAGTAATAGCATGTTTTCCTTTTTATGCATATGCTGCTTTGGAATGTGACTGCTTATAATTAACATTTAATCTTCTTATAGCAAATGGTTTTCTGCTGCTTTGATGACCAGTTTCAGCCTGTTCCTGCATGCTAACAATATGAGATTTTAGAACAATGCATGGTCTCCAGAGGAGCCAGCAGAACAGTTGCAAACAGTCCCTGAGAGGCGCTGGTTTAAGCTGTCTCCTCCTGAACCCTTATCAAGTAGGAGGTTTAAATCACCCATTATGACGGGCATACCTCTGACAAAACCGTCTCAAAACATCCCACCCCCACCCTCCCTCCTCTTGTCCTTCAAGATGGTATATATATATAAGAACTTTCCTTCCCTATAAATGTGTCAGATTCTATTATTGAATATGAACCCAAAATGGCAGGATGAAAATGAAAACCAGGGACTGTTGCTAATGAGAAGCATAGCATTTCAGAGTTTGATGGGCTTCTCTTCTGCTACAGCATTTGATTAAAATTTTTTTCAAAACAATTTATCTACAGCGAAACAAAAAATCATCTTCGTTTCCCTCTTCTGTGTAAATAACAAATCAATATTTCCAGTAAGAGAACAAGGAAAGAAAAAACAAGCGAGGGGTCTCCAAGTTGTATACCAGATCTGGATGCATTTAAAATAACTTTATTTTCCTGTCTTCCGCTGAAGACTTTTTCCCTCTCTTGATTTCAGTAACTGCTGCTTGGGGGTGCCTGGGCATTCACACCATTCTGATTCAAATGCTATAGTAGAACCCCCCCCCCCTCCCTAGAAACCAAGCCCAGGAATGATGTCGACCACACACTGAACAGGGCTGGGGCTGCATGACGATGGTCTGAGCAACTGACTAGCCAGGATGCTAAAAGCACGCGTCACTTAAACGTGAGCCGCATCCACAGGAATGGAGTTGCTGCTGAAGAGATCTCTCATTCATCTCCCCCAGTGCCTGTTCCTCACAATCATAACGTGACCCCTGCTTGACAAATATACTGGATGGCAAGGCATAAAGGTCTTAGAACAGGACTTGACCCATTTGAGAGATTTAAACCCCTCTTCCTGGTGACTGTGAACATTCAAGGAGGGCAAAACCACAAGCCGTATTTTAAAGTAAGGGTGCAACCATGCTCCACAAAGAAAAAGAAAGGGGGGAAATACGGCTTTCCAAATGGAAGGTGTGGACGCAGGGAATAACACCTCCCTTTAGTCCCGGTTACTCTTTGGCTGTGATGCTTCGGATAAATATGAATTCTTCTCCCCCCGCGACCAGGGAGGGAAGCAGGCCAGTTCAGGCTCCGTGGTGAGCAAACGTTTTTGTCTGTTGTAGCTTCAGACGGAGGTACAGAAGCTTCTCATTGTACTTACCTGTACACTGGCGTGGAGGGTAAAGGTGAAGGACATTGAGAGCCACTGCAGTGAGGTCCAGCCACCTTTTTGTAGGCGAGCGCTTGAGTTGGGTCCCCACGCAGCAGGACCAACAATACTAGCTTTAGAAGCACTATGGATGCTGGGCGAGTCTTAATCTCTTACGTGGGAGCTCTTTTTTTATTTCATGTTTCATAATTTTTCATCTATTTTGGCCACTATTTTCTGCATAAGAAAAAATTATGATTAACCAACAGCCCGATTGCTTTCTGAATTCGGGGTGAGCAAGGAGAGAAAAGGCGATAGGATTTTCAGATCCTCCCAGCTTTGAGAGGAAAATACGCCCATGAGTAGCTGAACACGTTCCAATAGACCAGCCCCTCCTGTGCTCTGGGTGATGTTTTATTTTTGAACTGCCTTTCATGTCAACCATGCAGCGTTAGCCTTGAGTAGCTGCATTTCTTATGTGGACAGATTTGGATATTTGTTCTGTCAAGAGTAAACTTAAATTCCTGTAGGCATCACGTCAACCCACTCTGGGGAAGTTCGGCAGAGGTGTCCTGGAATCCTATATTAACACGTAATCGTTTCACATCTAATTTGATGAAAGCCTGTCCCGGGCTCTGCCTAGTGCCCAGGAATGGATGGGAATTAGAAAGCCTACATATTAGCTAGTTTTGCATCTTGCAAAAAGCCATTTATTGTACCCTGTCAGCAGTTCATTGATTGGCCGTGTGTATATTTTGTCCTCCTGTATTAATTGTGCCGGGGGAAAAATGTTGGTTACATCTTTGCTGTCTATAATGTGCTCTTCCTCTCATCCAAGACGCCGATTGTAATCACCCCTGCCCTTTTCCTGCAGTCACCCGCTTCACCGAGGGGAGAAAAATCATACACAACAGCCTTGGGGGATTATGAAGGCAATTTATATTCTCACTGCTTTCTTTTCATTGTACAACCAAACTGTTGCCAACAGTCACTGTGCATTTTTTTCTGGGTCAAGACTGTTAATGTGAACTAAGACCTGTGTTCAATCCCTTCAGCTCCCTTCCAGCCGCCCTGCTGTGTGACCTTGCCATTAACTACCGCTCTTCCTCTCCTCTCATCCACCACGCGGTTATAGCCAAGATGTCCATCTACAAGAGAATGAGACGGGCATGTTGTTTTGATTGCGGACGTTCTGAGCGTGACTGCTCATGCATGTCAGGCCGTGTGCGTGGTGACGTGGACACCCGTGAGCGAGCCTTCCCACTTTCTTCTGTCTCTGTTAATGATTGCTCCACCAGTTTCCGTGCCTGTAAGTTTAACCCCACACACACAGTTCGGTGTCTGTGCTGTCTGTGGTATCATCCCCGTCTTGTGTCGTGCCCTGTGGTTCTGTCAGTCAGTGTCCATCCCCGTGTGACCTCGTATGTGGTGATATGTCACCCCAGTTGCCTGTGTCACTGTGTACGTGCCTCCCTTGCCGTCTGCTAACGCGTGCTTCTTGGAATAGCGTGTGGGACTGTGATGTTACAGTCTGGTGACAGTCTCCTTCTCCCCTTTAAATAAATATAGATGAAAATTAAGGTGACAGCAAATCAAATTCAATATTAATATAGAGATGTGTGGAAATGCCTATCTTACTATTTGGGGAAAGCTGAGCCATTGGATTGGGTCGAAGGGGAGGAAGGAAAATGGTGTAGCGAGAACAGGCCAGCTCTAACTGTAAATTCTTTTTAATGAGTTTAGATAGTTGCCAAAATACAGCAGGATTTCAATGCAGGAGGATTTTTTGACTGTGTCCCCCTAATCTGTATCTCGTTCCCCCCGTGCCAAATTGTGTCCTGTGCACTGAAAAAAACTGTTCTCCCAACCTACTAGTAAATAAGCTGGTGGAGTCTGGAGCTCCCCCTCAGAACGATGACTAATTCAAAGCATCGTTCCAAATTTACCTTTTATTTTTCCAAAAATGTAGCCCCCTGTTTAAGGCATCTTATAGCAGTTGTGATTCCGAATAACCAAAACCATAAGCAGCGAACCTCCATGAGCTCCTTGAGTGTGTCACACGGGCCCTTGGGGTCAGCCTTCTTGGTTGCCTGCACGCTCAGGGCTGTTAAAGGGCCCGTGGAGGTCCTGAGCTGGCAGCTGACGGAGCTGAGCTGTGCCAGGTTCCTGAGACAGCCCTCATCTCCGTCCCCAGCCGGGGCTTTGCTGGCGATTGCTGACATGATTCCTAGGTGATGTCCCTGAAAGCTCCCGCTTGTACAGAGCGACGCTGGGAAGGGGGTGCGCCTCTGACGGCGGTTCCGCATGAGGACCTGGATGCCATAAATGTAGCTGCAACCTTATCTTCACATGTTTGGTAGCTTGTAGGGCAGAAGACAATCCTTTTGTGCTTCATCCCTTCCTCTTAAAAGCAACTAACACATTTATCGGTGACCGTATTGCCATCCAGTGTCTCCCCTAAGTGCGCAAAGCCGGTGGGATTAAACTTCCACCTGCTGGGTTCATTCCCCCTGGCAACAAGGATGGAGAAGAGCCCTCCGCTCTTGAGCATTTTCTCCCATAGAAAACTGGCCCCACTCACCTGTGCTGACGTGGAAGGTGGTCCCAGCCCGGTGTGCTTGGGTGACAGTGACACCGAGGCCCTGAGGGCTGAGAGAGTCCTAACTTCACCGTGTGCAGTGGAGAAGGGCCCCTGGCCAGGTGCTGGTGTCCGTGCCTGCAGCTCAGGTCTGAGGCGTGATGTGTGCGTTGAGCTGTCTTGGTGTCATCTGGAAAAGTTAGATCTAGGACCGAGAATCATCCTCTCAAACTGATGATTCACTGCCTCCCCAGCACAGTGCCAAGGAACAAGACTCATTTGTAAAAGTGATAGCTAATGGAGGCTGCACTGAGAGGGATTTGGGACTGTCTAAGTCTTATCTTGACATTGCTAAAAAGGAACTTTTAGAAAGAAGGTCCGCTTTAAAATGTGTCTTACAGATGCCACAGTATGAATTCTTACCCCTTATTCTCATCGTAAGAGTTCTCTCTCGTCCTGTGATACTACCAAGGTGTACTCCGTCACAACCACACAAAGAATTTGTGTGTCTGTTACGTGTGGCAAGATGCCAGCTTCAGAGACATGAGCTGGGGCGGAGGAGCGGCGGGGCGCGCTGTGGTGGCACCAGTTGGCCACTTGGCTTTGACTGTGGAGAATGTAACCGTCAGCCACTGGGCTACCCTTCTGCCCACGGCGTAACTGCTGTTTCCAGATAATTGCTGGGCTCTCAAACCTTGGCCAGAGGTTCAGTGGAGGAAAGGAAGGAGCCACTCGGGCTGTGAACTAGGGCTTTGTGGTCATGTCTTGGCCAGGGTCACCCATTCCAGTCACAGCAAAACCTGGGTGAGGCCCATCATACCCAGTGTGTGTAATTTCCATTTTTCCAGGAGAAGCCATAATTGGAGGGATTTCTCGGCTCTGCAATTTAATCTTAAGTGTTGATGGAGGCCAGGAGAAGAATAGCTTGGGTTGGGATTGCCCTGTGCTCTCAGAAACATCCTGTGAGGGAGCTTGTTGTCCTTCCTGCCCCTCTGAAATCAGCCCCACCGTGGAAATCATGGGGCTTCGGGCTGCATGTGGAAGCCTTAACTGGTACTGACAGCTCGGGGTTAGGGGGGGTTGCCTCCCCTGTTTCATCAGTCTTTCTGCCGTCGTCACTCCATCAAACAAAAGCAGATTTCATCCATGCCTGTGTGAGATCACTCACCTTTGACCATTAATAATAAGTTAGGAAAACCCATTCCAATTTGAGCCCCTTGATGCGCCCACATAAGCCCTTCTTCTCCAATTAAAAAACGTCTATCTCTATGTGGAATTCTACTGGCAGAGCTCCAACAGCAACCCGGCCTTCCCGCGAGGCTGGTGGGTTGGGTGGTGCCCGTTTGACAGAGCTGGTTGACTCAAAGAGCAGTGGTGAGAGCGGGCTTTTCATTAAATATGAGCAGATGTGAAATGTGGAGGGTTTGACAATTAGAAATGGCAGGAGAAGGGCCCTTGAATCAGAGTGAGGTCAGATGGGCGGATCAGATTACTTCTCTTACATTCTTTGGTTGTTCTGAAAATCATTTTGAATTAGTGTCAGCGGAGCCATGATGGGCTTTGCCCTTTGTCTTTTATGCTGGGGCTGTATTGTTTCCCAAGACACTCATTAAAGGTCATTATACGATTACGGAGCCCGCTTTGGTCGCAGTTTCCCCATTGAGCCAGCGTGCTCCCGAGGCTGCCTAATTCGTTTCTCTCTCGCCTTTCGTCTCCCTCTTTACTCCTTTTTTTTTTTTTTTCTTATAAGGGGAAAGATTTCCGTTTTCAAGGGACATTAAATTGAAACACAAAGTCCCATTATGTGTTTTCTGAAGTGGGAAGAGAAGTAGCCGGCTCCCAGAGGAGTGGTAACGTATTAAAGTGTTCACACAGTTTTAGAAATCTGCCTGCCAACAGCAGGACCTGCCTGCTCCGCTCACCTCTCCTCCGAGGTGTGGCCCATTACCCCCATCGGCTTCCGTTAAGTCAGGGGCTGCTCTCACGGGCGTCTCCTTCTATTCATCTCACCAGAGATGTGCCAGACTGTGATGATAAAAAGATCTGCCAAGAGGAAGGAGTCCTTTACGAAAGACTTAAAAGACAGTGTCAGAAAAGGAAGGCAGAGTGACCAATGAGGGTTCCGAACCAGGCTGTCCCGCCTGGGGCAAGACTGCGCTGCTCAGGGTGGTAGGCTGGGCGGGGTGCACCTAGCGTCCCTGACTGGTTATTCCGACTTGGTTTCCACTTCAGAAGATCCTCGGCGGGAGTACCAGCTCTCTTGAAACCACTCATAAAAATCTTTTTACAAGCAGCTGTGTTCTAGTACCATCAAATATAAAAATATATGTCTAGCAACAGACACACATATAAATATAGATTTAGGTTCCAATCAGTTCCACTTCCCCTCAATAAAATTTTGTAAAATGGTCCTTGTTCTCTGTTCGGAATTTATTCTTCTTATTTGTCTTGCCTGCGATCTGATTGCTAAGTCTAACAGAAAGGGACAATTAAAATTGTGACGCAGTGACAGCACAGGGCCTATCGATTCAAACCTGCTGAGACCTGCCTGACAGGATGCTGGCCGCACCATCAGTGACAGTGGCATGGACAAATGAATCATGTGCTGGGAGAGAAACAGGTCTTAGACTTGGGCTTGGAAATAGTTTTAGTTAAAGTACATGTGTGATCGCTCACACCAACCTTTGCATTTACTAATAGTTTAAACCTGCACAATTGCTTAAGCCCCTTTCCAAAGCACTGTAGCTAATTTTAAATGGTGCATGACTTTTACTTCAGCTAGAAATTTAATGCAAGGAGACATTCGACTCCAGGGGTTAGTTTGGGACGAGAAGTCCGATACAATTGGGTTGAAGGGAGACATACCCAAACCAGTTCAGTGTAATCTTGAGTCTTGTCAGATAATAAACAACAATCAGCTTATCCCGAGCAGCCTTTGGTTTGTACAGGCAGAGAATTAACATCATCAATAGAACTGAAGCCACTTGAGTGAACTAATGGCATTTTGAAGTGCATGACATCAGATACTGGGGCAGAGGCTGGGAATAGCTCTAGGAAGGAAAATGTCCATAATAGGACACACCCTGTGCTGACAGTCTCCAATGCCTGCTAAAGGGAGATTTAATTTATGCATTTAAACATCAACAGCCTATCATTATCTCATTCCTTTTATGTATAGTTTTGGGTGGTTTCCTCCAGCTCCCCAATCCTAAATTTTCTTTGTTTATTTTACTTGTAGTCTTTCTCCCTCCCCCCATCCCTTCTTTTCCCCCCCCCCTCTCTCTCTCCCTCCCCCCATCCCCCATGATACTTTGGATCATACTCTAGTTCTTGAGCTAGCCATGGCCCATGTCCTGATTTGGCCATTTACAGTTTGTTTCGTGAGGTGAACACAAGGCAGTCGGCCTGGGCAGCCACGTAACCCTCCCCGGAGACTAATGACAGACCGGGAATGGCCTCTTAGGGCACCTTTGTTGGTAGCAGACGAGGCTACAGAAGCCAGTGCCTCTCACTTGCTTTTGTGGTGGCCGCGCCTAGCAATGAGCCCACTGGAGATCTGCCTTCCTACGCGCTCTTTAAGTCAGCATTGTCAGTCAGCAGCCAGGCTTAGGGCACACCTCCTGTGAAAGGAACCCCTTGAATTGCCCATCTCTGATGAACTCCGAACAAACCAGGTTTTCGTTCTTAATAAACAGATGAGTTTTGTTGTTTTTCGTTTCGCATCCGGTGATGCAGTGGACTTGCATTTTGGGACCTTGTGCCTCCCTCCCCTCCCCCTCCCCCTCCCCCGGTAGTTTTGTGGAATTCTTTAATATTAATATGCTCTGAAGTGGCACCACGTATAGATCAAAGAGAAAGGGAACGGTAGGCAAATGGCAGCCAATTTTTCAAAAGGAATCCTTTGAAACACTTGGGAGACGAGAAGAGGAAAGGTCAGATGAAGACAGAGGAGAGGGTCCGTGGTGTGTCCCCCGGCACTTGGACACCGCCCTTTCAGGGACGTGCTTTCACAGGTGACTCGGCTCTTCAGGGACAAACTAGGAGAGACGGTGGCGGGCCACCAGTAAGCCGATCAGGGTCCCTACGCAAGGTGACATGGAAATGAGGTTTGTGTTTTTATTCAGGACAGTGGCCAGTTGTCACAATACTCACCCTGACAGCTCCTACCACCAGGCAGCGGATTCTGTCCTACCTCCACGGTGGGGGACAGGTGGCCAGTTAGCTCTCCATCTTCCCCTCCTCCACCATCTTGGGCGACAGGTGCCAGGGCCAGCCTGCCTTTCATCGCGCCCTCTTGTCAAGGCTCTGCCTTGAGCCCGATCCTGACCTTTACTGAATGAAATGAAGTCCTGATGAACAAGCAGAGGTTTGAATCAGAGCGGCTCAGAGCAAATGTCAAGTCCATCTCTGCTCCCTCCTCCACCTGTGCCAGGAGCCTGGAGTAGACCCAGTCTGGAGTCTGCAGTGCCTTAGGCTTTATGGGTCTGGGGAGACATAACTTATTAACAAAGAGTTATTAAATTTTTATCAATTTTACAACACAATGTAAATGCCTCCTATGAATCTACATTGTATTCATTATCATTTAAAACGTTAATTAAGTCAAAGTTGCATTTAATTTCTCTCTAAATGGGCCTCTGGGAAGAGGCTTTTAGAAACATCTGTGGGAGCGTGTGGCTCCCGGAGACAGGGAATCCCCAGCCCGCACTCAGGGTAGCCCCGGAGTTGATTGCAATCCCGTGTCTGTGGCTAATTTGTTGTGATGTGACTGGGCATTGTCTCAAATGAGTGTCAGGCCAGTAATGATGTAAAGCCACTGGAGAGAGGCTTGGGGGCGGGGCGCAGGCCTCACTGCCCGCCTCCTGGTCCCAGACATGAGGGGCTCAAACACAGCACCTTTGCCCCCATTCTCCCTTCTCATGTGGTGCCCGTCATGTCGGCTGGATGCTTCCTTCATCTGAGATGCATGTCTGTCATCTGGCTCATCCATTTCAGGACATGTCCCAGCATGCTCCTAGGAAAGGTCTTAGAGTGTGGGGCTCTGACTTGCATTTAAGCCTAGAAGCAGTGAGCTCAGTGCAGGCTCCTGGGAACCACTTTCACATGGAGTCAATGCAGCGATTATAAACGGATCGTAGTCACTGGTGAGGAGAGAGGCCTACTAAGACCTGCTGAACCTGCTTCCCCCTTTTGAGGCTAGGCTGATGTTTTTGCCTGGTCTGAGTTTAGGCTACTCTTTAGAGAGCTCTGCTGTTATTGTCCATGCATTCCATCTCCCAGGAGCCCAGGCATGTTAACGGGGGGTACTAGGAAATTGGATAACTGCTGAACTTGGATTCCAGCTCAGAGTAGACTCAGTGGAATCTGTGTTCTTCACTCTATGTGATGTAAGGCACTCTGCCAATACACCGAGGCTGTGTGTGTACCTGTGTGTACACATGTGTACATGGAGACATGTGTGCATGCTGTTAAATTTAATGCGCAGAGCATTTGCTGCATTGCAGGCACTGTTCTATGTTCTTTTCAAATATTAATTGAATCCTTATCATGAGCAGCTGAGGCACCTGTAAACTGAGTGATGTACAGATGAGGCAACCGAGGCACAAAGAAGTTAAGTGACCTGCCAAGGGCCACGCAGCAAGTCAGTGCTGGGCTGGGATTTGGAAACAAGCTGGGTGACGCCACAGGCTGTGGAGTAGGTTGAGTTACACAGCTGAAAATGACCCAGAGGTTTGTCTATTTCCAAGGAAGGAGAACAAGATGAGCATTTCAGTAATGAAGACTCAAGACAATGAGGGCAGTGCTGGGAGAGAAAGTTGCAAAGTGCTTGGCCGTGCAAGGTCCCAGAGCTCACCTCCTGTTGGTCAGCCAGGGGAGGGTCCCACAGGCTGTGACATTCCAGATGTGCCTTGGAGAACAGGAGAGAAAGAGTGTTCTGCCTCATAGCACAAGAAAAGCGTGGCAGTGGGGAGGTCGGGAGCCCCTGGCCAAACAGCTCGTCGCCCAGTTTGGCTGGTGCTTGAGTCCAGTGCAGCAGATTTCAGGGAGTGGCGCCCTCAAGGGTAAGCAGGGCCTGTATGGACAGGGGCGAGGCCGTGAGGGTTTTGTTCTTCATCTGAAATACAACAGAAAACACTCAAGGTGTTTGCTCAGGGAAGTGATGCCTGGGGCTGTGTTTTGGGAGGATGTCTATGGTAGCTGTGGAAGAAGGGACTGGAGCCCAGGGGGCAGTTGGGAGACACCCCTTGTGAGGGTGAGGACCAGCAGAAGGGAGGCTGTGGCAGAAGGAGGCAACACCCAGCGGCTCTGGGAAGCCTTGGGGAGGAAGGCTAAGACGTGATTGCCAGTCTAGGACTCTACAGCTGAAGCACATTATCCACACGCAAAGCCAAGAAGTTAAAATCTTCGTAAATAACGTTTAATTAATAGCTCTGAAGCCGTTGAATGCCTTTAGGTAAATTTCATGAGCATAATTCTCCCCAGCTGGCCTAGCAGTCACTGCGATACCTGCCTGGGCTCCTCCTTAGTGGAGGAGAATTTACTGAAGTCTCAGCGGGACTGGAGACCTGCAGGGTGCATCCCCCGCCCCTGGTCCTGTGGATCGGTTCCATCTATTTCCTTCTTCCTCGATCACCATTCTCCTCATTTCCAGTAAGATTCACTTCTTCAGTGTGTTGAAGGCGAGAGAGGCAGCAGCTCTGTTGCTGGCATGAATGCCATTGGCCCAGGCTGGGTGGCACAGTCAAAGCAAGTGGGGGCCAGCAGCTGGGATATGTGACCGGCCCTGAGGGTCTTGGCTCAAGCCGCATGCGGTAGCTTCAGTTAGAGCTCATGGGAATTATCTTTTGAAATCCCTGTGTATGCCAACAAGACCCTTTTCCTCTCCTCTTTCTCGGGGAGACATCAAGTCTCTTTACATCTAGAGAGGGAAAAATATAAAGTACTTTGCATCTCATTCTCTGAAATCCACTGTAGTTTTCAACCACTTATCCTTCTCCAGAGGAAATCCAAAACACATTTCCTGTGAGGCGCTGCCACACAGAGTTCAGGGAAGTCGTGTGGCATTTCAGGTCCATGGCACAGCTTTCTCCCAAACCAGCATGTTGAATCACCTAGATCAGTGGTCGGCAAACTGCGGCTCGTGAGCCACATGCGGCTCGCGAGCCGCGGTTTGCCGCTCTGTTGAGTAATGAGTTTGCCGACCACTGACCTAGATAATCAGGGACTCAGCCGTCCCTGCATTTGCTTACAAGAGTTCTGTCTTCCCAGCCAACCATTTCCCCAGGAGGACTCTAAATGGGCGAAGAGCAGCATTGCTGGGCCCACATAGTTGAAATCTCAGTGAGAAAGTCCCTTTCGTAAATAGCTAGACAGGCCTTGTGTGGAGGGAGGGTCTAGACATGCCCGTAGACTCTGGCTTTGAGGAGGCATTCTGATGTCCAGCTCAACAAGCTAGGCAAAGGATTTGGAGAGCCCCCAGTGGCCTTTCCTCTCTGAGCAGCTCATGCAGTCCTCCTCCTGAGGAGCTGTCCTGCAATCTAGGAAACAGCAAGAGAAAAACGCCCCTGGCCTCTCCTAGGAATCCTGAAAGCCCCCTCTCCACCCCCTTAAATACAGGGGTGGGGGGGGGGGTGACTCTCACCACATCTTCTTGTAGCTACAGAGAAAAGCTCTAAGCCAGCAGTCGCCAACCTTTTGGACCTCATGGACCACCAGTGGTCTGCGGACCACTGGTTGGCAACCTCTGCTCTGAGCTCAGTGTGGAAGCTGCGAAGGCTTGTCTGCACTGATGGCCAACAGCACTGAGAGACTTTCAGTGAAGTGACAAAGACTGCTCATAAGACCCGTGCCTCGCAACATGGACAGACAGTGCAGAGAGGGGCATCTGTAGAGACGGCGTGGCCGTCTCCTGGGAGTGGAGCTGGCAGCTGGCATTAAAGTCCTCTCCATTTTGGCCTCTGCAGGCTTTCTGCCTTCCTTCCCTCCAAGGTCAGAAATGTAGCATGCTGGCATCCTGGGTTGGGCTTCATGTGTTGGCAAGAGTACTTGAATAGGAAATGGCCTGAAGGTTCCAGGTCAGTAAATATTTGATGAGTAAAAGGATGAGTAAATGAAGGGATTCTCAACCATCAGTTAAAGGAAAGGTGGTATGTCAGAAGTAGGATGGCCCGGATCTGTGACATTTCCTAAAACTCTCTAAGTGGCTTAAAATACACCTATATCTCTAATATATATATATTAGGCTAAAAGAAGATTAGGTGGGAAAATGTGGCAAGAAAATCAAGAACGTAACTGAAGGATCTTGAAAATTATCAACTAGTGGGTACAATTCGTATTTCTTGTGAAGGTAAATACTGGGGAAGAAGAAAAGAAGACAAAGACGGAAAAAAGTCACAGGCAAAAATTCACCAACGTTTCAGGTGAAGAGAGACAAGGGTACATGTGTATGTACAGCATTTGTCCTAGAAAAGCAAGGACTAGTGACATTTGCGTTCAGTTTTACTAATTTTGATAAACCTGATCGTTTTCCTGTGCGTCAGGGTGGCACAGAAATATTAATGCATCAGGTGAAGCCAATATGAGCAAAGGGGCCCATTTGTCGAGAGCTGTCACCACGTGCAGGTGGCCACGTCGCATGCCCAAATGTGGAGAAACATCAAGGCCACTCCTGACTATTAGGCCCATTGACTCTCACTTGAGGTACGCAGATCAGATCCAACAGCACCCGTGCCACATTCCTCCCCCCTGGCGGTGTCCAAAGGCTCAGTGTCTCATTGCTATGAAGAGTCGTTATTCTGTTTATTCTGCTTGAGAGGAGAGGGCAAGGAGCTTTCTCAATTGCTCGCAGAGACCTCAGGCTGCACCAAGCATTCTCTTGTTTATGAGTGGGTTTGAATTGCTCTCTGTATTTCGCCAAGCTTGGTCTGGCCTTTTCTTCAGTGCAGATGAGTAAATTTTCACATATGGCTTGTAACACATCCAACGGAGAGAACACATCCAGCAGGGATGCTTCAAAGCCAAAGCCCTGAACAGGTGTTACTGAAAAAGGAGGTACAATGACTTGCAGAGAGGAGAGGTGCACGGTGACAATGGCAGGATGCAACTTGCCAGGAATGCAGACTGCGAGGGAGAGTGTTGGGTCAAGTGGCCTGGAGGTCTTGGGATGTGGATTGAAATGTGCAAAGGGCTAGTGTTGGAAGGGCCGCTTCACAGATTTCTTCTGCTTAGAGGAAGATGGGTGTCTGTTAGGCAGACATTCCTGTCTTTTCTCTGATATAAATTAGGGAATTAAATCCTGAAATGGTAGGAAACCTCAGAACAAGGAAAGCCAGAGAAGGGGTGGGTTTGTGTATGTTTGGGGGCTTTGGAAATCATGCCTAGTATAGGTATGCTTTGGTATGTTCACCAAAGGATGCTCAGTGAATGCCCAGTGCTATAAGAGTAATGCCTTCATCATGCACTGACTAATCTTTACACTTCTCACGGCACTGACATCTTCTCACATTATCTAGGCAAACCCAGAATAGACATCTTCTTGCCTTCCTACCATAGCGCTTTGGGCAAGTTTGAGAAGTCCTCTATTCCTTAGTTTCCCCATGTGTAAAATGGAGATAACAACAGGACCTGTCTCAGAGAGTGGTTGCAACTGTGACTTAGGGTCTCATTCCACAGCTTACTGAAATTGCCCCTACGACTTTTCCATCTCTAAAAGGGACATGGAGACAGATACTCAGTGAGTTTCCTGTGTTCTTGGAAGAGGGCAGGAAGCTTGGAGAGCAAGCAAGAGGGGAACAGATGGTGGCGAGAGATGACATTTTTAAAAATTCTATTATAATTTTTTGATGGTGGTCTTGATCTCAACCCATCCTTGAGGTGTGGTTGGTGTTGGGACTTCCCATCATCACCCGTCCTAAATTGCTTTATGAAGAGTTGGGCGCTGCTTCTTGTTGATTTTCTCATTAGCGAGATTCGATCTACGAGTGGGGCCAAGAGTGGGCCCCTAGACTTGATGTGAGAACAATCTAGAGATGGGCTGAGAAAGTATTGATAAGGATTCTGCTCTCCTGCTCTCTCCTCCTCCCTACTGAGGGCAGAGTCCTCTGGATGACCTTTCACACCTATTCACATTCTCAGTGCGCTGCCGAGTTCAGGCACTCATTTCTTCTCACCTGCTCTAGCACTGCTACCCTCCAGTTAATTATTCTCTCTTGCCACCAAACCTCCACCACGTTTATTATTTTAAAACACATATTGGATCATGTTATCATCCTGTTCTAAAGAGGGAAAAAAACACACACAATTTTGGATGGCTCCTTGTTTTCAGTAGGACAACCTCCAACCATGACATTTCAAGGCCCTCCACAGTTTGGCCTCAACCTGTGTGTCTAGTTCTGTTTTCCATGTAAGTATCCTTCATCTAGTGAATCTCTTCAAATGTCTTGTTTTTGTTATTTAACGTATTTCTATAACGTTTTCCTGTGCCTGGATTTTGTCCCTGTCCTCCTCCGGCTGATGGGAGCCTATCCATCTTTTAAAGTAGGGGTCAGCAAACTGTGGCCTGCAAACCAAACCTGGCCTACTGCCTGTTTTAGTAAATAAAGTTTTATTGTACAACAGTCATGGCCACTCATTTGCATATTGTCCAGAGCTGCTTTCAAGTGAAAACAGCAAAGCTGAGAAGTTGCAAATGAAAGCATATGGTTCACAAAGCCCCAAAGAGTTACTACCTGATGTTTACAGAAAAAGCTTGCTGACTCCTGCTTGAAACACAGCTCGGATGTTGTCATCTCTGTGAAGGCCTTTTACTGCCCTTCTGCCCATCTCATATCAGAATTGATGGGTCTTTTTCCTGTAATCCTATAACACTTCCTGTAAACCCTGTGCAGAGCGGTTTCCATGTGGAGCTTTTTAGAAGTCAACAACAGACGGCTTTCAATGGTCTTTGGATTCTCAGTGTATTGCACCCAGTGGCCAAGGCACACAGTAGGAATTCAACAGACATTTGCCAAATACTAGACACTGAGTGGAGAATGTGTTTCCACAGTTCATTAGGCATGTATTTTAGGGGGAAAGTGTGTCTTGAGTCCAGCGATCTTTCTTCTTGTTTGCTTCTACCATCTTGAACGAAACATGTGTTTCTGAACAGCTGCTCCCTGTGGCTGCGGGAGCAGTTTTGAGTAGCTTGATCTAGCATTGATCGCCCCTTCTTTAGAAGGTGACACGTTTCTTCCACCGCTTCTGCTGACAGGCACAGGATTTGGACACTGTAGTGGGTCTGGGATGCAAATGTATTCCCCTTCCATATGTCGTTGGGTATTTGAGTCCGATGGGCAGAGGAGCACGCTGGGAAGGCATGGCTAACCCATTGTTTCATCACATCTGCCTCTCAGGCCTGCAGTGCTCTTCCAACTCCAACCAGCTCTCCCATCCACCTGTGATTCCTCATCCATGTGAATTCATCCCAACTGCTCTGGAGGCGGGGCTTCGCCTGTAATCCCCCAGGCCCCAGCCATCTTCAGGGACCTGCTCTTGCTCTGCTAATGCACTGGATGATACTCTGGGAGTTAGATCTAGGCAGGGCAACCCCCCAGCTCATATCTTGGCAACCCTAAGTTCCACCAGATTCCCCACTCCCTCCACATCTGCCCACTCCTGGCAACTGGCTCTCTACAGCAAGTGGTGACCAGTCGATGTGGGAGATGAGCAGCTCTATACTTGAGACCCGTGTAGTCTAGTTCCTGGGGGTCCTTACTAGAGACACTGGGCTCAAAGGAGGCGCCTCAGCATTTGGTGCTCTTTATACATATGTGTCACCCAACGTAGACACGTGGGAGAGCTGAAGGTAAAGAGTTTCCATCGGAAATAGCAAGATTGATTGTGTGTGTGTGTGTGTGTGTGTGTGTGTGTGTGTGTGTGTGTGTGTGTGTAAGGGATACCCTTTAGGTTGCTGCATGAGCAATCTTTATTGTTGTTAGAGATTAAATCTCAATAACTTTCTGAAATTAGAGTGGGCTTCTCATCAGCTCAGTGGGCAGTGGCGCTCACCCTTCCCCTCCCCTTCCTCCTGGCTCTGGAATGGGATCAGCATGTAGTTTTGCTTGCGATCAAATCAGGGCAACATAGAAACTGTCATTTTTCATTTACTGGGGCCCTTTGATCCCATTTGGGGTTTATTTGTTTCAAGTGAAAAAATAGGAGCCCTATTGCATACATCTATCCTGAAGAGTACTTTTTTATTTTTTTCTGTTAGAGATCAAATCAGAGTTGTAAGTAGTGTGGTCATTAGTTATCACCACCAGACTTCACAGCCTACACTTTATTTCTGTTCTTACAAAGTCGCCAACCTCCTGTGTTGCATAACGATCCCTCGCAGTGGAGCTATAATATGACTTTCGTGGGCGCCTGGGTGTTAATTTATTTCACAGTTTCCTTTGCAGATATAATCAGAGTCACCTATCACATTCCTGTTTCTTCCTTTTATTGTGTTCCTTTGCTATCTCGTTTGTGTGATCTTTTTCTGCAAATGACAGGTAGTGTTTCTCTGCTCACTGTTTCAGTGACTTATATTCTCCAACACTTCTCTATTGCCATTTTAAAAATATAACATTTTATAGATGTAATCTTAGTTATTTATAACTCAGGTTTTGTTATATGGGAAAATTTCCTAAATGATTCATTGGCTTAGGTACATTTTTTTAAAGAAAGGGAAAATATTCTTTGCAAAAATATTTTTCTCAAAATTGTAAAGAAGGAAAAGCTCTCAGTACTATTATAATGCATTTTCCTGACTTTTTTAGTCCATTGAAATGTATGAAAATTATTTTTATGTAAGTGATCAAATTGTGGTATTTAATAACACGTTGTTAGCAGCAAAAGAGCGGTCCCTTTTGATTTATTTGGATATTTACTGGTTGACTTACAGTGCTTTACATATTAGAATTGGTTTGTCAACAATTAACATTCTAGGTTTTTATATAACCCATACTTCAGGTAATAGAGGATTATTAAACTGCAACCAGTGTGTTAGAAATCTGCCGACTGGTAATAAAATTCTTATGTATAACAGCAGCTGAGAAATACTGCTGTATATTTATGCATAGATTGCAAGATAGATGGCCCACAAACCAGAAGGGCTTGCAGGTCGCCAGCAGGTGGCGCTGCTTTTCTATAAATGAAAATCTCCACCTGGCTGTATTCTAGGGACTACTACCATTGCCCCCCTTTCTGCTTTTCTTTTCCAGATTCTCTGTCCTTTATTTCTCTAAAATGAACGCCTAAAACTGAGGGTTTTTTCTGTTTGTTTGTTTGTTTACTTGCTATTTTGAGGAGATACACCTCTGCTAAGACAATACCTCTCAATTGCTAAGGTTCTTTAAATCCAACTTGCTTCCCTTAATACTCATTTGGTACAAGTCCTAGTTAAATAAATGTTACTATGTGTTTTTTAAAAATATATTTCTATTGACTTCAGAGAGGAAGTGGGAGGGAGAGAGAGATAGAAACATCAATGATGAGAGAGAATCATTGATCCACTGCCTCCTGCACACCCCTATTGGGGATAGAGCCCACAACCCAGGCATGTACCCTGACCTGGAATCAAACCGAGATCTCCTGGTTCATAGGTCGACGTTCAACCATTTGAGCCATTCCAGTGGGGCTAAATGTTACTATGTTTTTAAAAGGGAAGTACACAAAACAAGATTCTCACCCCTAAGTTTGCATTACCCCCACCATCTGATTACTATGAGGAAAGTCCCCATTTTTATCTAATAGTTATTTATACAAGTTAATTCCTTAGGCTTCGTTCTACAACAGGATGAGAAACAGTTTTATAAAGTTGGGTTATGCACTGGATTAATGTGCCATAGAAAAATAATTTTAATGTGATGCTCTTTGGGTCTAATGTGAAGAATGTTGCTTTGCTCCCTGGGTCAGAACTAACTTTCTGACAAACAGAATCAGAGGGTTGTTTCGTTTTGTTTAGTTTTTTGTTTTAATAATATTGTCTACAAAAAAGATAATCAGCTCATCAATTTGGGCATCAATGAGGAAAAAAATACTGTTAATGTGGTTCTCTTTTTCACACCTCTTTTTCATTCTTTTTACTTTATATTTTAAAGACACAACTCTGCCTTTTTACTAACTCTTGTTTTTATAAAAGCTACACTATTCCTCTTATACAGGGTGTTGGGTGTAAATGTGTGCCTGTATGGGAGACAGTGGATTTATTGAGGTGATGGAAGGGGAGAATGAAGAGACTTCCGAGATGACTCATTTATTTATTTTCTTTACTAAGTATGACCTACCAGATCATAAAGAACTTTGAATGCAAATATTTTACACTTTTTGTAACTTAAGAATTTGAAACCATTCTTTTTGATACTCTAATTGGAATTTTCTCTTTTGAATTTTTAAACTTCTTTTAGACACACTACAGTGCAGGTCAAGGATCCAGATAATACTGGTATAATGGACATCCTTACTTTATTCACTCACTTGCTTTTTTTTGACAGAGAAAATCCTGAAGTGCTATTGATTCGGTAAAACCAATGAGTAGAGGATCAGGGAATATTTCCTTCTCAGTGAGTTCATTTGAAAGCCCTCATTTTGTTGAAATTTTTTTTTCTTTTTTCTTTTTTTCCAAACTATGGATTACAATCACTTTTCTTGTTAAAGTCAAACCCTGACGGCTTTCCTCCCAGTTCCCTTTATAGGGGGACGGGATCCACTCGAGTGTTGAAACAGGAAATAACCGTCCACAGTCAAGAGTGGATGTACCAGGCTGAGCTGCGAGGCAGCAGCGCTGTGAATTTCACAGGACCCCATTTCCAAGGCCTTAAATAACTTTATTTCCCTGTCAAATACACTCTCCAGAATAAAAGTGAGACCTCCAGTGGAACTGGACCACTGCCAGGGGCCTCCTGGTTTTTAGTTTCACACACATGTGTGTGTGTCTTATCTGAGACCCTTATAACTTTTAAGTGGCTCAAAAGAAAGGAGGCAGAGTTGGGGGGTGGGGAAGATAGACTCTACCAAGATGCAAACCACCCACTGCCCTCTTTAAATTTGAGTATTTAAATAGAAAACACACACACACACAACTTTCAGAAGACTCAGATTATTACCCATTATTTTCCAATTCTGTCATTTGGAGTTTAAAGCCTTATACTATCTGTCCCTTATACCCTGTCTATAATCTTAAATAAATCTTCCTGTTCCAGCCACCTTGAATTCCTTACAGTTCCCTAGATTAGTACTCCCCACCTCCTTGCTTTAGTTCAGGCTGTTCCCTCCACCTAGCACCCCTTCCCGAGTTGACACAGCATCATGGTTTGAGTGTCTCCAGTGTGCCGGGCCCTGTGTTTGATTCTGGGGATACACAGGGGGGCATGGCTGACATCTTTATCCCTCACACTCATGTTTCACGTGTTAGAATTTTCCCCCGGCCACCCCAGACCTCATTCATTTAGCCTTCGCCTGACACTATCCTATAACACCTTTTAAACTGTTATTCTGTATCACTTGTGAATTATTTTATATATACATATATATAAACAGGTGTCCCCAAAATATATACACACCTTAACAGCTGATAGCTCAATTTTGAAAATGAAGTGTATTTTAATAAACTCTGCCTTTATAATTATTCAAAGTGTGTGTATACATTTTTGGAGGGCCTCTCTAGCAACTCAGAGATATTCATCAGGAACATCACCAGAGGCTCAGCAGTATGAGGTATTCAGAGATTTGTAAACTACCAGAGAGGAGCTTATAAGTCTAGTTGGGAAGTAGGACACATGAAATGGAAAACATAGTCTAATGCAAAAGAAATAGATAACAGAGGGGTGTGAGATGGGATGCCAAGAAAGGAGGGATTCTGTCTTGTTATAGTAATCTGGGAAGGCTACCTGGAGGAGGCAGCCTAATCTATTTTTTGAAGAGTGAGTAGAATAGGTAGGTGAAAGGAAGAGGCGGGAATAGTGGAGGAGTCAGTGCCCCTTTACCCCATCATTCCCCTGCCCCTCCCCCATCTCCCATGTGCATGCCCCAATTCCATGACCTCCCACCAGAAATTCAAGGGAAAGAGCCCATCACAAGCAGGCAGCATGGATTTCCTGTAATTTAGAGGGAATGGTAGGGTTTCTCCACGTTTCCATCTGATTTTCATTTGTCATTGCCCTGAATGGTCCCAGCCTTCTCCAGTTGAGGGTCGTTTAAACATTTTCTGGCTTTTCTTGTTTTTATGACACTTGGCATAGCCTAATTATTTTGACCTGAGCAGTTCATTGGGGCCATATGAAATATGGGACAAAGGTGACAGTTGAACAGGATGCAGCGAGTGGGGCGGAGGGGGGGTGCGGGGGTGCGGGAGGTGGCGAATCTCACCCTGTTCTGTGCTCGGACACCAGACCAGCTGTTTGGAGCAGTGGTGAGAGAGTGGGTGCAAAGCCAGAAGGCAGCAGGCACATTGTGGTGAGGGCCCACTGGCAGAGAGCTCCAGTTTCGTTGATTTTGCAAAGCCCAGATAATCATGATAGGTAACGTTTACCAAGAGCTTGCCAGAAACTCTCACAAGCATTGCTCATGTTTTCAATCCATTTCACAATAGCCCTATGAAGAACGTTTCTCTGGTTATTTCCATTTTATAGGTAAGAAAACCGAAGTTGGTAATTTGCCACATAGCCAGGTTTGAACCCTGCAGTGTAACTTCGGGGCCTGTGTGCCTAGCTGTTAACTTCCTGCAGCTCATGCTGAGTTGACATTTGTGGAGGGATCGCCCGTATCTTAAAATCTTGATGTCATTGAGTGTCGCTGGAGCCAGGGCCAGAGGTGTAAGAGGGGTGCCTACCATATGGCTGGGCTGCAGTAAGGAATGTGGGGGGATTTGACCAGCTGGTAAGCTCGTGCCCCATGAGACAGTTCCTGAAATTGAAAAGTCCAGTCTTATGCAAGATCTTCAAGCAGAAGTTAGAAGTCACTATTTTATGGACATCTTCAGACTTAGATCCTGTGAACCAGCTGGGGAGTGCCGGGCGGAGCACACCGGACAGTCCCGGGCTGTCAGCGTGTGGCCTCCGGTCATCTCCTTCCAGCCCACAGCCTTCCGGATCCTGGCGTCCGCATCTGTCCGTGGGGATAACAACAGATCTGGTGACACTGCGGAGTTGAGTCACTTATCTGAGATCAGAATTCTCGTGAGGGTCAGAGGGACCAGGGCAGGTGGCCCAAATCTGGAAGCTGGTACCCTCATGCTGTTCTCATGGGCAGAATTCTGACAGCAAGTGATTGGATTGGAAGTCAGCAGACCTGGGCCCTGGTGTCAGTGTCATCTTAGTGTAGCCCAAAGAGGGTGAGGCCAGAGCATCCCTGAACCCCTGCCAGCCCCGCTCCTGCATTCCACACCTTGTTCTCTGTGATGAGCAGAAAGCGGCCCAGGCCAAATAGACGGACGAGCATTTTAGAATGTTGCACGGGATGCATTTGAGGATAAATTATAGTGGAATACAGATCATGATTTTGTAGTTCAAGAACACCTTTAGAAGGTGACTATGCCCTTAAGAAATATACTAAATGCTGTGTTTAGTGTAAAATCACAATCTGGGACTGGTCTTACCTCCCAAGGTTAAAAGCATTCAGCATTTCTAAAGTGTTCTGGCAGAACATTCTTCATCGGGCCATGTGGTGTACCTGGGTTGCACTAAAATCTCATGCATTTTACCTTTATCTGTGTTTCAGAGAAAGTATCGGGGCAGCCATCTGGAATACATATTAGAATTCTCGGGGGCTTTTGATATGACTGGCTCAATGGAAAATATGGTGTTTATGAATGAGCTGATAGTAATAATGATATTAATAACAATAACGGCCCTTACCTGTCTAACAGCTGATGGTTTAGAGAACCATTTCACATATACACAATTAGATTCTAGGCTGGTCTCAATAGTGAATCACTGGGGCAAGCATTATCTAAAAAGATGCAAGTAACAAAGTGAAAATGGGAATGAACATGTGATTGACATTTTCTGCCCGTTATGTTTACTTAGCGGTCTAAGGGGAGGAAAAACAAAAAGAGAAGAAGCATAGCATCTGAGTCAAAACATACAAGCGAATAAAAACCTGTACCCAAAGCAGGACTGTAAATCGGCCCAGCGGTCGCCAGGGGTGTGATGGGAGGTGCGAAATAAGGTCCAGGAGAGGCCTGCGCCGCTCTCCGTTCTGTTTCTCACCCTGGGCAGGTGGCAAAGCTCCGATGCCCGAGGCAGCAGGATCTTCCCTACGCTCCTCTGGATGTCTGACAATTTGTAAATCCCCAAGGCAGCCTTCCTGGCAAGGGTCTTCCTTACCAATCTCATGCAAGCAGCATGAAGCGATCAAAAGAATAACGCTTGTTTTGTCTTTGTCTTGCCCGGTTCGGCACAAGGGAATGAACAGACAAACAGGCAGATACGAAATAAGAGACCTTCTGCGTGAAGACAGGCGGGATGGCAGGACCAGCAGCAGAGCACCCTGGGCGATGGACAGGCAGGGCCGGGGCTGGAGGGAGGCGTTTACTGTGGACACCCCGTGTAAGGGGCCAGCAAAAACCTCAGTAATTAAGATAGATGATAGTTTAATGCAATCTTTTTTTAATTCAAAAGGGGGGCAGGGAAATGCCATGATGAATAAAAAGTCAGAATTTTAAATAAAGAGAGGATAAATAGCGTTTTTAATGCTGGGATCTAAGTACTGAATTTCATGTCAGTAGCAGGTATAACAGTCAGCCCAACAGAAGACTGGCAGCTGCCACCACTCATATGGGCACTTCCGCTGTGCCAGGAACGGTGCCCTGAACGCACAGGCATTTTCTCTGGGTGCATTTCAGAGGGACCTGGTTTGTTCTACAGTAAGCCCGAATCTACTTGATAATAAACCATATCAGAAAAAGAGTTCCTTTATAGGCTCCATAAATTCCATCACAGTCCATTTTGTCTTTGTTAAATGTGTGAGTTGGAAATTACTACCCCTTTTTTTTCACAATGATCAATTTAGACACACAGCTCAGAAAGATCAGCATTCACTGAGAAAAATATATCAGCATGCTTGTATCTATTAAGCCCTATTGCTTCGTAGGCTCCAGCTGATGGTTTTATTAAGTATACTGCAGGAGGGGAAAAATCAAGGATAATTATAAATTCATAAATACATAATTCATTGGCATAAAGTGATTTTAATGGGATGGATGCAGAATTATCTGTTTCCTCACGAAAATAACAGAGATGTTCTGATTAAGCCCATAATCTAGTCTATGTGAAATCCAGCCAAACTGATGGGACACATTTCCCTTTCTGAAACTACCTTTGATAAGAAATGCATTACAAACTCATCAGTTTGGCTTCCTGTTAACAAAGAGACAGCAGCCGTCTGGATCATTCTGGATTCACAGTGAAACTGCCACACCGCGTATCCTGCAACGAATGCTGTGCAAGTTTGACAAGGGGCAGATGAATCCAGGAGTTATTGTGCCGGGGTTTAAATCTGTGCGGCAGCTGACGCTTGAAATAATCATCTATATATCGCTCTGAGCGAGCCAGGGAAAGGTTGAAGCTGTATATTTTCAACATATCTAGCCTAATGGTTAATCTGTTGTCCTGTCGGGGCTCGTGCAGGGTGGACTTGCAGCCCACACTGACAGCTTCAAGGAACTGCTCCTGGTAGATGTGGTTCGCCTGATTCTCAAAGTGCAGGGTGGATGGCTGTAACTTAGCTTGAGTTGGAAAAGGGGAAACTCGCCCTGGCCGGTGTGGCTCAGTTGGTTGGGCATCCTCCCCTGCACCGAAAGGTTGCTGGTTTGATTCCCAGTCAGGGCACATGACCAGGTTGCAGCTGAATCCCTGGTAGGGGGTGTGCAGGAGGCAGCTGGTTGATACTCGCCACACACATCCACATCACGGTTTCTCTTTCTCTCTCCTTCTCCCTTCCTCTCTCTCTCAAAATCAACAAAAATATTTAAAAGGAAAGAAAAGGGGAAACTCACCTGACTGGTTTCCCCAAATGCAAGGGCACCTGCAGGACTAATAGTAGGCTGGGTGGTAAGGACATTCCAGTCACCAAACTATCTCTGTCCCTCCCAACGTCACCAAATTTGTTCACTTAGAGGGGCTCCATGCATGTGTCCTTTATTGTTTAGTCATCCTGGAAGATTGAAAAAAAAAAACAAAAAAAAAGTCTTTTTAGAAGACAGGAAATTAGAAAATTGTGAGAAGGTAAATAGGGGGGTCAGCAAACCTTTTCTATCAAAGGCCAGCTAATAAATATCTTAGGCTCTTTGGCCATGCAGTCTCTATTGCAACCACTTGACTCTCTCATTGTAAAGGGAAAACAGATATAAACTATAGGTAAACAAATGACTGGCCATGTCCCAATAAAAATTTGAATTTTGTATAATTTTAATGTGTTATTAAATATTTTTCTTCTTAGATTTTGTCCCCCAACCATTTGAAAATGTAAAAACTATCTTGGCTGGTGGGGCTCAGTTGGTTGAGTATCGTCTTGTGCATAGTAAGGTTGCTGGTTCAATTCTGTGAGGGCACAGGCTAGGGTTGCAGACTTGATTCCCAATAGGGGTGTGCAGGAGGCACAGCTGATCGATGCTTTGCTCTCACATTGATGTTTCATTCTCTCTCTCCCTCTCCCCTCCTCTCTCTCTTAAAAAAAATCTTAAAAAAATAAATAAGAATGTAAAAATTATTTTTAGCCCATAGCCATACAAAAACACATTTAAGACAACAGTTTACTAATTCCTGAACTTGAGAAATATAAGAAAGAAGGCAGCTTTTAGTGCCAAGGCCTTGGCACATTTCATCCCTCCCTGTTCTGAAACCCTAACCCCCGCAAGCACGCACTGCCCCTGCCAGGGCTACGTGAAGGAGTCTGGTACACTCTTTGGCCTCAAAATCTTTACTAACTTGTTGGTGTTGGGAGTAGTCAGAGAAGGAAAGGAAAGTTGTAAAGAGGCTGTTTTTATTGGACTCCTGTGTATTTTTCCCAGTTTAATTCAAAGTAACAGTTATCTTTCATCTCCTACCTTCCCAGTCTCCAAGCTCCATAGCCATAATTCAAGGAAAATTCTTGCATTGTGCATTTTAGTTGCGTATTTGCTTATTCATCTCTATCTCATCTCTGAGAAGCCAATACCGAGTGATCTTTGTGTGAGCCTTTTCTTTGCCTTTGAGCTGATGGAGACAGTCTGTTCTGAGAAAAAAAGAAAGAAAAAAGCCAGGCAACCAGATGGAATTTTCTACCAAATGCTGAGCAGAACCGAGCATTGGGCAAGTTATTACAGCAGGTCAAGTTCTTAGTGAAGATATATGGGCTGAGATTCTAGATACAAAGACTTTGATGAATGTTGGACTCTGACCGAGATACATATAGAACAGGCTTATGGTCTGCGATGGGATGCAGGAATGTGAGTCTGGCATTTTCCCTTTGATTCTAGAAGATTCGTTGGGCCCACAATGTTTCTGTAGAGAACATTGCAGTGCAAGTCATGTAGATTCTGTCAACACACTTATATACTGTTTTTCTCTCTCCCATGTGGGAGCTGAATTCTTTCATTACTCTGTGTTGATGGACTCAAAGTTACACAATTCAGGTTTCCTAGGCAGTGAATAAAGCCAGAAATATACCCTGTGATTAACTTCTACATAACCTATTGTTCCTTAAAGCCTCCCTTCTCATTCTCGTATTAGCTCCACAAAAGCCAGAGATGTAAAAGCTCCAACAGGCCTCCCCTCCTCTGCCTTCTCCCCCTCCCTGCCCCTTCCCCTCCCTGCCCCTCTTCCCGCTGTGGGCGGGCGGGCGCTCCCTGTGCCTACCCCAGGGCAGGTGGGTTACTTACAGATGCTTTCTGTCCTCATTGTACATAATGGCAGGTGGTTGTTTTTTCTTTAACTTACACCCTCTAGGTTTTCCAAATAAATGTATTTTCTACTTCTCAGGTAGAAGCTGTGAAATTATCTTGCCTGATAATGTATGTGATAACGCCATGGCTCACTTGTAGGGGGTCATATATGCTCTATGTTGGAGATATTATTGTTGGCATTGCTTTTATTTTATTTTATTTTTTAAAATATATTTTATTGATTTTTTACAGAGAGGAAGGGAGAGGGATAGAGAGCTAGAAACATCGATGAGAGAGAAACATCGACCAGCTGCCTCCTGCACACCCCCCACCGGTGATGTGCCCGCAACCAATGTACATGCCCTTGACCGGAATCGAACCTGGGACCCTTCAGTCCGCAGACCGACGCTCTATCCACTGAGCCAAACCGGTTTCGGCTGGCATTGCTTTTGAGAAGCAGCATCTTTTCATCTTTTCATTAACTGTGTTAATAGTCACCGTGATCTTTCAAAAATAGCTTTATGGCTTGATCTTATCAATAATACTGCAACGTGTTTACCAAAGTTCTTGGTGATATGTGTTATCCCAAGGTTGTCAGAGCAGAAACTGTCGTTGTAAGGACATCACCCACGCTAGCTCCCCAGGTTCAGATACCGAGCTGCCCACCGAGCCTCTAGGCATAGAACGTGGCTGTCTTACCTTATTCTTGCTGTGCTTGGCTGCCCAACCTCACTGACGGGCAGGTGCACGTCCTCCGAGGGGACTCATCCTGAAACAGCAGTCAAGTGCTCCTTCACAGGAAGTATAGGACCCAGCACACCGAATGGGTCACTTTTCTGGCATTTGTGTTTCTTGTTGCTGCTGATTTTGCTACGTGGCTAACGGAGACACCCTCACCCTCTCTCTAGTCTGGTATGTGTGCCAGGCAGCCAGGGTTCTAGGGGTCTGTGATTGTGAGGCAGGAAATGTCCCCCCGTAAAGCAGGTGCCGTCCTGAGCTCCAGTGCAGGGATCGCTCTAACGTGGCTGCGCTGGAAGACCTTCAGGTTAAGTAGCCCAGACTCCCTGGTGAAAGTCTTAGGCGTCTGTATCAGAGGGAGGACAGGTCAGCCTGGAAGTTCTGTCTATTGTGAACTACATATTGACTGTAGTACTGTGACTGGTAGGATTTTTCTTGGGGACAAAGTCTGATAAACCCACAGAAATCAAGAAGCACACTGTTCAATCTGTAGGCCAGCAGTTTTGCCCTCTCTGTACCCTCATTCACGTCCTGAAAGACTGAAAACACACACCCACTCTTCACTGATGTCCCTCGTGACACAAGGGTAAAGGACACCCCCCTTTCTTAGGACTGGCAAACCCCTGGCATTTAATGCAAGTTAGGCAGCGATATTGCAACCAAGGGGCTGGCTAAGACAGTGGTTTGAGATGAAAACTGTAGTCTAACCGTGTGGCTGATGACTCAGAATATAATGATCCGTCAGGGGGTGCGTTTTAGCAGGCTTCGGGAGAGGGGGCTTGCATCTCTCTGCTGAACTAAGTTTTCCAAGTCTGTGTATGTGGAAGGCAGGGTGGAACTCCATGCGCTTGGAAATTAATTGCACAAATAAAATTATCTTCTGATACATTATCCCTTCTGACACCGATGGCAATAACACAGCAAAAAGAATTTCCAGAAGTCATCAGGGTAAAAGTAAAGAAAACTCTCAATGTAGCTGTGAGGAAGGAACTTCCATTTTAATTCAAAGCTATCATTCTAGTTCATGTTAAAGCTGGTTTTCAACTTTTCCAATGAAGAACTGCACGGAGGATTAATTTCCGTTTTCTTTTCTCGTTATTGTTTGGCAGTCAAGGTGGAAGCTAGATCGCGCTACCCCAAAGACCCATTTGAGTGCAAGAACGCAACTCACAATTCTCAGCTTGTGACCAAGCCAGGTGAAGGAGTCCTGGAACCCACCCCAATGTGTAGCAACTGCCCTGCACCCCTCATGCTTCCCCTTAGCATGCTGAGCTCAGTTGAAGAAGAAAGATGCAGTACCGTGGATTTCAGCATGCATTGAGCATTCTGGGCAGCAAAATACCAAAGAGGAAAACCATAAAGAACAATAAATAATAATTAAAACTACCCTCCCGCCAACTCGCAGCTCGCTCAAGATTTCAGTCGGGAGCCCTGTTAGCTAGATGCCTTTTACGTTCAAGCCACTTTGCATGCCTCTTACTCTGAGTGATTCCAGTGTGAATATGACATTACTAATGACCTGCTAAGTGTGTGCAGATGTGGGTTTCTCCAGATGTGGTGACTAATAATGTAATGTGGAGATAGCCAGTCAACTCATGTTTATGGGTCGTTTGCCTTTTATTACATTTCTGAGTTTATTTGCTTTGAACTATTTCTTAACTCCAGCCAACAAACTCACCTTTAAGTCTCAGAGGGCATCATCCCCCCTAAACCCTGTTGAGGAAACAGGGAAGAAGGAATGTGCCCTAGGCTGGAGCTGAGCAACGGGTTCATCGTATATCGGGGCCCCAGATTATTTGGAAAAGCTGAAAGTTGAAATCATTGCCCATTTGACTCAAAGGGCCCACAAAGGCATCGGTGAACCTTGATACACTGTTTGCAAGCTGGCTAGGCCAATAAAAAAAAAAAAAAGGATTTCTTTTAAGAAAAAATCCAGTAAAATATATGATCATTTTGAACTAAGCCCAGAGTCCTGGCCAGTGTTTCTGGAAGATATTGCCTTGCTTTTTGCTTGAAAACAGAATGACGATGAAAAGTCGAGCAAAATGTTGTTACAGATGTTCGACTCTGCATTAAGGCTGTTGGAATTACCACCACGTCCTCAATCAATTCCCAGAACTTTGTCTGGAGGTTATGTCACCGAAATAATGAATCCTCTTTAGTCAAGTATAAGCAAACATGTTAAAACATCGTTGTAACTTTAAATTAAAGTCTAGCGCCAACCGAGGGATCCTGGCCTCATTAGACTTGCCTGACATTTTTCTAGCACTGAGTCTTCCCGACTGTAAAACTGTTGGATGCAGGGCCTGTTAGACGGGCGGGCGCTGGGAAGTTACGGCAGCACATTAAGTGTTATACTTAGGGATGTGCACAAACGAGCCCTCGGATTTTATGAGGACGCGGAGACTGGAGGGAGTTCAGCCCCTATAAAAATTCCGCCTTGGATTCCTCAACTTGTTTGTGTTTTAAAGGAGCTGGTAACTCAGGTTCCTTTAACAGATCATATCTTCAGGAGGCTTCCACAGCTTGAAGCAGGGAGAGCCAGAGACCGAGGTGTACCGTAATTAGCCAGAAAGCAGGCTAACCAGGAACCTGTGAATGTGTCGGCATGAGGTCAATCCACGTGCCTTTCCTGAAAGTATGTAAATTTCAGTCTCCCCTTTAATCCGTTTTTATTCCTCTCATGTAGTCACAGAAGCCATGGAATGAAAATTTTATTTTATAGCTTACCTGAAAGTTTTCCTAGGTTTGCTTTCTTTAAATATGCAGAAACCGGCAGTCAAGGATAATAATTAAATATGGTTTATACCCTGCTTACGAGAAAGAAGGGATCACTGCTGCTCTGGTGGGATCTAAGCCATCCGTAATAGTCTCCATTGCACAGCGTTCATGTTTAAGCTGGGGACCTTTCCCCGTCTCTTCAGGGAGCGGATCTGCATTTCCAGGCTGTGAGCGCAGGAGGAAACCTTTGAACATGGGTTTCACCGAAGAGAACAAATCCCACTTTAAATGCAGTCTGAATATGATGGATGATCTTTCTGACTTGCAATGAAAATAAATAGTTTCCTTGCATAGAAGGAGGCATAACTTTAGCAGCAGAACGGGGTGTCTCCCTGGAGCTGGCTAACAGGTATCAACTTGCAAGTCTTCCCTCCCTCTGAACATCACTGCAGGTAAACAGACAGCGACAAGGTGCAAGGAGAATGGGCTCTTTACCAAAGATGGCTATTTATTGTGGGCCCAGTGCAACCGGGAAGACAAACATTAAGCAAACGAATCCAACAGAAATGCCGGCGAGTGTGACTTCTGTTCAGGTCCTAACTAATATGGACAAAACCATGGCAACCTCTGGCGGCTTTGAGTCAAGTTAGCCATAGTGGACTAGGTCCGAGAGCCTTTTGGATATTTCATTCGAACCATTGAAAGGCTCATGTGATAGAGAAGAAAAGACCTTTCATCCCCACGAGTCCCACAGCCACGCACACACATTATTTCGTTTGGCATGCTACTCAACTAATCTAGGTCCCCCGTAAGTGGTCCACATTAAAGGGTGACCTTGTATTACCAGTGGAGTCGGCGTAAGACTTTCTGCCCCATTCTAAGATGGGGAAAGTGCAAAAATGCACACACACACACACACACACACACACACACATTCTCTCTCTCAATCTCGGTCTCCTTGCCTTTCTGCCCCATTATTGGCTGGGATGCCTGGCCCTGTCCTGTGAAAGCAAGATGAATTCAGGTCAAGCTCAGAGTGCCTGTTTGCTCGCCGAGAGATGCATATCAACCCTAAGTGATTTTTTTCTATACCATTTATGTGGCTGGTATTTCTTTCCTTTAATCTTTTAAGTGCTGTTTAGTCTCGGTGTGATTTGCTGTGGATACTCATTTCCGATAAGATGCGATATCCTCCCAGGCACATGGTTCCAGCCTGGAGCCCTAAGTGACTGATACGGTCGCAGCCTGAGCACGGGCCTCTGGGGGGATGGGGCGGGGGGCAGAGCGAGTGGTTCTGTGGGCATTTACAGGTGCTTCCTTGCCTTCGTTTCTTCTGGAGTAGCTCTCAGTTTGAACCACGTTCTTGTTCCCTTACCCTGTGTCAGCCAGAATTTAGACAACCTTAGGCTGGCAGTGGAATGGGGACGGGGTGCCAAGTGTGATACCTTGAGGCAGGTCCAGAAGGTCGTTGGGTGACTGTAATCCCTTATGGAACCATGTGTCATACATGACACACTAAATGTACTCAGGGTCTTCAGGGAAGTGCCATGTAATGCATGTGCTGAGATGGGTCTTTCTGGATAAGATCGAGTAGCTGAGGTGACAGTTTCTTTCCAACCCATGACTTGTACGCCATTAACATACGTCAAGCATCTTTCGATGTCGTCCCTGCTAATATTTCTCTTCTTAGCTTTAAGGTAACTGCTGTGCACTCCGGGTTTCGGGGTGCTTCCCCCCACCCCCCCTCTGTGTTGCAGTCAACTATGCAAACCCGAGGATCCTACTTTTCCTTCTTGCCATTACAGCTTTAGCCTGAATTGTGGGGGTGGGGAGAGGGGAACTAGAATTTTCCCGCCGATGCCCTTGGAGGGCCGGGCCGGGTGTGCATCTGCTAATTTATCAAGCAACTCTCTGAAAAAGAAGCATGGTGCAGGCTGATACCTCTGCAAAGCTTGTGAGTGGGTGTCCTTGGGCAGAGGCAGTGGAGTGTGCTGTGCTGTGTGTGAGCCGAGCTTCACATTGCTTAGCGCGCTGTGTAGCTTAGACATTCGGGAAACAGCGTTTGGTTTCCACCCCCCTGTGCTGCCCCCCTTGCCTGCCCCTCACCACGTCATCGGAGACATCATTCAATGGCAACCTCCTCCTCCGTTTGGGTGCCCTTCTCCTGCCCGGTTCTCCAACCTTGCAGCCCCGTCCAACTGTCCTGATAAATTAGGAAAGTTTCCCATGCGTGCAGCCCCCCTTTTGGGGAGGTGCAGGGACAAGGGCTGAGCGGGCTGCGGATTCCTGAGCCAGCACGCGCCCCTGTCCCCAGTCCTGAGTGACTGAGACGTTGGCTGCGGAGGCCTCCAATCCGAGCCTCTCTCCAGGCTCTTCCTCGGGCGCAGGGACCAGGGACCAGGGAAGCCGGTGCCTTTGCGGAAGCAGAGGTGCTGCTATGTCCAAACAACTTGATTTCTGATTTTGGTTACGAGAAAACCCATTCGATTACCCAGCAAAGCAAAGTAACCACAAGGACCTCTTGAGAGTAATGATTGCGTGCCCCCATCTAGAGCACTCTATTTTGTATGCGGATAAATCACGACTTCCTTTCTTTTTTTACGGCAGGGTGCGTACAAACTGTTGTAGTCTGTTTCAAGTGCATGTTCAAACACTGGAGTGTAAAGAGGCGGCTCTCGCCTCCTCTCAGCTGGCTTCTCGGACTAACACGGGGGTCTTTGTCACTGGGTCCCAAAGGCAGCCCTGAGTTCCTAGTGCGTGACTGAGCTGTGAGTGTGTGTCCTTTGCTATCTTGCCTGTGTTGCGCAGTCTGCCCTCACACTGTCCATAATCTCATGAGCTGCCTGTATTTCCAGTTGAAGATGAGCAGCCCTCGACGCTGTCACCAAAAAAAAAGCAGCGGAATGGAGGCATGCGGAACTCCCCCGGCTCCTCGCCCAAGCTGATGAGGTAAGGAGAGGGGCCCCAGGCCTGGGGGGTCCCCTCTAGCTCCTCCCCTCCCTTTCTCACCCGCTCCCCACCAGCCCAGGCCCAGCACGCCCCTTCCCAGCAGGCCGGAGTCAGGGAGGGATGGGGTCTTAGATGGCTTCTCAAAGGCTGGAATATTTATTCCTTCAGCTTGTCAGCAGTTAATGATAGAGCTGAAAAAATCCTGTCAGGAAAAACAGTTGGAAAAGCTGTTTGAAAGATACACAGGCTTTAAAGGCGGAGCTGTCACCATGTCCTGTCCACGTGTCGCTCCTAACCCGCAGTGGCACTAATGACGGTGGCAACCAATCCGGGAACGCGTGGGCCAGCTCGCCTCCGGCTAGTCTTTCCGCTGGGGCCCCTGTGAGGACGGCTGTCTGTACTGAGGGCCATATGTGCGATGTATCATCACAATCAAAAAGGAACCTGAAGATTACCCCCCTTTCATCCTGTCGCCTGAAATCAAATTTCTGTTAATTGATTTTGACTGATAAAAAAAGTCCAATAATCTGTGGACTTGCCAAAGCAAAGTTCAAAAGTAATCCTGTTCAGCTCAGACCAAAAGCAGTATTAATTATGAAATACAATGTATGCTTTCTCTCTCTCTCTATCTCTCTCCCACCCCCCACCCTCTCTCTCTCCTTCTCTCCCTCTTTCCCCTCTTTTCCTCTTTCCCTCCCTCTGTCCCTTTCCTTCCTCTCTTTCCCCTCCCCTCCTCTCCCCTCCCCTTCCCTCTCCTCCCCTCCCCTCCCCTCCCCTTCCCTCTCCTCCCCTCCCCTCCCCTCCCCTTCCCTCTCCTCCCCTCCCCTTCCTTTCTTCCTATCTTGACTATGGAAATAGAAAGTAAAACCAAATTTCAGCCTGTTCCTCTTCTTGGCCTCTGTCTTTTATCTTCCCTTTTTTGTCTTCTTCTGCCATTCTCTGCTTATTCCCCACAATGCCCTCACTCTCTCGCCTCTCAGAGCGGCAGGGGTGGTCTCATGCTGGCACTGCTCTGCCTAAGTGGTCACAGCATGGAGACACCCACCATTGCTAAGTTACTTTCTTCTTTCCATTTGCCTTGAGCACTCTTCTCCCTTTGGTTATTGGACATGGATGGTGATTTTTCTCTCCTTCCCCCTTATCCCCCACATTCACATCTTCCGGGCCCTCCCCCAGCACCTTTCTGGGACAGAGGTGGGCAGTCTCCTCCATGCCCTTGAGGACACAAGGTCCCATGGAGGACTCACCGGCCGCATGTCCTTCCCATTGCCACCATCTCTTCCTGTGAGATGTTTCCTCACTAGTCCGCTGCCTTCCCCTCCGCTCAGTCTTGCTGGGGTCTCACTGATTTACATGTTGGTTTGCAGTTTATGAGGAGGAATGAAATGCGCCAACCGCCAAGCTTCTCATTCTTATGAAGCCAGATGTCCTGCTAGCATTCATTTCCTAGTCCCTCACCTTTAGGTAATCGCCTTATCTAATGCTAATAGTTTTATCCATTTAAAGTAGAGAAAAGCTCAGGCGTTCTCTTTTGCCTAAATTTAGAGAAGCAAATGATAAATAAATAAAGAGAAGTGTCTGAAAAATCTGAAACCTTTGGAGCCAAATTCCCTGTCCCTGTTTGCTATGTAAAGGACGGCTTATTTCTTTGATCTTGAGTAATAATAATTCTGAGGAGTTATACTGTTTTCATATGCTTCAAAGCTGTGTCAAAGTTTTGCTGCTTAAGGGTCCTTCTTTATTCTGCTGGCTCTTGGGTGCCGAGATGACAGGTCCTCTGTACGGCGTGGAAGCTTTTTTAAGTCGTAGCCTTCAGCAAAACATGAAATTACCAAATCCAGGGTAACATACTTCTACACAAATGCCTTTCCTGTAGATATATTATACCATATATATTAAATACTTTAGTGTTCCACGCTACATTTTATGTGCAATAGAAAGTGATGGCTTGAGGTAGCCTGGAGGGGACTTTTTTTCCACCAGTAGAAAAAGCCAGTGTATACCGGATCAAGTACGGTTTTTACAGGACTTTCTGCCCGAAGGCCTTTGTAAATAAGTAATGATCAACAGATTGGCTGTGGGTTTTTGAAAAGCATGCCTCTGTCAGTTTGCATGATGGGGGAGGATTTTCAAAGTGGGGTTTGCTTTCATTGCCTGTCGGCGAGGGGCCGGGGGAGGCAGTCAGCCCGGGCCGGCGCTGTCTGTTCCGCGCTGCGTCAGGGCTGCTCGCCGTGGTCAGGCGCGAGCTGAGGCTTGCCACGGTGCAGAGCTCACGTTCCCGGTGTTGGTGCCTGTGGGCTGCGGCGACGGCCAGGGCTCCTGTCACCCCGGTGCTGTTCCCCACCGCCCCTAGGGTCCCAATCACGGCTCAGCTGGAACGGGCTGTCCCATGACCAGCCAGAAAGTCTCAGACACCCGTGGCTTGCTCGGGTTGGGGTATCTGGCCCTGGCGACGAGGCTGCCAAGGCTGGTGGTCGCTACATCCCTCCTGTTGATCGAGAGAAACAGAGGCTCATGCAGCACCTTGTGGCTTCACCAGTCTCCCCCCCCCCCCCCCCCCCCCCCCGCCCCCAATCTCTCCAAACTCTCCCTTTCTGCTTTACAGAAGACCGGACTTCCAGTCCTGTTCCTTTTGATCCTGAAAACCCATTCAGGAAGCTAAGGGCATACTGAAGTGGGCTTTTGGACACGCGTTTGGGGCTTGCCGTCTGAGCAGAGTCACTCACTGTGCGTGTGGGCAGGTTTCAGGGGCCGACGGGCCAGGACAGCAGTAGCTCCAGGAGAAGCCGCAGAGTCCAGACGGGCGAGGGTGGGATTTAATTCACCACCGTGGCTCCTGCGAATAAAACAGGCTTCCGGCTGGGCCTCCGCACTAATGGGTCTCCGTCTCCCTTTGTCCTGGTATCAGGCCCACCCTGATTTCTAAGGGTCACTTATCGCTCTGCGCAGTCATTAGGTGAACAGCCTTGTTTGTGTGTCTGGATCAGACAGGATGTTTTTGAGTCATCCTGACAGAAAACAACTCTCGCAGTCAGACTGAGCCAAGTGGCCAGTGTCTGTGCTCCCAGCCAGGGGTTCCTGTGTCATCACAGGCGACCTTTGGCTTCACAGCCCCCCGGGGAGAGGGCCATAGAGGTTCCCAGGACCCTGGTACTCTCCGTCCTTGCTGGTCTCTCAACATGGATGGATTTTAGGAGCTGCTCTGGCTTCCCTGCACACGCCAAGCACCCTCCGCTTCTCAGGCCTCCTCGCTGGTGGGCTGTGCCTGTAAGGATAGCTGGGATTCCTCAATTGTAAGGCCTTCCGGGCAAGAACTTTGTCTCTAAATAACGAAGTCAAGGGTTCTTAATTTGGGGGTCTCACAAGCCCCACTGAACAGCCAATGAAAACCCTCCAGCAGGTCTCCCCAGGGAGAAAGAAGGGGTGCGGGGCACCATTTTGCCTACGGCTGCAGCGGCTTCATGTATTCCCGACACCCGTGCCCAGGTTACAGCCACACACAGCTCTTCCCCGTCGTTGCTTCTCAGATGCTTCTTGGGCTGAGAATACTTCTCGTGTGGGCGGACAGCACAGAGGCCCTGCCTGGGCTCTCACGCCCTGTCCTCAGATGGAACCCACCCAGGCTGCGCATTCCGGCCAACTGCTTCTAGCCTTGTCTCAGATTCCTTTCCATCCAGCCGGTGCTCAGTGAAAGCCTGCTGCATTCAGGTGTGTGGAGGGTCTGTGAGGAGGAAAGGAACATGGATTAGGGCAGGTGTCCATCTGAAAACGCTAGTTTCATGGAGGAGACAGACCAGCCTATACAGCAAAATAGAGGAGGAGCAGTTTGGATAGCTACCGGCATGGACAGAGAGCTGACGTCACCTCTGAGCCTGTGTGTGTGTGAAGAAGGTTCCATTTAACCGGGTCCTGAGTGAGGAGGAGAACTCCCTATTGATGATATTGCCTACCCTGTGCACTGCTTACCCGGGGCCACGCATCCTTCCAAGAGCATCATGCCTGTGAACTCGCTGAACCCAACTACAGCTGCAGGAGGAGGAATTACTCTCCCCACCCTCCCTTTACAGACGGAGAAGCCGAGTCACAGCCGTAAGGTCTAGTAAAATTCAGTAAGTCGTAGCTAATGAGGAAGAGTTGAACCCATATTATTAACTGCCACGTCCATGTCATTAGCTCCTTCACTGTTGGTCCCAATGGAGGGCAGAGGGAAAGTGCTCAGGCCACAGGAAGTGGCTTAGTGAACCCTGGAGCACTCACTCCCCTCGTAGGTGTTGGGGAAGCATCGCAGGTGTTTGAGGAGGCAGTGCCCTAACTTGTGTTTGGGAGGATCGCTGGTGACCTCCCAAAGAGACCACAGGGACACGTGGTACATGAATACGGAGGTGTGAAGGGAAGGCCCAGCCCACCCAGCCTCTGCCAAGGTCCTTGGGGCGCCAGACCACCAGGGCCTGCTGTAGAACAGCAGACTGGAAGTGGCTACGGGGTCTTCCAAGGACCCACATAACATGAGCATCCCTGACGTCAGCTCACGTTACTCCCATTTCCCCAGGAGCTAGGGGATTTTGAGAAAGACCGAGAAGCCTGGGCTGTGAGGATTTATACACCATGGGTTGGCCAAAGTCATAGTCCCCAGCTGGGCCAGTAAGGATTATGAACAACCCCAAAAACAGAAAAATTGAATACTGTGAGGGAGCTTCATGTCATGAGACTGAGAAAATACTAGACATTCATTTCCTGAATGGGAGGAGAACTGTGATTTGAGGGAAACAGATCATCCTCTTAGGCATTTACTGATCATTAAGTGAAATAAACTCATCTGCTTGCTAATTCTCTCTCCTTTGACTCTTACCTTCCATGGGGTCTCTCTGTTAGGACTGGCAGCTTGACGGGTTTAGTAAGAGAAGATGTCAGAGTGGCCTGAGCCCAGCCAGAGTTGGGGGCAGAATAAAGAAGGAATGCAGGGATAGCGGGGCTAAGTAAATTTACCTCTTAACGCACAGACAAATAGGAAATCGACAGCCCTCCCGTGGGGCTGGAGAAGAAAGAAATAGTGGGTCTCATCATGCAAGACTTGGTGGATGTGACACAGGACCTGGGCATGTGGCACGCTCAGCGGAGGTGGTCATCCTGTCCTCTCTCTCCCAGAGCATCTTGTACACACTCCTCTAGGACTGAGGACATATCCGTCCCCCCAGATGTCTCCCCAACACAAAGGCAGTAATTCCCTTCTCCCTCGGAGAATGGTGGCTGCCTAACAAGAGGTGACACATTAGGTGGCCGTAGTTCTTGATTGTTTACCTGTTAGGCAGAAAAAATAATGTAACTAGGGTGAAAAAGGACTCTAGTTTTGGCAGAGTGGCTAGAGCCTGGCGTGAAGGTGTTTGCAAGGTGACTCCAGAGATGGTCACTTGGTGGGAGATGAGGGCAGGCATAGTGGGCAGCCACCACTCAGGAGAGATTATTGAAGGAGGATCCTTGCAACATAGTAGCAAATACTATACACCCAGAAACAAAATGCTCCCCAGAATGAGGCAGATCATTTATGCTGCTGAAAACCCAATATGAGCCCCTTTGAGGTGACACCTGAGATCTTCTCCAGTCTCCTGTAGCCAGCACAACCAGAGACTCCGGAACATTCCATTCGAGGACTCACTTACTAACTGCTGTGTTGCCTTCTATGGAGTGGAAGAAGGGAGGGTGAGCAAACAAAAGTATTGCATTTTACAAGAACTAATATTTTATTTGCTTTTTATGTTTATTTGCTGATTGGCTCATTGATATGGAGGTCAGCAAGAGAGAATCATTTGTGCGGTATCCTGGGTAGCGATCCCCATCAAGTGTTGACACAAACTTTCCAGTTCTAGAGAGTCACAGGGTAGGCCACCTAGAGCTGCTTTGGTCACCAGTCCTATCATTTGCACTTGAGTAGGAGGGTCAGGACTGAAGTGAGATATATGTGGCTCCTCCTTAAATTGTGCACCTAGGCCCTTGCTTGCTTCACTCGAGCCCTGGCCTTGCTGAATAGAACCATGGACTTCCAGTCTGCATATTGCCAACAGTGGCCAACCTTGGTAGGACTGACTCACCACGTAATTTCTCCGTCTGGGCAAAGCTTTATAGCAATGGCTCTCAAGCTTGAGCGTGTGTCGGGATCATAGAGCACCTTGTTAAAGCAGAGCTTCATCCAGTCAGTCTGGGCTGGTCTGGGGAATTGGCATTTCTCTCAAGCTCCCAAGCGATGCTGATGCGGCTGGTGTGGGGAGACACCTCGAGAACCACCGCTTACGTGAGTCAGGACAGCGAGAGCAGCCTGCAGTGACAGGGGCCTCCTCCCAGGAGTGTCCAGACTTGGCATTGGAGCACTAAATAGTTACTTAATTAAGAACACCTGTCTTGACCACTGTTGGACATCAGACGCAAGTTCTCCCTGCTGACAGTCACAGCCGCTGGCTCCAGGCACACTCCAGGCAGCCTGACTTGTTACAGACAATTCAGAGTCTCCCTTCAGACACGAAGCCCTACTTCAGATACTGTCCCTGTAAAGGAAAAAATAGTGCAAGATCCTTGTTGTTCTCAAAAAGAATTGTCACAAGATATCAAAGGTGAGTGGGAGCTCACTGGGCACATTTTCTCATCTCCATAAAAAGCCAGATGCGTTTCCATTGACTTGTTAAAAAATGTTCAGAGGGTAGAAATTATTTATTAGCTCCTCTTGTCAGTTGGTTATTTATTGAGCATCTACTGTGTCTTCTGCTGGGCTCTGGAAATACATCAAACAGTGAAATAGGAGTTTGCTGCCTTCAAAGGGGCACCACCTAAGGGGTGAGGCCGATATGCAAACATTATCGCCAGAAGAGGGTGGCTCACTTTTTCAGGAGCTACAGGAAGGGAGGCAACTAGGAGGGCAGCTTCGGGTAGAACATTTGAAGCAAATTTTGAGGCCTCAGAAATGTCCTTATAGTGCCTGACATAATACATACTCAATCAAACTAGTATTTGCGCCTGGCCGGCGTGGCTCAGTGGTTGAGCATCGACCTGTGAACCTGGAGGTCACAGTTCGATTCCCAGTCAGGGCACATGCCCAGGTTGCAGGCTCGATCCCCAGTGGTGGGTGTGCAGGAGGCAGCCAGTCAATGATTCTCTCTCATCATTGATGTTTCTGTCTCTCTCCCTCTCCCTTCTTCTCTGAAATAAAAAGATATTTAAAACAAACAAACAAAAAACTAGTATTTGCCATTTGGATGAAAAGCCTGTAGATGGATGAGAAACTTGCCCTTTTCCCAAGCCTGCATTTCCCAGGCAGACCACCACAGCGTGGGCCCCAGTCTAAATGGGATGCTTGTGATGACAGGAGTGGAATTATGTGATGAGAAATGAGGTCCAGAAACTCAAGTGAGAGATAGGATACAATTTTAAAACAATCTGGTTGTTTTTCTCTTTCATAACTTTTTGTTTGTTTGATTTCTCTTACTTTAATGTAAATTTCTGAAATCCAGCGTTGAACCCACTGCCACAGAAAAAAACAAAAACTGGGCTTTGCTTTATTTGCCTGCAAGGGGAACTTTAAAATATAACAGCCTCCTCACAGCAGGTTTGCTAGAAAAGGGATTTGTGGGTTTGCTTTAGGCTGTTGTCTCCAAGGCAAGCTTTCTGGGGTTTCTGCTGTAGCCGGGCATTTAGTTCACTTCCTGAGATTAATTGATGGCAAGTGGCATTCCTTACTCGGCAAAACCTCAAAACAGTAATCTCTTCTTTATTTGAAGTCAGGCACGCTTAATTTTATTATTTATTTGTTTGTTTATTTATTTGCTTAATTTTAGCTGTGAACTTTGAACGTGTGAGCTGAGATTCAAGTATAGATATGAAACATTTAAGGTACTGGGGCTCCTTATTTGCTTAAAAAAAAAAGTAGTATTCCTAAAGGGAGCCTCCAGACGTTGGGGCAGGCAAAAGCTCCCCCTTCCTGACTGATGATTGAGGCTCCCCTGAGCACAGCATCCTGACAAAGGCTCATGGGGCCATTTCCCACCGATTATTCGTGCCAGCTGTGCGTTTCATAAATTCTCACGGTGCTGGTCTCCCTGTCTTCGCAGCTTAGGGCACAGTGGCCTCGGACACTGCCAAGGAGAGCGAACAAGGTCCAGCTGCCTCCTGCAAGCAGGAGGGGCGGGATGGGGGCACACTGGCTTTCAGTCAGGAGACTTCTCAATCCAAAGCCTTGCCTGTCCGCCCACTCACTCCCTGTGCCACCTTAGCCACAATACTTACCCTCTGTTTCTCACGCATGCACACGTGCATGACAGGACTTTACTCGTATAATCCTCAAGCTGAACCCATTAAGTAATGACGGTGATTGATACTCCCATTTTACAGTGGAAGAAACTGAGGCAAGGCACACTGTAGCAAGTAGGGGATGAGCCAAGACTGGAAGACAGACATTTTGGTGCTAGATCCATTATGCTACATTGTCATTGAGGAAATAAGTGTTTTCCTGTCCTGCAGGGTATCTATCCCCAAATCAGTCCTTTTGGAGAGAGACTCTTGGTTCTACTGAACAAATAAACTGGCAAGAGTCTGGGCTTCCTCTTTTTGTTGAGTTGGGCTCTCGTAGGTATTGCTCCTCAAGTTCGGGTGTAAGTTAAAGACCAGAGAGAAGTTCCCACTCGGGTAGAGTAGACCTAAGTATGTATGAATGGTGGGGATGGTAGGTTATGGTGGTGAGGACAAGGACACAGGCCCAAGCTCTTTGAGTATGATATTGTGTTTATTTGGTATATTTCCATTCGTAAACTGATGATAGGATGCTCTTCTCCTTTAACTGAACAGGTGAGACTAAGGTGCAAGAAGGGCAGCCAGGGCCATCAGTGGGGTGATACTGGACACATTGGGCCTGTTATTCTTCCAGCTGAGCTGTTATATGAGTTTCCTAGGGCTGCCATAGTGACGTATCACAGACTGGGTACCACAACAAAATATTTTCTCATGGTTCTGGAATCTGGAAGCCCTCGGTCAAGATGTTGGCTGTGTTGGTTCCTTCAGGCCATGGACAAAGGATCTGTGCCAGGTTGCTCTCCTTGGTTCGTAGACGGCTCTCTTATCCCCAGGTCTTCAAATAGTCTTCCCTTTGTAGGTGTCTGTGTCAAAATTTCATCTTCTTATAAGGACACCAGTTATATGGGATTCAGACCTACCCTAATGACCTCCTTTTAATTTAACTACCTCTTTAAAGACCACACCTCAAAATGCCGTCACATTCTGAGGTGCTGGGGTTAGGAATTGAACATACAGGCTTTGTGGGGGAAGCAATTCAGCCCTTAACAATTCAGCCCTATACAGCAGCAGATATACCTCACCTCATGGGGTTTCTATTACCCTAAAATAAGGCATACGCATTGACTAAGTAGTAAGTAACCGATGAGACATGAATTCATGCATTGTAGGGAATTTGGGATTACCTTGTGAGTTGAGAAAATACATAAAATAATTAGGATGTGAAAGGCAGTGTCTTTTACTCGTTCTGGGTTCCAGCCAGCTAAGTGTTAATTGTGGAGTTGTCTGAGAGCCTGTGGAAGTCGTTCTCTTCGCCATTTTGTTAACCCTTGATGCTGGATGCTTGGTTTGGGGATGCTTCTGTTGGTCCTCTTTTCCATGTGCAACAAACTCCCTGTTCCTCTCCTGGTCCTGACCTTGTCAATGTTGGCTGTGCTCAGTGGCAAATGCTTGGACTTGCTTCCATGGATACACTTCCAAAACCTCAATTTAGATATAGAAGTTCCATGGACAACTGATTCTTCAGTCTTCACCAATGTCAAAGCTCTCTTCCCAGCATAAGCCAACATAACACTTGAAATCGCTACGGGAAAGACATGGTAAAGAAATGTATCCTGTCTGGACCAAAGTAGTTCAGCGTCTCGTGTTGCTGGAATGAACCACGCTCCAAGCTTCCTCCCAACTGTGGAATTCTGTGTGTGAGGACCAGCTCTAGCCTTAATGGCACCATGACAGTTGTCAGTCTTCCACGTTCTTAGTGCTCATCTTCACATCAACAACTTTTCTTCGCTTGCTCAATGCCCTTGGTTTGATGATGCCCAATAGTGGTTCAATATTTCAAAATCCTCCTAGCCACCTCTTTCCCTAACGAGAGCAAACTGCTTCACACCTTTAAGGTCTTCTGGGCTTACCCAACCTCTGTCATAAAACACTCTCTATCACCAGCTCCTCTGGAATGTCTCAAGTGGTGAGAAATCCACTGCCTTGGGAAGCATCTCATTTCGCTTTTGAAAAAGCTTCAATTTTTATAACATTTCTCCTTTTCGGAAACTTGGTGTTTGTTCTACCTACATAGCATGCATTGTTCCTCATCTGCTCTCGGTCAGTCATACGCAGTTGATCCATCTCCCACTGGATCGTCATTCACATCTGGGGACAGCTAGTGTGCCTGGCCGAGTCTGCTATATCCCAGGTTAAGTAATACCATAGCTGACATCTGCCACCATGGTTTTAGGTGCCATTTTTTTTTTTAATTTGGGCCTCAATTCTCTGAGATGGTCTTAATGGCTACTAATAGATCAACAATTAAAATACCCTGAGATTCCTTCCACCTTCCAGGGCTTAGGTCAAATGTTACCTTTCCCATGAAGCCTTCCTTAATGTTATTCAAATGCCAGGCAATTAACAGCTTTGCTCTTGGTGTTCTCATACCACCTTGTACATTGCTTTGCTATGACACTTACCACAGTGTGTCACACTATTGATTGGCATTTTCTCTGTTATGAGAGACCCTGTCTTTGATGAGGGACTGTGTCCTGCCATTACAGTGTCTTAGATTCCTGGCTCAGAACAGGGGATTTATGTTTATTGGTTGCTTTGCTGAGTCAAGAAACCAAAGTTCAGATTCCAGGTGCCATGGCTGGTCATACAATGAAATACATTTGTTCTGGGAGGTTTTTGGTGGTTCTCGGATCTGACCCTTTGAGGAAAATTCTGGATGCTTATCCTTAAATGAGCTAGGCCAGCCGAAAGACGTGTAGGGAGACAGTGTGCAGCATGGCACTCTGCTGAGACCTCCCAGGTGCTTCTGATGTCCCAGTGCCATCCAGATCGCAGCCCTGGTGTCAAATTATACCTGGTGTCCCCAAACCCTCACTCCCGTTAGTGAGTCTTGTCATTAAAAAGCTGTCTTTTTTCCTCTCATTGAGGAGTAATTGTTCATAAATCTTGTTTATTTACTTTTCTAAGATGGGGGTTGGAGGCCAGTGTTACCAAGGAATGATTTCTTCCCAGAAAGAAAAAGAAACATGATGTGTGTCCTCTCTCCAAAGACACATATTGTCTAATAGGAATTTATCATTGGCGTGCTTGTTGGGTACCTTTTAATTCCTGAATGCATTGGGGGCGGGTCTTAGACTTTCCTGAGATAATCTTCCATCTCCAACCAGTAAACAGGACTCTTTATGTTCAGGTCAACTTTATTAAGATCCTCTTTCAAGAGTTCATTCTGCTCATTTTCTCAAGCCTTTTCGCTATGGTGGTCTCTGCCCATCTCCTTGTCCAAGAGAATAGATAAATATAGAACAACTAGAGGCCCGTTGCACAAAGAGATTTGTGCAATAGGCTTTCCTTCCTTTGGCTTCCAGCATCGGTTTTCCTCTGGCACCCGGGACCCAGGGCTTTGCTCTGGCCAGAGTCTGCCATCTTTGTCTTCACTGCAACTGGAGTGCCGCTCCTGTAGATCCCTTCGCCCCCGCCCTCCTTCTCATAGCAGGTGTCCTGCCCCGCCCTGCCACTCAGCCCCTGGAGCAGCTGGGCGGCCGCCATCTTTGTCCTTCTAATTTGCATATTCCCTCCTGATTGGCTGGTGGGCATAGCAGAGTGATGGTTAATTTGCATGTTTCTCTTTTATTAGTGTAGATTACATATTCTTCAAGGACAAAAAATTCAAACTTTGCTCTTGCCCTAATCTGACACCAGTTTTTATCAGAAACTGCCTTTTTATTTTATAATTTTTGACTGAGTTCAGTATCTGAAAGGTGGCCAGGTGGTTTATAACACCTCAAGACCTCTCAAATACCCAGCCACTGAGATGCTATTCCAAGGGAGGGGGGGTGGTATTCTTCTCCTTTAGGACCCTGCATGACAATTCCTATCATAATTTAGTATGTTCATTGGAGATAACTTTGCAGTGTTGCTTCACATGGTTGGTGTCATTTGACACAGCCTGGAAACAAATTCTCAGGAATAAATAAATACAGTCAGAGCTTTCTCATCCTAAGTTGGGGTGGGAGGCTGAGATGGTCATGGTGGACATCCTGAAAGTGTAACTCTAGGTCTGTGGACCATGTAGGAAGGTTGGCTGCCCCACTCTCTGCATTGTGAACATATTAGTGAGAAGTGTCAGGAAAAGTTCAGAGGGAGAAATAATGTCAACTAAATAAAGGTCACCTTTTGATGTTTGAAGTAGATTACTTAAAAAGTAAAATCACTGGAATTTAAACCTACTTATATTTTAGATCTTGAATGGACAATACTGTTCAGGAAAAATAGCTCCACTGCAGGGATGCCTGGGACATTGTTCCAATTATAGTGGTCATTGTTTTGGCAACCCAAATGACCCAGCCCAAACCTGAGGCACAGAACCACTATTGGAGACAGAATCTGGACACAGATATTGCCCAACACGCAGGGGTATGTTTCTTATGCTGCAAACTCGTTAGACCTGCCTGGTTCTATTGCAATGCTTAAGGATGTCGGTGTGGCTCTGCCAGTCCATTGGAGGGGAGGACTCTGTATAAGCCTCCTCCTTTTCCACTAGTAACAAGGCGAGAGAGGGTGAATGCAGCCCTGAGAATTCAAGACAAGTGTATTAAGATGTGTCTGAGCTTGAGGCTCTCATGCAGGGATGCTGCAGTTGGGAGGCGAAGGTGGGGCGGGGGGAGCACCATTGGACAGTTAGTGCAAATGCAGTTGTCAAGGCAAGGAGAGAGAGTGTTGCTTAGTATTGCAATTATGTATTCCAGATGTGGGCGTTTGGTAGTCAGTCTGCTCTGAAGTGACATGCTGCTGAATCTTTAAAGGGCTTCAGCCGGGGAGAGCAAAATCTGATTGGGCAAATTGCTAAAATATTTAAAGTGCAGCCTGTTAAAGCTTTTACTGCGAAGAGAATCACGTCAGAAGTTGTAGTCAGAAAGAGCAAGTAATTGGCTTTCCATCCTCATGCCAGTCAGTCAGCATTGAAACCCTGTTCCTATTCCTTCCTCTTCATTGCCAATGCTAACAACGAACTGTGCGCGTGTGTGTGCACTGGAGAAATTGGATAGCTGGTCAAATGAGAGGAGGATCAAGAGCGACCTCTTCATAAAAAGGGAGACCAAATCCACAAAATAACGTGAAGGTCATTGTAGCAAAGGGGAGTAGGAGAGAATGGCAGAATTATTACCTGACAAAGGTCTCCTGCACTTCCAGGTGCTGGTGGTTTGAGGCAGTTGTCTTTCAAAGGATGGGTTTGCAAGTACAAGAATGTCTTTCAGTGACAACCACGTTCTCTGCATCCTTCATCTCCTCCACCATGGAACTCGGGGGGCACTTCTCATTTATAATTTATCACATTTTCCACTTCGGCTTTCCTGTCCTTTTCTCCCCAGGCATGACCCCTTGTTAATTCCCGGCAATGATCAGATTGACAACATGGACTCCAACGTGAAGAAGTACGACTCTACTGGGATGTTTCACTGGTGCGCACCCAAGGAGATAGAGAAAGTCATCCTGGTGAGTGACAGGCCGCAAATCGATGCCGCCCACTTCTGTCCCAAGCTACGTTCACTAGGGCAGTGGTTTCTCTGACTGCAGTGGGATAATTCAGCCCCTGGTGCTAATTACTTTTAATAATTAAAATTCAGAACACATATTAAAGCAGCTAGGACTCTCATAAGAACATGAACCAAGAGTAGAATTTCCTATCTCTGAATATTTATGGAGTCATTACAATAGGATCACATGCATATGAAAGGCATCATGGGAAAACTTATGTACCCTCACTTCTGTGGGTGTGGCTCTGGGGCCAGAGCCTGCCTGTGCTTTTTAGCAGCCGCACCGACATGGACAAGTCACTTGACCTCCTTGCACTTCAGTTCTCTTATCTGTAAGAAAATGAGATGAGAATGACCATAACTCATAGGGTTGTAGTGAAAATTAAAGCCCAATATATAACTCAACAAAGCTACCTATTGTTATCATTATTACTGTTAAATGCCATGAAAAAATCTGAATACTGCCTGTATTGTTATGTGTATATAACAGTAGTTTGTGTGCATTTAGACAATAGCTCCGCATATTTGTGATCCTTCTTAGCAGAGTGTAGACAGGTGGAGTGCTGAAGATGACAAATAGTGCTACTAATGAGATAGCCTCAATCTTAAGGAAGTTATAATCTAATTGGAGAGGAAACATAAAATACAACCATGAAACAATGCATTTAAAGCTACATGTTTAGAGGCACAAAGTGCTATTCAAATTTCAGGGAGAAGCCTGGCAGGCATTTCAGTGTCCAGGAAGTCTTATTGGATATAAACAGGTTGTGCTTCCACGGGTTTGAGGCCATTGAGGCCCAGCTTGAGTAGGGCCTTGAAGCATGCGAGGCAGACACAGGATGCACGCGTGAATCATTTCTCCAGTGGGTCCTAAAAACTGGCAGAATCAGATTCTCTTGGGCTGAGTACTTTTACAAGGTACTCCAGGTGGGGTTGTGGCTGATCTAAGTTTCTAGGGTCAGCCTCTGTCCCTCAGTCACTCTGCTAACTGGTGCCTTCCACACCTCCCTATTCTAAATGCTCTGCTCCCTCCCCCAGACCCAGTTTGGATTCCTCGGGCTTGTTGAAGGGAGCTAGCTCCCAGGTGGTCTGGCAATTCAAAATAATTAGGAGCCCCATCACAGCACCTTACAGTCTAGTTGACCCTCTGCTGGTGGTACCCAGGCACACACACTTTCTTGCAGCCAAGATAATCAACTCCAGGTCTACTCCATGAGGTGGTGATGTGTGCTGTGAATCCCAGTGGGTCCCCCTTGGCCACAGTTTATGAAACATTTCTTACAGCTGGTGCCTTAGGTGTTCCTGTGCTATTACAGAGGGAAACCAATAATGGCAACAGCCCCTATTTTAGTCTAACGATCAGGGAGTAAAAGCTAGCTTCTTCCCCTCCTTGGGGGTTACTATAATAACCCTGACATTGTCATGAATTGCAATATTGGCATTTAAACAATCAATACACGGGTCAGTTCTAGGGATTAAGTGGAGCAGAGTTTGATATGTGCAGTGGACATTAATATGCCTCCCCCAAAGCATTATAAGCCACGTGGGGCTACTCAGGCATTCAGTGGGTGGACAGGCAGGCAGGCAAGATGGGAGGTATTGGGCCAGAAGGAGAGGCAGGCAAAGGCCCACAGCTGGCCTCCGTGTGTTGTTCCCTTTACCAACAGTGAGCGAAACCACCAGCAGTGGCTAACATGGCGTTTCCTGGGAAGCTGATGTCCTCTTCTGATGGGGGTCATTTGATTCTTTCATTTGTCTCCTTTGTAGATTCAGGACAGGGGTTGGGAAAGACACAGGCTGCTATTTCTCTTGTCAATCTTGCTCTAGATCTTTTTAATGATTTTGGGGAATCTTCCTCTGGTAACTAACTACACAGGTGAGCCACTCCAGGCAAGCTGCTGGAGACACCAAGGTTGCAGTGGACAAGGGTCAGTTTAAAGGGTCATATAATAAATAATTTAGGTTTTGTTGGGCATACGTACGTTCTCTGTCACAGCTAATCAACTTTGCCATTACAATGTAAAAACAACCATTGGCAAGACCTAGATGAATAAAATCTGCTGTGTTGTAATAAAATATTATTGGAATTTGAATTTTATATAGTTTTCACAGATTGTGAAATATTCTCCTTTTGGTTTTTTCCAACAATTTTAAAATATAGAAATCAATCTTAGCTCACCAGCAATGGCCATACAAAAGTTGGTGGTGGGCCAGATTTGGCCTGTGGGCCATAGTTTGCTAATCCCTGGCTTAGGATATTCTGTTCCACCTATTGATGCAATGATGTACTTAACATCTCACGGATGAGTCTAGAACTGAGAACTCACATTTCTTGAGACCAACATAGGATTTGACCATTTTATCCTCATCTCAGCAAGAGAGGCAGAAAACACAGCTCTCTCTCTCTCTCTCTCTCTCTCTCTCTCTCTCTCTTTTATTTTTTTAAATCCTCACCAGAGGATATGATTTTTTAAATTGATTTTGAGAGAGAGAGAGAGAGAGAGAGAGAGAGAAAGACACAGAAAAAAACCCCAACATTGATCTGTTGCCTCCCACACACGCCAGACCAGAGATCAAATCCACAACCTAAGTATATGCCCTGACCAGAAATCGAACCTGCAACCTTTTGGTATACAGACTGACCCTCCAACCAATTGATCCACCTGGCCAGGGCAAAAACACAGCTCATTTTATCAACAATTTAGTAGAAACTAAGTCTTCCCTTTCCAAATAACATAAATATCGCTGTTTCCTCTGACTTTCCCCCTGAAAACCATTAAGAAAGATCTGCTCATAGGCATGTATGGCATATCTTTTTAAAATCATTTATAAAAAATGTAGTGGTATGTGCGGGTATATGTTTCAATATATTTAGTACACCCAGTGTGATAGATACACACACACTCAAATTATAAATATATATAGTATGTGTATAACATTGTTGAGATAAAAATTATAGCATATAATATCACATAGTAAGCACTCAACAAGTGCTTGATATGTGTGTTTACTCTGTCCTTTACACTCATGATTTTTTAGTTATTTTTAAAATATGTTTTTATTGATTTCAGAGAGGAAGGGAGAGGAGAGGGAGAGAGAGATAGAAACATCAACCATGAGAAAACCATTGATTGGCTGCCTTCTGCATGCCCCACACTGGGGATCGAGCTCACAACTTGGGCATGTGCCCTGACTGGGAATTGAACCATGATCTCCTGGTTCATAGGTTGATGCTCAACCACCAGCCATGCCAACCAGGCGATTCTTTTAGTTCTTACCACAACCGAGGAGGTCTCCTCTTGGATGCTCATGCACTTCTCCCTGCTGCAGACTCGAAGTGAAGCCGCCATGACCGTCCTGAGTGGCCACGTGGTGGTCTGCATCTTTGGCGATGTCAGCTCAGCCCTGATTGGCCTCCGGAACCTGGTGATGCCACTCCGTGCCAGCAACTTTCATTACCACGAGCTCAAGCACATCGTGTTCGTGGGCTCCATTGAGTACCTCAAGCGGGAATGGGAGACGCTTCACAACTTCCCCAAAGTGTCCATATTGCCTGTAAGTCCAAGGTCACATTATTGATGGTGGGTTTTTTTAAATTCCTTTCATACACAAAAAATCCCAGATGGATATAATAGTTGGAGCTTTGATCATGCCTCTGCTTCTTTATCTGGTTATGGGCCTGAGGACTCAGCCCTTCCTCTACGCTCCGTCTAGGAATATCCAAACCCTGGGGGACCTTATTAAAAGGAATTTGCAGCCCAGTTCAGTTGCTCCTCAGACATGAAGTTTAGCTGGTATCAAATGTATTAACCATGTCAGTGTCTAAACACTCTCTCATGCCTACCCAATCCCAGTGCTGTTCGATAGCATGATGCTTAGAGCAGACTTTACTTATGGAACTATTTATATCATTTTATTTATGGGGGAATCTTGATTGTACCACATTCTGTTCTTAGCTAAATGTATTTAACAGAGCTCTTTATTTATTTTTGCTCTATGAAGGCCGACCCCTTCTGCTGATCAGCCTCTCCCCCTCACTCATTTAGCAGCCCAGTGTGTTTCCCTGGGTTTGTGTGTGTGCCCACACATGTGTTACTGTGATATTCTTTTTTTGTTTGTTTTTTTGTTTATTTATTTACTAGAGGCCCGGTGCATGAATTTATGCATGGGGTAGGACCCCTCTGGGTGGCCTGCGGGGATCAGGCTGAAACCCGCAGTCCAACGCCACCTACAGCTCCTATCTGCTGCTCCCGCTCATCCCAGCCCCACTGTGCCTGCTGTGGACTCTCGCCCAATCATTCCCAATCCGGAGAGCCTCCTGGTGCTGCAGCAGAGCTCACCCTGCATCTGGCGCCCTCCTGAGGGGAGTAGCCTACAGGATTTGGCTGAAATCGGCTCTCCAACATCCCCCAAGGGGTCCTGGATTGGGAGAGGGTGCAGGCCAGGCTGAGGGACCCCACCGCTGCACAATCGGGCAGGGGAAGGATCGCGGGAGGGCTCTAGGGTGTGTCCAGCCCTGTCTCGCCCAGTCCCTGTTGGGCTGGCTGGGAGGGATGCGGGAGGTTGGCCAGCCAGAGAGGGACTATGGGAGTGCTCCAGGGTGTGTCCAGCCCATCTCATTCAGTCCCCATTGGCCGGATCCCAGCAACAAGCTAACCTCCCGGTTGGAGCATCTGCCCCCTGGTGGTCAGTGCATGTTATAGCGAGCAGTTGAGTGGTCTTAGCATATCATTAGCATATTACGCTTTGATTGGTTGAACAGTTGACCAGTCACTGGATGACCGGACACTTACATATTAGGCTTTTATTATATAGGATTTTATCCTCACCTGAAGAGATCTTCTTCCATTGATTTTAGACAAAGTGGAAGGAAGGGAGGGAGAGAGAGAAAAAAAAACATCAATGTGAGAGAGAAACATCAATTGATTGCCTCCTGCTCACACCCTGACTGGGGCTGGAGATGGAACCTGCAACCCAGGTACATGCCCTGACCAGAATCGAACCCAAGAACTTGTGGTGCACGGGACCGATGCTCTAAACCACTGAGCCACACAGACCGGGCAACCTGTGATAGTCTTGATTATGAAACACTGCTACCCAAATCTAGTAAAAGGAAAATTTGCTACTTTACAACTTAGTGTGAGGATAGGGTATACATGATCTGTGAGTCCTGCAACTACTTCCTAATTATTAATCAATATATTTGCCATAAATGTCAAAAAATTGTTGTACATTTCAACATTTGATACAGTTCTCTATGTCACGCATCCATGCAAATATCACTTGTTTGCCACACATTTTTCTTGGAAGTTCACATCCCTGGAATTGAAGAACATGAGTTTGATGCTACATTTTAGGAAGCTAGGTTTTTTTCCCACTTATGGAGCTGAAATTCATTATTTCTATTATCAGCTTCCAGAACCTCAAAAATAGAAAAAACAAAAAAACAATGAAGAAATATAATTCAATAAATATGTAATAAACTACCCACAAGTAATATGCATTAGCAGCCACCATTTATCCTTACATATGCCTGGCACGATAGGTATTCCATAAATACTTAAAGACAGGAGAAAAATATCTTTTGGATGCTGGGCCCAAAACTCACTGACTTAATAAACATGTGTAATTAAAAATAGTCACTTGCAGAAAACCAGTCATGCACGCTGAAGAGTGTAAACAGATACATAGCTTGCGAATTTCAGACGTTGGTTAGATTCTATTTTTCCATGACTATCTTCCTCTGTGGGCTCTTACACGTAGGCCCCTGGGAGTACATGGACTAGGGTCTGAAAGTACCTTGTGAGGAGTTTATTATGTTGCTGGGTTATATGAGTCTGTGTATATGTAATATTTGGTGTGTGTGTATGTGTGTGTGTGTGTGTGTGTGTTTCCTTTTGCGCACCCTTGTACACATCCACCCACCTGCCTGCATTTATATATAATGAGCTTTTATATTTGCAGGTCCTTTTCAGACACTCCACAATTTAGCATACTCAAATACCACATATTTGTACAAAATGGCCCTTCTCTGTCTGCATATATTTCACTATTTAAACAGTGCCTCACAGGGAGGGCCAGCCCCCAGAAACACAGAGGGTTTTTATGTATGCCATTTGTATTTTTTGAATTTTTGAAATCACGCGTATACAGCTGTGCAGGGATTGTCTTAGGTCACAATTGACTGCTGATTCCCCACACGGTGAAAATTAAAGGGATGTGGATGCAGGCAGTTGAGGCTTATGCACTGACACAGTGACTCAGGAAGTTGGTCTGACTTCTTTTGTACCAAGAGAGCCCAGGAGGAGAGGGGACCCTTCCCCTTCTCTCAAAAGATGATGCTCCAGAGTCTGGAATGCGTAGCTCCTCAGCCCCTCAGTACTGAACCCTCTCCCTCCTTTGCTCTGCCTGTGGCAGTATCCTGGGGGCTGAGAAGAGAATCATGAATGACACTAAGTCATAAAAGAGGGTTGATGGCCTTGATGTCTGCAGCCAGGTCCAACCTTCTCAAGGCCCCTTTCCTGGAGAACTAGAGAAAGGTACCCAGAGGCTGGCAAACCCTGGCCCTGCACAGTCAGTAGGTGAAGGCTACTCGGGTCTCCATGCAGGCAAAGCAGAGGTTGGATGGCAGCTGGAGGACCAAGGAGGCTGGGGCTGGGTGTGGACTCCAGAGGGGTGTCCCTGGGTGCTCAGCCACGGATGGCCTGCTGAGGCCTGCTGGGACTCCTCCTGAGGACACAGAGCAAGTGGGTTCACGCCCCTCACCGTGGTTGCCTTCCTGGCCTGTCTGTCATCACCTCCCTGATCTGTCCTCCCCTCCCCACTATTTTGTTGTTTCAGGATTTTAAAAAATTCTGTTTTCTGCTTTATTTATTTTTAATTACACTAAGAATGTACAAACACATTCATGTTATAAAATATCAAGCAATACAGAAGTATGTAAAATCAAAACCAAACTTTTCCCTTCACCCCAATCTTATTCTCCTCCCCAGAGGTAATTACTGTTATTAGTATAGTGTGAATTTTTCCTGAACTTTCTCTTTGAATGTACATATCTTTATAAATAAATTCATAAACATATAGTTTCATTTTGTGGGATTCTTTTCACATAAATGATGTCATACTTTTCAAATTGTGTAGAACTTGTTTTTCCCTTTTCCCATGTATCCCTCTGTGCGAGATTCTTCCGAGGCGATGCCCGCGTGGAGAGTGGTTTCAGCCCCTTTCCTGGCTGCGTGGACTCCCATGCTATGCAGGCCCCATGGCGTGTTTAGCCATCCCTATGTGGTTGGACAATTAGGCGATTTCCTTTTTTTTTTTTTTCTGCTAAAAATATGCAATAAAATTCTATGACCTGAAACTTCACTCCTTTCCCTCTCCCCTTTGCAAGATGCACGTAGCTGCCCCTCCCGCCCCGCATCCTCCGAGGGCAGCCTTGTCTCAGCCCCATCTCCTCACGACTGCTCATTGGCCATTCCCCTTGCCTGCATCCGGAATTCTCCTTGGAGCTGCTGTCTTTTGCTTGTGACAGAAGTGACCTGCTATTAAATAAACAGGCACTTGAAACCCACCCCCCTCGTTACGTTCTGAAAGCCTGAGGTTGCCACAGGACAGTTCCTTAAATCAAGACAATTTCCAGCAGGAAGGAGATGTAGAACCCTGGCATTATTCCTCCCTCGTTTGTTAGTAATAGCTTGATTGAGTATTGAGAGCGAGCCTAAAATGCTGCCATCAGCACCGACTACCCTTTAGATTAGCACACAGCTCCTATTCCCCTGAATGCAGTTAGGCCAGCTTAATGTCAAGGCATAAAGAAGATACTTGTTAAATAATTTCCCAAAGCTCCAGCACGATCTTTAATTTGTTTTTTTTTTTGTGTGTGTTTTTTTTTCTCTTTCCTTCTCATCCCTCGGTCTCACTTTTGCTTCTCCTATTTTTTTTTTTCTTTCCTCTCTGCCAAAGGGTACGCCATTAAGTCGGGCTGATTTAAGGGCCGTCAACATCAACCTCTGTGACATGTGCGTTATCCTGTCAGCCAATCAGAATAATATTGATGATACTTCGCTGCAGGACAAGGAATGCATCTTGGCGTCACTCAACATCAAATCTATGCAGTTTGATGACAGCATCGGGGTCTTGCAGGCGAATTCCCAAGGTAAGGACAGCCTGTAATAGTCCTCCCCGCTGCCTGCAGGGGACAGGGGCTGGCAAGAGGGATATCCTTCACTCAGTAATTCACAGAGGCTCACGTCGGCCTGCCAGGCAGTGGAACCCGCAGTCACTGCGGTGGCGCTCAAAGGGGCAGGCGCTGGCTCTCCTGGCCATCCCAGGACCCAGGCAGGAAGACCCACACTCAGAGCACGCTGCCTTCCTGGGGAATGAACCAGCCTTTACATCGCCACCCCTCAGCCTTCCCAAACAGTTTTGTGACCCGGGTCACCAACTAAATGTCAGAGCACTGAAGATGCTGGCTGAGCAATTCACAGCATTTCTCCCCAGAATATGTCATTGCCACTGACCTCTACGACGCTTGGCTATTGTTGTCGCTGCTCGGGGGTGTTAAGCTTTATGTGATTATATGCCAACCAAGGGATGTGGCCCCTGGAGAGAGGGGACTGTGTGGGCACCGAAAGTCATTTAGCAAGAGGCGGTGCTCATCAGCCCATGCATTCTCTACAGGGAGCACAGTAGAGCTAAATGCCACCTCGGCTCTGCCCCAATCTCCCCTGTCATTTTCCCTGGGATCCTGGGCAGGTAGCTACAAGCAAAGATGTCACCGAGGAGTCGCAGGCAGGCAGCACAGCAAAAACCCCGTAACAGCCTTTCTAATTAGGGCCTCAGCAGGACAAGCTGGGAGGCATTTTTCTCCCCAAAGCACCACTGAGTAGGCTTGCCCTGAGCTGTAGGATTATTGTCATGTGTGGTCTACTGGATGGGTGGCACTGGGGGCCTGAGGAAGTCCTGATTCCCATCATTCCAGGAGCCAAGGTAGAGGGAGCACAGCCCATGGGAACCCGAGCTGCTGGGGCGTAGATACCATCGCAGTGACGAGATAAAGCTCAGCGTAGACCTGTGCCAATTCTGCATCACCACCACCTCCTCCTAACATCTAGTGTGAGGCCAGGGCCAGTAGTTCCTCGAATCCTCTTCCTTATGTGGTCTGGGCTGGAGTCTGCTTGAGAGCGGGGCCTGGGAGAGACCTGGAACGGGGAGAGAAAGGGAGGCCGCTGCAGCCAGACCCTGCGCGGACGTGAGGTTCCAAGCAGATCTCAGGGCAGCCTGCTAAGAACCACGGCTTTGGTGCTGGGGAGTGAGACAGGGGAGCGGGCTTCTCTGGGCATCTGAGTCTCACAGCATCTTCGGTGAAGCTCTGGAGAGCCTTCCACTTGGTGTTGCAAATGAAATGGCGAATGGTGGCCCATTCGACTTGCTCCCGCAGCCTTCCCAATGGTGGTGTCAGCCTCCTCATACTCGGAATAGAGTGGCTTCTTTTCTGAACCCTGATGGGGACAGCTGGAAGCCCAGTTTAGACCTCTCCCCTCTCTCATCCTCTGCCTCTCCTGCACATCTTAATCTTTGTTTCCACTAACTCAGCGGTACCCACAGGGCAGGGCAACATGCCAGGCTCTGAGGACAGCTCTTACCACCCAGCTGCATGCTGGGGAGGCAGAGAGCAGAGGTGACAAGGCTGTGAGCAGACAGCAAGCTGGCCTACGAGGTACTAGTACTTTCGTATGGGTCCTCCAACTCCAGCCGGGGCACCACCAGGGACATTGTAAGAAATGTAGAATCTCATGCCTAGCCCAGACCTTCTGGGTTGGAAGCTGAATTCTAAGGGTCCCAGGTAACTCATGTGCACGGCTTTAAGGCCCAATCAATCTTCACACTAAGGAATCCAGGTCCAGTGAACATGCTGACCACCTGGCCAGGCGCTCCTCCTCTCCTGGCAGGACCAGCTCGAGGAAGGGAGGGAGGTGGAGCCAGAAGTGCTCCCTGTGGATGGAGGGGGCTGAGCAGAAGGGACAGGGGTTGTCCTCAGCATGCCCACTTCCTCCCAATCCAGTCATTGGGATTTTTCAGGTCCATGGATCAAAGTCTTCATGTACAACTTAGTTATATAGTTGGCCCTTGAACAGAGAGGTTTGTGCTGTAAGGGTCCACATATACATGATTTTGTTTTCAATAAATACATACAGTGCTGTAAATGTATTTTCTCTTCCTTATGATTGTCTTAATAACATTTTCTTTTCTCTAGCTTACTTTATTGTAATAATATACCTATATATATAAAAGGCTAATATATTGTGTCTGATCATCCAACTGGTCGCTATGATGCACACTGACCACCAGGGGGCAGACACTCAACGCAGGAGCTGCCGAGCAGCAGTGGTTCTCTGGTGATGCACCCCAAAACCAGAGAGAAGGGAACCCGATTCCTCACGGGGCCATGTGATTTTACCTTTGGCTGTGGGTTATGTTGTTGCTGGGGCACTGTCGGCCCCGAATCTGGTTTACTGCACACTTGCGTTTGTGTTCCACATCCTGTACAACAGCAACTATGCAGAGTGCCCTCTCCCACTCTGGGACCCCTCGGGGGATGTCGGAAAGCCAGGGTTAATCCGATCCCCGCAGGCCAGGCCGAGGGACCCAATCTGTCAGAGGGACCCCACTCACTTTGCAAATGCTGGGGAGGGACGCGGGAGGTTGGCTCCAGAGCATGTCTGGCCCATTTCACCCAGTCCCACCCTGCCAGCCATCTTCTAATTAATTTTCTTTCAATGTGCACGAATCCATGCACTGGGTCACTAGTAGTATATAATACATATAACATGCATAATGTTTTAATTAACTGTAGATGTTGTTGGTAAGGCTTCTGGTCAGTGGTAGGCTATTAGTAATTAAGTTTTGGGGGAGTCACAAGTTATATGTAGATTTTCAACTGTGTGGGAGGTCAGCAACCCTAACCCCTGAATTGTTCAAGGTCCAACTGTATATGCATTTGAAATAGGTGTTCCTTCCAGCTCTCGCAAACGTTATCCTGGCCTCTTAGATCCTCTCTAATGGCCAAATGGGTAAAATAACATCCTCTTCTCAGATACCCACCCAAAGCTCAAAAACCTTCTTTACTGTTTTTAGCACAGAAATAAGCAAGAAAAATAGGTTTTGATGGGAGATAAGGAGGAAAGGGGAAGTGAGTTCATTTTTCCTGAAAAAGAGAGAGAGAGAGAGAGAGAGAGAGAAGGGAACTTCTTTTGTACAAGCACACACGTACACATGTACACATGAATATATGTACACACAGGTGCACCCAGGCTCACAGGAAGGCAGAGGATGTGCTCTGGAGATCCTCCCAGGCTCCCAGGCAGCAGTAGAATGGAGGGTGTGTCCCCCAGTCACCAGCAAGCAGTTGGATCTGCTCAGTGAGAGACCTCGGGAGCTGTGGACAGACCAAGCCTGTATTTCCCTCCTTTCTTGCTGTGACTGCTCTTCCCATTCTTGGTGCTTGGTTTCTAATACTCTTCTCTGGTGACACTCTGACCTTTCCAAAGACAGTCACTTGGCAGTGGGCATTCATGAGGAAAGTGGCTTCCTCCCCGAGGGGCAGGCTCTATAAATGCACCCACTCCTGGGGTCCATCCCAACCTGTGGGGCCTGGTGGATGAGCTGAGTGTCCTTGACACTGTCCCCCTTCGAGACCCTTTTCACCAACTGCAATGCTCATGGGGCTCAGATATGTTTACTGCCATTCCCCCGGGCATTGGGAGGTCCCAGTGGATCGGAGTTACAGAGCACAGAATGGATTCCTTTTCCTCTTTCACTTTGGGAATCAAGTGTAACCCCTCCCGCCAAGTGTTAACTACATAGATTTCTGGCCACTGCCACCCGATTGTCCTTGCTATTTCTTCTGTAGTCCTTGTAAAACCCCATAGTTTGCTTGGTCCTGAGAGCTATGGCACCACCTCTCCAGAAGGCAGTGGGACAGAAATGTGGACTCAGGACAGACGTGTGTGCTCTTGGACCAGCTCAGTCACGAGTCCCTGTGCAACTTTCCTACGGAGAGTTTTTCTGTCCTGATGCAAGGTAACATGAAAATGTGTCTTAACAATGCGAAGGGAGAGTCCTCATTGGGATTCATGTTCAGACACTTGGCACTGCATGCCACATGGTCTCCTAGACAAACAAAACTTTATCTCCCCTCTTCTCTTTTCACATCCCTTGTGGTGTCAGTATCTGAGCCCACATGGTGTCAAAGCTGACCCAGCCTGGGGATTCTAGCCCAGACACTTTCTAAAATGATCGGAGATGTGATGGCTGGTTGTCGAAAACAATTACAGAGAAGATGGCACACCCCATGCGGATGGTCTATCCGATGTGACAGTTGGGTCTATGAGATGCAGTTTTAATATACAGCAGGCAAGACTGCAGTGACAATTACATAAAGCAGGTGAAGCCGCTTCTTGCTGGTCAGCAAACATCAGCTCAGAACCACTTTACGGCTCTTTACCAGCAACTAAGTGCCTTTATTTACAGAGCGCCTGTCACTTCCCTCTGGCTGGAGAGCTGGTGTATTATTTAGCACACATTTATCTGGGGAAAACATTTCAATTTAAATCAGCTGGTACAACAGTGGCTCTTGCCAGACGTTTTCCCTGTGGTTCTAAAGGACAGGAACTGAGTGGGGTCTTGGAAGGGAGGGTGAGCAGGGGAGGAAGGCCATTCTCAGAGAGACGCTGGAGTCAGCACCTGAGAAGAGGGAGCCCGTGCTTGAGCTTCCTCTTACGCTTTCATATTGTTATGAAAGGAGCATCTTACCGTTTCTTCCTGCTCAACCCTCAAGGGAAAGAATGAGGAATAAAGTGAACGTCCATTATGTGTCAGGCCCTAACGTGTCAGGACACGGAGATGACATGGATTCAGCCACTCGCTGTCCTTGAGGGGCTCAGGAGAGTGGAGGAGGCACCCCCATGAACAGGTGTAGCGCAGTGAGACCAGGGCCAGGCTAGAATGCAGGAGCACATCCTCGTTTTATACATTTCAAGGAGTGGAGAAGGTTGCCACGAAGAGCTGACATTTAAAAGTGAGTTGAAAACATGTGGCTAGTGTGACTGAGGAACTAAACTTTCCTTTAATTTAAAAAAATTAAATTTAAATGGTTTTATGAGATCAGTGGCTACCACATTGGACATTACAGGTCTAGGCTTGTTGCTTTTCTCGGGTCTGGATTTATAGGAAGATGATGATTAAATCCTTCTTTTTAAAAGATAACAGGCAAAAAATGAGCATGGTTTAGAGGTGGAAGGAGATGGTGGCATGAACTACATAAGAAGACTACAGCTATGCACTGCAAGGGGTGGGATGAGGGCTTACAGTACAGATTTAGTGATGTCGGTATCTAGGAGAAAACAGCAACTGAGATGAAACTGAAACAAAAAAGTAGCCACTGAAGAGCAGTCAGACGGGAAGGAGGTTGGGATGGGTAAGGATGAGATATTGGGAATAAGTTTGCTTCAAGGTTTGCTACGAGGTGGATGTAAAAGTGATTAAGCAGAGGACCCAGGGGTCGAAACAGGATTGGGGAAGAAGATAAAGAATTGGGTCCTGGTCCATTTGAGTTGGAAGTATCTGTGGACTATCCAACAGGAAATTAGAACATGAGGCTATAGGGATAAAGTTAGGTTAGAAGCTATAGACTTGGAATTCATTGGGGAGTGGATACTTCCCAGGGAGATAAGCTCCACCAACTAATTAAAAAGGGATAAACATGGGGAACATCAACACTGAACGGACAAACATGGAGAGAATCCAGTGAAAAGAGCTGAGGGTAGAGACTTAGAAGAGTGTACCTGCGTGATATGAAAGGTAAAGGAAAGAGCTGAAGAAATTCCAGATTAGCAAACTAGAGTGTATCCTAATTATGTCTTGATATGTGTGTTTTCCTGAGTAGACTGTGAGCCCTTTAAGAGGTGAGGATTCCTCCTCATCTTGTTCATCTTCATATCCCTAGTGCCTCCAGCACAGGACCTGACAGTTAACATGCAATGAGAATTTGTTGGGCTGAAGAGATTGGGAAGGAAATGGTGTTTAGCACTGTCAGAAACTGTAGAAAAGTCAAGTAGATGAGGGCTGGCAACGGTACATGTGTCCTTCAGGAAGTTGTTGATGACCTTAAGCAAGAACAGCTGAATAGCCTGTGGCCAGCAGAAACCGGTCTTCAGGGGTCTAAGTGTTAATTCGGATAAGATGAGAATTGGAGACTGTATATTGCTTTTTGTGCTGATAGGGGGAGAAATAGGATATTTCAGAAGATCTTGTCAGAGAAAATGTTTTTTTTGTGTGTTTTTGTTTGTTTGTTTGTTTTATGGTTTATTTGTTGGCTGCAGTATACTGAGTTAAATCCCAAAGAGGGAAAGTTTGAAGCTCTAGGAGAGAGTTGTTAAATGATAGTGAGGGGGACAGAGAGAAGCAGAAGATGATGTGGCCTTCAAAGGGAGAAGGCTGGATGGGAAAGTTGAAACTAGAGAGAGCAACCAGCTTGGTTTTCCTTGAGGAGTTAAGGGAGTAGACAGCTGGGACAGGAAACTGATGAGAGCAGACACCGCAGGAAACATGGAAGGGGGAGGGAGGACTGGAGGTAGGGGAAAGCACGGGTGAGCATTGGTGAGCACCAGCTGCGGGTGGGGCCATGAAGGTGTAATTTTCTCTTCAGTGCTTGGCAGGAAGCTCAGATAAAGGAGAACTTGGCTTTAGCTTTGGGTATAGATTCAGAGGAGGCAAGAGATCCCATGGTGCTGTTGAGAGAATATTAAAATGAGGGGCCACCTAGTCCAAGATGGAAGAGGAAGAAGTCAAATCAGAGTTGGGGCTTATAGACCAATAGGCCAAAAATGGAACAAGAATTACACCCCTGTGAGATCAAAGAACAAAGGTGTGGAGTACAGGGGTGGGAGAGCTGAAGGGTGGGGGGTTGATCAGTGAGAGGCGTACTTGATGGCCTCAGAGAAGGAAATACGGAGCTGCCGCAGAGATTGGTGATGTGTCACTGGAAACAGTTCCTCTCCATGAGAACTCCGAACCCAAAGCAGAGGCCCTCTGAACACCACGAGCACCACCACCACCACCACCACCATCACCAACACCAACCGTAATGCTCCTGCTTCATGGATGTCCGCTGCTGTTATAGGTGTTTTGGCAACCAAGACAATATGCATTTCTTAGATCATTAATTTTCACACGTGGCTGCACATTACAGTCACTTGAGAAACTAAAATTTATTGAGGCCTGAGTTGCACCTCTGCAGTTGTCATGTAACTGGTCTGGGTACAACCTGGGCATCGGGAGTCTGACAAGCTCCCAGGTGAGTCCCCTGTGCAGCCAGGGCTGACAACGCTGCCCTGGTGCTCCTCAGAGGAAGGGTACTAGGTAAGGAGGTTACCATTGTGATTTCAAAGAGGAGGAAACGGAGACTTAGAGAGGTTAAGTAATAATTTTTAACCTGGTCTCCTGGCAATCCTAAGTTTTAAACCATTTTGATTCTTTAGGACAACTCTGTTGGCTCAACTTACTGACCTACCTTCTTCCTTTCATCATTTTTATAGTATATATTTTTAATCGTCATCCAAGGCTATCTATTTTTTAATTGATGAGAGAGAGAGAGAGAGAGAGAGAGAGAGAGAGAGAGAGAGAGAGAAATAGGAAGGGAGTGGGGGAGAGAGAGAAACATTGATGTAAGAGAGAAACATAGATTGATTGCCTCTCACATGGGCCCCGACCAGAGATGGAACCCACAGCCCAGGTATGTGCTCTGACAGGAATCAAACCTGAGACCCTTTGGTGCATCTAACCACTGAGAAACACTGGCCAGGGCTTCCTTTCATATTTTTGGATAGGCTTTAGCTTTCCCAAGACTGAAAACCCTGAAGTGGAGGAAAAAGAGGTGGGGGAATGTGGTGGGAATGCTGTTTTCTGCTAACTGTATTTGTCAGTCTAACTGTTTTCTGCTAACTGTATTTGTCAGTCTTGTCCTTGTCCTGTGTCTCAAGGTGATAAGTAAAGGCTACTGGTTGCCCAGTGCACCGGCCTTCTTCCTGACCACAGCTTTTGAAAGGTGGCGGAGCTGAGGTCCAACACTACGCTGCTATTATACAGGAGCATGGCTCACCCGGAGCCACTGTGTGCTCCATTCAGAGCCTCCATTCAGAGTCTCTTTGAGAAATTGAGCGCGTGTATTTCAGTGTCGCTGCTGTATTTGGATGTTGGTGTTCAGGTTCCTCTATTGTTCCCTTTCCTGTTATATGCTCTGCATTCACCTGATTCATGCAACCTGTCCTGAAGGTCCCTGTCCAGTTCCACAAACACGTCTAAGCACCTGTTGTGTTCCCAGGCTGTGCATGGCAGGTATTGCTGGGGAGACAGGGGTCATAAAGGACACTCCTTGTCCTTGCAAACCCCTATGCAAACGCATCACTCTGCCTCAGAGTGCTGGTATATTACTGTGAGAATTACAATCTGTGGAGGCTAACATTGGGGATAGGAAGAGAAAGAGAGTGGGTTTGAGAGACACTGAAGAAATGCATAGGATTTCAGCAGGTGGAAACATATAGATCTGGCTGCAGTCAGAGAGAAGAATAGCAGTCGGGGGGCAGAAGTACACGGGGACTGTTTGAAGGACAGCAGTGAGTATAATTTGGCTGCAATCCAGTGTGTGTATAAGACAGCAGGGACACATGAGGCTGAAATGTGGGTTGGGCATTGGGGATTTTTTTCTCTTTTTGAGTGAGGAAGCTGTAAATAACTTTTTATGAATTTCTGAGTTAGGAAGCTGTAAATAATTCAGTAGGCACTGGGGAGTTATGGAAGGTTGCAAAACAAGAGAGTGATGGGATTGGACCCGAGCTTTAGGGAGATTGATCTGGCAGCCCCATGAAGCATTGATCCAGGTTGGAAAGAAGAGGATGCAGGGAAACTGGTGAGGACTGGTTATCCAGAGGAGAGCAGGGGCCTTGAACTGGAGAAGGAACGGGAGGTTCTAGCATGACACGTGGTAAATGTAAAACAGAGTGTGAATGTGAGCTTCCTGCTCAGTGATGTGGGACAGTGACGCCCATCACAGGAAGTGGCCTGGGAGTGGAGGGACTGGCAGTGGGGAGAGTAGTGTCAGTAGCGTGAGGTGTTAGCCTGGTTCATTTCCATGTGGCGTTGGTGGAAAGTGCAGGTGGGCATGAAAACAGGGTGGGAATGAAGTCCCCATGCCAGGAGCGGGCAGAGCTAGAGAGCCGTTCCATTGCTCATGCTCTAGGCACAGAGGAGAGCTTCAGGGGAGTGAATGAGAAAGGAGGGTGGAAGGACAGAAGCGTGAGGAGCACCTTGGCAGTGGGCAGAGGAGACCATTGATAGAAGCTGGACCCACAGCTGAGCCACATGCCCCAACTCAGGACGTATGTCCACTATGTGGTTTTCCTTGCCTTCCTTAAATTTATTTTTCTATAATCTATGCCTCATTATAGCCACCAAGTTAAAAAGATTCACCATGGCTTACACACATGCATCAACAGGCACACAAGCATGTATGATGTTCACATGTAAATGGGTGCTCTGCTTTGCCTGAGGGTGAGAGCCTCAAGCAGGGAATGACCTTGCCCTTGGAGATATGGCTGTGGTTCTTGAGCAATAGCATTGATTGGGGGCACCTAAAGTCTGGGGTTGCTTTTACTGTCCCAGAGGAGAAATGCGCCTTCTAGTTCATCTTTGGGGAAGACCATGTGGATTAGAATCTCTGAATTATTGGATGACAGAAATCAGGATTGAATGGGCCCTTCCTAAACTGGAACTTTCCGACGAAACCCACGGGATGGGATGGAATGAGGACCCCTGAGCATTAAGTTTCAAATGAGCACTGAAGACAGCCTGTATAAACCTCACTGATGAAAATATAATTTATTTTGAGCAGTGATTGTTTCGTCCTGGTGGGTCTGAGAGGGAGTATGTCAAGAGCTATGAAGATTTGAAGGGAGGAATTGACAAACACGAGAATGTTGCCAAGGGGGTGATCAGAATGGGGAATGGCTTGGGCAACATGTCACTTGCCAAGCAGCTAAGAGAGCGGGGCTAGCGGGCTGCAAGGGCCAATTTATCATCTGCTCCATTGCACAAAATCAGGACGGATGGCTAATGATAAAGGAGAAGCGGATTTTAGTTCCACATAAGGAAGACATTTCCAGAACAGAAAGGGTTGCCTAAAAGTGTAGCGAGGGTCCTATCACCACATGTCCATTTGCCAAAGGAAAGTCACTAACATGATCTTTGTGATGGGAAGGAAATTGGATGAGATGAGTTCTGTGGTCCTTGGTAACGAGGGTCTCTGGTGTTTTTATTTTGATTTTTATGACATGGGGATCTGTGTTTTCAATGATCTACATTCTTACTCCCTTGGGAGAGCAGGGCGTTTGCTGGGATTGGGGTCACAATGAGTCTTTTAGTGGAGCTTTCACATCCTTCTCAAATGGCACTGCTTTTGTGTTGGAGGCAGGAGTGGCCGGCACTGCAGTGAGCAGCTGCACATCTGGCTTTGCCATTCATGTGACAGACCACCCCCATCTTCAACTCCCATGTCACCCTTCAACACCTGCCCTTCCCAGTTTTCTCCCTTCTTCCACCTTCCCGCCCACCCCTCTCCCCTCCCCCCCCCCTGCCCAAAGCCTCACTTCCTGTACGCCCGCTCTCTTGCCAACATACCTATACACACGTCCTCACACACATTCTCCCTCCCTGAAATCAGAGAAGCACTTTTTTTCAGCTGCTCCCATGTAGCATTTCATTCCCACAATCTTCGCTCTCAGTTCTGGAAGGGTGGCGGGGGAGAAGCCGTGCCTCTTTATACCCGCCCAGCGAACCAAGCTCAGCGCTAAAATATTTTTCTTCACTTGTAACTGAAACTGCTGTTGGCTCCAGTCGCAAAAACCAGAAAGACAATTATACTTAACTGTTTAGAGATTTATAAATACCACACTGGAGTAGCCCGTAGGTAGTAACTTTAGATACCCAGCCCAATAATTTTCTTTTATTGGTTTGTGATTTAGATCTTATTTTGAGTCCTCTATAATAAGAGTGGTACATTTCATTAAAAGAGCTTACTAAACAATAAAGCAAATCTGGCTCAGGGCTCCGAGCAGGTCTTAGGGGCCAAGAGGGCTGCCCTGTCCCATTTCTTCTGTGGACATCGCCAGCGAACCTCAGAGCGGTGCTGAAGATGTGTCTTGGAAAAGCAGCAATGGCAGCTGTTTTCTAAACGACTTCAGCTTTTCCCTGCACAGCATCTCTCAGCACCTGAGAGATCTTCTGAAGACAGCCATTTACTATTCCGGTAAGAGAGTCCCAGGGAAGGGAGCAAGAAAAACAACAGGAAGGACAACAGTAGCTCTCGTGAGAGATGGAGAAGCCTGGCCACTTTGTGAGCCTGTGAGGGTTGGAGGCCCTCTGTGCTTGACGGTCTCCCTTAGGGAGTGGATGTGGGAAGAAACAGTGAAAATGGTCCAAACAACCCTTTCTTTCCAACTGTATACAGAGCAGAGTCTCGTCCCCACACTGTGCCCAGCTTGGAACAACTGCAATCAAAGGAAATCTTAGCTTCAGAGACAGAAAACAGATGTCGCCTGGTGTTGGGGTTGGGCTGCACTCCTAACATCAGGCTTTCATGAGCTGCTTTCTTCCTTAAATCTTGGGTGCCTAGTTAATGCTCCTTTAAAACAATTAAAATTCCTTTTGTTCTTCAGGTGAGTTGTGCACAGGCACATTCATATGCAATATCAAATTTAATCTTCCTGTTAACCTGCTGAGACAGAGGTTATTTATCTCCATTTTACAGATGAGAACACTGAGGCTCAGGAAAATTCCACAACTTGCCCAGAGTCTCATAGCTAGTCAAGAGGACATGGAGCTGATCTCCAAACTGGTCCCAAAGCCCGAGCTTTTCCCACCACATCAGTCTGCCTCCCAAAAGAGAACACGTGTCTAAATCTATATGTGCTTTTCAAGGTCAAGGGAGGACACTTGGGGACAGACATCCAGGGACATGAAGGCACTCAAGTCATGCCATTTCAACTCTTAAACTGCTCCTTGCACCCAAGGGCTGGAGTTTGTTTTGAATGTTCTTGTCTCCTTGCATCCCCATTGTGTGGGTCCCTGGCCCTCCCCATTCCAACCTTCAGAGACACTAAAGCTCTCCTGACCCCAGTCTTTCTTGATACAACACCTAGACGAACAGGAGTAGAGTTGGGAGATGTATGAAGAGTTCTGCATAGCCTGTTTCTGTGAATAGTATAATTGTTTGAGCTTTCCTCCCCTGTTAATACAGATTTTATTTTGGAGCTGTCGGAAAGACAGTGGAAAGTTTGAAACTCAGATGTTGTGTTGTGTGTGTGGTTTTGGTTTTGTTTTCTTTTGTCTAAAAACTTATACAGTATTTCCAGGTTTTATTTACTTATCCCACTCTCCAAGCAGTAGTTTCCATGGAAAACAGAAGATAAGAGTGAACAGACCAGTCCAATCCCCAAGCCTAGGATTGCAGGTGGTATGTTACACTCAGAAAGTTATCCAGAAGAATTGTCCTGAGGGAGGAAAGTGCAGCTGTAAAAGAAGTCCTGTAACCCATGGACATTTTGAGGCCCCTGATGAGATCCTGATAAGGATGGGTTGATCAACAGTTCTTGTCCTGAGCTTCAGCTTGGCTTAGGACCTGTGCCTGAGATTAGTGTCCCTGTTCTTCCCATGGTCTCTGCTTCCATGATGCTAATGGGATCTACACTGACTGGCCAGATTATTATGCGTTCAGAGATCATAATAATCTGGCCACTCAGTGTATATCCTATATAATAAAAGGCTAATATGCAAATTGTCCCCTCGACCAGGAGTTCGACCAGCAGGCAGGCCGGCCAACCGCCCATGTCCCCTCCCCCTGGCCAGGCTGACTGGACCCCACCCATGCACGAATTCCTGCACCGGGCCTCTAATATATATACTGAGTGGCCAGATTATTATGTATTCAGAGATCATAATAATCTGGCCACTCAGTGTATAGGCAGATGTGACAGACACTCAGAATAAGTAGTATGGTACAACTTGAGTGTACATGTTTAACAATATACAGTCTAAACATTTTGGAGTACTGTGTAAAATGCCTGATGTGAATCATTTGTAATTTTTTGAGACATGCATTTAATTCACATGTTGTTAGGACAGTATGCATGCCTGAAGCTAACAACCGAGCCCAGCCATCTACCCGATGCGTTTTTGTCTTCATCCATTCTTTTATAGACAAAAACTCATGTGAACTCCTAAAACCATTTTTTTTCTTAAAAATTGCCTTGCAAATAAACCAACTGATTTATAAATGTCCTTAGTTATGGATTTATAGAATATTAAAGGATAAATGATTATATATATATATATATATATATATATATATATATATATATATATCTCCATGGAATGTTCTGGAAGAAGTCTCCAAATTCTAGAAGATCAGTATAGTAGTCATTGAGGACCCTGTAAGGATTTTCTACCAAATATTGTGTCACCCCACGATCACGATATGTTATGAGAAGGCAGAGGTTGCTTTGGGTTGAGGATGGTTTGTGGTGTGAGCTCCAGAGTAAGTGGAGTTGAATTTGAAAATAGCCAAGATTATCCTGTGTAAAGGGGCAGACGGAAGGGGCCGCGGCTGGAGAGAAGGCAAGACCAAGTGTACTCACGGAAGGGCACTTGGTTATGCATCTACTAATGACATAACTGAGGGGGCTTAGGACTCTCGGGTGTCAAAGGGAATGACCACAAGGGGCAGTCGCTGCTAACTGGGTAGGCCCTCAATGCAACAGCCTGCTCTGTGTCGTACTGACCTCCCCCTTTCACCAATGGTCAGAAATATATTTAAACACTTCACACAGCACCTCGCACCTAGTAGATGCTTAGTAGAGGTTTGTGGAGTGAGCAAATAAATGATTTAATCCTGCTATCTGTTGTTTGCAGCCTGCTCTCTCTTAGTTTGCCTTCAAATGAGATCAAGCAGCTTGATGTCTTTATTAAATATCCCATCCTTTCCTTGCAGGCTTCATTCACTCTCCACTCACTTGACAGCTGAGCACTGGGAAAGTGTTACAAAGACCGAAGACATTGAACTTGTCAGTAGGAGCTGTGGTCAGATTTGTCCAAGCATTCTCTAGTGTAACTCATCTCATTCCTTTAGATCGCTCCTGGCCTCATTGCAGGTCCTATTGCATATACCAGCCCAGGGCCTCAGGATGCTGTAGGACTGAGACCTACAGTAGTTCTATAAAGGGCAGAAAACATCTCTATTTCTGCTCCAGGAAGCTTTGAATGGCTCCGGAGAGCTTTCCTGGCCACGCGGAGGTGGACACGCTTTGTAGCAACAGGCTAGCCAATGGCGCTCCCGTGCCTGGGCGGAGGGAATTCAGTGATGGCCTTGCTGCTCTAGTTATTGTGGTGAATCACAACAGGCTGTCAGAGTGACCCCACAATTGTGTAGGGTCAAGGAAGCAGGTTTTAAATCCTGCTTTTGTCAAGTCGTGTGTTATTTGACTTTGGATAAGCACTCTATGATTTTATTTCTCCCTCTATAAAGGGGAGCTTGTTACAGTGGCCCCACCCAGATACCCTGAAGGATTGTGTGAGAATCCAGAAGTGATGGCCATGGACGGGTTGATAAAACATCAAGGTAGAATGAGCACTTTCCAGTCAAGTTGAAATCACAGCACATGTGGGCTCTGGAACTGGCAGCCTGGGTTTGAGTGCCAGCAATGCCACCTACTAGGCTTGTGACAACTATTGATACCCTTTGTCTCTCGGTTCCCTCACTGAGAATACTAATTGGAAAGCATAGAATGGGTGTTATGAAAATGCAGGGCATCGGAGAAATGGACTTTGACTCATGAACTTCCAGGTGGTTCCCAGTCTTACACCATCCTGATCGAGAAGGAGCGGGGAAAATAAACCAGAGTGCGCATGGGAGGGATCAAGGCAGGTGGTGCAGGTGGTTCTCTGGATGCTAATGGGCTTAGGAAATGGAAAATTTTTGAAAATCAATCAGACCCGGGGTCTAAGGACAAGCAAGGTTGATAAATAATGAGCATGTCAGGGTTGAAGTTTCACACTTAATCTATAAACCTACTCCTAATAGGCCCCAGATGATTATACATTCATGGTGGCTTTCTATTTATTGGGATTATATGAAGCTCTTCCACGTTTCTAAAGGAAGTCCAGGCGTGTCTCTTTCTTATTTATTTGCATAAAGGATACTGAGGAATTTTTAAAGGAAACCCTCCTTTTTATGAGCATTAATTATACACCATGCAAGCAAGCAATGGCCTATATGTTATGAAATATTAAATCAAAATGCTTCCCACTCCCACATGTCCCACAGATAAATACGGCAGGATTTTGAAGCCCCTCTTGGAGCTGTTTTGCCTGCAAATTTATTGTTTTGTCTCCATTTTCGGAAAGCTCCGTTTTCTGTGAAGTATAGCACTCTGGGTAGTTTTTAAGGCGCAAAGTCCTCTGGAGTTGCCTGTGTCGGCAACAACTCTTATGTAGATGGCACACGAGGGATGGCGCGTTGATCGGCTCCTTTAAGATGACAAATGGGCAGAGAGCGTTATTGTCTTTGATTGCACGCCTTACATCATCTGTATGTAGGAATAAGAGGGCCATACTTTATCTTTAGCCATTTTATAAATATTTAAGTCCTTATAGTTGCCTGAAGATATTAAAGCATATTTTACAGTAGTCGGAATATAAATATTATATATAGCACAAGATACCAAAGTAGTTTAATGAATTCATAATTTTCTGTTCACATTTATTGGAATGTGTTTTATGTTCCAAAAGTTCCATTTAAAGAATAAGATCCCATTCTGCTTTCTGACAACACACTAAGTGTTGGCTGGCGTTGCAGGCGGGGTCTGGGTTCTGATGTCTATAGAAGCTTTCATTAGGAGTCAGGGGAGCAGGAAGTCAGGGCCCTGGGATATATTTCCTTAATCCCTACATTTAAAAATACATATAAATAACTTTCGAATAAACAATTCTGGTGCTTATTTAAATCATAAAGCGTTCCAAAGAGAAAACTTTTTATAGCTTCTTTCCTCTATTTCAAGGAGATTAATTCACAAAAACCTAAGTAAGAACAATAAACATGTGGGTTGTAATTTTCCTGTCCTCCCCACCCCGCCCCCTTTTGTAAACGGGGACACAGACCTTTTTTGCCAGGATGGAGCCGGAATCTCGGTATCGATTTGGACAGTGACGTCCCAGTGCGTTCTGTATATTTCTCTCTAAGACTGAGTTCCAGCTTCTTAACCATGTTTCCAAAGGCAAGGGGGTGACAGGGAGAATATGCCTGCACCTCCTTTCAATGTTCCAGTGAAATATAAAGACTCTCCTCTTTAATATTTCACAGAGTTTCTCCAGCTCCCAGCGGGAGTCCGTGCTGGGTAATGTTTGCTAATTACCAACAAGGAAACTAGACATACAATGCTGGTAAATTACCTGACCCTTTCCATTTTAATGAGGCAACAAGGATTTCTCGAAGTGATGTTGTTTCACTGGCTAATGGTGTCAGCAATGTTGTAATTGTGGGTTGAGACACATTAGCTGAACAACCACATGTAGAAAGGGCTTTCTCTCCACAAGCCCTTCAGAGACTAGAACCTTATAATCATTAAGCCTTTGTCATTTGCATGCTGCTAATCACTTACTTTATTATCCTGCATATCCATTGTCTTTCTTTAATTGCTCTTTAAATTAAAATTAAAAATAGTTCTCAAGCCCACAATGGCTGGGATAGCATCTTGATTATGAAGATAACTTCAAGGAAATGGAACAACTGGTGATGTATTGCCGGGATTATGAGAGAGTCCCACTGTTATGCACGCGCCTACAGGCCCCAGGGGCCTCATTGTGGCAGTTTCTCTTCCTTTAGCCCATACTGTTTGTTTAATAAATGGTTATGTATGGCCTTTTCAGCCATTGTAGCAACTTTGGAGAAAGTACATCCTTCTCATTGGTTTGGGCACTGAAATCTCATTCATTCTCTGGGCAAAGGTATAAAATTGAATTGAAAGGCAAGGTCTGCAGTAGAGCCTCTGAAGAGACCCTCTTGATTCTCCTTGCTACTTTATTCTGTACCCGCTTCCTTTTAAAAACTTGGCGTCATCAAGGGGACATACATTTCAGAGCCGAAATGGACCTTAGAGTCATCCCCATTTTACAGATGAAGAAACCGAGGACCAGAGCAGTTTCCAGGACTGTGTTCACCCAGCAGGATTTGAACCCAAACTATCTGTTAGTGAGTGGAGTGGATGAGGGCCCCTGGAGGGAGGAGCAGGTGTTATGGGCTACTCCTGAGAGTGGATGTGATGTCATGCCTTGAGTTGTAATACGTAAGCTGCAGGGTTGTCATGGTGCAGGGCATTAGTGTGTGTCGCTCGCGTACATATATGTACATATATTGGTGTGTTTGTTGATGCCAGGGTACTGCAAGAGAGGGCTTGTGTCTTTCATTTCTTTAAAAACAAACAAACACACAATCCCATGGGTGACATGAGGTCATTCCTGAATATTGAGTGATGAAACCCAGAGTTATTGTGGTTGCAATATTATATATGATGCCCCAGAATTGGGATGATAAAGTTTTTGGATCCAGAAGGGATTGGGGCATTGCCTTGTCTGCCTCAATTTTACAGATGAGAAAACCGAGTTTGAATAAGACAGTGATTCCCCCTAAATTTTCACAAGGAATTAGTGCTAAAACCCATGTCTTTTGATTCTCTGTTTCTCTGTCAGCATTACAAGTCTATTGTAATCATCATCATGATCATCCTCATCATTGTCATTGTCTTCATCATTGTAAATAAGTTACTTTTAAAGTGCCATACATTGCTGTAAGCAGTTTACCTGTATTATTACTTAATCTTCATGACATGTTACTCTTCCATTTTACAGATGAGGAGATGGAGACACAGAATTTAAGTAAATTGCCCCAGTTCACAACACTAGCAACTGAAAAAAGCAGCACTCAATCTCAGGGAGTCTAGCTCCAGCATTCGAGTTCTTAACCGTGACGTTATGGCTCATTTCAGGTTGTGGTCCGCAGATATTGATCATGGAGTAAACAGAGTTGCTCAAAATCAAGCTAGCACCGATCAGCCTCTTCTTTTAATAAAAGTGTGTGTGTGTGTGTGTGTGTGTGTGTGTGTGTGACTGCCTGACCCCCAAGATCCAAGATTCTAGTTATATAGTCATCTGCCAGCATAAACATATACGCAAGAAAGCCTTTAAAACTTAAAAGAGAAAATTTAGTGCTCTATTTTAAAGGACTATCACATGTTTGGAAGCTGGGCTGCTATTTCTGCGAGGCGCTGTCTGAGAGCGTTTCAGAGACAGCTGGCCCAATGCTGCCGGTGATGGAATCTGCTTTCCTGACCTGCGCAGCAATGCCTTGGATCACTTGGCAAATCCATCTTTTGCAACTACTTAATTTTCTGTGCACTTAAGATATGGATGTTTTCCTTTGCTTGTGAGTTCATAGCTCTCCTTCTTGCTACACTGGCCATTGGTCCGTACTAAACCAAACAACTGGGGCCCATTTGGCATTGAGTGTTTCAGATGTAAAAGGACATTTGAAGTACATGACAAATGCCGAAAAACAAAGCCCATGGCACCGAGAACATAAAGAAACTGTTTATAATGTAAAGGTGGTTACATTTTCAGTCAATCTATCACTTTAATGAGCTCTTTGCATTTCTTTGATTAATGCTCACAAAAGGGGGAGAAAAAAATTGATGTAATGGAAACAAAATGGTATATAGTCTTGGCAGCACGAGGGAGGTTTCTATGTGTTTTATTAGCATCCACTTCATATCACTGTCTTGCGCTGTGTATGTCTACCTTTTCCCTGGCACAGTGCGCCCCTCGTTTCCTGGAAATGTGATCCAGCATAAAAGAAGAGACCCGGCATTAGAGGCCTTTGTCCTTTTGTGCTGCCAGCAAGGAGGGAGAGTCCAGGACAGGAATGAATAATTAATAATAATAATAAAGAAAAGACATACCCCATGCCGTATTGAAATTAAGAATCCAACAGGTATGCAGATTTTAAAAGAGAGGACACTAAAAATGCTTTGAAAACATTAAAATTGGTATCTAGTAATTACTACGTCATTAGTAGTTATCCATACGGTTTAAAATAGTGAATAACAGGAATGGGAAAGTTCAGAGGACGACATCATCATGAGTAACTAATAGGGGACAGGTTAGACCAGGCGGTCTTCCTGGAAGAGGTGAAGGAGTACAGGAGCTGGGTTGAGAGGGAAGAGGGGAGAGAGGGGAAGAGTGGGTAAGGCGTGGTGGGAGTAGGGATGAGAGTCAGCAAGGGCCACTCTCCTGTGTTGGAACCCAGTTCTCATTTCCCCCTCCTCAGCCATGTGCGTGGAGCACTGTGGGCTTCCAGGGATCTTTAAAGCCACATGAGCACTTGGTACCTTTGCTCCGAGATTGAGCAGCTTTTATGATGTGGTGGGAAGTTGCAGTAGTAGAGAACTGGGAACCCTGTAAACTTTCTTATAGCCTTGTTCTTCTTTTCTTTTTTTTTAATCTTCACCCAAGGATATTTTTCCCATTGATTTTTAGACAGAGTGGAAAGGAGGGGGAGAGACAGAAAGAGAGAAACATCGATGTGAGAGACACATCAACTGGTTGCCTCCCTCATGCGACCAAGCCTGCAATTGAGGTATGTGTCCTTGACTGGAATCGAACCCAGAACCCTTCAGTCCACAGGCCGATGCTCTATCCACTGAGCCAAACTAGCTAGGGCTGGCCCTGTTCTTCTAATGTCTCTTAATCTGTAACCTTTGGCTGCTCACTTCCATCCTAGAACCTCAGTTTCCCCAACTCCCAAAGAAAGTGGTTCTCTAATGACCTTTAGGATGTTGACAGCTCAACAAGGTGAGTCCATCCACCATGTCAACCCGCTGCTGTCGGCCGTGAAGATAACACGAGGCTTTAAAGTTTTAGGTTTTTTCTTTTATTAGTTTACTAGAGGCCCGGTGCATGGGTTTGTGCACTGGTGGGGTCCCTCAGCCTGGCTTGTGGGGATAGGCCGAAACTGCTCTCCAGCATCCCTTGAGGGGTCGCAGATTGAGAGAGGGCGCAGGTCAGGCCAAGGGACCCCACTGGTGCATGATCGGGGCCCCGGGGAGGGACTACAGGAGAGATCCAGGGCGTGTCCAGCCCATCTCGCCCAGTCCTGATCAGCGGGACCCCAGCAGCAAGCCAACCTACCGGTTGGAGTGTCTGCCCCCTGGTGGTCAGTGCACATCATAGCGACTTGTTGAACGGTCCAACAGTCAGATACTTAGCATATTAGGCTTTTATTATATAGGACTAGAGGCCCGGTGCACGAAATTCGTGCACGGAGGGGGGTTGTCCCTCAGCCCAGCCTGTACCCTCTCCAATATGGGACCCCTCAAGGGATGTCCGACTGCCCGTTTAGGCCCGATGGGATCGGGCCTAAACGGGCAGTCGAACATCCCTCTCACAATCCAGGACTGCTGGCTCCCAACTGCTTGCCTGCCTGCCTTCCTGATTGCCCCTAACCACTCTGCTGCCAGCCTGTTTGCCCCCAACTTCCCTCCTCTGCCGGCCTGGTCACCCCTAACTGCCCTCTCCTGCAGGGTTGATCACCTCCAACTGCCCTCCCTTGCAGGCCTAGTCCTTCTCAACTGCCCTCCTTTGCAGGCTGGGTGCCTCCCAACTGCCCTCTCCTGCTGGCCATCTTGTGGTGGCCATCTTGTGTCCACATGGGGGCAGGATCTTTGACCACATGGGGGCAGCTATATTGTGTGTTGCAGTGATGATCAATCTGTATATTACTCTTTCATTAGATAGGATACCTCCAAAGCACAATGAGTAAGAATCTGAAGGTTTATGTGGCTTCTATTTGGTTTCTAGGACAAAGTTCTTTCCTTTACCCACCACTCACTTCTCTCCTTTTACTCTTGAATGTTAATTTCAACATAATTTTTGTAACACCTCTTGAAAAGGATCCCACCAAGTTTTTGATAGTCCACATGATAAAACTTACAGAATAATACAGCATGAGACTTTCATTCTCTCACTAACTTCTTCATATAACTGTAATTCCTCAGCCTCTAAAGAATGAAAAAGGAAAATAAAAGTGCCTTCTCTCATTCCAAGGCCTTTCTCAGTCAGGCAACCACAAAAAGAAAGAATGAGCCTACAATTCATGTCATGAAATCTCTATCAGGCATAATTCAAATCAAATCCCATCATGCAAAGTCTGGGATACTTAAAATGTATAAGAGAACAGTGGTGACCTGGGGGAGAACTTATGAAACCTTGTCTCCTGCTTTTGCTGACTGTTCTTTTCCTTATGCTAGACTCCAAGTCCCTATCGGGGACTTGGTCAGGCGGCTGTGGGTGCTAACCCACGCCACCTGGATCCGTGATCCGGTACCTGGGCAGGCCTCTGCGGGTGCTAACCCATGACGCCTGCCATGGTCTGTGATCCATGATCGTGGACCTGGGCAGCCTGCTGCAGGCTTTAACCCACGCTGCCTGCCCTGCTCTGAGATCGGTGATCACGGACCTGGGCAGCCGGCTGTGGGCTTTAACCCACGCTGCCTGACCTGGTCCATGATCCCTGATAGGGGCTTTAAGTCAGCTGCCACTGGCAATGGCTGACTCGAAGCCCTTATCCAGGACCTGGTCAGGCGGCTGTGGGCGCTAACCCAAGCTGCCTGCCCTCGTCCGAGATCGGTGATGGCGGACCTGGGCAGGCAGCTACGGGCGCTAACCCTCGCCGCCTTCCCTGGTCCGTGATCCCTCATCATGGACCTGGGCAGGCGGCTGCAGGCCTTAACCCACGCTGCCTGCCCAGCTCTGAGATCAGTGATGGACCTGGGCAGGCAGCTGTCCTGGTCCGTGATCTGTGATCGTGGACCTGGACAGCCGGCTGCCGGCCTTAACCCACGCCGCCTGCCCTGGTCCGCGATCGGTGATGGCGGACCTGGGCAGGCGGCAGCGGGCGTGAACCCACGCCGCCTGCCCAGGTCCGCGATCGGGGATGGCGGACCTGGGCAGGCGGCAGCGGGCGTGAACCCACGCCGCCTGCCCAGGTCCGCGATCGGGGATGGCGGACCTGGGCAGGCGGCAGCGGGCGTGAACCCACGCCGCCTGCCCAGGTCCGCGATCGGGGATGGCGGACCTGGGCAGGCGGCAGCGGGCGTGAACCCACGCCGCCTGCCCTGGTCCGCGATCGGGGATGGCGGACCTGGGCAGGCGGCTGCCGGCCTTAACCCACGCCGCCTGCCCAGGTCCGCGATCGGGGATGGCGGACCTGGGCAGGCGGCAGCGGGCGTGAACCCACGCCGCCTGCCCAGGTCCGCGATCGGGGATGGCGGACCTGGGCAGGCGGCTGCCGGCGTGAACCCACGCCGCCTGCCCAGGTCCGCGATCGGGGATGGCGGACCTGGGCAGGCGGCTGCCGGCCTTAACCCACGCCGCCTGCCCAGGTCCGCGATCTGGGATGGCGGACCTGGGCAGGTGGCAGCGGGCGTGAACCCACGCCGCCTGCCCAGGTCCGCGATCAGTGATGGCGGACCTGGGCAGGCGGCAGCGGGCGTGAACCCATGCCGCCTGCCCAGGTCCACGATCGGGGATGGCGGACCTGGGCAGCCGCCTGCCGGCCTTAACCCACGCCGCCTGCCCGGGTCCGTGATTGGTGATGGCGGACCTGGGCAGGCGGCTGCCGGCCTTAACCCACGCCGCCTGCCCTGGTCCACCATCATGGCTTGGATCTCACTGACATGGGTGCTGCCCTTTCCCCCCGCCATCTTTGCTGGTTTAACGTGTATATTTGCTCCTGGTTGGCCGGTGGGCGTGGCCGGTGGGCGTGACCGGTGGGCGTGGCTTATGGGTGTAGCGAAGGTGCGGTCAATTTGCATATTACTATTTTATTAGATAGGATAATTTTGATATTTTTTCTAATTGCACAAATAAAACATTAATTTTAGAAAATTTGTATTCCCTATCATTTTATCACTTAGACATGAGAAGTTGACACAATAATTTTGTTTCTGTATATTTAGACACTTTCCCCCTCAAAATGAATCATTCATATTAGTATGTGACCTGTGTGTTTCCACAAATAGTTTATTATGACCATTTATCCATGTCATTAAATGTTTTTCTGTGTTTTTAGTGGATGCATACTTAACAATTAGTTTCCTAAAACTAAACATTCATGTGTCTTCAATTTAACATTGTTAATTTATTAGCACAAATGAACACAGTAATCAGATCTTTAATAGAGGGAAATTGTGGCTATACATATATTTTCAGATGTGAAATTGATTAAGCCAAAGGGTATGTAAAATTTTAAGTTATTTGATTCATATTGTCAAAGTGTGTCTTATTTTAAAGTTGTAAGATCAATTAGGAGGGGTAGAAAGCAATTGAGAAGTTGTGGAAGATTCACTCTGACACCCTGGGGAAGACATTAGACCAGGTGAATATTAGTTTTCATATTTTTTCCAAATCTGTAGTCTTAGTTGTGTTTGAGTTGTGATTTCCCCCTTCCTTCCTTCCCTCCTTCCTTCCTTCCTTCCTTCCTTCCTTCCTTCCTTCCTTCCTTCCTTCCTTCCCTCCCTCCCTCCCTCCCTCCCTCCCTCCCTCCCTCCCTCCTTCCTTCCTTCCTCTTTCCTTCCTCTGACCCCTCTGAGATACAGTAAGCCCTTTAAGCTTATCATAAGGAGACTGTCTGCTTGGAGACTCTTGCAAATATATTTGCTCCATGTGTGTGAGACTTGTCTAAGTGCTGAATGTATCTTATGAAAATTAATGAGCAAATAGCTGTAGAGAACGTTGTTTAGTTTAGCTCAGACCCCAAATACAAATTCTAAAAAAGATGAGGTACTTTACTTAGTAGGCAGAGCCATCTTTCTAAAGCATTCCTCAAATATAGTCTCTAGAATAAAGAACTATTAAAAAATATCAATGTTACTTATTGTAAATAGAAGAAATTGAAGGCCGGGGTATTGACCCATATCTTGTCACTGGTCATGGGAAATGAACAAAATCCTTGGCTGAAGATACAGCCAGTCAGTCACTTGTTTCAGCAGAAAATAAGACCTGCATGCGCCATTTCACCAAGAACGGAGATTTTTCTCAGTTACTGTATTACTGAGGGAATTTGGTTGCAAGTGATAGAAATCCAACTCAACAAGGCTTAAATCAAAAGCGGGCACATTTGGCCCAGGAGGTTGGATGGTATCAGAAATCTGTGTCATTCTCTTCCCCTCTTGAATTACTTGCCCCATCCATGGTCACCACTAGCCCCATTCTTACATCCTTCTGGCTTTGCATCCAAAGCATCTTTTGCATAGTGTCCTGGGGAGAACACAGATTGGCCCCAGCTTGGGGTAAGGCCCATCTCTAAACGAGTCATGCAGCCAGGATACTGGGGACCATCTTGCTGGCTCTGTGAAGTCAGGCTCTCTGGCTTCATGTTACCATTCTGTGGCCAGGGCGGCACAGGGTTGTGCCCCCACCGTCACTACCACCGAACACTGTGGAAGGAGTTGAAGAGGAACAGACAACAGCCAGTGAGCCCATTCTGGTTCCGTGACCTTGGATACTATCACTTCTCTGCTCTGAGCTCCAGTTTCTTCATCTCTAAAATGGAGCCGTTGATTCAAGGATTCCCGAATCTCTTAATTTCTAACATGAGTGATTGGCAAAGAGGCACTGACTTTAGGCTCTGGGTGGGAACAGTTGTCAGCTCCAGGCACATGAGTTACTTTGAATAAAGCAGAAAACACAGCTGAAATAGGCAGAGGAGTTCCCCCTTCTTGCCTCCCTGACATTGACTTCCGTCACCCTGTCGGGGGCTCCTTCCACCTTGGGCTCCAAGTGGAAAGTGGTCAGTTGGGCAGTGTCAGGAGAAGCTGCTTCCTTGGTAAATAATCGTTTTTTATTGAGTCAATACTGGTCAGCTGCCTGACCTTCATGACCCAGCACTCCAAACAGCAAAGCCACTGAAAACTATGAAAACACATGGAAGGTTCAACTGAGTTCTTCCCTTTGCCAGGTTTCTCTTGCAGACTTTTCCATGAATCTACTTCCCAGACCGATCCTGTGCACATGGAGTTCCCCCAACAAGTTAGGAAGCGGTTGTGCTTGTATACATGGCATTTTCTTTACTTCAGGCGCTGAAGAATGTGTTGGCATACGTACAGCAGAATGACTGCTGTGGCTATTACTGTGCTTGCTCAGGGGAGCTATTCAAATGCCTCATTTATTGGAGCTTAATAGATTAAAAGTCCAAATTTAGTCTCATGATATAAGCCTAATCAAGTTCTAATCTGCATAATTTTCCCATAAGCAGCAATGGGAAATTTGGATAATTTATGTTTTAGCAGTTGCCAATCATGTGTTAAATAGTATTGTTGCATTTACTTATCAAAATATTTTTATTGATCTTCACTTCATCTGACATTTGGCTTTCCCTGGCATTAAGAGGAAATTTAATTCATCTCATAGATGATGTAATATGAGATGTTTCTCTTGATTTTAAGATGTCTTTATAGATCATTTTTAACGGTGATCTTTCCCTTTTACAACGTCATATTGAATACCTGTCTCAGCAAACCTAGATGACTGGGCTTAATTTATTTCCCTAGTTTAACATAGCATATGGATTTCTAACCATCATTTATATGCACACGATAAAAGATAATTCGGCCCACCCTTTGAACCAATTCCTTTATGTTAAATCTTTGGGGGTGGGGGAGGCACTTACCTTCATTTCTCCATCTATTCTAGGGGACATGATTGATAAGAATGTTCATCTCTCTCTCCCTGGAAGGGCTTGGGGACTTAACTAGGGAAGATTTAGAAAGTACTTTGTGTTTTCCTCTATGGAGAAGTACTGTAATAAAGCATTTATTATATGTGCTGAGTTGTGAGTGCTATGATACCAAAGCAAGTTCAGCATAACTACAGTGGGTCCCCGTTGTGATCTATTTATTCTTTAAAAGTGAAAACAATATAAGAGTAACACTAGCTTTGGCCTCAAACCTGCCTGCCAGGGTGGAGATGGAGACCATCACAGGCAGAGGGCAGGGAGCATGGAGCGCCGTTATATGTGGGCTCTGACGTTGGACAACAGCTACTTACCACCTGGGTATGCTGGATGAAGTTATCAGACTGCTCGGAATTTTATTTTTCTTATCTACAAAGTGGGGATATTTTCAATCCCTACACTCATAGGGTTGTTAGGAATAAATGAGCTTGGCTCATGAAAAATCTCTTAGTACACCTCTGTCCCTTAATAAGAAGGAACATTGGTGTGGAGGCTGAGAGGAGTCTCTGAAGACAAGGTACCTGGGTTTAAATCTGAGATCTGCTAATCTCTGCATTTGCCCTGGAGCAAATTGCTTACCTTCTCTGTGCTTCAGTTTCCTCATCTGTAAAATAGTATTATCTACATAGGATGGTTTTGCGAAGTAAAGTTATTATATGAGCAGAATTTAGTACATAATGATCATTCAATAAATGTTAGCTATTTTTTTCTCTCGAGCTTATATTTAGGCCCTCCTTCTTCATTCTCAATTATCTTCATCTAGATCTAGAACATTGTTGTCTTTCCTTGACATCGAGTCTTCTCCTTTTCTAGTGCCCTCATGCCTACATTTCCCCAGCACCCTTTTCTAACCATTCTGCAATGGATCTTGTCTTTTTCTGCTTCACCCACATGGTGCCGGGTAGATGCTGTGCCTGTGTGCGTGGGTGCAGCAAGTACCCAAAACAATTAATAAAAATGAAAGCTTGATGATCTCCTTATTCCAGTGTCTCTTCTCCTTGCACTTCTTAGGAACAGGTCGTGTTTGCATTAAATTCTTTAATTCAAAGCCATCCTGAAACTTCCTTGTCTGATTTAACTAAAGGTCACTTAACCTTCCAGTAATTTCCCTGGCAGAGGCTGAGTGCCTCTAGCCCTGGCATAGCCCATGTGGAAATGGGAAGTGGAAGATTAGGTCTAAAGTAAAACACTCCAGAGAGGTGCTGCAGCTGCTATAAGGAAGTAAGAAACTCTTATACATTCTTCAAAATACTTAAAGAAAATCCTAGCTGTCCTCGTTTCTGAAATCCTCCTTTCTTACATATTTTGGGCTATATTTTTATCACATTGCTTATTGCATTTCCATTAATTTCCCATGATTTTCTCTATGTGAAAATTCCTTATAAAAAAATCTATCCGCGCTGGCCTGTGTGGCTCAGTTGGTTGGGCTTTGCCCCATGCACCAAAATGTTGCCGGTTTGATTCCCGGCCAGGGCACAGGTCAAGTTGCAGGCTCAATCTCTGGTAGGGGGCATGCTGAAGGTGGCTGATGGATGTCTCTCTCTCTCTCTCTCTCTCTCTCTCTCTCAAAATAAATAAATAAGTAAATAAATAAATGAATAAAATACAAAACAAAAACCGATGAGAACCACATGCTTGATGCTGTATGGCTCTTTGGCTAGAGGTTTCCCCTCTCTAATAAAGTTGACTGAGCATCCTTGTCCTTAAAAACAAAAGCTACCAAAAGCTACCTCAGTTTCTTATCTATAGAGAAGGGGTGGTGGTAGATGCTGTGCCTATCCACAAATATTTATCGTGTACCTAGTAAAATATTAACATCAGTAGTCAACATTTTTGAGTACTTGCTTTATAGCAAGCATTGCACTAAATGCTTTTACTTTTTTATTTTTTGTTAATCCTCACATGAGGATATTTTTTCCATTGCTTTTCAGGGAGAATGGAAGGGAGGGAGGGGGAAGGGAGAGCCGAAGAGAAAGAGAGGAAACGCTGATGTGAGAGAGACACATTGACTGGTTGCCTCCTGAACATATCCTGACAGGGGGCCGGGAATGAACCCAGGTATGTAGGTATGTGCCCTTGACCAAGAATTGAACTCGAGACCCTTCGGTGCTCGGGCTGACGCTCTAACCACTGAGAACACTGTCCAGGGCTGCACTAAATGTTTTGAGCACTCTATTTGATGTTATCTTCACAAGTACCCTATGTAGGAGATACTTTCAGTTTATAGACAAAGAATCAGGGGCTTGGAGAAAATTTGTGCCATGCTTACAGTTATGTGGCTAATTAGTGGACGAGGCAGAGTTTGAACTCATGACATATGACTGTAAAGCCTACTCTGTTTCTTCTCTATTGGCCAGGCCTTCTGTAGACAACCTGGGAAGTTTAAAGAAATAGAAAACCCAGTCTCTGGCCTAAAATTCTCATACAGCATAGGGAGCGACCATGCTTGGCAAGGGGCCCGCTTGGGCCCATTTATGCCTCTGCCAAAAGAATAGAACAGATAACCTAAGCGGGCCACATCTGCCCCTGAGGACTGGAAAGGGGAGGGGTCTTCAATTTAAGGAAATCAGGTTTTCTTTGGAGGCCACATTTAGCTCAAAGCTTGCCTCCCTTGTCCATGACCAGCAGAGAGCAATGGAGACACATTTAAAGAATCCGGAGACCATCTCAGGAAGAGCCAGGCCTGTAGATCACTGAACTTGAATCTTTTCCTGACTGAGAATTTTTCACTTCATCTCTCCAATGTCATCATTTTTACTCACCTGTTCTGGGGAAATAAGTGGTTGTTTCTAAAATTAGTTTCCCAAGTGTTAGTTTAATTAATGAAAGGAGTGTTTCCCAGCTTCACTTTCTCTAGTTGTATAGAATCCCTATAGCTTACTCCATGTCCCTGCGGAGAGAGAATTAAAGTTCAACCAAAGATGTGTCCACTGCAGCAAACAACAATGGGAGGAAGGCATTCAGAGACCTGGACACAATTTGGACCTGTCCCTTTATCAACTGCTGCTCTGACGAATGGGGTAGATGACATCTAGTGGCATCAAAGGCGGGCTTGCCTCATCCCTTCAGATGGAAGGTGGCCGAATTCTCTTCTCTCCAAGATCACTTAAGGAATTTGCCATTTCAACCACAGTGTTCCCATATTAGGACCTGTGTGAGAGAAACAATGCTAATAAATTCTGTTCATCTTTAACACAACTCTACATCCGAGGGGAGGAAGGGGAGGACGGAGTCTATGTCTTTCGTCTTTCTTTTTGCTCTTAAAAATGTGTGACTTGAAAAGTATCCAAAGAGAAAGAGACATTAAAGTTGCTGATGTTTTCTTGCCAACCAGAGCACCCTGTCCTTGGGGTCATGCGTAGGAGAGAGAGGGACCTTTAATGGAGAGGTGTCTTTGGACACCCACCATAGTTTGTCAGTTTGCAGATGCTAATGGAACCAGGCTTGGTGACTGAAGGGGAAAATGGAATATGAAAGCAAAATGAAAGAGGCCCTTGAAGCAAGCATGTCATTTCTAAATGAAGGTTTCATGCAAAGGGATTGAGTCTTTTCACAGCTGCAAATGGGATTTTTAAATAAGATGAAATAAAAGGACACTTTGGCTCGTTGCAGGTTCTGTAATGAAATACAGTTTTCCTAATACCATGGGACCCGCATTTCTCCCTGTTTTACGGTGCTATTCCTTGACGTACAAACCCGTATTTTCTCAAGTCAGCATTTGATGATGGATGTCAAAATACAGGCCATGTATTATGCATATAGCATTGCCGATTTAAGGTGTTTACTTGTCAAGTTGAAGAAATTCAAAAACGTCACATCCACTGAATCTGCGCAGCTGTCACTTGCAGTTTTTCACGCTTTTGAACGAAACTTCTGATGAAAACAGTTTAGTTTCCCCTCACTATTCTGGGGCAAGGAAACAGCTGGCATTCAACATGCATGTTCTTGGTTATGTGGTTGGCTGAGACACACGCATTCAAAAGTTCAGAAAGGTGGACACTACGCTGTAATTGAAAATTACTTACCCTGTACATAGTATGTCAATATAAAGAATAACATTAAGTGCAATCAGGGAATGAAAAATAAATAAAACTTTTTTTCTTTCTGACAGTATGGCATTCAATAGCATGAAATTTATATATGGAAGAGCAGAAAACAGGCAAACACTTTTATCTTTTTCTGGCATTTCGTGCATCATGCACCTCCCAAACAGGCAGTTATTGAGCACCTGTCATTTCCTTCCTGAGAAGGAGTCGCACACACCATCATGCCAGAGTCAAGCCCATCTTGTCACATTACTGCAGAGTAAGTGGGGAGACTGGTCATGCAACCTACTTGGAATTTTGTCCTTGGGAACTTAACAAGTGATTTTTTGTCTGTAAATCCCGAATTCATTGATGAGCCCACATAGCAGTCCTTCAAGGGCAAAGAAGAAAAACCAGCGTGAATGTGTCTGCCTGTCTTCTAAGGTAGAGGAGCGGATGGGGCCTTGCAGCCAGCACAGAGCTGATGTACCATTTGCCACGTGCTTCTCTTGGTTAAATTAATTTTCACTGCATGAATGTGTGAGGTAAATTAATGTCTCATGTTCATATGTATCTGTGCACATCCTTAAAGAGGAAGCTGTTCAGCCTACCTGGGACGATTTCTCACCCTCACTAATCTTGAAATTATGGCTGGGTTACGCTCATCCTAATATGTACTTGGGATTTGGGTCTGAGACCCAAAGAAACCCAGACCACAGAAATCATAAACCAAGTAGGCTACTTTCCAGTTCACTCTGCCCACTTCTTTGTTGGGAGATCTGTGTTAGGCACACTGGGAAGTTCACGGGTCCACTCTGAGCAAGTGGCATATGCATCAGTCAGGATGATTTTAGTTGTAAGTATAAAAACAAAACCCAACTAATTTTAAAAAGCAACTAATTTTGGCTTAAACAAAAGGGATATGTGTGTGTGTGTGTGTGTGTGTGTATCCTACATAATAAAAAGGTAATATGTAAATTACCATCACTCCGCTACGCCCATGATTGGGCCAGCGGGAGACACAGGGGGCGGGACTCGGGGTGGCTGGGGTGGTGATTGGGCCGGCAGGACGCTGAGCTTGTGTTGCCAGCAGCAGCGCGAGCTCAGCGTCTGCGCCATGGCTGTGCTGCAGCACAGACGGGCCTCTGGGGCAGCGAGCCGGGCATTTGGAGGTTTGGAGGCGGCGCGGCTCCTGGGGGAGGAGTCTGGTGGCAGTTGGGCCACAGGAGCGTGCGGCGTGTCTGCAGAGGACGCGGGTTTCCACGTAGGCAGAGGAGGCAGCGGCGGCCCCAGCCTTCCTGGGCAAGAGGCGAAGGCAAGACCCTGGCCTGGGCTCTGGCCGCAGGAGGACCACACCCCCGCCCCGCCTCGCCCTAGGGGCCCAGGGACTTCGGAGCTGCCGGCCACACCGGGTCCCGACCAGCGGACAGACAGCCTACACGTGCATGATTAAATCATGCACTGGGCCTCTAGTATATATATATATAAAACCATCTTACCTCAGGATTTCTTCCTACAGGAGATTTCATATATAGATATGTAGATATGTAGTTATATAGATATATAGATATGTATATAGCTTATATATAATTTATTTATATAAAATTTATATATGTAATTTACTTATATAAAACTAGAAGCCCGGTGCACGAAATTCGTGCACGGCGGGGGGTTGTCCCTCAGCCCAGCCTGTACCCTCTTCAATCTGGGACTCCTGGAGGGATGTCCGACTGCCCGTTTAGGCCCGATCCCATCAGGATCGGGCCTAAACGGGCAGTCGGACATCCCTCTCACAATCCAGGACTGCTGGCTCCCAACTGTTGCCTGCCTCCCTTCCTGATTGCCCCTAACCGCTTCTGCCTGCCAGCCTGATCACCCCCTAACCACTCTGCTGCCAGCCTGTTTGCCCCCAACTTCCCTTCTTTGTCGGCCTGGTCACCCCTAACTGCCCTCTCCTGCAGGGTTGATCACCTCCAACTGCCCTCCCTTGCAGGCTTGGTCCCTCTCAACTGCCCTCCCTTGCAGGCCGGATGCCTCCCAACTGCCCTCTCCTGCTGGCCATCTTGTGGTGGCCATCTTGTGTCCACATGGGGGCAGGATCTTTGACCACATGGGGGCAGCTATATTGTGTGTTGCAGTGATGATCAATCTGTATATTACTCTTTTATTATATAGGATAGAGGCCTGGTGCACGGGTGGGGGCCAGCTGGTTTGCCCTGAAGGGTGTCACAGATAAGGGTGGGGGTTCCCTTGGGGTGTGGGGCGGCCTGAGCGAGGGGCCTGTGGTGGTTTGCAGGCAGGCCACGCCCCCTGGCAACCCAAGGGGAGGCCCTGGTATCTGCAATTTATTTTCCTTCTACAATTGAAACTTTGTAGCCTGGAGCGGAGCCAAGCCTGGGGCTCCGGCAGCCATTTCTGTGGCAGTTAATTCACCTTCTACAATTGAAACTTTGTTGCCTTAAGCGGGTGAGCCCGGCCAGGGTGTGCTGAAAGCTTTGCTTCCCCTGTTGCCGCCGGCAACCCTGGCCTGCTCTCTCAAGCTCCATTCTGCTGCCATTTGTTTGAATTTGTTTACCTTCTATAATTGAAACTTTGTAGCTTGAGTGGAGGCTTAGGCCTGCAACGGCTATGGAAAGCTTGGCTTACTCTGTTACCTGGGAAACCTTGCTCTCTGTGGCTGTAGCCATCTTGGATTGGGGTTAATTTGCATACTTGCCCTGATTGGCTGGTGGGCGTGGCTTGGCTGGTGGGCGTGGCTTATGTAGTGGAGTGATGGTTAATTTGCATATTACCATTTTATTAGAGAGGATTATATACAATCTTATATACATACAATCATATATAGTTTACACATATAATTTATTTATATAAAATTTATATATAATTAATTTATATGAAATCTTATTATTCTATACATATAACCATATATATATATATATGAAATCTCCTGTAGAAAGAAATCCTGAGGTCAGTTGGTTTTGGGTTCCAGGGCTGGTTCGTCAGGAACTCAAGGACTGCTCTTCCTGTTGTTCTGTCTTTCATCATTCAGTTCGGCCGATATCATTAATCTGACTTTGTCCTCAGCTGGTGCCCATCCTAGTTATGAGTTGGCTGCCACAGTTCCAGGCACTGCAGGCACAAAAGCAATGTCCAGTGGATTAAAAGAGAATCTCTCTTCCTATGTGATTCTTTTTAAGAGCAAGGAAACACCCCCTAAAAGCCCCCAAGCATATTGTCAACCGCTTCCCCTTGGCCAGAACTGTGTCAAAAACCTGGGTAAGCCTCGCTGGCAAGAGAATAAGCGATCAATGGGTTTATGATAACAAGATAGGTTAGATCATGCTGTGCTGACAACAAACAAATCCCAGTGTCTTAAAGCAATACAGATTGCTTGTTCCCTCACTCAGAATGCTTTGTGGGTCTGGGCTGCTGTCCAGGGCGGCTTCCCAGCCTTCTCTACGGTTGCCATGGTCTGGGAGGACAGGCGGTGGGTGGATTTGTACCAGAAGTGATGATATGCATGGTTCTGTTCACTTTTCGTGGGTCAGAACATTTCCTATGTTGCCTGGTCACATCTAACTTCAAGGAGGCCCTTGGGTATAATTCTCACGTGTGCCTGCATGGAGAGGGGAACAAAACTCTGTGAGCAAGATCAACAATTGTTGTAGAGACCAGTTTTTAGAGAACTATCAAAGTGGGCTACAATTATTTCCAATAGTCTCCTACTTTGTTCTTCTAAAATCAATTCATCAGAGTTTATCCTGGGAGTGCTAATTGTTGACCTATAAATAATGCATATGCTACATTTTTTTTTATTGTGTATATACCCTGAACTCTCATTATTTCTAAATTTTTCACAAAACTGAATTTTCTCCCTTCTCTTTTTACATCCCACCAGGGTTCACACCTCCGGGAATGGACAGAACCTCGCCAGACAACAGCCCAGTGCACGGGATGTTGCGTCAGCCATCCATCACAACTGGGGTCAACATCCCCATCATCACTGAACTAGGTAGGGGTGAACGGCAGCCGTGGGCAGATTTTTTGGTTCTCTCTTCCAACCATGTCAGATAAGAGGTTGGCCTGTTTTTTTTTTAGCTCCTTCAAGATAGTAGGCTCTAGTGGGATTTGTTTAGAGGAGATTGAAGAAAGCATGTGTAGAAATATCAGATTAGCAAAAGGCAAAACTGATCTATGTTTCCTCTGAGATGAATAGACAGTTTCCTTCATCTGGGCACTGTTTTCAAAGGAATATGTGATGATGGATTTTAAATTGGGACATAAATCAGGGCAAGGAGAAGAAAGAAGGAAAGGCATAGCCCATGAACTCTTGGTAATGTTCATGGAAAGCACCTCTGGACAGCTCCTATAGTCAGAACCCTCCACCGAGGCACAAAGTTCCAGCTCTAAGCAAATCCCATTTGGAAAACTGGGGAGAAGTGTTGGCCTAATGTTTCATAACGCTACATTTAATCTGTCCTAACTGGACTTCTCAGACAAAGGCCATTTTCAGTGAATGCCACTCGGGTCCAAAAGTGATGGGGTTTTGAGGGCCACGATTGTTGGCCAGTGGAATCCCACTTTTCACCTGGCCATGACACTCCCTGCTTCCACTATAAATGCTACCTACCTATGGTCCAGGTCCCGGGTCCCTTTACTTTAGAATGTTTCCTCTGTTATTCCCTCACTCTCTTCTTTTTCTGTACTTTCCTCCACTCCCTTTCCCCAACCCTTAAATGCTGTATCCAATTAGCTAAGCCTGGCAAGTTGCCTTTGGTATCAGTCAATCAGGAAAAAAACAGTGGGACGCACATTCTAATGATAACTGAACTGGGTAAGAAGCACTGTTTTCCTTTACATCAGTACCTCTTTTGTTCTGTTGTTGGTGTTCCCAGCCATCATCAGCTTGTTTTTTATTTCGCCGGCTGTAACAGAAAGGCTACCCCATGGCACTGCTTTGAATGCGTTTTATTTGTGGCTCTGGTTGGAATCGACTGTCTTGTTCTGGCCTTTCTTAATGATTTCCCCCCACACGGCACCAGGGAACCTTTGATCACACCCATCTGACCTGGCAGTTGTTTTCAAAGCATCTTTGCTCTAATGCATTTTCTTTGGCCTGGGCCTTGTGGTTTTTTTTTTCTTTTCCACGTGTCTCCCTGCTCTCCCGCCTTCTCCCTTATACTCCTCTTCCAACACACTGTCAGCTTGACTGACATGTCTTCACAGCTCTCGGAGGAAGTCAAAGGGAAAATATAAAAATTTTAAGATAAGAAACCTAAGATAGTGCCTTCCCTCCAGCTGTTTATTTTCCTTTATTCTGACTTTATTTGCCTTTTTTTTCGTACTAGGCCCTTTCTCAGAAGCTCTGGTTCTGAAGCTATAAAAGCAACAGGCTCCTAGGGGACCTTTTCTTTCCAAAGCAGATTTCAGGAAGGGTGCCAAGGATGAGGTTAGCAGCACGGGGGGGGCACAGCCCTGACCCCTCCCTGCTGGCCCAGAACCTGCTCTAGGAGATTCAGAGTGGACTCACTCACCAGGAAGACGAAGGGCCGGGTCATGACTGCATTTGTCAAGCCCTTCCACGGGTGCCCATGACTTGGTTAATTCCTCTGAAAGGCGCCCATCAGCAGCAGGTCTCAGAACGGGGGATTGATCTTCTAAATAGAGACAGCGGAAGTGCCGCTCGGCGGAGGGCTGGACAGAGAGGTGGGAGCACCTGCCTTCAAATGACTCACAAGTGAAACTAACATGCCATTTTCTTGGCCCCCAAATATATTTCAAAATAAAAGAGCAGCTTTTAACACAGTAATCTTGCTGGCAAGGTGTCTAGGAACTAAGGAATAAATTGTCCACCACTCAGCACCACATTATTGTAGATGTGGCTATTTATCAGGACAAATTCGCTCGGGTCGAGGAGTATCACACTATTTTTTGTTTCCCCCAGTGGAAGAGGTATCTTTTCACGTTTAGAGAAGTTGGCTGAGAGCCTCGGTTTCGGGAGTGCTCTGCCCCAAATCTTAGTGTTGTCAGAGAGCCAAGGAGCTCCTGCAGGCCCGACCTCTGGTTGGAAAACCCATGCAAACGTGTCCATCTCAGAAGCCTTCGGAGCATTTCAGAATTCTCCCTTAGGAATTGCTTTTCCCATTTGGAACGCATGTGCTGTCAGCTAGCTAGGCCATCTTGCTCAGTGATTAGTAGAAGAGAAAAGAAACAGCTTGGTGCCCCAAATCCGAGGCAACAATTCAGGCCTTCAGTGAGCATCATTGAGTCTCCTGAGGCCTGTGTCCTCACCAGATGTCTTCCATTAGCTCAGAGAACTTCCCATGCTCCCATGATGCCCATTGCCTGTGCCTTCGACTTTACGCCCGATTTTTCTAGTGGTCAGACCACCTTGGGCAATCATACAGTCGTTCTCTGACCACCTCCCCTCCCCAGTCCCCACAAATATTTACTATTTGCCTACTACATGTTTTGAGATGTATTCTGCATACTCCAAGCCAGCAAAATGCAATTTGAGAATCACAGAGGATGCCAAGGTCAAACAAACTTTTAAAATTGTGTAGTATATTCCAGTCGTCACCCATTTGGAGAGTTCCAATTGATGGTGGTGAGTCAAAGTCCCCTAGAAGTCCCACAGGAAGGACCATTTTAAAGCTGTTCAACCTGCCTGTTTCCCAGTTGTATTTGACCTTGTACCTATTGGGGTGATTGTTTTAATCACCTCTTAGCACCTGCATAATGACTGTTCTGTAACATAGGATGAGGGTCATACTGGCTATCCTCCTCCTGAGACTGGGTACCCCAGAACAGTGCACAGGATTTTCACTGAACCCTGGCTCACACCCTAAAGTCTGTTACTGGTGACTCAAACCCCAGCTCACTGAAAATTTAGACTTACCTCTCCCTGCTTTGGCTACTTCCACTCTAAGTCTAGTACCAGCCCTTCCTCATCATCATGAAAAGAGGTAATCGACGCTTCTCCTTTTGGGGTGTCCATACACACTCCCTCCTGAGCTATTACAAGTAATTAAAACCACGTCCTCTGCATGTTGTCCCAGGTCACATTTTCTGATTTACAAAGTAGGAAGACTCAACAGTGGCCAACCCACAGCATGCTTGTGGGTACATGGAGGGAGGAGGGGAGCTATGAGTTGACCTTGGTAGAATCTCTGAGTAGACCTTATGGGCTTCTGAACCCTGAGGATTTCCAGACGTAATTGGTGGACTGAAGGTTTAGTGTCAGAAAGGCGATTCTTAGAGTAGCTGATATCTGTCAAGATGCTGGGCCAAGCATAGTGGTGTCCTGACAACCTCACAAGAGGGGCTGTCATGCCCCATCTGCGGAGGGAGAAACTGAGGTGTGCAGTGATGATCTACAGAGGGAGTTAGTGCAGAGCCTGAACCCAAAGCCTGCTTGTCAGACCCTGCGTCTTGCACTTTCACCCACGAGCCTGTGACTCAGTGCTGCTGAAACCATGGGGACCTGGATGTGATAAACTGAGGAAGACCAGAGTCAAGATTTCTCCCCCTTAGAATCTTTCTCTAGGGAAAGTGTCATGTAAACATAATTCCGTGCCTAGCTTTTGATCCTATTATCATTTATTCTGATTCATACAATACATAAACAAAAATTAGAAAAAAAATTGTTACCCAAAATGTTACTTTTGGGGAAAAACTACTCTAGGAAAGAGAATTAGCTACTGATACTTTAGAAAGGAATCCGAAAAAGGAAATAGAATCTATTCTTTTTCTAAAAACACAATAATTATTCTAGAAATCACGAGTGCTCTCTTCCCCCACCACAGTCTTTCCCCCACTGTTACTTGCTCTGCAAAACTGATCATTGAAGTCAAGATGGGAATGGAAATGAATTTGTCATTCAATTTTTAATAAGTTAAAGGCATCTCAGTGACACAGCCAATCAGTCTGCACGCACACGCTGGAGGAGTCCTTGAGGAATCCTCAGACGGAATAAAACACAGCACCCAGGGCTGCAGAAGCTGGAGCGCAGGAAGGACAGCTGTTCAGGAGAGGCAAGGGAGAACGTGGGCATCCCAGGCGCCTCGGATGCAGAGCCAGTCTCTGTCAACTGCTTGCTGGAGGCAGCCGGCAAACACCCCACGTGGGGTCGCCTTTGTATTAGCATGGCTTGTGGGGTGTCCCCCAGATTCAGGGGGGGGGGGTACCAGCCACTACCCAGGCGGATCTCGGGGCAGGGTGTGGGCTGTGCCTGCCTGCGGGTGAATTCTTTGCTCTTTGCCTCTGCTGTGCTCCCAGTCAATTGCTCTTCACTCTTAATAGGTTGCTTTCTTTTCCTTGTGGCTAAACTTACCATCCAGCATGGCTAATCCTGGCTACTCATCCTTGAAATATGTCCGTCTCTCAAAGGGCTTGGCTACCAAAAAACACGGCAGGGTGTTTTTCGGTCATGATTCTAAAACTATACCAAAGGACTGACCAGCACTGTCCGCTAGTCCTCCCGCAGCCTGCCATGGGGCATGCCTGCTTGAATGCATTGCCCTCCGGGCCTGGAAAACTGGAACAGTCAGGAGGAGCAGTCCCTTGAGTCCCACGGCCCCACCCCCAGACCATCCACAGCTTCTCCCATGCTTTCCTTTCCAGTGACCTCGCTGTTTCTAAGCCACTAGCCTGCTCTTCCTCTGGTTTCCTGACCGTGTGGAGTTTTTTGAGCTAATTCTTATTTATGCTTTTTCTAGTGAACGATACTAATGTTCAGTTTCTGGACCAAGACGATGACGATGACCCCGACACAGAACTGTACCTCACGCAGCCATTTGCCTGTGGGACAGCATTTGCCGTCAGCGTCCTGGACTCTCTCATGAGTGCGGTGAGTGGGTGCGGGATCCAGGAGTGGAGACCTTCCGAATGAGGGGGTGCGGGGCTGGAGCGTGAGCGGCCGTGGAGCCTGGAAGGGGATCCCGACGTTCATCATATTATCAAGCACATAAATGTTGATTCAAATTCTTGAAGGTTCAAGTAAGGCTAATAAATATAGGTGAGCACTTGACCTGGTCTCAGGGTTGGAGAGAGATTCCATAAAGAAATAATACACATTTTATATCAAAATCTGAGCAACAAAGAGGGGAGATTTTGTGGGGTACAGTATCCCTTAAAGAGGAAAGCAAATGCAAAGGCCTTGGGGTGGTTGAACCTGACAATCTCAAGGAAGCCAGAGAAAGCCTGTGTGGGTGAACCACAGTGAGAGAGGGATGGGGGGACATGGCAAGGTTGTTTTGTGTTTTTTTATCCTCATCCTAGGACATGCTTAGAGGGAGAGAAAGAGAGAGAGACAGAGAGACAGAGAGACAGAGAGATATCAATGTGAGACACATCCATCGGCTGCCTTCCGTATGTGCCCCAACTGGAGATCAAACCTGCAACCCAGGTATATGTCCCGAACAGGAATTGAACCAGCAACCTTTGGGAGCAGGGGATGATGCTCAACCAACTGAGCCACCAAGCCTGATGGTCTTTTTATTTAAAGAGCAATGAGGAGGCATCGAAGGGTTTGGAGCTGGAAAGTGTTGTGATCAGGTTTACATTCTAAAGGGACTGCCTGGGATGGGGTGTGGAGGATGGTTCAGGAGGCAGGATGGCAGCAGGAAGTCTGAGTAGGAGGTTCCCATAGCTCAGACTAGGATAGGGCTGCGGAGAGGAGGGAGTTGTGTAGATTTCAGTGGTGTTTGTTGGTAAAATTGAAAAGACTTGGGAATAGATTGAATATGAAGAGAACAAAGTGTCAAGGGTGACTCCTAGGTCAGTGCCAGTCACTGAGACATAAGTTGTGCATGAGGACCAGGTGTGAGGACCGGGCATGAGGGCCAGGCCCCAACTGTTCTTTGTGGCAGGCAAGGACTGGAGTGGTGGCAGAGAGCAGAGGGACCAAAAGCATCTTTAGTTTCTCTATAACTTGATGTGCAGTGTATTATTTACTTTTGAGACTAAAAGTAAAGAACAGTTGAAAAATAGGTCCCAGCTAATGGAGCCATCCTGAACTATAAAAGCAGACATTTGAATGGATCATAACCTGCGGACTGTGACATGTTCCCACTGAGTGTCTTTATTTATTATATAGAAAAGGCTCTATATTTTGGAATTCTCAAGTTCGCAATTTTTGAAAATGCAGACATAGGCTGGATAAACACTGACCTTTGGAGAATCTATGAAAAAGAGTTTTATTGAACACATTAAGATCATAAACATAACTCAGAGAGGTTTTATACACATACATTTCTTAAAGAGCTTAAGAAGGCTATTCTCCTGAACAAGTTATACAACTGATATGCTAATATGCGTTATTCTCATCTATTCATGAAAGACTATCCCAGAAGGACCTCTATTTGAAAAAAGAAAAAAATATAAAGCTTTTTAAGACTTATTTAGGTTATTGTATATTGCTGAATGTGGTCCAACTGCAAGTATATCTGAGTTAAAAATCAGAATTATAGATTTAAAAATAATTATAAAACAGCATTCATCTGAATTAAGGCTGACTGGGCTCCAAGCCATACCACCGCCTTCCAAGCCAAGAAGGAAAGAAAGTGGTCCCCAGGGAGGGGCTCTCTTAGTTTCCCAGGCTGTGATCTTCCTGATGGCCTGAGGATGCTGAGCCCAGCCTTACCACCTGCTGGTGATGTGGGGCTCAGTTGGGGCAGCCTCCTTCAGCACGCTGGAACGAATGATAGAAGCTGGAGGACAAGCTTGTTACACTACGGTATTCTCTGCAATGGTTCTAGTCTCCAAATTCCGTTTCCAGCAGATTTCTGTAATTTGTCTCTTTGAAAATGTCATTTTACTTCTGATCCTAATTAGAGAGATTATAGAAGGCTGTTCTCACTAGGAGATAATTAAACTGTTTATTTTTATTTTCAGAATTGCAAATATATATTATTAAATATTATTTAATTCAAATTTATAAAATTATTTATGTTTTGACATACCAGACATTCAGTATATGCCAGGCAGGACTAGCTTACATAATTTTCAAGGCCACTTTTTCATAAATTATTAAGAATTTCAAAATGGTGGCAGCAGGGTATTAAATCAAGTGAGGGGCCCTTCTGAACATGGACCTTGGGTGACAACACAGGCCACACACCCATGAAACCAGCCCTGGATCCAAGGAATAAAACTGGTTTTGAGCCTCAGAGAACTTCAGCTCTACACAGCCAAGGAGACACATGTTGGCCATGGGGTGAGGGTGGGGGCACTGGATCTACACCTTCTGATAAAATCTTACCTGTGATTTCTTTGCATTCCACTCCAACCTTAATTAATTAAAAGGAGGGAGAGAGAGAGAGAGAGAGAGAGAGAGAGAGAGAGAGAGAGAGAAAGCGCAAGTGTGTCAAGGACCAAGACAGGGTGGACAGAAATATAAATTGAGAAAGTGAGGCTCCTCCAAGCAGCAGGAGCTAGAGGTAAGCGTCCATCACAGGCATTCGCTTACAGACAGCGTCAGGACATCCACACGCGTCTCTTTAGATGATGCTCTCCCTTTCTTAGCACACCTCCCAGAATTGCCATTTAATCACGTGTCTAAACATCCCCTGAATATTGTATTTAATAACTCCACTCCTGCTGCTTACTGCTTCATTTGTTAAAAGAATAATGTTTTGATTCATCACAGGCAATCCTGGAACAGATAGGGATGTTGCAGACATGGCCTCATGGCTTTCTACTACAAATCAACAGCAGAAACACGTGGCAAGAGGGAATAATTTTGCTTATGGGCTCATGCCTTTAAGAAGATCATGACTAAAAATTGTATTTTTCAGAACACCAGCTTGCTGTGCTCGCGCTCTCTCTCTCTCTCTCTCTCTCTCTCTCTCTCTCTCTCACACACACACACACACACACAAACACACACACACAAACACACACACACATGCATGAAAAGAAGCTTCTCTGTAGTTAGAGCTGAAATGGGCACATGGGTATTCAGATTTCTTTTCCCCACTGCTACCACTTCCCCCATCCTCATCCTGGATTTGAGTTCCACCGGGAGTCTCCCTAGAAAGAAAAGTCATGAACTCAAGAGCCAAACTGTTTGGATGCTGTTCCCAGCACCCCAATTTACTGTCTCTGTTCCCTTAACCTCTCTGTGCCTCAGTTTTCTTATCTTTAAAGTGGGGTGATAATAGTATCTATGTCATGGGACTGTTGAGGTGATTCAGTGAGATAAGGTTGTAAAGTGATTAGTGCAGAACCTAGCACATGGCAAGCTCTATATGTGCTTGTTGTTATTAAGCAGTACGTTGGGGCTTACTCAATGCCAGGCAGTGAAGAAGAAAGATGAAGACCCAGCCCTCACATTGTCCCAACCTTCATTCTACTTCAAGCAGCAGTAACCACGTAGGACATGAGTACCATCAGGCAGGAATGGCTGATTTGAAGCACATGAAAGCGTTTCAGTGGGTAGGGAGACCTGTTTTAGCCAAAGTGGTCAGAATCATGCTGCCTCAGGCAGTAACTTTGACACTGACACTGAAAAATCAGGAGAGACGGGGGAGCCTCGTTTTCCCAGGCAAAGGAAAGGCGAGGGTTGAAGAGCAGTGATGAGCTGGGCTTTGTTTGTCTGAGGGGGTGGGTGAAGAGCACCGTGGTTGGAATGTGGTAGACCTGGGAGGGGGATACCAGGACGCAGTCAGACAGGCCAGGCCATTGGCCACACCACGCAGGCTGAGTACAAAAGGCCACGTCCGGTCAAGTTTCAAGTCTGGGCTTAGACACTTCAGTCTTGGTTAGAGGATGCTCCCTTTGGATACCCCCGCAGCCGTAGAAAGTGACCTTGGGAAGCTGGATGCACATGATTGACTCTCTTAGTTGTACTTGCATTAAGGGCGGAACCTCTGAACTGTGTCATGGAGAAGAACAAGTTCTCAGTGAGCCCAAGCTAACCCAGTGCCGTGTGAAGTAAGGTCCACTAACAAATTACTCCTCCAAGCTGGGCAGCAAAGCTGGGGAGTTGTCAGCGTGGTGAACAGTAGTACGTTCTGTTGGGCTCAGAACATGCCACTCTGTCACATTGGACCAGGCAGGCCCAGGTTGGAAAAAAAATCAAATAGTTCCCATCCCTCATGAAAGAAAAATACTAAAAATAAAATCCACACCATGAAAACTAGGAAATATAAAAAATGGCAGCTATGACATGGAAAATGACAATTTTAGAGCAATTATAAACGAAAGGCAAAGTGCCATTAAAGTTAAGGCAATGTTATTAAAAGATGTGTTAATTTTCAGTTAAATTTTCTATAAAAGACCAATTAGTTTAAAAGCCTTGACAGCATTAACTGTGAAACATAAGCTCTGGTAATTATACTGTAAAAAAATAAAAAGAGGAAGATGCTCGGCGCTTTGGAGACACGCTGGCAGAGGGGCGTCCACAGAGCGGCTAGATGGCGCTGCGGGCTCAGAGTTCCAGGTTGCAATCAATGGCCCTTCCCCAGCATTTGTTGGTTTCCTCAATGCCCACTACTCGGTCTACTTACAGGATCTGAGAACCATCAACATTTAGAGGCCAAGGGGCCACACATATGCTGTGGCCCAGCTCTGGTATCAGAGAGGAGAACACAGAGGCACAGAGAAGGGGATTGCTTGTTGGTTGTTCTTTTTATGAACTACCTTTTATTGAGTTTTCATTGTGCATTAGAAGTTACACAAATCATCTCATTTAGCATTATCCTATAAGCTGTGTTTGTTTCCTTTTTGTGTGTGTGTGTGTGTGGTTTTGGTCCTTTTTTAAAAAAAATCCTTTTATATGGATGAGAAATACAAGGCACACACACAAAAAAAAGAACAAAAAGTTAAGAAAAAAATCCACTGTTACAGTTATTTGAATGGCAAAGCAAGGAATTAAAACCGTACTAGATGAATTCTGCAGTCTGTACATCAGGGGTGCCACGTTGCCTGACCATGGTAGTGGGAAGAAGGACTCCCATGTTCCTTAGACTCCATAGGTCTCCTGATTCCAGGCACTGAGCAGGACCCCAATTCCTCAGTTGTCAGAAGCTCCCCGATGTCCATGTGACACAGGATATGTCATAGCAGAGGCCTCTGCCCAAAGCATCCCTGGAGATTAATCCAGCCAGGCTGGAGGTTCTGGGCAAGATCCCGCCTAAGGCTCCGAGGACAGGTGTCGTGGACATGGCCATGGTAAGGCCCAGAGAAGACCACCAGGACCAAAGCCTGGGAGGCAAAGCATCTCACACACACACACACACACACACACACACACACACACACGCACACACACGTTACAGTCCTCCCTTTAGAATTGTTTTGTCAATTCTAGCATTTCTGTTAACCCGGAAGAGAATTGTGCCTTCTGGGTCAGGCGACCATAGAGAGGTTGTTTCAGCTGGCACATCCACAAGAATAAAGTCTTAGACAATTGGCATTTGAGGTCCTAGCACCAGGTTCACTGCATGATGCTGAGATAGCCACTTCCTGTGCAGAAAGAGCGTTGTATGCTCTGTGAATGGTCACATAAAAGTTTTTGTGACTTCCAATTGGACCAACTGGACATCCTTTTCCTGGGAAAGCACTGTCTTCCCACCGAGTTACTCACATCACAGAGACCTTGATGCATACTCAGAGCACACCCATATACAATGCTCAAAGTACTTCTCTGCAGGTGAGTAGAGAGGCTCGCAATAGGAGCCAGAGTGCTCTGCCACAGAAAGGCATCATTATCCTCTGCCATAGCAGGCGGTGCTGCCCGCTGCGCTGCTCCTTGATGCCTGCATGGAGAAGTCAAGGACAGAGATCTGGAACAGACACAGTGCCAGCTCAGAGGGCAGAGAATTGTGTCCAGAGTTGTCTTACAGAGTTGATCAGACACCCATAAAACCCTGCAACCCACCCTGAGATTATACTCAGTGATAATTTTGAAAGTGACACACTCTTAGAATAGCACACAATTACAGGCCAAACCAAGACCCAGGGATTAGTAGATGCTCAATAAATGTCAGCGACTGATTGATAAAAAAGATGACATTGTTTCAGTGTAACTGATTTCAGCACAGAAGGGAAAACAAGTCCTAAAGATCAGACAACACAATCACCTTTCATGTTGACCTTCTAGATGTATCGTTGCAAAGCAGAACTTACAGTGCTCTTTGTTTAAACATCATTGACTGTATTTTTATTAGAAAAGTTATTCGTACTTAGTGTGGAAAATTTGGAAAGCAGAGAAACATATAAAGAAGAAAATTTAAATGAACCAAATTCCCCAAAACCCAAAGATAAGTGTGGTTTATATTTTGGTATATCTCCTTCCAGATGAGTAGGTAAATATGGAATCATCCAGTGTTATATCCAATTTTCATTTGTTTGTTGACTATTTGTATTCCTTTTGGGAAGAGAGAGAAATGCTTATTTAAGTTTTTTTGTCCATTAAGAAAAGGATAATTTGTATTTATGTTGATGAATTATAAGATTTTTAAAATATATTCTGGATACTGGACCCCTATCAGATATATGATTTACAAATATTTTCTCTTATTCTATAGGTTTTCTTTGAACTTTCTGGATAGTGTTCTTTGATACACAAAATACCTTTAATTTTTATGAACTTCAATTTATCTTTTTTTCTTTCTTTTTTTGATTGTGTTTCAGGTGTAATATCAAAGAACCCATTTTCAAATCAGAGGTGATAAATATATACTCCTGTGTTTTCTTCTAAGTGTTTCATAGTTTTAGCTCTTATATTTAGGTCTTTGATCCACTTTGAGTTAATTTTTGCTTATGATGTGAGGTAAGGTCCAACTTTATTCTTCTGCCCCAGTTGTTGTACACCATTGGTTTAAGAGGTTATATTCTTTTTCCAGAATGGTCTTGACACTCTTGTTCAAAATCAATTGACCACACCTGTATGAGTTTATTTCTGCACTCAATTCTATTCCAATGATCTATATGCCTATCTTTATGCAAATACCACACTGTCTTGATTAGTGTGTTTTAAAATTAGAAAGTGTGAGGCCTCCAACTTTTGTTTTCATGATTGTCTTGGCTTTGTGGTTGTTTATTACTTCATATGAGTTTTACAATAAGCTTATCCATTTCTGGGGAAAAAAAATGGTCTTTCAGATTTTGATAGAGATTACATTGAATATGTAGCTTGTTTTGAGGAGTACTGCCATCTTAACTAGATTAAGTCCCCCGATTCATGAGCATGGGATATCTTTCCATTTATTTAGATCTTCTTTAATTTCTTTCAGCAATATTTTACAGTGTTCTGAGTCCCAGTCTTGTACTTCCTTGGTTAATACCTATTACTATTATATTATTTATAATGCTTTTCTAAGTAGGATTGTTTTTTTAAAAAAAATATACATATTTTTATTAATTTTAGAAAGACAGGAAGGGAGAGGGAGAGAGAGAAACTGATGTGAGAGGAAAACATCCATGGCTGCTTCCTGTACACCCCCTACTGGGAATCAGGCCCAGAACATGGGTATATGCCCTGACAAGGAATCGAACCAGTGACCTTCTGGTACATGGGATGATACTCAACAGACTGAGCCACCCTGGCCAGGGCACATGCCAGGGTTGCAGGTTTGATCCCAAGACCTTACATAAAATATTGATTACATTATATGAAGTAAACATTCTGATGATCTCAACTTTGACTTGTTAGTATTAGATACTCTCTAGTTTTAAAATAACTTATTATGATTCCAAAACAATTTTTTTTCTTTTTCTTCTTCCAACATTGACTGATTTAACCAGTCAACAGAATGCTTTTCCTTTACATCTGAAATACTGTGGTTCCTTTTTAAAAATAGTTACATTGGCTCTTTTTCCCCCCCTCTCTACATCTGAGCCAGGAGAGGTCCCTTTTTCAGTACACAAGATCACGGTGTGCTGTTGTCCACCATGTGTGCTGTTACACTCCCCCATTGACCTTGCTCTGGAAGGGTGATTATAATGCAGACGCTCTTGCTGAAGTTCTGTGTCCAGCACTCACCCATGTAATGTGCTGCAGGGCTAAGGCGAGGTCTCCTGCTTCTAATGCGAGGCTATCTGGCAGTGGGGACAAGTATGTACCTTGGAAAACTTTGGAAATGTTTGTACATGTGCCCTGAGCCACATGGTGGCCTGTCTCCCATTGCTGCAGCCATGTCCTAGGATGCAGTCCCCCGCCCCCCCACCCCCACTCCGACCCTCACGGTGCCACTCCTGGGCCTAAATGGGATCTAAACTGGGTCTTAGAATAAAGGCAGATTAAGAAGTGTGGATTCAAGGATGAAATGAATGGCCTTTCTCTCCTCCCACACAAAAAATGTAAAAGATTTTTTAAAAAGGAATGAGCTGACTATTTCTGTCATTATAACGGCCCCGAGTCTCTGTTATCAGGTCAAAGTATTTATCAGAGCTTCCTGTACACACTTGTCTAGGTGCCTCACATGTTTCGGTTATACAGTCCTTACAACCACTCTATTATTACATTTTACAGATCATGAAATGAGGCACAAAAGTGATAAGTAACTTTCTAAGGTCACCCAGCTACTGAGTGGTGAGGTCAGCATCGAACCCACAGCCTGACTCTCCTCCTTTAACCACTCTATGTTATCTGTCTATCCATCTATCCATCCATCTACCCATCCATTCATCCATCCATCTATCTATTCATCTATCTATCTCTCTATCAATCCATCTACCTACCAATCTATCCAGACAGATAATAGACATACACCATTATGTACACACATACATGCACATGCACACGCACACCCTAGCATCATTTCCTCCTTTACTCATCCTTGTTCTGCCCTGCCCAGCTGAGCTCTGGTAGAGGATACATCCTCCTAGGGGTCTGACTGGTTCTGAATAACACTCCTAGTTTCCTTTGATCTTGGAATTTTGTATCACTTGGGTATTTTTGTGAATATTTCCATGAGGAAAATGAACTCAGCCCCACTAGCTCTCATCTGAACTCAGAAGCCCTCATAGAATTCATTGCATGAACACTTGGTCTTATGACTATGCTTATTTTACTGATGAGAAAAGCCCAGAATGACTAGGCAACTTCCCCTAGACGTAGACCTAGTGATGCCAAGCAGGATGAGAACCTGCCCTTACCTGGTTTGTTCCCCACTATGTGTAGCCTGATAACCTGTTTGAGGAACTGCTGAAGTGAAAATGCAGCTGTCTTTCCTAACCTGCTCTCGAAGGTCCGTACATCCTCAAAAGCCACCGGCAATATTTGGTTGGATTTTATTTAGCCTGTTTGATTTCTTCATACATGGGAGAATAGAGTACAGACCCTTAACTGAGGGTTTTTTTTTTTTTCTAATTAGGCTGGGTGACAAATGTCTTCTTTTAAGCTTTTATTTGACATCCTACTAATTCTTTTAAAATACCCATTGTTTTACTCTTGACAGATCTGTTCTGTGTCAGATGTGAGACAAATGTACACGTAGAGGAAGCTTCTCTAATCAGCTGTATTTGCCTCAGACTCCTGAGGTTATGTAAAAACCAAAAGTGCACACACCAGGACACGCACCTCACCATAAACTTCTCTAGCATATTTAATTGATTTCTGGGTTAGACTGTATCAAAGCGTGTGATTTGTTGAGCATGTGGCCTTAATGATGCCCTTGGTATCTCCTGCCAAAACAGAAGTTGTTTTGTGTGGGTTTTTTTTGTTTGTTTGTTTGGTATTTTTTTTAGAGAGAGAAAAACATTGAATGCTGTTCCATGCATTCATTGGTTGCTTCTTGTGTGTGCCCTGACTGGTGATTGAACCCCCAACATTGGCATATTGGGACAATGATGCTCTAACTAACTGAGCTACCCAGCCAGAGCCAACCAACACGGAAGTTTTGCCATTGTTGAGGGAGGCAGCTTCTAGGCACATGGGCAGCAGGGCCTCAGGGGCAGCCCTGCTTGGGTTAGCTTGGGCCAGGTGCATTTCGTTACACAGGTAAGCGGTATGTACAGCCCTGGCCACACCAATGATGGGAAACACCAATCATTTCGACTTTAGCCCTTTAATAAAAATCCTCTGAATTGGTTTTTAAGTCAGGCTCTCTTGGCAGAACCAAGTAGAAGAGAAAATAATGGAATAATTGGAGGCTGCTGTCTTTTCACTTCCCACATAAAATTATTTGAAGAGACAGGCCAGAACTTTAAACAGGAATGCCAAGAAAAGTTGTAATTTGGATGCCAGTTGTCATGACTTTGGGAGGGGTGTGCTTAAAGGACTTCCCCCGCCTCTCTCTGTCTCTTGCAGACATACTTCAATGACAATATCCTCACCCTGATCCGGACCCTGGTGACAGGAGGAGCCACGCCAGAGCTAGAGGCCCTGATTGCGGAGGAGAATGCGCTTCGCGGGGGCTACAGCACCCCCCAGACGCTGGCCAACAGGGACCGCTGCCGCGTGGCCCAGCTAGCGCTGCTGGACGGGCCCTTTGCGGACTTGGGGGTGAGTGTACTGTGCAGAGGTCACCTCAGCCTGCTGTCTGGTAGTCGCTTGGTCCGAATAAACTGTGGCAAGCTAAGCATCTGTTTTTTCCTACCTTCTAAAGTAAGTAGGAAGTAATGTTTACAGTTTACTGTATGTGGGGCGCTATGCTTTACATGTAATCATTCATTTTGACTCTCATGGCAGCCCTTAGATGTAGGTTCTATTATCAGACACTCTAAGGAAACTGAGGCTCGGAGAGATGGAAGACTGGCCCTATCAGGAATTTGCATCAGGAACCCTGGCTCCAGAGCCAGTGGCTTACTCATATCCCTTAGGTATCGCCTCCCAAGAGAGAGAAGACAGTAGGTGATGCCAACATGCAGTCAATTCTGGGAACACTTTCAAAGGACCTTGGCATAGCTCAGGGCTACTTAAGCCCAGCTGTACATGAATAGCCCATGAGGAGCTTTTATAAATTACTCCTGGCCATGCCCCGCCATCAGGTTTCTGAGTTTTGGTGTCTGCATAGGACCCAGGCACTGGTGGATTTCAAAACGCCACCACTAATTATGTGCATCCAGGACTACTGGCCAAACAAATAGCATTTCCTGTGGACCAGTTAATGTCTCTAATTCCAGATGCAGGTCTTCTAATATCTGAGGCTGGACTCAGCCACTCTCCTCCACTCCCTCCCTGCTGCAGAGGGGACCAGTGCCAGCACTCGGGCAGAAGTATGCAGCCTTGACTAGTATTCCCAGCCTACTCCAGGATGCGTTCAAGGGGAGGAGCCACAAGTCTTGAGAACCAATAAACCTTCTGCACACACCATAGTACCGCTCAAGGAAAGGGTCACTTTCTCCATTTCTTCTGAAGCCCTGATACTGACTTGCACCATATACTAGTTCGCTTATGGGCAGGGACCTCTTAGACTGGGCTTTTTTGAAAGGCAGTTTCCGCAGTTAGTGACTCTTTTAACTATCATCTACTTACTGGTATTTTAAAAGGACCAAGACTTTAAATAATGGTAAAATTGGGCTCTGTGTGTGTTCTCTGATATGCCTCCATGGAAATCCCAGTGACAGGAAGGACAACGGCAGTCACTTTATCCCCAGGGAAGTCATTCTTCAGTGCCCTTCCTATAATGATAACACCAACCTGCGGCCACCTGGCTGCCTGAAGCCAGCATTGCCAAGTGAACGAATGTGCTTTAACATTGCACATGGGGCTCCAGACCCTGGGAAGGTGGCTGTGAACTGATTAGGCCTGTGAATCCCGGTTATTCAGCCTGCAGACCGCCAGCCCCTGGGGAAACATTTTCCCTTCACTCTTGCCGTCTCTGAGGTCTGTAAATTGTGCTTTTCACACAGTCCTTACCTGAAAGAGTCTGTCGCCATAGTACCTGGCGGGGTCTTTTCTTCTTGCAGGGATTTTAATTATCACTCGAGCGGCTTTGACGCCACGGTCAGATCACAGTGACTGCAGCCACGCTGCGGCTACACATAATCACCAATTTGCCGGGCTGGTTTCTTCTCCCCAGCTAACGTGCATCTGCAACCCTCAAGCTTCACACCCTCCAAGTGAGGGAGAGGCGCCTTCTCCTTAGAGCTCTCGCTGCTTACAGTGGAAAGCTAGAGAGAACCGAGGGAAAACCTCATTATTATCAGCATCCCGAAAAATCACCAATTTGGGGTGTAGGCTGTTAACCACATTGCCCTTTACAGCCACCGTCCCTTGACACAGACCCTCCAACTCAAGAGACACCAAAACAAGCATTCCTGAAAAGGCCCATCCCCCCTGGACCTCTCCCTGCAAGCCAATAAAAATGATGCTTCTCTCCGTTGTCTGTTGTCTCCCAGGATGGTGGTTGTTATGGTGATCTGTTCTGCAAAGCTCTGAAAACGTATAATATGCTTTGTTTTGGAATTTACCGGCTGAGAGATGCTCACCTCAGCACCCCCAGCCAGTGCACGAAGAGGTGAGTATACTTCTACTCTGCTCTCCCACCGAAATGCAGTGACATACATGACCCACCTGTCCCCTTAGGAAGGCAGAGGCCTGTATACATGCTCTCAGCAAGCAAATCACTCTGCTCACATTGGATCCAGCACTGAGTTTGGAGGTTATGGGAAGCTTTTTCCTTGCATTACTAATCGCAGATGTGAAGACATTGTGGGAAGAACTCAGGTTTTATAGGAGAGTTCTAGCCCCTAATTACAAACATTTGAATAGGAGCATCTCCTCCAAACTCCAGCCACTGGGATAATTCTGTTGGTGCCTAATGTAGAGATATTTCATACTGCTAGTATTTAAGGTAAATGAATCCTTCGTCATCTCTTAGACACTTACATTTTTACTTAATATATTTTTAATTGACTCACTCATTTTCTTTTATATATTTACTTTAAGAAAATTATATACTTATCACCACAAGCAGAAAAATGTATGCGAGTTATATTTTTCTAATATGCATTAAGATAAATTCGTAGCAGCCCCAAATTAAAAGGACATCCTAGAATGATCAAAATCAGTGTGTGTGCATATACCCCAGGTAACAGTGCTATAGAGTTGAGTGTTTCTCAGCCTTGCTTGCATATTAGAATCACTGGGGGTGCCTTTAAAAACAGTACTCAGATTAATCTGACTTAACCTGTCTGGACTGAAAATAAAATTGTTTAATGCCCAGGGATTACTGTGTATAGCCAGGGTTGAGAATGATTGCTGTAGCCAGTGGGTTCTCAAAGTTCACTGAGCATGAGAATCACCTGCAAAGCTTGCTAATCCACAAATTGCCGGACCTCATGCCCAGAGAGTCTGATTCAGTAGGTTTGGGGTGCAGTTGCTTAAGAATTGGCATTTTTAAGTTCCCAGGCAATGCGGTTACCTCTGGCCTGAGGACCACACTTTGCGATCCACTGCTGTCAATGAAACAGTTATTTTTTTTTTAAAGTCATGTCTGGTGTGAAGCAGAGAAAGCCTGATCACACCGAGGAGCACAGGTAAAGCAGGACTCATGGGCAAGGAGGTGTTTTATGTTCTTCGTTTAGTCAAATCCCCACCAAAGTAGATTTTTAAAAGGTAAAGAGTGAGGAAGGACTAAGAAGATGCTACATTCTGGTAAGCAAAGATCCTGTGATGTGTGTCTAGGACTGTCAGAACGTTCTAGAATGAAAGACACAGTGCAGTCCATGCAACCTCCTGCGTGCACTTGGGCTACTCAGGATGGGAAGCAAACTTGACATTGTTGACAGGGGCCCTTAGATCACAGGCAGGACAGTTTGGTTTTTCCATTACCGGCATTGATTTGGCTTCTTGGGATGTCAGGACTCAGGGCTGGTCTCCTCTGTTGAGCTAAATGAAGGAAGATTTAGTTCAACTCGGAAGATAATGTTTAAGGCTTTGGACCAATCATCAGTCCACCTTCCAGGTGGTCTGGTAGACCTGAGGAGCCAGGCAGTTCCTTTTGATGCAGAGTCAGGTGACATCTCCACCCAGTCCTCCTCACCCTGTGACCTCTCTGTTCTCCCCGGCCAGGTATGTCATCACCAACCCCCCGTACGAGTTTGAGCTCGTGCCGACGGACCTGATCTTCTGCTTAATGCAGTTTGACCACAACGCCGGCCAGTCCCGGGCCAGCCTCTCCCATTCCTCCCACTCGTCCCAGTCCTCCAGCAAGAAGAGCTCCTCCGTTCACTCCATCCCGTCCACAGCAAACCGACCGAACCGGCCCAAGTCCCGGGAGTCCCGAGACAAACAGAAGTACGTGCAGGAAGAGCGGCTCTGATATGTGTATCCACTGCCACCGTGTGTGAAACTGTATCTGCCACTCATTTCCCCAGTGGGTGTTTCCAACAGTAACTCTCCCCATTTCCCCCTGTAGTCCCCCCCTTTTTTTTACACATATTTGCATATGTATGATAGTGTGCATGTGGTTGTCATTTTTATTTCACCACCATAAAACCCTTGAGCACAACAGCAACAAAGCAGAAGGACCAAAAGTTATTTATGATTCTAGGGGGACAATAACCCAAAGGCATGCTCCAGACCTAAATAGCTCACTGTGGGAACGAGGTCGCAGATTAGCGGAGCGCTTGCGATCCCTGTCACTTAGGCAAAGCAAGTGAACTAGTTAGGGAAGTTGATGTAGAAGAAAAGTTCAGTCTGACTTATCGGGATTATCAGGGTGCTCTGGGTTTTGATTTTGTTCTTGTTTTCCTTCCTTCCTTTCTTTCTTATATGTACACAGTCATATATACACACATGTTTATTTGAAACAAGCAACCAAAAAGGAACAAAAACATATAGAATGTTTCCACTCTCTGGGCCGAAGGATCGCGAAGCTTTTGAAAAGCTTTCTCCATTTGTGTACAAGATGGTTAAGTCTCTGCTTGTTGTAAGAGCACATCTGAGGTTTTTTAGCTACTAACCCAGGGCTTCAGTCCCAGAGCTGGCTCCCTTGGGGAGTTCAGATGAACATTTCTACCCTCACAGTGGAGGAAAGAATCGTATTCCATTTGTGGATCTATCAAATTCTAGTCATTTAATTTAAGTGCAAAGAGGTTTGATTGCATATTAAATTGTTATTCTGTCTCCTTACGCTGCCATATGAATAGTTATTTTTTTTCTTTCACTTTTGACATTTGGGATGAAAAGCCATATGTATCATAAATATCAGATGTAAGTCATTAAAAACTGCCTTCCTGGGACTTTTACATCTTTTAAAAGGTGAATTACTTACCTTATGTACAGAATAAATAATGCTCCGGAAAGAGCAAGTATTTTTCCACACATTCTCAGGGGACCTTTTTACTCCCCTCTGTTTGATTAGCTAGGGCCCCCATGCCTGGTAGGAGCGAGGGCTGGGGCCACGGTGCCGAGAGAGGAAGATAAAGCCAGCAGCAGATCATTGTTTCTTAGGAGCCAACATGCTAAATAAATCGGAATGTAGGAGGATCAAGCCACAGTTGACTCAACAGAGACAAAAGCCAGCTACCACCTTCAACTGTTGGTACAGCTGCATGACGCTGGCTGTCCCACAGCCGAAAGCTGGTGGGAAAAATTCCTCCTCATCAATTTCTTAATCGTAGCCAATTCACGTAGGCCGGTGAAGGGCAGTCATAGACAACTGCTCCTTGTCATTTTGAGCTGGGGAGGAGGAGGAGAGTACAACAGTGAGCCAAACACATTTTGGTATAATTATTTTTTTTCTTTTGTTTTCTTTCTTTCTTTTTGTCAGTTAGTAAGCATGAGAGGAAAGGTAGAAAAATACCCTCTTTTCAGTATACAGTTGTCAGATGTTTTATGCATGCAGATCACGCTTTAGGCAGTGCAGTAGTTGTTAAAAACTGGCCCACCCCACCTTAACTGAAGTCTTATACAGATGGGCTAGCCCTGGGCTGGTAAATACATATTTAACATGTTTACTTTCAAAAAATCCCATCCAACAGAAGAGGGTGGAGGGGAGGAGGAAAATGTCAGAGCTGTACCATCTCTGAAAAGGTGTTTTTATGGTGAATGGTTTGGGTTTAGATTTTGGATGCCCTGTTCCCCCAAGCATGGTAGTTTTGGAGATTTGCTTGCTGTGTGAATTGACAAGCACTTTTACTGACAAAATGGTGAGGCTCAGTCAGAACCTTGATCCCCACTCCAAAGGCAGGGCCATGCAGTATTCAAACCAGTGAAGGGGTGGGGAATAATTGTATACATGTATATTAAAAAGCCTTATGAGTGGAAGGTTTTCTTTTCCAAATTATTTTTGTCCCTAGATATTGATTTATATATTATGTATAACTACCTATCTTTTTATATATAACTATATAAATATTTCTCTCTATATACACATATGTATATATATATATATGTGTATACACACACACACACACACACACACACACACACACACACACATGCCCTAGTTTTGGATCATGAAGATCTCTTCATGCCTTCTTTGCAAAGGAGGTTATCAAGTAATGCCCTCAGAACATTTATAACTATAAGAATGTGCCAGTTAAAGTGCTCAACAGGAAATATGACAGTTTAAAAGCATTGTAAAACTCACATAGCTTACTTCTCTCTCTAAAGTGCAACAAGGATGAATAGAATGGGCCAAGGTATGACAATTAATGGTTCTGCATGACCTAGCCACTGCTGGGGGTTTTCTTCTATACCGTTGTCCTTGTGAAAACTTTTGTGAAATTAAAAAAAAAGGAGTTACAAATTTTATTCTGTTATTGGTTTGTTTATTTTTATTTATATTGTTCTGTTTGTGGTTTTATTTCTTTTGTTTTGCTTTTTCCTCCCTCCCATTTTCCCTCCTTCCCTCTCCCCTCCTCCTCTTCCTCCCTCCACTTTCTAAATTGCTCAGCGCAATGAGGCTGTGCTGCTGCTACTGCTAGACCCTTTAGAGTTTGTTTTGGTGTTCTTGGGTTTGGGGTTGGGTAATTTGGGGGGAACTTCTCTCCATCTGGCTTGCCTTTAAATCTGCACGTGGCCTCCCTGCCCACCTTGGTACCTTGCTCCAAGTTCAAAAGCATTTTCCCATTAAGAAACCCAGCTTCCTCCACTCCTCCCCCCATTACCACCACCCCAACCCAGCCCCCCATCAGTCTGTCCACATCTCTGTGTTTATCTTGGCAAGACCTACTAAATCGAGTGATGATGCCAGGTGATAAACTTTTCTGGAAAATATTTGCAGTACTCCATTTGGCAAACCTGCTTCTCGGGTAATATTTCATCCTCCTTGTGATTGAAACCAGGAGGGTTATTGATGGCAAAAGCATTGGTCTCCTTTATGTTTGATCAGTGTGATCCAAAATTAAAACTGTTCAACTGTATGTAGCAACTCAGTAGCTCAAACCCAGTTATCTGGGGGCTAACGATTCAGTCTCTATATTACCTAGGTCTCTCCTGCCACCTGCCTTTCAGACATTTGTTAAATTCCAACCAGAGATTGGGCAGATAGAGAGAAGTAGATCTAAAATGCCTTTTATATGCAATCTGTTAGCAGCTCTGATGAGATGATATTGTGACGGGAATGGAGTGGAACCAGACTGTGACGTGAGATGACATTGGGGGTTTTTCCTGGACTTGGGCACACAATTGAGAGTTGACTATACTTGGGTAATGAATATATTCAGTGATGAAAAAGGTATTATTATTATTACTTTATTTTATTAGCCAAAACGACTATACTATACTTTCCTCAATAGGACCAAGAGTCTCTTCCATAGTTTTCTGTGTGACCCCAAACTTCCCATTCCTCCTTCAGATTCTCTTAGGGAGGAGGCATACAAGTTTTATGTCTCTCTTCTCCCCTCTCCCTGCTAAAAAAGAATCGAGTAGGTAAGGGTAGAAAGTGAGTTATTTGAAGAGAACATATGTGCATTTGAACAGACCAACAGGTAGAAGCTCAATTATCTGCTCCATTCTAGAAGGGAAGCAATTTGTAAGCCATTCAGGCCAATTTGCTTTAGGCTTCAAAAGGGGTAAACCTTAAAAGTACGTGGGTAGACCAGGAGGCCTCCACAGCCTCAAAACTCGGATGATAATGAAATCATCAACATCCCTAATGATTGCTACTTGGGGTCCTTCCTGAAGCCAGTTCAAATGGCTAAAGAGAAAGCTGGACCCCTGTGTGTATATTTATATTTATACCGCAGTCCAGAAAAGTCTCAAATTCTATTATAAACTCTAAAGATTGTGCCCCAGAACTTAACTCACAATAGGTGCTCATTACATACTTTGAAATACACTGACCTTAGACATTTTTATATCTTTCATTATTTTATAAACCATCTCTACCCCATTGGCTTATCTTACAAAACACAACAGATGCCAGTAGGTGCCCTCAGGATGCTGCTGTGCTGTTGGCACTTTCTTGGGCTGGGTACCCAGTGCCTGGGAAAGGGGCACAGTCCTGCGAGCTCAGTGAGTGGAGATGGACTGTGTCTTCTGCCAGCGTAGCCAAGATCCCAGGTGACCAGGAAAACCTTTTGCCTGGTTCTTCTTCAGCATGGGAAAAGCCTAAAGGTGTCTGCATCCCAATAGAGACAATTAAATCAACCTGCCCGGTTCCTATAGCAACAGGCTCCTGAAGGAGAAAGAGAAGAGCACAGAAACTCAGGGCCTGTGGAAGTCCAGACAGGGTAAAATCAATGTCTCAGCCAGCTCCTTGCAGCCCATCCTGCTTTGTCAAAACATGATAAAGAAGTAGCTGTGGGCACCTGTCACTAACCTGGTTGCCTGTCTCCCACCAGGAGGCTGCACATTCATTCCTTGGGGAAGTGAGAGGGATTATCTCAGCCACCTGCCACCTGAAAGGGAAGAGTGTGAATTCCGCCCTCCAGGCATGGAGGGCCAGGAGGGGGCAGTTTGCTCTGCCCTGGCAAAGGCAGCATTAGATTTTCAGGAAGAGGAGGCAAATGCAGTCATAGTGGACAATTGCAAAGAAGTGAGATAGTTTTCATAAACAAATTGCTCTGGTGCTGGTACAAAATGACTTTTATTTCTATAAAATAGCCACACTCTGCCCAGGAAGAGGAAAGGAGACTGTGACTGTGTGTGAGCGGGGTCCCCTGGGAGCCTGGGGGTCTGTAGGACAGAGGGTGAATGCCAGACCGCCCCTCGGAAACGGGCGATGTGAAACCACACAGCATCACCTTCGAAGGCTGCACTCCTTGTTAGCTCTTTCTGTCCTCAACTGCTATGTCTATCCAAATGGAATCTTTTTCTTTCAATCCCTTTCTCTCTAAACCTCAGCTTGTGACACGGCGAGAAGTGGGGCAATTATTCCAAATGCCTTCCCTGTATCATCGTCTCCCCTTTAATGCATTCTCCTCTGGGGAGTAGTTATGTGAAAAGGCTAAATCCCACAGTGCTGACAACCCACGGAGCCAGCAAAGAGACTCAATTTTCACAGTGCAGCCTGTCTCTCTGCTTCTGGGTCCCCAGCAGTAATGTCAGCCCAGATCGGGGGCCTTCCCCACCGTAGCCTAATATTCTGGTGGTTGGAGGAAATGCTGACCGTATTCTGGACTCTTCAGTCTCAGTGATGAAAGTAGCAGGGGAAGATGGGGATGATTTGCGGGTGGGGTGGGGTGCCTGTGGAGCGAAAGCCAATATTTCAAAGATGCAGGTACCAGAGGAGGGTAGGAGCCCTGACCTCCCCAGACAGTTCACCCCTGCTCCTCACCTTCCATATGAAGACTACCCAACTAAACCCCCTCCTCTGTCGTTGTCTCTATTGCCGCAATCCTCATTCTTCAGGTCACCCCGTCCACCCCCACCAATTTATATACCTCAGTTCTCTACTCCCAGCTCATTTGCAGTCGTACTGAAAGATACTTCCCATCCTTATGTAGCAGAGATGTAGATGCTGTTGGTATCCTTGTGTGAAAGATGCAGAATCTGAGGGATAGATTTATTCATTGTCACCTAACTAGGAAACAGCAGAGTGGAATGTGAAACTTAAGTCTATAAATTGTGCTGCTATGGTATAATGCCTTGATAATGTTACTAATAATTGCTAATAACCTTAACAGCTCACACTGACTTACCCTGTATCTGGACTTGTAGTAAGTGACTCATGGACCCCAGCCCCTTTTATCCAAGCCACAGCATTAGGACAATCCTATAGTAGGCCCCATTTTACGGAAGAGAAACTAAAGCTAAGATACAGTTTCTAATAACTTGCTCAGAGCCATGCAACTAGGATGTGAGCGAGCCAGGTCCATCTGAGCTTAACCTACTGCCCCAGGCCGTCTCCTTGGCCTACACTGCATTGCTTGTCCATGCCGACACATCATGGCATGGCTGGTCTGGAGAGGGGCATCTGCCAATGGCAGTGCAGGTCCCTTACCAGCATCTCTCTGCAGTTACTTCCAGGTTTCATCTTGCTCTACCGGGCCACTTGCCACAGACTGTGCAATGCCACTCCCGTCCTAACTCCAGCAGGTCACCTGTGTCCTCCCAGGGAGGACGCCAGCACTCATCCTCAGGAAGCTGATTAGCAAGCGGGGCTGTTCTCTGGCAGCGAGGAGGCCCTCTCAGTCAGACCTATTGCCCTTCTCATCTGAGGGGTGAAATACAGTTCTGTAAACCTTTCTGGCATGTGGGCCGAAGCTAGGACAGGAGATACACTCAGGGATTTGAATTTAATCCTAGACCCCTACTTCAGCACCCTTTTGAATTTCTTCCCTGAACACCCTTCCTTATGGCCAATTTTGTAGCCACCCATGGTCACGGTTTCTTTTTTGGAAGGCAAGAGTCACTAAACCAAGGTGTCATTGTCATACTTGAAACTCTCTCCACTGAAGCAGAAAGGCTGGCGATCAAGTGTGTGTGCCACTGAAGCCTTTGGGAGAAGCTCCTCATGCAATGCCCCCGCCCCAGACAGTCCAGTACAATGCTCATTTCCACTTCCTCCACATCCTAGCTCACCAAGTCTCCTCCCAAATTGAAAAGCCTGTGTCTCAGGCACAAGGAGACCTCAGCTTGCCTCCCGGATGGGCGTTAACACAACTTGTGTCACAGCCGAATGGTCGAAACACAGGGGCTACTCTGCTTAGAATGCTCCTAGGGCAAGACATTTAAAAGGAAGGAGAGAGCGGATTACATGGGGAAATAATTCTCTCTTTCTTACAGGCAGCAGAAGGAAATTGATATTCTCTGCCGCCGTGAAAGGTCAAAATGCCAACTTTGAATTGAACTGTAAAGACTAAATTCTGAACAATTATTGTCGGCAGCAGCTGTAAAAATTTCAGCAAATTGCAGCTGTCTTAGGTCTTTCACCCAGACGACCTACTCGTTTTCTTGTGCAGAGTTCACTCTCCCTTCCAGCCGGGCGTGAGCAACCTAGCACTAAATCCCTTTGCCAAACTAGTCCACATGGTGGCGAGGCCAACACAAGGGAGGCCCAGGCAAACAGCGCTTCTAACATCATCTTTACACATAAACCGCTGGAAAAAGTCATAGTTTGAAATTGTTTCAGCGGCCTGGCAATGCTTTTAAAACATGATAACCATCACACTTTACTCCTCTCTGAAAGGTTAGTTTAATCGTAGATCACAAAAAATTGGTTTCCACAAATGCATAATGGTTCATCTATGTCACACTTGAACTAAATGGTTTTTTAAATGGAGCTGAAATTATTTTGATGTGTACACAGTCCCGGGTTTCTATACAACCTTTTTTAACCAGCCCATCAGGAACCTTGCCTCGAAAGCCTCATTAATAATTCAGATGTGCTGATGACTTTAAAAGATCTATGGAATTGAAGCTCAGGAAGAAAGAAAGAAAAAGAAAAAAAACTCCGCTTGACAAAAAGATAAATGAATGTAGAAAGAAGCTGTAGGAGTCTGGCAAGCTGTAGATCATCTCAGAACAGATTGTAACTTTATCATTCTGTCAGGGGGAATAATTTAAAGCACTTAATCAGTTAGCTTCGCTGTGAGGATGTAGCATTATGAATTCCTATCGTCCAATCTGTTCAAATCAAAGTGAACTTAATTATAATAGGTGAGAGAGCCGGAGCAGGAGAGAGGGGGGTAAGAGAGAAGGATCCACGAGGCAGGAAGTTTTCTGGGGGGTAAAGCGAGCTGCTGAACAAAGGGTAGTGAGTAAGCTTGCACCAAGGCACCCCCCACCTCCAGCCATAGTGTTGACATCGAGGGCTTGGTGTACTTGACACGGTGAGACAAAGTATGGACCAAGGAGAAATAAGCCAAGTGGCCATCAGCTAAGCATAGATGCTGAACACATATGCGCTCACACACACAGCCCCCTCTGTCATGCCAGGTGAGCAATGTTTGTTAACATAGCAGTTTAGGACCACCGACAAGGCAGTTATGAATTGCTCTGCTAGGCAGAAAAGGCGGCTGGAGAGGTTACTGTCTCTACAGCAATGGGTGAGCTTGAAAGCTTCTCCCTTTTTCTTTTCTTATCCTAAGCCACTAAAAGGAGGCATATGATTCCCAAGTTAGACTGTCCTATTTGCCCAGAACATACACATGGCCTCTTTTCCAGAAAATTTCTATCCTAGAAAGAGGCGGGGTGAAGGCTAGGTCTTAGAAACTAGCATTGAATTGCTAAGAGGATGCCAGGCCATTGCCTCGCAGCCGGGCCCTGAATGCGCCAACTCAGCATTCTTCCTCTGCCATCTCTGCATCCAGGGTGGAAATGAAATGCCAAGTCTTCCTTGAGCCCCCTTGTCAACAGCTTGGGTTAGTATAGTCAGTTCAGACGGTGCCACTAGGAATTCTTTTCATAACTTTATACCAACACCAAGTTTTTTTTTTCTTGAAATTTCAAAATCCTCTGAAAACATGGGTTGCTATTCTACTTTATAATCTCATTGGCCAGCAAAATCTGTGGGTTTAACTTAAGACCCTCAAAACTGGCTTGCAAACAAAATAGAAGGATGGAACAGTTGAGATACAAGTTGAAGTATGCTTTTTACTAGCAAAGCTAAGTGCAGGCTGAGAGACCGAGACCCTGCGTGAGATTCTACATCACTCACTCTGCGCCAGAGACAGTGCCCCTTACGTTCCACTCAGATCGATGGACGCCCAAATCTCTCCTCTGGTACCATGACTATACCCAGTATTTGATATATTTAGCATCTTCTTCCCACCAAAGCTTTTCCGGTCACTAAAGGAACCCCAGAGAACATTACCAGCGTTTGTTTTCCAACCCTTCTGTATTCTCTGAGGTTCCCCCCCGGTGCCTCAAGTCCTCATGGCCCCTTGGTCATCACTTGCTATGGCAACAGAGGTATGTTTCAGGTTCTGGGGTTCTCCCTACATTGCACTGTCTCTCTTAGCAACGACTTCATTGTCAGCTTCTATCTATTGCCTTTTTGCATTTTTCTATGAACTTTCCAAAAGCTTTACCCTAGAACTAATTAAGCTTCTCATTTCTCCTTCTTGTTCTCTATCCATTTTGCCCTTTAGCAGAAAAGAAATGGTTTACAGATGAACCGGATAATGCCTACCCCAGAAACATTCAAATCAAGCCCATGAGTACCCACATGGCTAACCAGATCAACCAATATAAATCCACAAGCAGCTTGATTCCACCAATCAGAGAAGTTGAAGATGAATGTTGACTCCCAGGAGACCAGAACTATTTTTTTAAAGCCTGACAAACTTCATAAATGGTGATGTGACTTTTCTTCCTCTTACACACTGAATCACTGGTGGAAACCTTAGGATAAGCGAGATTTGCAAGAAAGATAAAGTAGACAGATCTTTCTCTTTGTCTGCCTTGAATATTGCTTCCATGTATTTTGGAGAAGAAAATGATTTCCTTTATAAATGAATATACTAAAATAGTCATGTATAGCCTCTAGCATTTTAAATTATTTTTATTTATTAGAAAGAAAATATATTTTTTCTTTTTTTTTTTCATTGTCAAATATCTTCCCTAGATCTATACAATGCAAAATCAAAATGAATATGTGGCCAGACTCCTTAATGTGTATTTCTCTTCTTTCTCTCTTTTTCTTTGGGGAGAATGATGGTCACCACCACAATTAATTATAACGAAAGGAAATGGATTATTTAAAAAAAACAACTTTTAATGGTTTAATGATGTAAACATGTATTTTAGTAAATTCAAAAAGAGAAGACGAAAGGGGGCAGGTGAATTCCCTGGATGGGTGTGTGTTTTGGCTGCACTGACACCAGCTCTTAATAAATGGAAACATTTATTTTCACAGTTGAAAGTCATATTTTTGTAGTTTTAGTTTTCATTCTGTATTTCTTATCCCTTCGTTCATATACTTAAAGGGAAGACCTTCTCGCAGCTTTTCTACAATTGCCAGGTCAGGTTCAGCCAGCCACTGGCAGCCCCGGAGCGTGGTGAGCACGCTGGCATGTGGACACTGAGGACCAGATGCACAGGAGACGTGGCTCTGCCTATTGTCCTAGTGGTGGGGACTCCTCAGCTGTTAGCTTCTCACTTCATAGCTCTGAACCACCCTCGCAAGTGATTTCAACCATGAAAGGGTCTGGGGGGGCTTTCCCCATGCCCCAAGTCTCAGAGATTTTAGCCTGAAAGTTTGTAAACACCAATGAATCGTTTTGCATAACAATAGGATGTGATACTACATTCACTCTTTTCACTGAATTTTTATTTGAAAGCCAGATATTTTCTATAATCAAGGAGATGACTTTTGCCAGATTTTAGCTCTTCGGGCTTTCTTTCAGTCGCTGGGACAAAAACCCACAAACTTGCTACAGCAATGTAAAAATTAATAACAAAGGGAAAGCAATGAATGCACTGAAAACAGACTGTTAGGAAAGGCCTTTGAAATTTACCAGCAATGAAATCAAACGTATCAGCCACTTCAAACTGTGGTCAAAATTCATTCTAGCCACCAGACACAATTCCCACGTCTCAGAGCCCTGCTGTCGCTTGCATGCCCAGTGTACAGTGGTCCCGGCAGCTGTTATATTCCAAACGACTGAGCAAGTCTTTTAATTTCAAAATTATCCATCTTTGATACAGTCAGCAGGGTCTCTGGAGAAGCATGGATGTGATAGTGATTTTTTTTTTAAATGTAAACTGTGGACACTTGAAGAAACCAAACTTACCAAAATACCCCCGCAAAGTCCCATAATATCTATTCCATTAATTCTTTAGGCCATGACCCTGTGGTACTAGTACGTTAGTGCAAATCAGATCAGAGGCAAGCCATGCAATCACCATGGAAACATATGCCCACTAAGTCCTCCAATTACAACGTAGGCAAAATGAGCTTCCGCCTCTGTCCACTCCCTGCGGAGCTAACGTCCTCGTGCTTGTAGGCGCCGTCCTGAAGTGACTTGTCAGACTGTGTCGTCACATTCTGTAGCCTTAGCTCTATCAAAGTATTGTGAATATAATGTATGTCCAATTGGGTTGTTTAAAAACTACTTATAACCAATCGCTAGCCTACTCAGCAGACTAAAATGACGTCAGCAGTCCCTATTCAGGCTTCTAGGCATCTCCTGGTTTCCATTGTGGGGCGGATCTCTGGCTGGGATTTGACAGCTTCCCCGGGAGCCGGGCCTCCTTTTACATATGATTTTGCATTGGGCTCTCTCAGCACATTCACACCAAGCCACGCTCTTCTTTCCTTCATGAACCCTGGTGGACTCTTCCCCACTCGTGTTCCTGACAATCATTTCTGAATTTGTCCTGTTTGGTCTCCTCCGGCGGGTGATGGTGGCCACCTAAATGACCTTAGAGGAACTTAGGCCACTGAGTCCCCTGCCCGCTGCCCTCTCCTCCTCCTCCGGCCACACCAGTCAGTCTGAAAGCAGTAAACTCCCTGCCCATCATTGCTGGAGACTGGAATCTGAACTTTTTTTTTTTTTAACTAAAAAGCTAAGATGGTTTTCTACAGCAAAGGAGTCCCCCCAAACACTAATTAGTGGGAATCCATTTTCTTCTATGGTGGAGCAGGAAGCTCATGCTGTTTGCCTTTGTAATAATGAGTTGGCCAGAAAAGAAAAGCAGGCATGTGTTTGAGGAGGTGTGCAAAATGATCGGTTGGTCTCTCCTTAGACAAAAGCTGCTTCCTGATAGGCTGAAAGTGAAATGGAAACAGAAGCAAGACTGTGAGGTCCCTGAAGGGCTCCAGGAACACCAGAGCTTCCCGGCTTGTTTCTGTTCCTTGAACTCTCTGGCCCTGAGGGCGTGCTCATTCCACCCCCAGGACAAACTCATCTTTCTGGATAAATTCAGTATAGAACAATGATGGTCATCATTGGTACAGTCAGTGTCATAAGGCTCTGTCTGATCTGCCATCCCAGCTTGCAGTTCAGAAACGCTGTTTCACCAAACTAAAGATTCTTGGATGCTTTGGAAATCAAAGACTCACCAACAGACTATTTAAAAAACAGGAAGCACCTACTTATAAAGGCATCTTCACCTTCATCATCTTTCTTTCTAAGAATGTTTTCACTTTGGTCTGAGAAATTTTATATTTTAAAACATCACCTTGAACCAATAGAAAACATCTTAAATAAGAGTGATTGTGACTAAGGCATGTTGGGGGAGCACGCAGACCTCTTTCCTTTGAAAGGTTGGGACATCTAATGATGTACTTTGTACAAAATGTAACTGAAGACTTGAAATTAATTGGAAATTCAAACTGTTTAAGATTGGAAAGGGGGGACGTGAAAAAGCATAAGAAAATTGGGCATATTTTCATGTGAAAAGGTGAGAGTCCAACTTTCCTACTAATGGTTTAATTGAGGATTCTAGAGCTACATCTGCAAATACCTAGCTACGGGTTATGAAAATGTCCTTGAACTCTCTGAGTCTCAGTGACTGCTCTGTAAATGAGAGTGATTCATCTCGATGACTCTAATGTCCCTTTCAGAGCTGAGGGAACAGGGTCCGAGTTAGGAGTGGGAGCGTGGGACCCAGCCTTTGGGGACAACTTGTCCTGGGCTGCCAGGATAGTCCTCCTTGCTGCATCTCCCAGGCGGCACTCCTGAGGGCAGTGTGCACTTTCCGCTCTGGGCACACAGCAGTTAGGGTCATGCTTCACACTTTGGAGTCTCTTTAGGCTCAAAACACAAATTTCAAAATTCAAATTCACCTGGAACACATCGGTTGGATTTTTCTGTGTGTTCCCAAGGTTTTCTTTGCAATCTCATTCCTGCCTGCCTTCTTTCTTGGCTCAAGGTTCAGTTTTGGTCAATCCCTCCACCTCTAACCCATATCTCCAATTTCCAATATGTAGTTAGAGGCTCATGAATACTGGACTTCTGAAGTTTCCTTCATTTTTTTTATTTCTACGTGGGTATCTGGGCTTTAGGAAGTAATCAGTCTTACTTCTCACTTTACTCCATATTCTCTGTTTATTTGATTTTTTTCTTCCATTAGTACACTAGCTATCTCTTTGCTACTTGCATTAATAGGTCTAATTTCGATATATCATTCTTCATTGTGAAAGAGAACCTCAGTAAAGGAAGCAAGAAAGGAAGGAGTAAAAGGAAGAAGAGATTAGAAAGAGAGAGAAAACAAAAAGAATACCAAACCAATTGACTGAGATGTGAACTACCTTACTCATAGGAGTTGAAATCCATTCAACTTAGACATGGAGTTCCAGGGCAGAATCTGCTCACTTTCTCTTCTGTCTATGTTATATTCTGTTCTTATTTGCTGCCTTTGCAGTGGTGGTAAAGTTACCAATCACCAGAGCTCACGAAAGGGCCTTTACTATTTAGGGTTTGTCTCATCCTCTTTTAAATACAGAAGGAACTGAGAATTCACTTACAGCTCACCTGGTAAATTACCTTTGTGCCCCTTTTTCACTCGGCCCATGTTCCTGAAGGGCATTTTTTTTTTTTTTTTCATTTAGAACAGATGACTTAACATTTAGATCCCATGTTAATTGGAGGCGAGGTAGCCCTTTGGGTTTATTTATGAGAAAGTAGTAATTGGAAATGATTTCTAGCTGGTTTGTATTGGTGTGGCCATATTGGTTGTTTAAGTGAAGTCTGTTTTGATTGGTAGTTCCCCTTGCTGTACCAGTTGTTAATATTTTAAAAATCGCCATACAACAATTCAAAGAATACTTTAATCTTATTTCCTAAGGAACTGCAGAGCCTAATTTGCCATTTCTATGGTAAGCTTGCTTGGAACATGTACAGAGAGAAAGCAGGCCACGTGCCCGAAGCAGCAGCCCTTTGTCCCTACAACAGTCAAAGGCTCCCTGATACCACAGCCTCACATGGTTAGACTAAGAGGCCATTTTCAGTTAGACTATCTGTACCAAACCTTCCTTTTTTTTTTTTTTTTTGCAAGAAAATTGGCCCTGAGACTTCCATATCTAGAGATAGGCCAAACTCAAGACATTCATCAAGGAGCTAGGAAGAAAGAACCAAAACGTAAGGGTATAAACAGCATTTTAAAGTACCAGCCAAGAGCACGTATGTCATGGCAAGAGATAGTGCTTTGGGTTGAAAGGAGGGCGAGGTTGCATTGACCTATGTGGGTTGAGAAGATACAGAGGAATATAGTGCTTGATGGCTTTGGGAGGTATTTCAATAGGCGATAAGTGACTTGAGAAATGTGGAGTGTGAGGGTTTTCCAGGGTGAGGGGGCTTAATGGGCCATAGCTCATTGATAAGAATGTGATTTCAATATATAGGCCATTTTTACTACAGTGACAAGTTCACATAGGGGAACTGAGGAAAACTAGGATGAGATCTCCTGGAAGGGGCTAGAGAGTGAACAGTTTTAAGGGGCAAGCAAATAGGTTGAGACTTGGTTTAAAAAGTCATGGGAAGCCACTAAAAGTTCTAAACAGAGAACGATAAGCACTAGTGCCTGTGTGTTGTCAGGTAGAAAGTTCTGAGATGTCAGTTCTTCCTGGAGTCATAATGAGAGTGTGCCCAGGGCTGAACCTGTTCTCAGTGCTGTTGAGATCTCAGGGTGCATGCGCCAAGTCAAATCTCAACATTATGAAGCTCCCGTCTTCCTCCAATATGTGTTAGGCATCCTGATAGAGATGGCAGCTTTGCTGGAGTTGTAGGGGCTTGTGTGTGGGCTGGGGGTCGGGACAATGACTATAGTTCTAGAAGAGGTTCTTTGTGAAAGGAACACTGAATTTGGACCTCAAGGGAAGAACCATGTGGAGGAGTGAAGGAATGTTGGATTCGCCCAGAGTGGAAGAAGATGAGAGCTATAAATAAGAGAAGGTCTTACAGGCATGAGGAGTGAGGAGCTGAGGAGAGGATTAGGGAAGGCCCTGGGGACTGGCACGTTGGGTCCACAGCAGTGTTTGTAAAGTAGGGAGAATGGCTGAGTTCTCCAAAAGAGGAAATACGAAAAATCAACTGGCAGAAGACTGTTAGGGGGCCACACCAATGATTTTAGAGGCTAAAAGGAACAAAATAAGTAGACACTCCTGGGGTAAGAGATCTAGGGCACTCCAGATTCAGAAAAATGGGAAACGTGAGAGGGAAACTTTTAGATTGAGAGGGTGAGTCATCTATATGGTTGGAGGTGAAGGGTATCGGAGATGGAGATTCAGTAGCAAAAGGACTCACTTGACAAGGCCAGGAACCTTGTTAAGCTGTCTTTATCCCCAGAGCATTCATGAGGCCTGGCTCAGGGTAGTCAGGCAGCCGCTGTGTGTAGCTTTGGGCTCCATGGCAGTGGAAGTCGGATGCTCTTCAAGGTCACTGGCATTCTTCCTGGAGAAGAAGTCAAAAGAGAGGGATCTCGAGGTGGGCCTCTTCTTTCACTTCCCTGTTCTTGTCACCCCATTGTTTCTCACCCCCATACACCGCCGGAAGCACTGGTTTCAGGGCCACTGTGGTGTCAGGGTTCTTAAACGTTATCCTCACTTCGCTTTGGTGGCTTTTCTTCACAGGCAGCAAGAAGCAAGAGTTTTTTTCTGACCTGGTGAAACTGACCTTAATTTCTAAGTAGATTTAAGAATTTTTAAGTTTCCTTTGGTCTATTTAGCCCCCTGAGGATGTCTGTGTTTCTTCTCCTCCACCTCGCTTTTCCCCAGAGCAGGGATGAAAGTGTCACCAAAGCTCTTCAGTGTGTCGGCCTCAGGCAGCAGTTCTGGGCCCACTGCTCAGGATCTTAGCAATGCAGATATGGCCCCCGGCACAGGCCTGCCAGAGGCAACCAGAACTGTCCTCACATGGGACTCAGGGTCAGTGTGAGAGGGCAGCCAGCAAGTAAGGGAGCCCCGCCAGCAAGGTGGTGGCCCCTCACTTCCACCCTGATCCCCTGGCGGCCCCAGAGAGGCCTGCTCCCCTCCCCTCCTACCGCTGAGTACAGCCTGAGACATGTTTGACGAGAACAGCAATATTTCAGACATAAACCGAGATCTGCCTGAAAATCCTAATTAAAAATGTTCCATTTCGAGGCAGCAGGATCATACCTGCCTAAAACTTCTGGCCCACTGCCCACCACTTCACACCCAAAGTAAAGAAATTCCCCACTCCACACCCAAACCTGCACTCAACATTTCTTCAGGGGACAAAGGAAAAACGGTACGCTTACACCGAGGTCAGCCGACATGTTCATTAAGGAAAAGGAGCGTGGCTTATTCATCTGTGTTTCAAACTTTCGCTGGTTGGCATTATGATTGTGATGATAAAGTAACGGCTGTGACCGGGCGGGAACTGGGGGGAAGGATAAATGCTGGTGCTCTGAAATGATCTACCCAACCGTCATCTGTAACAACCAGTGATCACTCTCTTGTCTTGTAAAAAGGGTTTGTACATAACTTGTACATGGTTTCATTTTGTATTTTTCGCAGATTAAAAATTTATGTATTTGTGTTCTAAAAGGAGTGTTTCTTGTGTCTCTGTGGCACCCACATGGCCATGGGGGGCGGTAGGGGGTGAGAGTGACAAAGTCCCTGAGTTCCCCACAGGTTGCTATGCTCGCTAGGATAAAGGCAAAGTTGGGGACTCATAGGATCTGTGGGCTTGCCTTTGCAGCTTTGATTACAAGTAGACCCCCACCTCTCCAAGGACTGTGTCAGGGGTGCCAGCCCAGGACTGGAGTGGGCAGTGGGGAGAACAGAGCCAGTCATTAGCTGTGATGCCTGAGATTCCCTACGGAGTGGGCACCACAGGCTCCTGCAGACACTCCAGCATTCGGGCCTCTAGGGAAGTGGGCAGCCTTCGGGTAGGCTCTTGAAGAGCTACAACGTTTCTCTCCTCAGCCACCTGCTTCCAAGCTACTTACCCTTCTTGACATCCGCACAGTGGCATCCTTCCCCCGCATTTAGCTCATGCAAATCAGGACAACCTGCGAAAGGTTGACTCCTCCTGCCCCCCCCCCCCGCCCCCCATCATCCCCAACAGAGCGATGGACAAACGTCATCTCAAGGCAAAAATGGGACCTCTTAAAAATGACTGCTGCCAGTTCAGGGCCATGATTTAAATCTTATGCAGGATCCTATGAATTTGAACTCTTTCAGGGAGGCTGGCTCCCCAGGTTTAGGCTGGTTTATCCTGAAGGAAAGGAGAAAAGCCTTCCAAGTTCTTTGTAGGCGATGCTTATAATGTAGTGACACCATGTATTCTAGAGATTCTCATTCGTTCATCAGCCAAGTATTTACTGAACAGCTATTGCGTTTACATTTCTCTCCCAGGAGCTGGGAACATAGTAGTGAACAACATCATGATCGCAATCTCCGGTCTGGGGAGAAATGGAACCAAAAAATAAACAAGTTATTGTCATGTATTAAAAATTGATCTATGGGGTGAGTACAGTATACCATTGGGGACACATAAGACAGGCACTTAGCCATTTGAAGAACAATCTACCAATTGATTGATACTTTCGAAAACAAACCCCTGTTCTACCTAAGCCAATACCAGCCCAAACCAGAACTCATTCATTCACAGGGGTCAGCAAAAGCAGGCTTACCTGTCAGAATGTGCCAATTCCTGACAGTCTTTGCACTCCGGTCTCTCAACTTGCCTTTTCCAATATTTGCTAACAAATCTGAATGTTGTTGGGGAATGTAATTGCAGAGCATATGGTCCCCATTAGTTAGGCAAACTCCACTGCCAAATTCGGCTCCAAGGAAGGAGTCTGCATAAAGGATGAAGTATTAGGGAAAGATCGACAGTGACAGAGAAAGCAAATAAAAGAGATGAGACAGTGAGTTACAAAATAGCAGGCTCGGCATCTGCAGCACAATGAATGTGGAACATATTTTTCTATTTGTTGAGAAAACAATATATGTGAATTTGTGCTAAAATCTCCCTGTAGCAAAAATCAAAGTAGACCATTCACCAGAATCAATGTTAACTGCTTTGCAATGTCAGATAAGATAGATTCTGCCTGGGAGAAAAACTGGGGGTGGGGGTGGGGGGGACAGAATAGACAGTGTGCAAAGTAAATAAAGCATGAAACATCAAAATGTAAATACGGGCTCACCGCTATTTTAAATGGTAATGGACCAGGCCTTGGAGAGAAGAAACAGAGGCTCATGCCTACTAACCTTCCACATTCAGAGTATGAAAATAGAGGCTAAAAATCAGAGATTCAAAGCATCAACAAAGACACAGAGACCTGGAAAAGATGGCTGAGCAAGGCGGGAGCGTGGGGAGTCTTGGAGCCAAAGACAGTTCCCTGTCCAGAGCAGCCTCTGAAAACTGTGGAGGAAGCAGACCAATGCCTGCGCCCAGACCCACCCTTGCTCTCGGCCTGCTCTGTCCAAAGAGCTAACGTAGGCACTTCACACCCACTGCCCACCTTACGCTCTTTGGTTACAGTCCTTTATAATTATCTCACCCATTCCTAATTTGACAGATTTTTTTCAAAGCAATTTAGTTTAATATGGTCTTTGCAAATCAACCAACTTTGTTTTTGTAGAATCAACACTCTCTTACACTTCCATTGCTATTTAATTAAATTGCATGCACCAATAGCAAGTACACATCCTCAAACAAGCCTGGGCCTGATGGTACCCTCAGGTGGTGAAAGCACAGGGAGGCAGGTGGAGTAAGGAGCAACCCACAGGACATAAAATGTCAGTGCACCACGGAGAGCAGGGAGGGTGTCCGCAGGGGACAGAGAGAGCATCAGCTCAGCCAGCTAATGGTAAGAAATGCTTGAGGAAGAGGGGTTCTAATGGAAACAACTAGAAATATCCATCATCGGAGGATGAGTTAAGTGAATTTATTCATCCATTCAATGGAGTACTAGGCATCCAGTAAAATGGATCAGGTAGATTTATATATAAAGGGGTTGACAAACTATGTCTCATAGGCCAAATGTGGCCTGCTGACTGTTTTGTAAGGAGAGTTTTATTGGAACACAGCTGTGCGCATTCATTATATATCATCTATAGCTGATTTCCTGCTGTAACAGTGGAGATGAGTAATTGCAACTGGGACTATATGACAGGTAAAGCCTAAAGCATTGACTAATTTACTTTTCACAGAAAATGTTGGCTGACTCCTGGCCTACTCTGCATACAAGAAGAAAACATAATGTATGGTAGGATCCCAATTCTGTTAAATGATTAAGTATAGCTTATGCATTTATTAAAATTTGGAAGAAAAAAAGATCAAGCCATAAACAGTGATTGGCAAGGTAGGTCAGGAGGCAGAGGGGGAAAATTAAGAGACGTGTAAGGAGTTTGTGCTTTTCACTTAGATACTTCTGTTTTATTCAAGTTTATGTAGATTAAACATGAATAATTAATTATCATTAGAAAAATATGATGAAATTACTTCTTTTTAGGAAACATAAATAAATAAGGGCCCAGGGCCACAAAGGATGTAAGGAGCTTTACCGGAATGGGAAAGAAGGTCTGCTCACTCCATAGCCCATTCCAGCACTCGGCATCTCAGGGATCCCTATTTCCACGAGTTGTGCACAGCAGGCAAGCAGGAGACACAGGGACGTTTTCTCTACGGTCCTGTGTTTGCTGCAGTTGTTGAGCTCTGGACCTGCCAGGCTAGCAAGCACGTGTCTTATTCCACCACAAACTGTTCTTCCTGTGATTGTATATCCAGCAAACGCAGCACCCTCTATGCTCCCGCAGGAGGAGCCTGCAGCTCTGTGCTGCCAAACTCCAAGCTCCAAGGCCCTGCGCTCCCACGGGCTCCACTGGGCTGCGCCTGTCTGGATCATGACCTTATTCTGTTTCAGTCTTTTTATCAAGGGATCTTCTCAAGAAAGGATATGCCTTTCAAAGGTCTTCATTCATTCATTAAAACAAAAACGAATGAATGAATTAAAATAGATCATGCCTACTAGTGGCACACATTTAAAAAGTATAAATTTAGTAAACAATGAAAGTAAACCTCCTTCCTATTCTGTCTCAGTCACCGAGCCCCACTCCTTGTAGACAATCACGTTTCGTGTTACTTTTGCACCTTCCAGAAGTAGTTGATGTATATTCAAGCAGGATCCAAGCATAGCGTGCTGTACACTTTATATACACTTTGTATGGCTTTGTAAAAACAATACAATGTTCAGATTGTTTTTATCTATCCATCAGTCTTTCTAAATGTTACATATTCTCTCTCCCTCTCCCTTCCTCTCTAAAATTTTTTTAAAGGGGGAAAAAGTAATTTATTTAGCCTTTTTCTTACCTACTCACATTTAGGTTGTTCCTCAGTCTTCTCTTTCACCCACGGCCTCAGTGAACATCCTGTGCATATATCTTTGTGCACAGATGTGAGTATAACAGTAGGATAAATTCCCAGAACTGGAATTGTTCTGTCATTTTTAAAAACACTTTAATTTATTTGATACTGGCAAATTATCTCCCCCAGAGGGTGTCTTAAATCATAATTCTACCATCTATCACGGAGTCGCTGGTTTTCCATACCCTCTTCACCAGGGGATATTATATTAACCAGGACGCTTTTGACTGCAAGTACCAGCATACCCAGCTAAGAGTGGCTAAGGCATGCGTGTCTATCATCTGATAAAGTGCGAAGCTGAGGGGGGACTCGGCACGGGGCTGGATGCAGGAATGTGCCCTCTTTACCAGGAGTCTTGGTGCTCTACGTTTTTGTGCTCCGCTGCTTCAGCAAGTTCATGATGTCTGTGCTCATGGTCAGTCACTGCAGTTACTTTTGCATTCACATCAGGCATGACAGTGTCCTGTGAAAAACAGGGCATTTTCTCTATGGGACCCTTTTTATTACAGAGGAAACGTTTTGTAAGGCACCTAGTTTACTTCCCTTCAGGTCCCGTTGACAAGGATGGGGTCCTGCACCCATCTGAAAATTATGTGTTTGACTTAGAGCCATCCTGGTTTACCTGGGTTAGACTGGGAGTGGGACCACCTCTTTCATTAGTTGGGTTGGAGATCAAGCAAGCAAACAAACAAAAGTGATTACAGAGCAGCCACCAGATAGTGGACCAATCTGAGAGTTGAACTTATAAATTATGAACAAAGTTAAGTATCCTTTCATATTTTTATTGCCAACTTTTCCATTTATGTTTTTTTCTTGTTGACTTTCCTATAAAATTTATTTTGAAGTTATATATTTTTTAATTTGCTCATTAAATTTTTCTTTTAAATTTCAAAAATAGTACATGCTCACCACAATGACAAGAGAATGAAGTAATTTTTTCACACTATTTTATCCTCTCAACCCCCTCAATTGTGAAAGCAGTGTTAAGATATGCAAAGATGTAAAATTATGTGGAGAAATGTTTAATAATTTTTTTTGCAAAACAGGCCTCATACTATAAATATGAATATGCAACCTGCTTTTCTTTATTAAAATATAAAAATAATTAATAGACATAAATTTAACTTATCCTTTTAAATATTAATTTATAGTGATAAAAAGATACAAGATATTACTATTCTGTGTTATGCAAATACCTAAGTTAAGAAGCCACTCACTTTTATGACATTCAACTTATTTCCTTTTTCCCCAATCTGGAGTTTCCTTCCTTCTGATGGAACAGGTGATGCTGTCCTGAGGAGACATCATTGAGAAAGTGGATGGAATCAAGAGAGAGGCCAAAACTAAGTCTTAAGGATTGTGGTCTGTTGATTAGAGTTTTCCCCTTGTTCACAAAAAAAGCAAACAACCCTTGACTATATCACAGAAAAAAATATGCTTTCAAAGTATAACCATTAGTATAAATAAAAATGGAATATATACATACATATGTATATATACATGTACATATATATATATATATATATATATATATATATATACTGAAATTTCATAAGTGAAACACTACATAAAGCGAAGCAAACATAGACATATCATGGAAAATTTACAAAAGAGACAGCAAAGAACTTATGGACACAGGCAGGAGTGTGTTGATTGTGGGGCGGGGGATGGGGAGGTAGAGAAGGGTATAGGGAGAAAAATGGTGATGGGGAAAAATAAAGAGGAAAAATAAAAATAAAAAAGATAGAAAATGGCAAATTTACGAATGAACACATTGTATAAATAAATAAAATGGGCTAACTTTATTTTTGAAAAAGACATGATGGAAAAGTAAAACCTGCAAGTATGCTGTATAAAAATGTTAACAAAAAAAAAAAAAGGATTTAGAATAGTTGAAAGTAAAAGCATGTGTGTGCAAAGACATTTTGGGCAATTTAGATTTTTTTTTTTTAAACAGAAGACAGTAGATTCTTAATATCAAAGAATGTTTAATTTTACATCAGAATAATTATCATTAAATGAAAAATATCATGGCACTTTTTATAATAAAGGTACAATGCAATCATACTAGTACATCTCACAATCAGATATCAGACTTGAATATCACATCATCAAATTTCATAAAGCAAAATTACAGAAAATGTAAGAATAAATATTTAGAAACAAATTAGTATGAGATATTAATTCATTCTTTCATTTCATGAACCACCAAGTGGACAAAAATAAGCAGGGCTATAAAAATAATAACAGGATTAATAAAAACATTAAAAAATTATAGTATACATTATCCCACAATAAATGCCATATCCCCGGTCAGATTCCTCAATAGTTGGAGTGTTGTTCCTTATACCAAAAAGGTTATGGGTTCAATTCCACATCAGGGTGCATACACGAGGTTGCAGTTGAAAGTTCAATCCTTGGTCCAGGTGCATATGATAGGCAGCCAATCAATATTTCTCTCTTCTCTCTCTCTCTCTCTCTCTCTCAAATCAATAGAAACATTTCCTTGGTGAGGATGAAAAAAGTGGCATAAGTAGAAATTATATACATTATTTATTGCAATATTATTAATAATTAATAACATCAGAAAGAAAAATAAACCAACTAAAAATTAAATTTTTTAAGCAAATATTAAAACCAAATTGAGAAATTATCTAGCAAATAACATCTAAGAAATGCTGCTTAAACTCTGCTCAAAGAGAAATTCATTCCTTTAATATATATATATATATATATATATTATATACACATATATATAATATATACACATATTATATATACTGTATACACACACACACACACACGAAGAGAAAGAAATAAATCCAGCATACAATTCAAAGAGAAAGAAAATAAAATCAACTCTAGAGAAGCAAAAGAAATTAACAATGAATTAGACAATGAAAAAGTTGTAGAACTAATTATATGAAAGCAATGCTTTGAGAACAAAATATAACAAAATAACAAAAGAGAAAAACAAATTCATAAAATAAAAAATATGAATGGGAAATAACTACAAATACAGATAATATTAATCTCTGGTGTGCTCGACTCAGTTAAAATAAATTTGAAAATTAAGATGAAATGGAAATCTTAGAAAAATATAAGAAACTATAAGAGATATAAATAGAAATTTACTTATTGCCATGAAAATAAAAGAGTATATTGTTGAAACAGTCACTCCTAAGAAACAATTTATTAGACCTAAAATTTTGCAGAGGAATTCTACCAGAAATTTATAGAACAGAAATGTTCAATGCTACAGCAAAGCATAGAAAAAGAATGAATACTTCCAACTATTTTATGAAATGTTCAAATCATTGTTTATAAAACTGCCAATTACATACAAAATATGTTGACAAATTTCACTTATAATATTGCTTCAAATATAGTAAACATTATAAAAATAAACCCTGTAGTATATATAAAAATGCATGTTTTAATATCAGGAATTATAATAATGTAACCCTCCATACCAATGAATCTGAGGCAAAAATCATGATATTTCTGTAGGGAGTGAAAGAGATTTGATAAAATTCAATATCTATCTCTGGTTGAAACATAATAAATTAGGCATCAATGATTCTGTGTTTTGTTTTGTTTTGTTTTCAAATAAGAACTGTGATGTTGTCCTGTGTGTTTCAGTTCAAATTTTGATTTCACTCTACACAGAAGAGAGATTTAAGATAGAATAGCTTCTGACCCAAAGCCTCTTGATTTCTTATCAGGCCACTCTCAACATTCTAAAAACCAGCATTGCACATAATGAGAGAACTCTAGAAGTCTTCCATTCAAAGAACAATTCAAGAAAGAACACCTAATAATATTTAACTTTATTTATTCTGCCTACCTTATTTTATCAGACAACAAAAATAAGTGAAATGTCTTCAAATTTGCAATGGAGGTAAGGTTTTTATAATTTGCAGATTATGTATGTCTATGCAAAACCCAAGAGAATCAACTGAAAAGCAAGAACAAGTTATAAAAGAATTAAATAATGTGGCCAGGTAAAAAAAACAAAACTACAAAAGTCAATAGCTTCCTAAGTACAATTACAAAAGATATACATGTAAAATATAATGTAAAAAATATTAAATGGAAAAATAGCCCATATATAAAAGCAATGAAAATAAAATATTAATAATAAGCTTAAAAATATGTCATGAAAAGATGCTCACTTAATACCATTAGTCATCTGAGAAAGACAAATTAAAACTACAGTGAGATACCGGTCCACTTCCACTAGGATGGCTAGAATTCAAAAGACCAACAATACCATGGGCTGTGAGGATGTGGAGCAACCAGAAATGTACATTGCTGGTGAGAATGCTATTTTGGAAAAAAAGTTTGACAATGCCCACTGAAGTTATACATGCACTTCCAGTAAATCCCAGCAATCCGATTTCTAAAAATAAAAACATATATTCATACAAGTACTATAATTCATAATAACGCCAACTGGAAACAACTCAAAGTCCATCAACAGGCAAATGTAAAAGAGAATTGTAACGTACCCATGCATTGGGTTACTACACAACAATGAAATGGAATGGACTAGTAATGTACACAAGAAGATAGATGGTTTCAAATATTATGCTGAACCAAAGAAGCAGCACACACGCAAAAATACATGTTGTATGAGTTCACTTATGTGAAACTCTAGATATAAACACATCTATAGCCACAGAAAGCACGTCTGCATTTGTTTGGGGATAAACATAGGAGGAGAGGACTGACTGGGATGTGATATGAGGGGAACCTGGATGACAGAAATGTTCTGTATCTGAATTGTAGTGAGGGTCACGTGATTGTATAAATTTGGCACAATTAACAGAGAGCACAGTTAAAATCAGTCCATTTTATGGTATGTAAACTATTCCTCAATAAATTTAATTAAGAAAGGAAAAGACATATTATAAAGTGACAATTATCAAAACTATAGTACCAGCTCTGTCTTAACAGACTGATTAAAGAAATAGAATAGAGGGACCATAAATTTCCCCCAAATACCTGGTAACTTAACCCTTTGCACTCGCTTGCTTTTTTCTCGATTCCTTTATTCTACTCGGGATTTAATTTTTTAAATACCCCAGATTTTACAAAGCGCGGCAGTAGAATAAAAAACTGGAGTTTCTTTTCATACAAACTTATTTATTTGGATTTTTTTATATTTCAAATTATTGATACATTCAAAGAGTAATTTTAATCTCTATAATTATTCATGGTGTGATATTTTTTGAAACATTCACCCACATGAAGACCTGGTTTACATTCACATGTTTCGCAAATATAAATCGTCTCTCTTCTTCCTCCTTGGATTTTTCTGTTAGAACAAACAACACAATCTTTGTGTTTTTTGTTAGAGTGAGGTGTGATTATATGGAGCTTTCCATCTAAACATTGCTCTCAGTTAGTGGATAATAATCTACCCCTGGAAGTTAGTGTACCATCTCTGAATTCTCCAACAAGATCATGTACTAGTTTCCTAATAAATTTCACATGCGTTATCGGTTTTTCATTTTTTCTTTTTTGGCATCAGTTGAGACGGCATTTACATTTCACTTGTCCTTTCATGCTAATGAAAACAAGAAAAGATAATGGAAAAATAGACAAAAACCCCCCTTCCCCCCGCAGTGAAACTATGTGTCGAGTGTGGCTCAACATACAAGCTGCTACCGATGCTAACCGTGTAGAGTCACACTCGACATCCGAGTGCAAAAGGTTAAATTAGATAAAGATGGCATTACTTAGTAAAGAAAAGGTGGTGATTCAACTGATACTGAGATAATAGAGTAGTCATTGGGGAGGAGGGATAAAACTTCATGCCTGTTATAAATTAAACTAGAGGCCCAGTGCACAAATTCATGCACAGGTGGGGTCTGCTGGCCCGCCCCAATGGGGACCAATCAGGGCAGGGCTGGCAAGGGGAAAGGGCCACAGGAGATTGGCCAGCCAGCCCTGCCCTTGATTGGGGGGGTGGTCAGGGGCTGAGATAACCTGGAGTGGGGGGAGCCGCGGGAGGTTCGGGGTGGCCAATCAGGGCCCCCATTGGGCCAGTTGGCCACCGCAGTGCGCATCATAGTGACTGGTCGTTCTGGTCATTCCAGTCATTCCGCCATTCGGGTCACTTGGATTTTATATATATAGATTATGTTCCCTTAAAAGAAATGTTGCAGTCTTAACTCAAATACCTCAGAATGTGACCTTATTTGGAAAAGTGTCATTGCAGATATAATTTGTTAAGATGAGGCCATATTGGAATAGGGGGTCCCTAATCCAATATGACTGGTGTCCTTATAAGAAGAAACATATGTAAGAAGACACAGATGTAAGAAGGCCATGTGATGATGGAGGCAGAGAATGGAATGATGAAACATACAAGGCAAGAAATACTACAGATTGTTGGCCACCACCAAAAAGCTAAGAAGAAGCAAGAAAGAATTCTCTCTAGAGTCTCAGAGGGACCCTGGTCCTACTGATACCTTGATTTAGGACTTCCAGCCTTCATAATTATGAGACAATACATTTTTGTTGTTTAGTATTACTTGTTATGGAGATTAATACATAGCCTATTTAACTCTATGCAAAAAAATTAATTAATTGCAAGCTGGATAAATTCTATATTTGCTGTAAAACATTGTGTCTATAGTAAAGAATATTGTATTATATATACAAAATTATTAAAAGGTAAATCTCATGTGAAGTTTTCTAATCACATTAAATAAGCTAACTAACTAAAGGATTAAAAAGAAATAGTATAAATAACAATACATACCAGACATGAAAAGTAACTATCAGATTGAGGAAGGTATTTTAAGTATGACACAATATTCAAAAGGCATAAATTAAAACATTGCTGTAAACAACTAAATATTTTTAAAAGTATTTCTATAAAAAATAAAATTTAATATATAATATCATAAACTCATTTGTCAAAAGACAGAGATGCTATTTTTATTTCTGATAATCACGAACTGGTAAATTGTTCCCAATGTTCCACTGAGATCAACTAGGAACACTATTAAAAAATTTTGTTTTTAAAAGACAAAGTATCTGCTCAAGGTAGTGGTGAAACACAGGTGGTAAGGAGTTAAAAGGTAAGGCTTTATTCCTTTGTATATGCTACAGACACAATTATGTCTGCCAACAATAGCAGTGTTACTATTTATTTTCAGTTATTATGTATTTATTTATTTATTTATTTATTTATTTATTTATTTATTTATTTTTGTTAAGACCTCTCTTGGTATCACACCTAGCATTTCAGGTTTCCTGAACTACACACTGATTGTTCTATTGTTTGCTTACATTACCCTGGGGCTTAAACTGCTCCATAGTTTGATCCAATTAAATTAAAGCTACTTTGTAGGAATCGTTTTAGTAGCAAGTTGTTGGGGTTTGTCTTAACCCTAGGAAGCATCTTCTTAGCTTGTCTCTCCCTGGTTCTTTCTAGTAAACTAGCTGCCATACAGGTTAGCTGGTGCTCTCATGGAGATACTAGCCTCTTTTGTGCCACTTGCCGTCAGAATCTCTTGTTTTCAAGAGTACTCTTAGTCCTGAGCTTTCCCACGCTCTGTTCCAAATAGAGTTCCCTTGGGGAACTTTGGAGCCAGCTCTTCATTCTTGCAGCTGGGGATGGGGGAAGTGGCAGGCTTCTGTTGAACGAAACACCTGCTTTATGAGCCTGGTGCAGGTGGTGCCATGCCTCTGGCAGCTTCTGGCTTCCCCCAGCATGGAACTTCTGCCTTACAACCAAGCTGAGCCAGCAGCAAGCAGGACCCTAGTATTCTTAGTGTGCTACACGTGATCTAGAGGCCCTACAAGTCGGGCCTGGTGGGAGGAAGGGAGCCCTAATCTCTTGGCCACACTCACCTGAAATTTAGCCTCCACTACATGGGACTAGAAGGAGGCTGAGAAATGCTGGTGACCTGCCTCTGCTAAAGAGATGCAGTAGCCTTTGAGAACTGGCTGGAGAGGGAGACTCAGCTTTGTGAACACACCCAATCAGAGTAGTGCTTCCATCATGCTGAGCTGGGCAAGGGGAGGAGAGAATGGGTCATGGGTCTGGGCCACAGACCCTCACTGGTCTTAACCGAAATTTGGTAGACTTTCTTAAAGAAATGTTGCTTCATTTACCATATGCCCCTAGAACAAAGTCAAGAGACTTCAAATGTTTTTTTCTGTTTAATAAATTTTGCCAGTTATACTTATTTCACTCAGAAGAGGTTCTGCATAATTCCTCATGCTGCCATTTGGGACACTGTCTTTCTGGGAAGGTCTTTAAAAAGTTCAGACACAAAAAAAGTATAAAACAAAGAGAAAAGAAAAAAAATGCATGTAACTGCCTTAATATATTAAGAAATTATCTTAGCTGAAAAAAAGTATAGCAACAGTAAAAATATAGGTCATGTATTAAGAGAAGTTTTTTTTTTTTAACAAATATAGTCAACAAGAAAAAAACAAAAAACAAAACAAATATAGTCAATAAGAACAGGTATGTTGAATATACAAATAATTTTCCCCAAATCAATAAGAGAGACCACAATCCAATGAAAGAAAATGAAAAATAGATATGAATTTAAAATTTATGGAAGTAGAAACTCAAATAGTCAAAGTATTCATACAAACATTCAACTTAAGTAATGATCTGTTAATGCAAAAAAACCACGGTGGGGTTTTCACCCCATCATCTCCAGTATATTGGAAGATGTACATAACCTACAACCAACCATTTTTCCTCCTGCGTAGGTACTACAGAGGACCCGGCCAGATGTGCAGAAAGAGGCAGGCAAAGTATTTTCAGAGAAGCACAGTTTTGCAGGTGAAAAAAAAAAAATTGGAAGTAAACTAGATGTCCATCAACAGAAAAACAGATTGTGGTATATTCGGCAAATGTATTTCAATAGAGCAGTAAAAGTTAATGAACTATAGCCACATAAATCAATCTTGATGGCTCACGCAGACACAGTCCTGAGGTAAAAATAAAAAATAAAAAGCAAGAAAGGAAAAAGGAAAAAAGCAAATTTTTAGAACTCATATATTTTATACCAAGTTTTAAACTTATTTAGCCATGTTATCCCCAGGTACACAAGAATTACTGTAGATAGTGTAAACTTATAAAAATATGCCAAAGAATGGCTGGTGCGAAATCCTGGGTAATAGGCACCTGTAGAGGAAGGAGCAGACATGTTTTGGGAAGGGTGCAAAATGGGCCTCAAATGTGTTGGTGATGCATTAACTGTTATGTTTAGTACACATTTCATGAGTGTTTATCTTAATATTCTTACATCAGTTTTCATGTCTGCCACTTCACAGATTTTAACAGTCAAAATGTAGCCGAAACTGGTTTGGCTCAGTGGATAGAGCGTCGGTCTGCGGACTGGAAGGTCCCAGGTTCGATTCCGGTCAAGGGCATGTACATTGGTTGCGGGCACATCCCCCGGTGGGGGGTGTGCAGGAGGCAGCTGGTCGATGTCTCTCTCTCATCGATGTTTCTAGCTCTCTATTCCTCTCTGTGAAAAATCAATAAAATATATATTTTTAAAAATGTCTGAAGGGACAAAATAAAGGCTATGAGCACGATGAGGTATGAGCACAAGAGAGGGACATAGACCCAGCCTGGTCAGTCACAGGCACCTTCCTGGAAGGAGGAAACTGGTGCTGAGACCTGAAGGATAAGAATGAATTGAATGTTTTTTTCTAGTTCGAGCAGAAACAGAAAGACTCTAAGACTGTTCAAACTATGCCCTTGTTTTCGTTGGTTGGTTTGTGTTGTTGCTGTTGTTGGGCCTGCAGGGCAAAGAGAGGCAGCTGACTTTTTCTGTGGTCAAGGAGCTAAGAATGGCTTTTACATTTTTTAAATGGCTACATTTTAAATGGTGGTAGGTGTAATAGGTCAGTTTTCCCTCTTGGTCTGCAAACCTAAAATATTTACTCTGGAATTTTAAGAAAATGTTTGCTGATTGATGGTACTTTACATGCTTGTTTCCTAGTGATGCTGTGTGTATCTTCTAGATGCTGGGAAACAAAAAGACTTTGAGTTATAAAACTGATCAGGGCCTCCAAGTAGTAAGTGCAGTTTTATATTAGTCAGTAGCAAAGGACAGAAACATAACTAAAACTAACTGAAACAAAAGGTGTGAATTGCTTGCTTGTGAGTCTGAAAGCCCATGGTGATGGTTTCAGGTGCAACAGGACCCAGGTGCTGGAATGATGTAAGAATTGTGTCTCTGTTACCTAGACTCTGCTTCCTCTGTGCTGGCTGCCTTCTCAGGCAAGCCCCCACTGTGATGGCCAAGAGCAGCTCCAGGCTTCCAACTGACCGGCTGGGCACCCTGCCATTCACGATTATTTTAGAAAAAGTCTGAGGGTATATATTCCTTATCCTGGATCAAATGCCCACTCTTGGATGTGGGGATGGTATTATAATATATATCCTTGGAAAATATGTCCCCAAAGTGTAGGAAGTAATTTTCCTGGAGGAAAAGAATCTATAATAATAAAAATGCAATATGCTAATTAAACAGTACATCCTTCCAGACAAAGCCGGTGGTGCTGCGTGGGCCCTGGCTGCCATGGCAGGGCGGGGGGTGGGGGTTGGGTGTGGGGTGTGTGTGTGTGTGGAGGGGGGCTGAGCCCTTTGCATGAATTTCGTGCATCGGGCCTCTAGTAAGACACAAAAGGAAGAATGGATACAAATGTCCCCTAAACAATTGATGGCAGACACTGTTTTTGTTTACCTAACAACTATTTCATCTTTACTCCCACCCCTGCCTCAAGATCCCAAGGCTGATATACTGACTCTCCCCAGATCTTTGGGTATAATACATTCTTCACTACTTCCTATTTAGTCTGCTCACTTTAGGAGGTACCAAATGTTTGGGTTACCTCTGTTTTGGTTTCAGTATGTAGCTTTGAATTCACATTCTCCATCTCCTTGTAACTCAATGACTTCTTTTCTTTGGTTTCTCAACACTTGTGAAAATTCATCTTCTTAGATAGTTCCTTTTTTAATCCATATTAGAAATTAGTGGGAATTTTGGCACGTGCCTAAAGCCAACAATTAACTGACATTTGAAACATCTACATGGAAAATAAACTTTTGCCTTACCATATTTTCAACATAATTAAAACATATTAGGATGATGCCTGACCGGTTTGGCTCAGTGGATAGAGCGTCGGCCTGCGGACTGAAAGGTCCCAGGTTCGATTCCGGTCAAGGGCATGTACCTTGGTTTTGGGCACATCCCCGGTAGGAAGTGTGCAGGAGGCAGCTGATTGATGTTTCTCTCTCATCGATGTTTCTAACTCTCTATCTCTCTCCCCTCCTCTCTGTAAAAAATCAATAAAATATATTTTAAAAAAAATTAAAACATATTAGGATGGCAATCTACTTCTTCAGCTAGTTTTACTAGAGCCCAGTTTCCAACTAGGAATAGGAATGGGAAAAGAAAAGTAAGAGGTGAGGAGTAATAATATTTTGCCATATTTATAGTGAAAAGCTGGCTAAAGACACACTTCCTCAATTCTAGATAACAGAAAAAAACCTTAGTTATTATCATCAAGTTGCCATTTAATTCACACATAGTCCTTAGATCATGCCAGGCATCAGGCATGGGCAAAACTTTCAGGTCCTGATACCTTAGCTTAATCAGGAATTGTACCCAAATAGTAAGTTTTGTGGGAAAAATATAAAATGTACACAGCTATGGATTGCCCATATTAGACATCAAGTTTGGAGACAGAGATGTAGAGATTTTAGAAAATGTTCCCCTTGAAATCAGACAACCAATGGTTCCAGGCTGCCTGTCACTACTTTAGCCAACTGAATCATATATGAGTGTTTATTCCAATAACGCTGGCAGTATGGAAGAGCAGCAGGTCATCCACAAAAACCTGCTTTGCAACCTCCCATACACCAGCTGCCTATATAGGGTAGGACAAGGATTACATTACATGGGGAGGTAGGGATTACAGGCATGGGGAAGTAGGCTAGGAAGGCTGGGGTGGGAGTCCATTGTTTGGGCAACAAAATTGTTAATCTTTCCATGATAATGGGCAGTTCTTGAATGTGAATGGACCACATTCCAAGGTTGACTCCCAGGTCCAAGGTTGACTTCCAGGTCCCAGGGTCTTACAACTCCCAGCCAGGTTAGAACATCCTTTCTTAAACCAGAACAAGGCAATCACAGTTAACAGAACATGATTATATTTCTGTCAGTGTAAAAAACATTCAAACCTGTAAAGAATTTTTGTGGGTTTATTTGAGCCAAACTGTTGACAATTGCCGGGAAGCAGAATCTCAACAGATTGGGGTAATGCTCCAGAGAATGGTGTTTGTTTGTTTTTTAACCTATTTTTATACATTATAATCAAAAGAGGAGATATAGGTGGGTTACATGAAATCCATTGGTGATAGATTAGAGAGGCGGAAGAAAGCAAGGCAGGAAACCTCTGGGATTGGATAAAAAGTAAAATGATAGACACATGCTTCTTTTACTTAACTAGGCACAGGTTAGTTAACAGTCAACAATTAACATAATAACAATAACAATGAAAGAATTTGTGGTATCTGTCCTGGTGCCCAGAGCATTTGGTTGTGTCCTGAGGGGTCTGGGAAAAAGCAAAGTTACAAGTGACCCTGACATTTCAATGATATGTTATCATAGATGCAAAAAGAAAATATGCTCCGTTAAGGTAAAAGGAAGATACCGGCCTAGGAGGTGACTACCCACCATAACTGCTTTTAGTTAAAGTTTAATTTCAGACCATCATTTGTGGTTACTTTAGGTCTCTGAGTTTGCAAGACTGCATGCAGGCCTTCCCTGAGCTTGTCAGGTTAGCATGTGGCCCCTTTCGTTCACATTTCCCATAACCATAGCCAGTTCCCAATATTCTATTTTTGCTCCTAATACCCTTTGATCTGAGCCAGACTAAAGTCAGGGCTACAGAATCAACCCATAGGCAGCCAACCAAAGAACATCTTCCAGCAATAATCTTCTCAGCGCCTGACACACCGCTCCAATCTTTACCTCACACCCTCCATGTCCCTGAGCCTCTCTCAGCTGCTTAAGCTCAGTCACATGTGGACTACGACTCCATCATGGCATTGATACCTCCCCATTGATGGGTATAACTAGTCCTGCCCATGTCCAATTTTCTAACCAGAAGTTAGCTGTTCTGGTTCGGGTTGCAGTGGCCCCAAAACACTGTGGGTCTCGTGTGATTGGAAGTCACTATTCAAGCAGTGAGGGTCCCAGTGTTAGTCACTTGAGACAACTATCCCAGCAGAACAAACACAGAGGGACAAATCTCAGTGCAAACCTCAGAAAGCCTGACTCCGTCTTCTCTAACTCATCACTGGGTACACCACCAGCCTTCTCCCAATTCCCCCAGTACTGATGCCAGGCCACACCCTCCACACAGCACAGTGCAGCCAGCAAGGCAGCTGGGTAACCTCTGTAGTAACCTGCCTGCGCCTGAATCCTGCTCTGCCTACCCTGAGCCGTGTGGCTGCTGTTTCACCTCAGTCCCTCAGTTTCCCTGGTAGAAAAAATGGGGCTATTAATAGTTCCTACAACCATGATTATGAAGCTTGAGTGAGTTAATATTGGTGGCTGTCCCAGACAATGCCATGGACGTAGTGTTGTATGTGGTGATCAAGATAACAGCTCATCAAATGCTGCCTTCCTTAGACATAGCTGTTCAGTTTCTAAGACATTACATCTGCATTTCCAAAGCCAAAAAGGAAATCTGTCAAGGATAATGACAGGCTGAGGAGGAACTGAGCAAAGAAAAACCTGGCAAGGACCAATCAAAATGTGACTACATAACCCATCCCAGGAAATAGCCTTGAACCTGTGCTAGCTCCCATAAGGCCAGTGTTGAGAACTTGACCCTGACTTAGAAACAGACAAAACCACAGAGGAGGAAGCACAAGGCTCCAGCCAGAAAATTAGCAAGTTCTACCTGATTAAAAAAAAAAAGAAAAGAAAGAAATCAGGCAGGAGTCCCTAGCTGTAGCTACTGGGATGCTTCCTGGAGGAAGGTGGCTGACTTTTTATCAGATGTGTCACTCGGTGAAATAATTGCTGGCAATAAAGGTGCAATGGCAGTCTGCTCAGAGTGCTATTTATCTGTGTCTGTTCTAGCTTTCAACTTCAAAGCGCCCACTGCCTCACAGAGCACATCAAAATGACACCACTGTTGTTAATGACAGTGGGCTAACGCAACACACAGAAGTCAAGTGATTTCTCTAGATAGGCAAAAGGAAAAAAAAAATCTCTCATGGAGAAGCCAGGCTTGTGTGTGCACACCCTGATGCCCCATTTTAATTCACAGCTGGGGAGCTGGAACTGGCTGCAGATTTAGTCATCCTCAGGAAACAATGAGAATTTGAGGAAGGTGAGGGGAGATGAGATACAGAGGAATAAAGGCAATGCAGAGATTATAGAAAGGGGATTATTTTTCTGGTTTTCCCAGTAATTTGTTTCCATGTTGCAGGTGACCAGATCTCCTAGTGGGATCAGAAAATTCATGGAATCAATTGTGAATAAGAGCACAAAGACTTCCATTGTCTTTTACCTCCTACTTATCCTACCATACTTTCATCTGACCAGTTCCTTCCACCCTTCTTGTCATTTACTGCAGGCAAGTGACATTTAGACCTGGCAACTTTAAGGATCCTCATCTAACGATTCTAGGGCCATTTCTACCCTACCCGTGTGGTTAGTGTGGCTCAAACAAATCAACCACACTCTCTTAGACTCCTCAGGTTCAACTTCTTGATTTTTTTGCTAACGTATCCTTCATATTTCATGTATCTTACATCAACACACCCCACCCTTCTCTTTAAATCTGTCTGCAAGCTGTCCATCAAGAGCACACACTGGGAATGTGATAACCATGATGATGGGCTACTTTACATGCTTGTGATTTCCAACCTCACCTGGGTCCATATTTCTCCATAATCCATTTCCTCATCTCTAGTCAAATGCTTTTCATATTTCTATAGCAGCTTTTCACGAAGTTCAATATGCATATAGCTCATTAGGGGCTTATTAAAACATATATATCTGGGCCCCCTTTAAAAAGATTCTGATTGAATAGCACTGGGGTGGAGCCTAAAAACATGTAGCTCTAACAAACTTGCAGGTGATATTAGTGATATTAGTCCATGGGCTGCATTTTCAGCACCACTAACATACAGCTCCTGCATATAGTAAATTTTCATTATATAAACACTTTAAAAACCTTAATTCTTTGTTCTTTGGATTCCACATGTAAGTGAAATCATATGGTATTTGTCTTTGTCTGATGTATTTCACTTAGTATAATACCCTCTAGGTCCACCCATGTTGTTGCAAATGGTGAGAATTCATTCTTTTTTATGACTGAGTTATATTCCATTGCATATGTGTGCCACTTTCTTCTTTATCCACTCACTTATTTTTTGAGGGGGGGGATTGGGGCTAGGTAAAAAAGATAAAGGGATTAAGAAGTACAAAAATAGTTATGGGGATGTGAAGTACAGCGTAGGAAATATAGTCAATAATATTGTAATAATTATGTATGGTGCTAAGTATGTGTTAAATGTCTAAACACTATGCAGTATACCTGAAACTAATGTAAAAATATTGAATGTCAACTGTAATTGAAAAATAAAATAAAAAAGAAGAAAAAAAAGAGAGGTGAGGGGGAGGAGAGAAGAGCAGAGGGAAAACAAACAAACAAAAACAAAACTTTAATTTGTTCCTTTCTCCACTTCAGCTGACCTCATCTACATGGCAACACAAAAATTACTGCAAAATGCAAACTCTTTTTAACATCTCTTTCCCTCAGCTTATGTGTTTACCCAATTCGGACCTTTCCCTTCATGTGTGGAAGGAGTGACTTTGTTGCTGGCTTATTGAAGTAGGTGGGACAATGGGAGGTTTATGGATGAAGGCCTGAGTCTGATCTTCAGTTGACTTACTCATCATCTGCTCTCAGCACCAGCGGGAAATAAATGTGGGAAAGGGACTTTCCCCTGGTCAGCCCCAGAATTCTGACACAGCTGACCATTTTTCTCTTGACTAGAAAATGGGAATGTGCAATACAAGGGGAATAGTAGCAAGAGCAAGGATTCTGGAGCCAGGCAGACCTAACCTTATATACAAGCTCATCATTGTCTACCATTGGAAATCACCTTAACCTCTTCTCTTAAAAGCAGTTTTACTGATTATCGTAGATATGAATCTTTGATCATAAGCTTAAGAGTACAAGAAATATAACTTCCTTTATTTTTCTCCAATGTGTAAAGCCCTCATGCAGCTAGGGAGCAGATACTCATTTAAAGGCTTCTCTTCCCCCCCCCCCCCCCCCCCCCCCCCCCGCCAAGGCGCTTTGTTGAGGATTTCTGGTCCTGGGTTAGGCAGGATCTATCCATACTGACATCTGCTGAGATGCACAATCCCATCTGGTCTTTTATTGTCAATCCATGCAGGTTGCCCCTGACTCATGCCTCATTCCTGAAACCAAGGCCTTGTCATGCTTAACTCTATCTGAACTGGTTTCATGCCCTTCTTGGCTGTACTGATTCCAGTCTGCTGCTTCCTGGCTTTATCAGGTTGTAAGAAACTTGTAAGCGTTCCAATGTCCATGCCAGTCTCAACTTGAATTTGCCTACTGCTCTTGCACTTAGTTAAGACTTGAGGAACTCTGTGAGGCCCCCTATAGATCATTACCCTGAACACACAGTGTGCCATTTCTACCTGAGGCCTACTTCTTCCCAGGGCTGTACCCGAGAATCAGAGGCACAACCCTCTTGGCATTCAGATTCTTTAAAGCTATTTATTTTTGAAAATTAAAATCTTAGGCTCTTTAAAATCAAAAGGCTTTTTCTTCTATTTTATTTTTTAGCAGTCCTTTATGAGTCTATGAGAAATGAGTGTCACATGGGAAAAGGCTAATGGGTACAAAGAAATTACAGGAAAAAATGTCAGTTAATATTTCCAAACATCTCAACCACATGCACAAAGTAGGATAAGACTATTTTTAGGTTTACCATGAAGGTTCAATGCTGTCACATAGGTTAAGTTCATAGCAGTTTCTGATTTGAAACAGATCTTAGATAAATATTAGTTCCCTTCCATTACTTTCTTCTACCTTTCCGATCATTTGTCTTTTCCTCAATGGCTTTCCTTCCCTTGCCTTTTCCTCAAAATATTGCGGTTCCTTACTTTTTATCTATTTCCCTCTCAAAATGTTCTACCTTTTATGACCCTCCTGAACACCTACAGACACTTCACATTCATCTTGCCCAGAACAGCACCCAGTGTTGTCTCCCCTTTGGCTATCCTCTGCCAATATTGTATTTCTAATAGTTACATGAGATAATGGCATTCCCCAGTTTAAGTATTTGCAATGGTACTTCATTTCTTATAAGTAATGGTATTTAAAGGCGTTGGCTATCTAGCGCCAATCTTCATGTCCATCATTAACCCTCAGTTTTTTTTCCCTTCTCCTCTGTTCTTCACTCATATCCCAAATCAGTGCTCAGCAGAGTGTTATAAAAATAACCTGAAGGGGTGGCCAATTGTGATTTGACACAAGAAATTTATTACTAACCCAAAATTAGAAGTTTGGGGAAAAATGTATATATCTTAAAATACATCAAACCTTTCATTCCGTACTTCAGCAGACCCCTTCTACTTGGCAACAACAAAAATTACTATAAAATAAAAAATTCTTTTAACTTTCTTAGAAGTTACATATAACAGTATATGTTACATAGAGTAGTCCTTTCCTATAATATTATCACATTCATAATAGCAAAAATTAGAAAAGGAAAAAAAGAGGCTAAACATCAATAATCTATCCATATCATCGTGGTATTTATTGCATAATCCAGTGCTTGGAACATAGTAGATTCTCAAGAAACAATTCCTGAGTAATAAATGTACCCATGGAGGCTTTGCTGGTGCTGCCCTCTTCTCCACCTGGCTGGTACACTCCTGATAGGTGAAGGTCACATGATGCCACTTCCTTAGGTGCACAGTGGCTGGCATTGGCCCTTTCCCACCCAAGCCACCTTGTTTTTCACCTGGCACCATCACACTAATTTTTCAACCTCAGCTCAAATATCAACTCCTCCGGTAAGCCTTCCTTGACACTCTAGATCATCTTTCCCTTCCCAGAGAAATCAATCATTCCCTTCTTTGTACTTCCGCACCATTTGATGAATGCAATTCCAAATGCTTTAGCATTATGGAATATGTATTACAACTTATTCAAAGAATTCTTCTTCGAATTTTGGCATCATCATGCACAGCAGACATTCTGTGAATTTTTATTTGGTTTTGTTCGGTGGAAAACTTGAAGGCCAGAAGACTAAGAGCTGTTGACTCAACCACACACAATGAACAGGTATACCTTGGGTTTATTTTTAAGCAAAAAACAATGGTTTGCCTTTTTGGAATGTTAGAATCATCTTTACCTAATAATATTTCCTTTCTCCTGTTGGCTCATCAGGCCTACACACAGAGAAAATTCAGGTCATTGCTCCCTAAGAGCTCCTGAGGAGCCAGCAGACTACAAATCCATGGTTTTCTTGCCTCCAAATCTTCCAACACTGCAGTAAACAAACATGCACGTGAAGACTTTCTGTCCAAACTAAAGCAGTGATAGAGAGCAAGTGGCAGGAGTATGGGAGATGAGTCATGGAAGGTCTAGGAAATCTTGTCCTCCTGGCACACAGCACTGGAGAGCACCATGGGATGCCCATTCTGCAACCTTTCCCAAGCATAGCCATTGGTTACAGCGCATCATAGTTCTTGAGACACATCGGCTCCCTATCCCATTGAATGGCTGAAATATACGGTCCAATTTTTGAAGGTAAACACATTTCCCCACCTCTTTGCCCAAGGTTTTGGCAAAGACAAACTTCTCCCTGGCAAATTTTCTACTTCTAGCTAGAGATCATCCTTTGAATTCATTGCACACCTATATCTTCCAGTTATATCCTTCAACGAAAAAAGCAACAACAAAAAACTCAAGAAATTTTGAAAATCAGTTTCTCAAGTTATTTGCACTAAGAGACTCGACTGAAAAATTGTCCTATGACCCATTAGGTACTCTAGCCCCCCAAAGAACACTATCCACTGTCCAGCTCATTGTTAAAGCCAAATCCTGCTTGACTTAAGATCTAATGGACAGCTAGAAGCTGGGCCATCATTTCACACCTGCCATTGTGTCAATCAGTTGGAGAAAAAAAAATATTTTTTTTGTCAATCAAGTAATCTTTGGGGAGGTTGTAACCTGTTATGGTGCATTACCCTTTGGCCACTGTAACTTAAAATGCCTTCAGCATTAAAGGGCATGTGTCAGAAATAATTAGAAGCTAGTCTTAATTGTATTCACATATACTAGTAAATGAAGCATTTAGCACTGGAGTGTTCATACTATCCAGACAAGAAAGCTGGGGAGCCCATCTTCCCTGGTGCCACCATCAGCATTGCTATTAATCAAACTGAGTAGATTGAGGTTCAAAGCTATTGCCCTGGTACTGAAAATATTTAACACCAATGTGATTACTATTATCCTGTATTAATGTCCTGCCACTAGTGTTAACAAGGCCAGTATAGCAAACTGACTAATTCTCAATGCCCCTAGCATCCCGTGGTGAAAGAGATGGATGTTCTAGGAAACAGCCATTGTGGAAAACAGCAATATATAGGGCTGAGGCTGGCCTTACACATTTCAGTGGTTACAAAAATGTCTCCCCACACCCCCTGTGAGTTACAGCTCACTAAGGTATGACACTGAATCACCTTATCTCTCCCAGTAACTGCTCTGTTGTGCCTGGCTCAGGGCATTCATTTGAATGACACCAACCTCAAAATCGGAATTTGAGCTCTAAATCTTGAGCGTGTGATATTTTTTTCTTTATGGGCCAGATTTCAGAGAGCCCCTAAGAAGAGAGAGAATCACCAACACACACCTGGCTTGCACTTGTTCACAACTCATCTTGGCCATTGCAACATCCTGTCCTCAGAATGACCTTACAGAAAAGAAGAGCTAACGGGAATAGCTACAAAAACGAGAATGACGGAGGAGTAAATAAAACAACGGGAAGGCAAGCAGGGGCCATGGTGCCCAGACTGAACCAGAATAAAACAAATTCATTATACTGTAAATTGCTCACACTATATGGGAGTCTATTACCCAGAGTTTGTGAGAACTGGGGAAGGGGGGCAGGTAGATTCCTACTATATTCAGAGCCCATCGATCACTACAAAATCCCCAGAGCCAAACAACTCTAACTCCTGATGGATTGTTCATGCTTGTAGACGGTGAGTAGAGAGTAGGTAAATTAACCCCCCAGATAGCCTTCTCCATGGCGTGACGTACCTTACAGGCCTTTCTTCTGCAACTGGGCTGTGAACATTTGAGGATAATTTGCCATCCTGAAGGCCCAACAGTGCCAGCCAGTGTCTAGTGCTCAGTATATTTCTGTTGTCTTCAAGAAGATTGTCCTGAAGTGTTAAAGCACTTTGCACATAGTAAACATTCAATAAATATCAGTGATTCAGTATCTGCACAGTCAGATTCTTCATTGAAGCTTCCACCTTCCACTATGGATGTATAATCCACATGACAACATCCAGGAACTTTCTTATTCACACATCACTACTTCATTCATGCATTCATGCATGCTTGCATTCACTCTTCACAAATAGTGATAGAGCAGTTACTACGTACTAGACACTATCAATCACATGTTCTGGAGTGTGGTAATAGGTTTGACATCAGATGGATCTGGGTTTGAATCCTAATTCTGTGATATTGAGTAAGTTCCTTAGTATCTCTAAACTTCAATCTCCTCGTCTGCAAAGTGAGCATAATAATAATGCCTCCCCTGGGTTATTGTTATGGTTAAAACAGCTTGTGTAGTGAGATATTTAGCCGAGCTTAACACATGGTAAGCTCTATAAATGTAGTGGCTTCAAGGCCTCACCTAAAGCCAGGCATCACTGTGACCCTACCCTAACTTACACGGCCCTTGTTATTTTTGTCTTTCCCTGATCTTCATTAGTATTTGTATCTGTTCTATCAAGTTTGTTTTTTGACTTTTTAATTTACTTGGTAGTCTTTCTTCATTGACCTGCTATTCCAATAAGCTTTACCTGTGGCTTGTGCCATGTTGAAACACAATTGCAAAGGAGTCCAGCTTATGAGAAAACTGTGAGTGGGGACTGAGTCCATATGAAAACCAGTGCAGGAGGAAGCTCATCTTCACAAACATAGAGTGAGGCGGCAGGAAATATGAGAAGACTCCTTATAGGGAAAAGCATGATGAGGCTCAGAAAGGAGAAGCATGGATGAGTACCTGATGGCTATCCCGCAGACAGTGGGGCATATTTTGTAGTGTGGAGAGTCCCCTAGAGCACAGGGATTCCACAGAAGAAGTTGTGTGAGGATAGTGGTTCATAATACCTGGATGGGGAAATGGGAGATTTCCAGGTAGATTATGGGGCAATCAACATAGTTGGGGGCCTATAATAGTCATGATTACCCTATTATTTCATCTTTGATCTTTAACTCTTGTTGGCTATAGCAATGTTAGTCTCATTGGTGAGAAAAGAATGTCCCTCAGTGACTCTACCCCTGTACTTACTGGGCCCATTTGCATATCTGGATGTCTAGTCATAGGCTGGGATCCAAAAACATAATTTTAAAGAATAGAATAACAAATATCAGAGAGGTGAGAAAGAGGCAGAATGGCCCCTGAGTCTCAGTGTCCGGCTTTTAAAGTGGAATTCTTAACTTTCTGAAATTGTGAGCCAAGTTTTATGAATATGTGCTTATGGTCATTTTTTTTTTTTCACTAAGGAGAGGGTCAGTAGATTTCCTAAGATACTCCAAGTGAACTGCAAATTGATCCTGTCCTGCTTTGCTCCAAGGAATGACACGGAGCTGTCTATGCTCCCTTGACATCCATTGAACATCCTCAAGGGCTGCCACCAGGGGCAGGAGAAGAAGACAGCGAATGCAGGGCCAAGCTCCCCTCCTCCCTTCCCACTTCAGTAAGCAGTCATTTATTTTTTTTCACATTGAAATAGTTTTACTCCATTAAAAAGTTGGAGAAATAAACATGCAAATATAAGAGTAAGGTTACCTAGTTGAAGTGGTCCTTTTGCTCTCACATCCACCTTCACTATTGTAATCAGGCATCTTGTGCCTGGGTGACCAGTGTCTACAGGGTGTCTGTGGGTTCAGCCTTGGGATGGAACCACCCAAATACTTTATCCTTTTTTTTACTAGTAATTTTTCATTTCTCATTTTCCTCTTTATATTCTTGCTATGTCCATATTTTTTTCCATTTATTTAATTTCTGGCAGCCATCCTGACTTCCCATGGGTGGTTCTATTTTCTCCACACCAGCTATGTTGCATGGGCTCTCCTTAGGTAACACTTCTCTCATTTCAGTCCAGCCCAGCTCTCACCAGGCCTGATTCCTATCATACAGGTGGACTGTCCACTTGGCTCACTTGGGTCCTGGGCCCTATAGGCATATTTGGATATCGATATCCACCATGTCTTAGAAAAGATAACCACTATTTAGATACAAGCCCTTCAGGCTCCATACCCATTCATCATGTCTTCTGAAACCCAGAGGGCATTCATATCAGCGCCCAACCACAATTGCAGCTCATCATCGTGCTCCGCTGCCTGCAATGCCTGCAATGCCTGCAAGTTTGAATAACACAGAAAACGAAAAAAGCTTATATTCACAATAACATGAAACTGGTCAAACATACTATGACATATTCATTCAATGTAATATTAGGTAGACAAGCAAACTGATACTTGTGGAAAATATTCATGATTAAATCCCAAGTGAATACATAGCAAAAGTAAAATCTAATTACACAAAATCTTCCTGTGAAGTGATGAATAAAATGCAGATTATTTGAGATGTGCAGATCGTTGTGATTTTCCTGGCTATTTCTGACTAGAGGCCCAGTGCACAAATTCATGCACTGGTGGGTTCCCTCGGGGTGGCCTGCGGAGATCTGGCCCCAGCTCACACCCCCAGCTTCACAGCCCCAGCTTGTGCCCCCAGCCTCACAGCCCTGCAGCCCCACCTGGCACCCTGTCTTCGCTTGGTGCCACCCCCTCACCTGTTCCACCATCCTGCCTGCAAGGCAATTGATTGTGGCCCATACCCCCACCTGGCTCCCTCAGTGCCTGGGAGCCGGGTGGCAGCCCCAACCCCTTTTCCCCACCGCTGCCACTGGTCACCATCTGCAGGGTGATCAGCAGGGTGATTGGGCCCCCGCTTGCACCTGCCTTGGCCTGGTGTTGTCCGCTCACCTTTTCTACCATCCTGCTGCGGTCCGGCTCTCCTCTGGGCCCATCGGGGCTGGCAGTGCCTCCACTCTGCCCACTGCCAACACTGCATCACCGATGCCTGCCATGTTCTGTGCTGCCCCCTGGTGGTCAGCGCACATCATAGCAAGTGGTTGAACTCCTGGTCGAACTCCTAGTTGAACAACTGCCAGAGGGACAATTTGCATATTAGGCTTTTATTATATAGGATGCTTAGAGGATGGCTGCACAGTGGGCACAAAGTGGGAGGGATACTGAGAAAAGGATACTGAAAAGAAGCAGAAGCTTTTCCAGAAGTCCCACGGAACAGTTACACTTATTTCCTGTGGGCAGCACTTTGACCAGGCTTCACTGAAAAGTAGATAAATAAAGAAGTTTAGAAATGGGGATTCGGTCAACCAATGAACGAGTGCCCCAGCTGGTAACTGAAGAGTGGCCCTGTCTAATTTCGGGCTTGAAGTAGTCTGCCACAGTAACCACTGAATTTAGTAAGACCAGAATATGAAGAGAAATTTTCCTCTTCCTCCCTGTCTTCCTCCTTTCCCCCATCCTTTCTTCTCCCCTTTGTATTGTAAAACCTAAATTTTCAAGGCTGCCTAGACAGCTTTGGGCCTCACAGTGCCCCAAGGACCTGGCTATGGATTCCCTGTTCTTGCCAAAATGCCCCCTTTCCAATAGGAAAGGCTTCCCCCTGGCAGCCAGGTCAGCTGCACCCAACCCGGTCTTCAACCTAATGGGTTTCACCTCCCTGTCAGATTGTAAAATGATTTAAGAAAGCCATTCACATCTCCCGTGTGATCTCAGGGTCTCCTCAGCCTCTTGTCACCACCAAAGCCTGACTCCCACAGCCCCTGCTGGTTCCCTCCCATGTGCAATTTCTGTGTGGTCCTGCATGACCTGAGGTGTCCTCCTCCCCTGGGCTGTGAGCATTAATGATTAATGCACTGTTGTCTATTTCATCTATCTGGTGTCTGCTGTCTTGTGTTTGGCCATCTACTATTTAGGGTGGAGGATCCCTCCATTTCCTATAGTGAATAGGAGGTAATCAAATATCCTTCCATCTTCCTTCCTTCCAGGCCTACATGTCAGGCACTTTTCTAGACACTGACCTTACAACAGTGAGCAAGAGAGACTTAGGCCTTGCCCTGAGGTGACTGACCATCTAGTCACAAAGATATTTGCCTTTATTGTGTTTGCTTCTCCAAGTACTGGAGTAGAGTGCTGTGGGGACACATGACAGGAACAAGAAATCTAGAGTGGAGTGTGTGTGTGTGTGTGTGTGTGTGTGTGTGCGCGCGCGCTTCTGCGCACCTATGTCAGAGAAATCTGTGGTGAGAGGGAGTAAGAAGGGTTAAAATAATGGGAGAGGAGATTTTTAAGTTAAGTATGACTGCAGCTAAGAGTCTGAGGAGCTGAGAACATTGTAGAGGGGGGCCAGTGTAAAAGAACTGGCTCAGGAGAAGCTGGAGAGAGACACAGGGGCCACATCATGGAAGGCCTTCTCAACAGAGTGAAGAAATTCAGACTTTCATGGGTGAGCACTGGAATGCTGCTTTCAGCAGGAATATATGGGTGGACATTTGCTTTTAGAAAGACCCCCATGGCTTCAGGGTGGAGAATGGGAGGATGCCACCATGGGGAACAGAAGAAAATCAGGGGGGCTGTGGCAGTGGTCTTGGCAGATCATCACATCTGAACCAGCCGAGTGGCAAAGCTATGGGGGTATGTGGAGGGACTGTCTAGGAAGCCATGGGCCAGCCTCCCTGGGAGAGAAGTATGTGGCTTCTAAGTGACTTTACACTCAAAGTTTTTTGTGTCTATCATCCTCATAAGGGGCAGGAAAGTAAAAGTTATCTGCTCACTTAGGACAATGGTTCATTGCCTGTGGCACAAATTTTATATCAGAATTTTCTGCATCTGCAAGTGAAAAAAAATATAACTGCAGTGGCTTACACAAACGTGAACCTATTTCTTACAGAGAGAGGTGGTTGATTCAAAGATGTTCCACTTTGACATGTCCATCGTTGTCACAAGATGGCTGCTGCACCTCCATCCATTATGCACTCAAGGCAATAGAAAGAGTAAGTGGGAAAGGCTGTGCCACCAATATGTGTCCTTATGTCAGGAAAGAGACGTATTTTATAAACGAACTCTCCCAGAAGACTCCTCCTATTCCTCATGGACATGGGCTACCCCAACCTGCATGGAAGCTGGGATGGCAAGTATTGGTTTTCTGGACTCTATTGAAGGTGTCAGAAAGGGAGAAGGGGGCTGGGAATGGCCACTCAACATCCAATCAGCAGTGTTTGCCACAAGTGCATTATAAGCCTGGGTTATATCTGAGGGGGGCAGGGGAAGTTGTGGAGGCAAGCATGTAGCAGAGGTCAGTCACAGCCATGAATTTTATGAAAGGTTTGCTGGGAAACTACTTTGAAGAAAATATATATGGTGACGATGATTCCCCCGACAGCACGACTGAGTGATTTGCAATGTACTTGCATTTCATGGCCCACGTTCCAAGAACTGTCACTCGCTCTCATGTCAGACACTTGAGTTGTTTCAAAATCACCAGGCTGGCCCACTATTAAATTACAGACACTTGCACACACAGAGATGTTTTAGGAGCCCCCAGTGTACGGTGAGAAGTGTGCTTGCTCTTCTCATCACTGTGGCATCAACACTATTGATTTGTTTGGGCAAATGCTTTTTTGAAAGACTGGAACTCCAGGAAGATTAAAACTGCCCTCTGCTCCAGGTCTCTTGCCAAAGGTCTGAAGCCTAAATTCCTTTAAAGCCGTTTTACACCCGTGATATTATTTGATTCTCATGGCAATCCTGCAAAACAAGCTCTGCTCACCATTTTAGAAGACAAAACTGACCTAAATAAATGAAATCATTTGCTTATGACCACCTAGTAGAGTGTGGGGTTCAGCAGCTCTGCTCCAAAGGAAGACTTTTGGGTTCAAATCCTTGCTCCTTCTAATGCTGGATGACTCAAAAGACTTTTGCGGTAGAAGTAAAGCAAGGCCACTGAGAAATAAAGGAAGACCAGCATTGATCACTGTAGTATAATTATAGTTTAGAACAATATGGAAAGAAGCTGTTCTATATATCTCTATGCTAACAAAGCACCCTGAAACTTAGTCCCACACAACACCAACTACTTTATTATGCTCATCAATTCTGTGGTTTAAGAACTCAGACAAATCCCAGAGGGAATAGTTTGTTTGCTCCGTGATGTCTGGGCCCTCAGCTGGGAAGAATTAAGGGGCTGTGTGTGGGTTACCCCAAGCCTGAGGCCTGGAACTGATTGAAGACTCATTACATGTCTGGCTTGTGGGCTGAGATGACTTTAGAGCTGGACTCAGACAGGACTACTGACGTAAGTACCTATGCAGTGGCCTCTCCAAGTGGCTTGGGCTTCCTCACAACATGGCAGCCTCAGGGTAATTGGCCTTTTCAACTGCTGCTCAAAGTTCTTCTAAGAGACTGTGTTCCAGTGAGCAAGGCATGAGCTGAGTGTCCCTTTGTGAATCACATAGCGACACCCCCGCGCCCCCCCCCCTCCCCGCCCCGCCATGTTTCTCACTGCCTTTGATCAGGTTTTCATTCAAAATTAGCTGTCCAAACTGATTTGGCCTTTACAGAATAAAGACATTTAACTTTATGCCATAGGCTTCTTTTCTTCTGTGGTGGGCTTATTTTCTGTGGGCTTCTCAGCTGCTGGTTTCTTGGTAGCTGCAGCCTTTTTTCACCAAAGGCTTTTTCTGCCAACAGCCTTCTTCCCTTTCTTCTCTCCCACAGGCTTCTTGCCTGGAACCGCCTCCTTATCTGATTTGACTTCTAGCATTCTGCTGCTTTGTTCACCCAGAGCTTCTGTTTCTCGGCCAGGTAGAGAATGGTGTTCCAGCTCATGGTCTTTGCATAAGGGTTTAGCTTCAACATGATTATCAGGTTTTCCAGTGGATTCCTCTTCAGGGATCTGCAACGAATCTTCTTGCGTGGTGCTCAGAGGGCTCTTCAGATGGCTGGGCTTTTCAAGGTTCTGTATTGAGCATCGTGTGCATGGGAAGGTTGTAGTTACTCTTGAGGGAGGCAGCTTGACTCCAGACGTCAAACAGATCACCTAAGTTGCGGGAAGCACTTTCAGTCCAAATGCAGACACAGCCCACATGCCCCCCAGGAGCAAGTTTCAAGATGTTCAGTTCACTTACATTAAGCAGAGTAATTGCAGGGCTGCCTCTGAAGGCTTTGATGATACCTTTGTCCTCATTATTGATGATGCAAGGTCCCCTGTGCTGGATATGATGACGGGTTCTCATTTTGCCTTGCCAGGTCCATTCGATGACAGGCATGGACTTTTGGATATCATTCCAGGCCTTAAGTTTCTTTTTTTAAAAATTGTTTAATGCTCACCTGAGGATATGTTTTTATTGCCTTTAGAGAGAGGGAGAAAGAGAGAGGGAGAGAGAGAGAGAGAAAGAGAGAGAGAGACATTAATGTGAGAGAGAAACATAGATCAGTTGCATCCCACACACTGGGGGCCTTGAACACAGCAGGTACAGTGACATTTTTGTCAGATGATGTTCCCTTTCGGAGCACACTGGTATCAGTGGAAGAGCATACACTATGGCAGGGAGAGGAGAGGGCCATGCTCCCCTCAACCCAGTGGCTCCCATAGGAAAAAGGCCAGTTAAGGTCACTTTCACCACATTCTATTGGTTGAAGCAGTCTCAAATTCAACTAGACTCAGGAGAAGGAACTTCCACTTAATGAGAAGTGTATCAGAATATTTGTAGCCATATTTTAAAATCACTGCAGAAGCCAATCTATATCAGTTACCTTTGTTTTAAATAGATACTGGGTAAAAAAATGCATTATACTTTATTTTCAGAAGTTTTTAATCTCAAAATTTAAAACATTCTATTTATGTGGCCCTAATACTATCACCTGTTAACTGTGTGACCCTGGAATCTCTGAATCCTATGTCTCCATGTCTTTAAAACAGAATACCTCGCTTCTTCTACCATCTAATACCTACCTTACTGGGCTTCTGTGAGAAGGAGATGAGGGAATGTATGCAAAGTGCTTTGAAAGGACCTGTTCCACGTTTATTCAACACAAATGCCTAGCAGTTATGTGCCAAGCTTTGTTCTACCTGTTTCACAAAGATTGCCTCATTTAATCCTCATTTACCCTTAACAACATAGACACTGTAATTATTCCTACTAAAGGATGAGGGAACGGGAGTGCAGAGAAGGCAGTGTCTTGTCCATGGTCACATAGCACGTACATGGAAGGCCCGGACTTGAACAGAGCAATCTGGCTCTAGAGTCCAGACTCTCAACCACTCTGATGTATGTCCTCCCAGTAGAGGCCATGCATCATATGTAATTTATTGAGCATCCATCAGCAGCAGTGTGAGCCCAGGATTTTGGTTTATACAAAGACTGCTCAGCTAGACCAGGGGTCTGCAAACTAGGACTGTGGTCCAAATGGGGACACTGCCATTCCTTGTGCATTACCCATGGCTGCTTTCATGCTGTACTAGCAGAACTGAATAGCTGTGACAGGGACTGGATAGCCTGCAAAGCTGAAATGTTTATTTTCTGGTTCTTGACAGAAAAAAAGTTGGCCAAGTCCTGTTTTAGATTTTACCTGCAACAGCCCTTTTTATCCTGGATTCCTTGGAATTTCAAAGATGTTGAATATTTGTCTTGATTAATTCCTTAATTTAACACATGCCTAATATATGGCAGACATTGTTCTAGACCCTGGAACTACTTAGTGAATAAAAGAGATGTGGCCCTTCCCCTCAGAGAGTTTATGTTCTGGTAGAGTGAAGTGGAAAAAAAAAAGTAAGCAAAAACCAAGTGATTGTAGGCTGTAGTGACTGCTATGAAAGAAAGAACTAGGGCCTGGCTGGTGAGGCTCAGTGGTTGAGCTTTGATCCAGGAACCAGGAGGTCACAATTCTCATCATTGATGTTTTTATCTCTCTCTCCCTCTCCCTTACTCTGAAAATCAATAAAAAACATATAAAAAAAGAAAGAAAAAGAAAGAAAGAAAGAATGAGAGAAGGAAAGAACTAGAATAACAAGTAGCCAAGGTTAGAAAGTAGATTTATATAAATATATAAATATAAGCTATTTTAGTTGGGAACCCTATTATCAAAGCTAAAAGCATTCTAATAAGAAAGTATATAGAGAGGAGCTATGGAATTGTCATCTCTCAGAGAGAGGAATGGAGAGCTTTCTAGGAAGTTCAGAAAGATGGCCTCTCAGTGCAGAGCACGCGCCTCTGGATGTGATAGTGAGCTGAAAGGGAAAGTAACTTGGATGCAGACATGGGGGAAGCAGACAGTGAGTTCAACAAAAGTTGAGGTTTTTCATTCAGAAAAAAGATGGCGACCGGCTGGAAGGTAGGGAGAGAGTGTGAGTGAGGAACCCATAGAGGAGAGTGTAGACGTGTGTGGTGTGTGTGTGTGTGTGAGCTAGGGTCAGTTAGATTCTGCACGTCTTCCAAGGGGCTCCTTAACTGGGCAGTCCTAGACGGCGCAGCCCCGCGCACAAAGCGGACACTTCTCAGCGGCTGGTGCGGACGCGGAGACCACGCCATCTTGGGAAACAGAGCTGCCTGAGACGCGGATCCTGGCTTCTGACACAAACCAGGACCCTGCAGCCACTGGGCACAGAGAACTGCTATCACAGCTTCAGACCAACAAACAAGAATCCAGACTTCTCAGCAGAATTCCGTGAGTCAAAGAGCCTACCCCACTCCCAGCAGGCGCGCGAGCGCCATAGTAACTGATAGACCCGCCCCTCCCCCAAGCTGCTGAACGCTCACAGGCGCCGAGAGCGCAGTAACTGATAGACCCGCCCCTCGCCCAAGCTGCCGAGCTTTGCGCAGGGACGCGCTCCCCACTAGGGAATTTGGCGCGGCACGGGACAGAAGCAGCTCCCGGTCGGGGAAATCTGTCAGTGCGCACAGAGGGCTCCCCTTCGGGGAATTTGGCTTGCGGGTCACAGCTCCCCCTTCTGGGAATCTTAGGGCGTGCACAGAAGGGCTTCCCTTCAGGGAAGTTGGCGCGCAGGACGGACTCCGCCCCCCTTCCGGGACTTTGGGAGAGTGCACCACAGAATCAGCTCACCTTCAGGATTTTAAGAATGTGCGCTCTAGCCGGTTTGGCTCAGTAGAGAGAGCACACACAGGACGCAGCTCCACTTCAGGGAATTTGGCACGCCGGACACAGCTGCCGGGGATCCCTGACTCACAGCGCATTCACACTAAGAGCCAGCGACCCCAATTGTTGGTGCATGCACACGCAGGGACCCTGATTCTCAACGAGAAACCTCACAAGGCAACAGAGAATTTGACACTCGAGTCTTGGTGCAGACACAGGGAAACTCTGACTCCTGGCACATCCTAAGGATCTCATTTTCGGTGCATACCAACAGTGTGGTGCAGACAGGGCCCCTGATTCCAAGTGTGCACACGAGACCACACAGAACACTGGGGACACTGACCCTGGGCAAGTCTGGTTCCCACCAACCAAAGGCAGCCACACGTCCTAGTGTCAGAGCACTCCAGTGAAACTCGGGTGGAGCGAAGTCCCCACAGCACACGGCCCAGGTCCACACAAACGGAAACTTGAGCTTTCTGGTAATAGCCAGAATGGGGAAACGAAATATCTCACAGAGGAAAGAAAATGTGGAGTCGCCAAGAAAGGAAATTAGTGAAACTGAAGCTTGCAACATGACCGAAAAGGAGTTCAGAGTAATGGTCGTGGAATTTATACAACGGATGGATGAGAAAATCAACAACTTATGCAAGAATCAGGAAGAAATGAAGAGTGATATAGCTACAATAAAAAACACCATGGAAAGTTTCAACAGTAGACTACAAGAAGCAGAGGACCGAATTAGTGAGTTAGAAGATCAGGTACAGAAACAAGCTCAAGCTGAACAGCAATTGGAGAAAAAAATTAAAAAGCAGGAGGAAAGCCTAAGGGAGCTTCGGGACAACATGAAACGAAGTAACATGCGTATAATAGGGCTGCCAGAAGGACAAGAAGAGCAGCAGGGTTTAGAAAATCTATTTGAAGAAATAATGACAGAAAACTTCCCGGATATGGGAAAGATAAAAGTTACGCAAGTAAAGAGAGTCCCAAGCAGGATCAACCCCAAAAGACCCACACCAAGACATGTCATAATTTCAATGGCAAATATAAATGATAAAGAGAGAATCCTAAAGGCGGCAAGAGAGAGACAGAGAGTTACCTACAAAGGAACACCCATCAGATTGTCAAATGATTACTCATCAGAAACACAACAAGCTAGAAGTGAATGGAAGGAGGTATACAAAGTGTTGCAAAGCAAAGGACTGAATCCAAGAATACTATATCCAGCAAGACTATCAATCAAAATTGAAGGGGAAATCAGGAGCTTTGCAGACAAAAAAAGCCTCAGGGAGTTTATCACCACCAAACCAGCAATGCAAGAATTGCTAAAGGGAATACTGTAAAAAGAAGAAATAAACAGGTAAGAAGGAATACAGACACAAAAATAGATATGACTGCAAACAAATACCTTTCAGTAATAACTTTAAATGTAAACGGACTAAATGCTCCAATCAAAAGACATCGAGTAGCTGAATGGATAAAAAAACACGACCCATGTATATGCTGTCTACAAGAGACCCACCTCAGAACAAGAGACTCACACAGATTGAAAGTGAAGGGATGGAAAAATATCTTTCAGGCAAATGGAAATGAAAAAAAAGCAGGGGTAGCAATACTTATATCTGACAAAATAGACCTCAAAGTAAATGCCATAACAAGAGATAAGGAAGGCCACTTCATAATACTAAAGGGAGAAATCCAACAAGAAGAAATAATTCTGGTAAACATATACGCTCCCAATATAGGAGCACCCAAATACATAAAAAAACTCCTGGAGGATATCAAGGGAGAGATTAATAGCAATACAATCATAGTAGGAGACTTTAATACCCCACTATCACCACTGGACAAATCCTCTAAACAAAAAATCAGCAAAGAAACAGCAATCTTAAATGACTCACTAGACCAGATGGAATTAATTGACATCTTCAGAACATTTCACCCCAAAGCCACAGAATATACATTCTTCTCAAGTGCACATGGGTCATTTTCAAAGATAGACCATATGCTGGGTCACAGGCAAAATCTCTTCAAATTCAAGAAGATAGAAATTATATCAAGCATCTTCTCAGATCACAGTGGCATAAAACTGGAAATCAACTACAATAAATACAATCCAAAGAAATCAAACACATGGAGACTAAACAGCATGCTATTAAACAAGGACTGGGTCACCAGAGAGATCAAGGAAGAAATAAAAAACATCATGGCAACAAATGACAATGAAAACACAACAATCCAAAATCTATGGGACACAGCGAAAGCAGTCTTGAGAGGGAAGTTCATAGCTCTACAAGCCTATTGCAAAAAACAAGAAACAATGGTAACAAATTACTTAACCCTACAACTCAAAGAGCTAGAAAAAGCGCAGCAAGAAAAGCCCAGTGTAACCAGAAGGAAGGAAATAACAAAGATCAGAGCGGAGATAAATGACATAGAGACCAAAGAAACAATACATAAGATCAACAAAACCAAGAGCTGGTTCTTTGAAAGGATAAACAAGATTGATGGACCTCTAGCCAGGCTCACCAAGAAGCAAAGAGAGAGGACCCAAATAAACAAAATCAGAAATGAAAGAGGTGAAATAACAACAGACCCTGCTGAGATACAAAGGATTGTTACAAAATACTACGAACAACTCTATTCCAACAAACTGGACAACCTGGAGGAAATGGACATATTCCTAGAAAAATATAACCTTCCAAAAATCAATCAAGAAGAATCTAAACAGCTCAATAGGCCAATAACTATGGACGAAATTGAAGCAGTCATCAAAAAGCTTCCGGCAAACAAAAGCCCGGGGCCTGATGGCTTCACAGGAGAGTTTTACCAAACATTCAAGGAAGAACTAAAACCTATCCTCCTCAGACTATTCCAAAAAATTCAAGTGGAAGGAACACTTCCAAGCTCCTTCTATGAAGCCAGCATCACCCTAATACCAAAACCAGATAAAGACAACACAATGAAAGAGAATTACAGACCAATATCCCTCATGAACATAGATGCCAAAATCCTCAACAAAATTCTAGCAAATCGGCTCCAGCAGTACATCAGAAAGATCATACACCATGACCAAGTAGGATTTATCCCAGGAATGCAAGGATGGTACAATATCCGCAAATCAATAAACGTGATACATCACATAAACAAATTGAAAGATAAAAATCACATAGTCATATCAATTGATGCAGAAAAAGCATTTGACAAAATCCAACACCCTTTCTTGATAAAAACTCTCAACAAGATGGGAATAAAAGGCTCATACCTCAACATAATAAAAGCTATATATGATAAACCCACAGCAAACATCATACTCAATGGGCAAAAACTAAAACCATTTCCCCTAAGAACAGGAACAAGACAGGGATGCCCACTCTCACCACTCCTGTTTGACATAGTACTGGAAGTATTAGCCATTGCAATTAGACAAGAAGAAGAAATAAAAGGCATCCAAATTGGAAAAGAACAAGTAAAGCTGTCTTTATTTGCAGACGACATGATATTGTACATAAAAAATCCAAAAGACTCCGTCAAAAAACTAATAGATTTAATAAATGAATTCGGCAATGTAGCAGGATACAAAATTAACGCCAAGAAATCTATGGCCTTTCTATACACCAATAGTGAACTTACAGACAGAGAGACTAAAAAGGCAATCCCATTTACCATCGCGCCAAAAAAATTAAGATACCTAGGAATAAACTTAACTAAGGAGGTAAAAGACCTATACACGGAAAACTACAGGACACTGAAAAAAGAGATAGAGGAAGACGTAAACAGATGGAAGAACATACCATGTTCATGGATTGGTAGAATCAACATCATTAAAATGTCCATACTACCCAAAGCAATCTATAGATTCAATGCACTCCCCATTAAAATACCAACGGCATATTTCACAGACCTTGAAAGAACTCTCCAAAAATTCATCTGGAATAAAAAAAGACCCCGAATAGCCACAGCAATCCTGAGAAAGAAGAATAAAGTAGGAGGGATCTCAATACCAGATTTCAAGCTGTATTACAAAGCCACTGTTCTCAAAACAGCCTGGTACTGGCACAAGAACAGACATATAGATCAATGGAACAGAATAGAGAATCCAGATATCGACCCAAACCACTATGCTCAATTAATATTTGACAAAGGAGGCATGAACATACAATGGAATAAAGACAGTCTCTTCAATAAATGGTGTTGGGAAAATTGGACAAATACATGCAAAAAAATGAAGCTTGATCACCAACTTACGCCACACACAAAAATAAACTCAAAATGGATACAGGACTTAAACATAAGACAGGAAACCATAAAAATACTAGAGCAATCCACAGGCAGCAAAATCTCAGACATATGCCAAAAGAAATTCTTCACTGACACTGCTCCTAGGGCAGTGGAAGCTAAAGAGAAAATTAACAAATGGGACTACATAAAAATAAAAAGCTTTTTCACAGCAAAAGAAACCATCAACAAAACAACAAGAAGGCCCACTACATGGGAGAACATATTTGCAAATGGCATCACTGATAAAGGTTTAATCTCCAACATCTACAGGCAGCTTATGCAACTTAATAAAAGGAAGATAAATGATCCAATAAAAAAATGGGCAACAGACCTAAATAGAATCTTTTCAAAAGAAGACAGAAGGAAGGCCAAGAGACACATGAAAACATGCTCAACGTCACTAATTATCCGAGAGATGCAAATCAAAACAACAATGCGGTACCATCTTACACCTGTCAGAATGGCTATCATCAACAAATCAACAAACGACAAGTGTTGGCGAGGATGCGGAGAAAAAGGAACCCTCGTGCACTGCTGGTGGGAATGCAGATTGGTGCAGCCACTGTGGAGAACAGTATGGAGTTTCCTCAAAAAACTGAAAATGGAACTCCCATTTGACCCAGTAATCCCACTCCTGGGAATATATCCGAAGAAACTAGAAACACCAATCAGAAAGGATATATGCACCCCTATGTTCATAGCAGCACAATTCACCATAGCTAAGATTTGGAAACAGCCTAGGTGCCCGTCAGCAGATGACTGGATCAGAAAACTGTGGTACATCTACACAATGGAATACTATGCTGCCATAAAAAAGAAGGAATTCTCATCATTTGCAGCAACCTGGATGGAATTGGAGAACATTATGTTAAGTGAAATAAGTCAGTCAATGAAAGAAAAATACCACATGATCTCACTCATTTATGGATAATAAAGAACATTATAAAATTGAACAAAAAGATAGATACAGAGACAGTAAAGCATCAAACAGACTGTCAAATTACAGGGGGAAGGTTAGGGAGAGATGGGGGAGATAAGAGATCAATCAAAGGACTTGTATGCATGCATATAAGCATAACCAATGGACGCAAAACTCTGGGGGGTGAGGGCATATATGGGAGTGGGGTGGGGGGGGGCAATGGCAAGATATGTACACATATAATACCTTAATAAAAAAAATTGGAAAAAAAAAAAAAAGTTGAGGTTTTAGAAGAGAGCAATAAATGGAAATAAGGTGAAAGGTGAATGGGCAAATTTAGCCTGGAGACCGATTTTGTTTGGTTCACACATCGTTTTAAAACTAACCATTTGGATGCCTTTGGATGGAGACAGTTTGGTTCCTTGCTTCCCCACTCGTGTTTGCTGTGTTCTGTCTTGCCTGTTTGTCTTGTTTATGCTTCCTGCCAGACCCTGGAAGCTTTTGAGATTGCAAGCACTGGCTTATAGCAATATATGATAGACTCACTTGCATAAAGAAATACTGTAAAGACAGAGAGAAAAAGGATTATGAGAGAAGTATTCATGAATTGGAGACCAAAATTTTGATGAGATCAGATGAGATCTAAGGACTATTAAAGTAAGACCTGGAAATATAGGAAGTTCTCTTAAAAATGGAATATTAGAACTCAGGATTCTTAAACTAAGAGACTAATATTACAAGTTAAGGAGTGTGACACTGGGAGTAGATAGCTCAGGAAGGGAGAAGTAAAGTGTTATATAAGCAGATGTATCACACATATATGAAACATGTGCACATATAATCTGCATATATACGCATAAATAAATTTATAAACACACACACTTTGAAGTAATTTTAAGAGGCTACTTGGGTCCCAGCCGGTTTGGCTAAGTGGATAGAGTGTCGGCCTGCGGACTGAAGGGTCCCGGGTTTGATTCTGGTCAAGGGCACATACCCAGGTTGCGGGCTCAATCCCCAGTAGGGGTTGTGCAAAAGGCAGCCAATCAATGGTTCTCTCTCATTGATGTTTCTTTCTCTCTCTTCCTCTCCCTTCCTCTCTGAAATCAATAAAAAATATATTTTTAAAAAAAGTTAGAGGCAAGGAAATTTGAGCTTAAACAAAAACCCGGCTACTTGGCATTCAAATTTAAGAGAATATCTTCACATAATCAAGATGTACATTTTTATGTTTTTTCTAGACATATGATGAAAAGAATCATTAGGAAAAGCCCAAATGCAATTAGCTGAGAAAATCCTCTTTATGACAAAACAACATTTTTTCTCTAGAAAAACAAGGGCAATTGAATTATTAAAAGCAAACCTATGGTTTCCAGGGAGCCAAACACAATGACTGCTGCCTAGGCCACTGTTTCCCATATATCTATTACTGTATCTGTTCTACCTCCTCCCTTCTCCTCCACCTCCTTCTTTTTTCTCTTCTCTCTCTCTCTGTCTCTCGCTCACTCTTTCTTGTCCCTGCAAACCATACCCCCAGCATATATAGAACAGAGAATGCTCAAACTTCCAAACAATTATAATTTTTTAAAAGGGAAAACATCAAATACCAGTGAGCAGAGCTTCACACTCCCACCACAGGCCTTTGAGGTCAGCAGGGATCATCTGAAAACATGGAAGAGAGGAGCTAGCAGCCAGTCTAAAATTGCTCTAACAGAACCACCACAATGCGAAACCCACCCTAAGTGTGAAAATGTAAAAAACATTTCCTGCTAAATGAGAGCACTTACCAGAGAGGAAGAGTTTAAAATGTATACTTAAAAGAAACAGATTTTGAAAGGCACAGCTTTTGAAGGACAAAAAAAGCAAAAAAAAAAAAAGCAGAAGTTCTTTTCGGCAATTGGGTGGTAAAAATGTATACTCCTGAAAGACAAAAAAAACCAAAAACCCAAAACCTCAAAATAATCAGACACACACAAACCTCCTTCATAAATAGACATCTACTGAACAAACCAAGCTTTACTTCACTAAGAGAATGGCATTGAACTAAGAATGTTATAATCTATCCCCAAACTAGAAAATAAATTGAAGAATAAAGACACCAAGTCTATGAGAAGTTAGTACAAAAACTATATAAAACAAGAAAGCATTATTTGATCAAACTGCCCCCAAAAGAAAAAACCCTATAAAACAGAAAAATTCTGACCAATGCTCCGTATTTCTTAAATAACATTAATTAAGAACTTGGGAATGTAAAAAGGTACACTGATTCAGAAATTTAATAACTAAGAACAGAAATAAACAAAAAGTGGAAGAAATAAATTGATTAAATTCAAAAAGTAAATGGAAGAAAAAGAAAACAAATCAGCTCAGAAATGAACACTGAATTACAAGGTGCCCAAAGGAATGGTAGCAAGTAAACATTTAATAGGGCATTGAGAAGACTCAGGAAACTAGCCAATAAAATAAAAGTGATATGAAGAAATAAATAAAGAGCCAGAAGAAAGTGGTAAAAATGCAAGAGGAAAGGAAGGAATAATGTATGTATAACTGGGGTCTGAGTAGGTCAAAACAAAACAAAGTAACATAAATAATTTCAGAAATATAATCCAAGAAAACTTTCAAAAAAAATCTGTATTTACATATGGAAAGTTTACATTTAGTACCTAGGAAAATGAATCTGAATACATCAACTCCAAAATATATCCCAGTAGGATTATTAGACTTCAAATATAAGAAAAAAAAAATCTTATAGCAACCTGGCAAAAAGGTAAAACAACTTACAATAGTAAAATAAGTAGACTGGCATCACACTTCACAAGCACAACATAAAAAGCAAGGCAAAAATAGAGCAATAGTTAAAACAAAAAACAAAAAAACCAACTTAGTAAAATAGTCTGTACCAAGAATTTTCAATCTATCTATGAAGCATCAAAAGTTATATAAAATGTTTTAAGCATAGTAATACTTAGAATTCTATACCCATAGCTCTTCTGTGGAATTTTCTAAAGGAAAGGCTTCATTCATCCAAGAGTTATTGGGAAAACACAAAAAAGAACTGATAGTGAACACTTTATTAAATAAATAAATACACATATACATCAGTACTATATATAAATATATGTATAGTCTCATGTGCCTTAGCCAGTTTTGCTCAGTGGATAGAGCGTTGGCCTGCAGATTGAAGGGTCCTGGGTTCGATTCTGGTCAAGGGCACATACCTCAGTTGCAGGCTCCTCCCTGGACATGGCCTTTGCCAGGGCTCATGCAGGAGGCAACCAATCGATGTTTTTCTCTCACATCAATATTTCTCTCTGTCTTTCCTTCACTCTTCCACTCTGTCTAAAAATCAATGGAAAAATATCCTTGGGTGAGGATTAAATAAAGAAAAAAGAAAAAAAAAGTCTCATGTGACCTAACTATATGTGTCATATATAAGAGACATACCTAAATGAAGTGATTAGAAATGCACGGTTGGACAAAGGTACACCATTGTAATAAAAATGAAAGTAGGTAAAAGAAAAACATCAGATAGCAGACAAAGTAGAATTTAAGTTAAAAAGACCACATTAAATGAAGTGCAGAAAGAATAAGTGCCACAATTCCCAATAAAGATATTTCATAGAGATCTATGTATTTAATACTATAGCAATCATCTTTAAGAAGAAAATCTATAGTAAATGCAAGGATACACTCTAATAAGGACTTTAAAACATCATTTTGAGTACAAGAAATATCAATTGGGCAAAAAAATAGTGAATAAGAATATAAAAGACCTAAAAAGTTTTTCTTAAAGTATAACTTATGAATATATATTAAAATTTATATGCTGTTGTGGGTTGAATTATGTTAGCCAAAATAAATATATATTGAGATCCTAACCTCCCTACCTCAGAATGTGTTACTAAAAAGGTAAAATTTCCTCAACTTGCAAATGATATGATAATATAACTTGGAATCAATAACAGAACTAACGTAAAAAATAACAATTCAGGAAAGTCACAGGATATAAAATTAATATACTGAAAAGAATGGCCCTTATACACACAAGCAATAACCAATTAGAAGACAATGGTAGAGAGACACCATTTACAATAGAAGCAAAGAAGATAAAATTGTTAAGAGTAAGCTCAACAGGAAAATGGCAAAACCTCTATAAGAAAATGCCTCCAACTTTTGAAAGAGACAATGTAAACTTGAACAAATAGAAAGATATTACCTGTTACTGGATTGAATAAATTTTATACAAATGTCAGCACTCCCTAAACTAATATATAACTTTAGCACTCTCAATTAACATTACACGTGTTTTATTTGAAACTAGATGAGTTTATTCTAAAGTTATTGTGGAAAATTAGACATGATGGAACAGTCAAGAAAAAAGAAAAACATGTAGGGGGGATGTGGAGGGGCAATTAGCCGTACTACATTTTAAAATATATCCTAAAGCCTCTATAATTAATAGAGCGCCAGGCAGGCTCATGAATAGGCAAACAGGCTAGTGGGCTAGAATAAAAGAATAAAAAACAGACCCCCGAACATATGAACATTTATTATATTGTAACAGTGGTATCTCAAATAAACAGGGCTAAGGTGGATTTTTAATAAATGGTGCTGGGACAACTGGGTAACCAATTTAAAGAAAGATCAAATTAGATCTGCATCTCACATCATACAAAAAAACAACTCCCAAGCATTTATTTATATCAAAAATTTAGATCCAAAGAATTTCTATATTATGTTATTGTCTGTTTAAGAAATGAGACAAAAATAGCAAAATATACATGTTAAAAACAGGGAGTTCAGCAAGGATAGGTCAGAAACTTGTCTACAATATAAAGAATAAAATAAGAATTCACTAGTCCATTTTATTATTAATAATGAATTGAATAAATTGTTTTCAAACTGGGGGAGAAATGGGTTGCTATTTCTTCCAGTTGAAGTAATAAACACAGAAGGAATGGTGGAAATAGAAAATCACCACAGTAACGATCCTTTCAGGTATGTTTCATCAATGAACATTAAAACAGGGGGTGGGAACAAATGTGGGATAAGCGGGACTATTCCGTAGTCTCAGAGTAACTTCTCGGAAGATGCAATGGGTTAGAACAAGTGGAGATAACTGGCACATCACCTTTCCAAAGTGATCAAAGTTAACATGGCCAACTGTGGGACGAACTGGCCACTAAGAATTGGTAGAGAAGGGTAAAACTTCTGAATTATGCACCAATGAGAACACAACATTATTTTTGTTATAATCTTGCCCAAAATGCATAACTTCAATTTAAAATAAGAACTACCAAACAAACCTATATTGAGGAACAGTCTAGAAAATAGCTGGCCAGGGTCCTTTAAATGTGCCAAGTCATGAAAGACAGGCTGAGGAACTGTTTTTGATTAATGGTTAGTAAGGAGACATAATAATTAAATGTAATGTGATACCAGATTGGACCCCTGACCAAAAAATGGACATTGGTGGGCCAATTGATGGTTTAGATAATAAAATTGTATCAATATTAATTTCTTGATTATGATAATTATATTCTTCATATTTACACATCTGGGTGAAGTTCATACAGAAATTCTCTGCACCATTTTTACATTTTTTTATAACTTTGAAATTATTTTGAAATGAAAAATTAAAGAAAAACAAGCCTAATAATCTAATTTCTCTATTGTGTATTGTGGCATATGCTTAAATGATGTGCACAATAACATTGTTTTCTTTTTCTTTGTGTAATTATGCAAAAATCAGCCAGATCTAGTCACTGGTTCCTTCGATATTCTCTTGATATGCAGCAGAGAAAAGAAATGAAAAGTTCCCTTTGGATATTCAGCTCTCCAAGCTGAATATCCTCTTCTCATCCTCTATCCGGGATATGTTTTGGCTATTCACTGATTTTCCTCACAACTTATTAATGAAGTAAACATCACTTTTAATTGGAGAATCTTCTTTTAATTGTAATCTCATTGATGTTCACAGCCAGAAAGGAATGAGGAAGGCCCACCTTCCCTAAGCTCCTGAGATATCTGCGCTCTCGCCTGCCCTCCTGTAAATGACCTGCACTGGCGCTCTCCAGCCGTCACGGTCTGATCAATAGTGGTGCTGCGTATAAAGTTATGTCTTACAGAATGTCAATATTAACCTTTCAAGTGTGCGTCTTTTTAGATTTATTCCTCAATAGCACTACTAAATATATTTCATATGCTGCAGGAACTTATTTCTTACCATGAAAGGAAACTGACATTTCAAAGCTAACTACCCTCCACCAGGACACTGTATCTTCTGGAATCAGCGAGACATCTCGCCTAACTGGGCTGACAGGGGCTGCTCAGTACTTATCCACAGAAGGTCTAAGTCTCCCTGGTAACCACCTCCAGGGCAAATATTTTTAAACGCACTGCAGCATCTAAGACCATCTTGAGCACAGAATAAATGCTCAATAAACACTTCCAAATTCACTTCATCATGCATCTAAATGTCACCATTTTGTCATTAATTATTTAATTCTTAACTGTCTAATGGCTATACTTTAAAAACCAGTTTCTGCATAGCAGGTACTGACTGAAAGGTTTCTAAATTTTAAATAATTTCATTTAATCCTTAAACAAATCTGAAAGATAGATAATGTTCCCCTTTTTATACTAAATAAAAATAGGTAACTTCCCTACAGTTGCTTGGCTAATACAAATGGCAGGCTTGATATTTGCAGCCAGATATAATACCAAAGTGATGCTCAGTCTTTATGCAACGTTACAAAGCACCACCCACGGGGGAACGGAACTTAGAATTCAGGAGGCCTCCGCATACTTCAGGTTCGTCCTGTAGTTAGAAGCAACATGTGCTCTTAATCTAACTATTTCAATAACTCAGCTTTCTAAGGGCATCTTGTGCCTGGGTTACAAGAAATAAAATTTGCAATTCTGCCCCAGGCACCAAAGTGCCAGTATTAGCTTCCTATTGCTACAGTAACAAATAGCCACAATCTCTAACATTTTAAGAATGGAAACACAATTCTAAATTATTTTATATCTTTCTCTTAAATCAAATGGTCATGCTTTAACTGTTCATTAACATATTCAACTACCCACCTCCTCTCAAACTCTATTTGATCTAATAGAATTCTAAAGCACAAAAAGAAAAGCTCAACACCTCTAAAATTATTTATATTAACCTTTACTACTGACAGTAAAATAAAGTTAGATATAAAAAAATGAAAGATAATAAATGAGTTTGGAAAAGACTATTCCTATCTTTAACATTTGAATTAGAGAAGAAACCACAAAGAAAATTATGACACATTTAGAATCATAGTAGAAATATTGCATGTAAAAGCTTGTGAGATGCAGCTAAAATATTACATTGATAATATATTTTATCAATATATTACATGATAATATATTTTATCTACAGTAACAAATAGCCACGATCTCTAACATTTTAAGAATGGAAATACAATTCTAAATTATTTTATATCTTTCTCCTAAATCAAATGGTCATGCTTTAACTGTTCATTAACATACTCACTTACCCACCTGTAGTTAGAAGCAACATGTGCTCTTAATCTAACTATTTCAATAACTCAGCTTCCTAAGGGCATCTTGTGCCTGGGTAACAAGAAATAAAATTTGCAATTCTGCCCGAGGCACCAAAGTGCCAGTATAAATATAAATATATACTTCTATAGAAAATCTCTCTCTTGCTCTCTCTCTCTCTCTTCTCTCTCTCTCTCTCTCTCTCTCTCTCTCTCTCTCTCTATATATATATATATATATATATGTATATATATATATATATATATATATGATGTATATGGTTTACCTGCTTATTTGCTTTTGAAAACTATGCAAGCCTAATTCATTATTAAGAAAACTCTATGTATTCTACCATATTGCCATTGAATATATTAAATATCTAAATATTGCATTTAGGTATTAAATTTATAATATATACTGTCATATTTGTTAAATTAAATCAATACATATGTTAAGAAATTTATGTATATTACATTATGTATATTATGTATGGTAGAACCAAGCAAAGATAATTTCATATCAGAAAATCTCTTTATATAGGTCATCAGGTTAAAAGAGTAAAGAGAAGGGCATATGGTCGTGTTCCTAAACTCAGAAAAGAATTTAATAAAATTTAATGCTCATTGTGGATTTTAAATGTCAATGGATGGTCGGATGGTTGGATGGTTGCTTGCGCCAATCCAAGGTCAACAGGAATCCCCAATTTTTGGGTGCAAGGAAGAAGCAAAATTTACTCAGTGCAAAACAGCTCAATGAGATACAGCACAGCTGTGAAAACAGCATGCTGTGAGGCAGCCCTGAGGCCAGGTGGTCCTGGGGCCAGGCCCTTCTCCAGCTAGACAGCTCTGCTCTCACCTGCTCTGGTCTGCTTCCTTCTGCTCTGGCAAGACATGTCTGGGGTTTCAGCTCCAGCTGGGGAAACACAGTCTTCAATGGGAAGGGAAAGTGAGCTCCCAGAGCCACAGGGGAGATGATTTATAGAGACAAAAAGTCGCCTCCTCTGGTCTCTGATTGGTTCTTCCTCATGTTAATATGGACTTCAAATCATCACAGTTTGATTGGTCCAAAAGGCATTGTTCTGATTGGTCAGAATGGAGCTTCTCTTTTGGTTGGTGAAGAAGCTGATGAGGATGTATCTGTGCAGCTCCAATTGGATGGGGGAAGCCTCAGTCTTATTGATTTGAATAAGATTTCAGGAACTCCTGAACTCCTGTATCAGGCATGGCAGGAACACAGTGCTGACAGGTAGTTCAGTGCAGAAGGCCAGTAATTCATTGCAGGCTTCTCCCCAAGTATAGTATGCATATGAGGGCCCTGTGTAGAAAAGGCTATTGGACTGTTTGTTTTTTTTGTTTGTTTGTTTGTTTGTTTCTTAATTTGAGCCAAGTTAAGCCATCAGGAATCCTTCTGTTAGGTATCTTCTTTCTCAGGGTCCACATAAAAAAGGGAAAGATCAAAATGCAAAACAAAGGAATCCTTTTGTCATTGGATTAAATATTCTCAAAAACTTACTGAAAGCAGCTTACTTAGTGGTGCAACTTTAAAAAACTTTAAAGTTAGAGGGAAATTTAGGATTCTTGCCATCACTGCTTCTATTTAACATTTTATTGGAGTTCCTAACCAACATAATAAGAAAGAAAAAGAAACAAAAATTATAAGTATTGAAAATAATGAGGCAAACTTTGTTGCAAGAATATTATTTTCTACATTAAAAAATCCAAGAGAATATACAAAGTGTTAGAAATAATAAGATTGTTCAACATAAAAATTTAGTAATACTGGTATTTCTATATGCCAGCAACAACCAATTCAAAACTACAATTTACAAAATATAATTCCCAACAGTAAGAACACCGTTAGAAGATCATGAATAAAAGAAATACATTTTATTAATGGACATGAACCATACCTAAGTCGATGGAGAGATATATTATGTTTATTTGTGATGTTTCAATATTCTCAAATTTTTATTTTCTTTAAATTTGTGCATAAATTACATGCAATTTCAATAAAATGTGCAAGGAAAAACAACTATTAATGCCAGCACACAGATGGCAAATAAAATGACCAAGAATGCTTGCCGTTTGGCTGCTTTCAAATGCCAAACCGACCAACAGACAGTGTCAGCAAATACTGCCCCGATAGAGCACGGCTTCCATGGCATGTGAGGACATCCTCGAGTATAAAGGAATGGAAGTGCAACAAGAAGTTCGTGTTTTTTGGATTCTGTCACATCCACAATTGTACCCCTTTTCAGAGCCATTGGGTTAGTGCTGTATGCTGATAGCTACCAACTTCTGTTAAATTTCTACTTTTTTGTGTCAACAAATCAGGGATTAATAGCGTGTTTTGTTTCCCTTCCTCCCTCAACGTGTAACCTATTAGAAAGAATGCAAAATTGCAGCAGTGATCTTTGATGAAACTCAACAAGGTGGCTCTCAAATTCATATGGAAAGGTAAAAATTTTAACAATAATGAAGCCAATTTTGAAAATAAAATGAGGGGGAACTTGCCTATTGAGTAATGTTTTATCAAAGTGATACTTTTTAAGAAATCACAGTATTCATGCACTGATTAAAAAAAAAATTAACCAATAGGTTAGCGTAGCCCAGCATTAGAGCCACCAATTATATAGGAACTTGGTGTGAGACCGGTGTGTGACTACTGATCAATAGGGCAAGATTTCAATACTAAGTAAATGAGGTTGAGATAACTGGTTAGTCAGATTAGTCAGATTGACACAAATAAAAATTTAGGTTTCTACCTCACACTTCTTATTTTTTCCCCAAAGATTGAAGGTATGAAAATCAAAGCTTTAACTTTTTTTTCAGTAAAAGTACAGAAGAATATCTTTACAGGACTATGGCAGGATCCCCTAAATAAGGCACCAAAAGCACAAGTCATAAAGAAAAAGAGTTGATTACATGAAACTCTTCTGCTTGACCAAAGTCTCCATAAAAAGTGAAAAGACAAGCCACAAACAGGAAGAAGATATTTGCCACATACATGACTGACACAGTTTGCACACCAATCAGTAAGAGCTCTGAGGTGACAATGGGCCATTTAAAAAGGGGGAAGCAAGGTGACTAATAGCTATGAAAAGATAGGCAACTTTATGAGTAATCAGGAAAATGACAAATTTTAAAATTTAGATATTTCGTAATCATCAGACCTGAAAGTTTGACAAAAAGAAGTGCTGGCAAGAAGTAAAGGAATAAGTATTTCACGTGCACTGTTAGTGGGAGCCAAATTAGTTTAATGACTTTGAAAAATATTTTGGCAATTCCACTATAAGTCTATTCACCAGATAAACTCTTACACATGTGCACAGGGAGACATGTCCAAAAATAATTATTGAAGCCTATTTGTAATAACAACAAATTGAAGATGTCCCAAAAGTCCATCAGCAAGTAAACAAGACTAAACTTGGTGCATCCCTCAATGGAACCTTATACAGCAGATGAAATGAATCAACTGCAGACAACTGTGTGATTATGGCATAAAAGTGGGTTCTTAAAGGAAAGGTTACAGAAGTATCCATACAGTGGGATGACATTAATATAAAAATTTAAAACACATAAAACAGTAGTATGAATTTTATGGATTCATATATATGCATTAAATTCTCAAAAATATACATGGGACAGATATACAAAACTTCCTGACTATAATCTCGAAGTTCGGAAAGAAACTAGGATTTGGGTGAAGTATCAAAGGAGTTTCAATTGTACTGAAATGTTTTATGCCCTCAAGAAAGTTTTAAAGCAAAATCAGCAACCTGTTAAGATTTGTTAAATATTGACAGTAGGTACATAAATGTTATTATACTACCTTTCTTCTTTTCTGTGGGTTTGGAATTTTTAAAAAATAAAACATATAAAAAACAAAGATGAATTGCAAAACTGTATTCTGATCCTCTTTTGTATAAAGTTTTAAAAAGTGTCTCTCTCTGTGTGTGTGCACGTGTATGTGTTAGTTTGAAAGGGCTCCCCTAGTAAGTACTATAGATGGAGTCACTTAAACTATGCAAATTTCTTTTCACACAGCTCTGGACACTAGAGGTCTGAGCTCAATATATTAGCCGAGTTTGTTTCTTCTGAGGCCTCTCTCCTTGCCTCAGTGGCCATCTCCCTGTATTTTCATATATTTTTTCTCCGTGTGTGTCTGTGTGCTAGGCTCCTCTTCCTATAAGGAAACCAGTTGTATTGAATTAGAGTCCATCCTAATGACCTCATTTAACCTCATTACTTCTTTAAAGACTTTATCTCCAAAAGCAGTCACATTCCGAGGTACTGGGGATTAGGTCTTCAACCTACAATTTTGGGAGGAACACAATTCAGCCCATAACTCTGTGTGTGTGTGTGTGTGTGCGCGCGCACACACATGTGATATTTTCCCACCTTTTCATCTTCTCTCATGTTCAGGGTCCCAGGCCTGATGTAATCATCAGCTCAAGCTTGTCTGTCTCCTGCTTCTAGGAAGCCAAGTCATATATAAACATGGACATCCCTTTTCAGCATCCCATGTCTATCCCCAACCCAAACCCCAAACACCTTGGTCCCATGACTGGTTACCTCCTAGAACCTTCCTTTCTTTCTTTGAAACATTAACTTAAAACACTTCAGACTACCCCCCGCCTCCCTCCCGCCCCCCCGCAAAATCAACCATGCCACGTGCACAGTATAGAGAGCAATGGATCATACTGCAGGTTTATTCTGTACTTTCTATCTTATGTGAGTCTCCCTGTAAGGTTTTTATTTCTTTTGTCTCAGTCTTTATGTATGACAAAAGCAAGCAAATAATCATTAGTGTGTAAGAAGTAAGAATATAAACTCTATAAACATGGGCAAGTTCGTTTTTCTAAAAAAGTCAAATTAAAATAATCCTATCACAATACTACAAATATTGTAAATAAGAACATCTTTGTTTTGAATTTAGCTGAACAGTTTTCTATTCTACCTCAACGTGATTCAGCACTCTTATGCACTGGGAATGAAAACAAATTCATGTCATTGACCTGAAGTGGTACAGACTCATCTAGAGAATGAGCACATTGTTAGAGGTGATGACTGAGGACGTCTCCAAAAAGTGGTTTAAACATGAGCTCAGCCTTTGTTGCTTGTGTCTAAATTCAAATGGATGAAACAGAGGGGAACCCATTTTTGGCAAGACGTATTATTGCACAGATTTGGAGAAAACTCAGGTTAAATGATGGCCCCTGACACTGAACCACTATGAAGCAGATCAGCCCTGTGTACCTCACTAGAGCAATAAAAATGTCCCACCTTCAGGAGGAAACAGGGGGTTGGGAAGAGAAGGGTGGATTTTAACTTGGAATTCCTAATCCCATCTATTAAAAATCCATATTATTAGCAATTATTCTGTGAGTATAGATAGGGTATAAATCCCTAAACTTGATGCTTGGTGTACATTGAATGACCGAGAAAAGACTGGGATAAAATGTAATATGCATTCCTACAACCACCCTCAGCTGTCTTCCAGGATTATTAAGTACCTAGCTCTGTAAACTCCTACTTGTTTCTTTAAAAATAGTTAAAAGCAGAAATGCCAGCATGTCAATAGCAGAGTAATATCCAAATCATATATTATTCCTTCCAAGAGGTTGGAAAAAAGGCAATGTGCATCCCCAATGAGGACAAGACTAATGGCGGAGCTAGCGCCAGGCCTATGGAGATTTCCCCGGGGAGCTCATCTTTTTATCACATGTCACAGCTTCTCCCAGTCTCAACATGCTCTCCGGAGCTGACCCCCTTCTCACCACCATTCCGGGGAAAGAGCTTTCTATAAAATCTACCCAATATAGGGCTGGCTTGGTCCAGGGGCTGTGGTAGTATAAAACACCAAGAAAACATATCCAGCGCTACAGAAGCCCTCCACCAATCTGAGGGCAGTGACTTGACTCATCCTAACATCCAGATCAACAATTACCAATTGTAATTCATGGTGATTACTTGAATTGGGGACTTAAATGAAACAATACTGGCTGTCAACAGCCTAAGTGTCATTCCCCTTTCATTGCTTTTGGTCTTCTTCTTCCCTCTATGTGCATAGCTATGACTGCTTTGGAGACATGAGCGTGTTCACTTGCTCAAATACCCGTCCCGCACCAACACCGCCCCCTCCTCCCCCCCCCCCCCCACACACACAGGTACACATTTAGAAGTTGAACACAGTTTGACACTCTGCTTTTGAAATCCTGCTTAGCTAGGGAAAGACACAAAACTCATAATCATGGAAGGATTTGGCATTACTGCCTTTCTCCTCCACCTGGATTGTTCAGGAAGTGTTAACCCTGTCATTCCCCATCATCTATAAAACAAAATATCCTCTCAGCTTTGCTCATTTTGACCTGGTTCTGCAATTCTAGAGAAATGCATTACTTTGTCCATTCAAGATAGGCACAGTTGAATCCAATGATGGTGGACACCAAGCAGTGCCAGGATGCCAAATCACAGCGATATCACAGCAGGGCATTGGTTGACCTGACCTGAGGTCATCAGAAACCATGAGCTCCCATTAGTGCCTGAGACCTCAGGGAGATAGCATGATGAAGAATAGACCCCATTTAGAGCCCAGTATTTGCCACAGGATCAAAGAATCTTAGGGTTCTTCAAGGTTCCTAGGGTGTGGGTAGAACACCTACTAGCTCTAAAACTCCCTGGTTCTGACTCAGCGTTGCATCAGTCTTGTTAGAAAAATAAAAATAAGAATATAAATAAATGTTCACTGAAGTGGTATTGAATTGATCCGGCTGGAGATTAAGATGTTCTTTGTATCCTTTCTTCTCCCCAGTTACATGGCACTCTCTCAACCCACACTCCTGAGAGAGCCAAGATGGACGACAAAGTGCTGTTAAATATCTTGCTGACAATATATAGGAACAAAGAGATTGTCAGCAAAGACTTCTGTGAAGGTTGCAGGGACAGGCGAGGGCAATTGTTTTCTGAAGTACAGTTGTCACTCTGTGTTAATAACTGCAGCTGACCTTTTCCTGACAAAGGTTCTTTGCTGGGTTCCACGTTGAGCAGCCAGAATGATTTAAAATTTAAGCCCTGACAACAGGGGACAGTCTATCTGAGTGAGCAAAGCACTGCACTTTGTTTGCTCCAGAGCCTTTGCCTGTCATGGAAGCCCTGTGGAAGGTGAAAAAGAAGGTTGAGGAATAATCCCAGGGCCGCTCCCTGGAGCACACTATGCTTGGGAACTAAAGAGATTCATGCTTAAAACTACAAGTCAAATACTTTTAAAAAATCAACTAAGGCATCAGTTCTTCTTTTATCTCAGGGATAAATGACTAAAAATGACTAATAAATATTTGTGAATTCCTTTCCACCAGTAGACCTAGCCTAATCCCTCACTATAGATTCCCCCTCCATTAAAACTCATCTCCCCATTCAACCCCTTTTTAATTGATGTCTTGGTCCAATTCTTGTTTCATATTCCTCCTACCAGCTTTCCCACAGCTTCATTTGCACTGATACCCAGTATTCCTTGAGCTACTGGCACTAATCATAACCTCTCTAGAGAGCTTTATGGTATATTATCCTCAGCTGTTGTTTAGCTAGGATCTTCTATTTGTGCATGAATCCATCAAACTTGCTTTGTCTCTAGAAGTAAAAAAAAAATAAATCAGTAGCAAACTGTTGATTTACTATCAGTTGCAGGCACTGTATTAGGTCTTAGAGAAAAGCGGAGAAGGGTCAACTATAAGCTTGACTCTCAGAACACATCTGGTCCAGAAGTGCGTAGGTGGCCAAAGTGGAAGCTGGTGAAAGAGGCCATTCAAGGCTGAGGAGATAGTTTCCAAACTGAGGTCAGCAGGAAGTAGGAGCCAAGATCAAGAGTTTCCTAATGCTGAAATCCTTTGAATTTATACATGCCCAGACTGAGGCCCAAGGCAATTTGCTATTGGCAAGGATCAGCAGAGTCAGGATGGTATACTAATAAGAACAAATAATAATGAATTACAAATAATGAATTTCAGCACTTGTTAAGAGTCAGACACTGTGCTAAGAGCTTTACATGAAGTAGATCATGTCACCCCTCACAACAACCCAAGAGGTTGGTCCTATTGTTTTTCTCCATGTGCACCAATGCAGAAATTGAGAGATGAGGCGACCTTCTCAAGGTCACAGAGTTAGAGAGCCATGCTGAGAACCCAGGGCTCTGCCACCATAGTCTGTGGTCCTTTAGCCCGCTATTCTTATTCTAACTTCCTTCAAATAAGAATAAAAAATAAACTAAAATGAAATTAAAACTCCTGACCTGGATCCCTGATTCCCTTGCTTTTTATGAAATCTGACCCTGGTCTCTTTTGGTTCAGGGCTCCAAGGGTCATTAAAAGCATCAATCCTGCCCTGCCTGAGTGGCTCAGTTGGTTGACTGTGCTCCCATGTACCAAGAGGTCACGGGTACTATTCCTGGCCGGGGCACATACCCAGGTTGCAGACTTGATCCCCAGTAGGGGGCATGCAAGAGGCAGTCAAATGATGTCTCTCTCTCATTGATATTTCTATCTCTCTCTCCCTCTCCCTTCCTCTATTTTTCTAAATTCAATTTAAAAAACAAAAACAACAAAAACAAAACACACAAAAAACACATCAGTCCTAGATAGGATCTTTCACCAAACGGCCTTGGTTAGCTCACTTAAAAAATAAGAGGGTCAGACCAGATAATCTCAGAGGTCCCTTCTGGTTCTTACAGTCTATGATTCTATAATTCCAAACAAATATTGCCATCCTCAAAGACTGTAAATTTCAACTATGTTCACAAGCCCTAAAGAGGAAGGAAAGGAAAGAAGAATTGATTGCATGCTTGTGCAAATTTAAGTAATAGAGAATCTAGATGCTACCCTTGTGAATTCCTGGGTGATATGCATGACTTGGAAAAAGAAGAAAAGTATTTCATGCAATACCATAGGGCACCCTTAGCTCAGCCTTTCATCCTGAAATAAAAATACAAGTGAGTTTTTCAAGTTAGTTGGTTGATGTATCACCTTGTTCCCCTCATCATTCTCATATGATTCAACAAACATTAGAGAGAAATTTTTCTGCTTAAATTCCTTTCTGCAACAGAAGTAAATATCTTACTTTTATCAAATACATTTCTTAAAGATAAAATACAGTTCTACAATGCTGTTTCAGATAGATTTGCCATAATTCAGGTACCCTCGTTCAAATAATGGACTATGAACATAATCCATCTTGGGGAGTCAGGAAGTACAGAACTAGGTCTTATTAAGGTGCTCTGTTATGAGGCCCAGTCACTGATACAATGAATTGTTTTTCAACTGGGCTGTGGCTGCCACCATAAGTCTCCGGCTTGAATGAAAAGGCAATTAAGAAAGGAAGTTGGAACAAGAAACTCAAACTAAATACTCTTCTTTTTCCAATGCTAACATAATTAAAATGGTGTTTAACTGCTAGTTGGCTAAAGCTAAATAAAAATGTGCAATTAGGACACCAGTGAGACCAACTATACCTCAACAAACCTCTTTCTTACTAGTGCTACTGATTTGTAACTTTCTTTCTTCCAGAATTGTTTCTAAGTGGTAGTAAACTCTGCATGTGAACAACAGAAAGGTTGCATATCTCAATTCTCCTTTTACAACCCTTTACTTTAAAGTTGGTTGGACCCAAAGGACATAAGACACTTTTTGCCACTTTGTACAGGGCTGTTAACCTGAGAGTGTTTAAAACCTATAGCCCATGGGTTGCATACTTTCTATGCAACCATGGTAAAAAAAAAAAAAAAAAAAAAAAAAGAAAGTCTTGCCCTGACTGGTTTGGCCCAGTGGATAGAGCGTCGGCCTGTGGACTGAAGGGTCCCAGGTTTGATTCCAGTCAAGGGCATGTACCTCGGTTGCAGCCACATCCCCAGTGGGGGGTGTACAGGAGGCAGCTGATCGATGTTTCTCTCTCATCAATGTTTGTAACTCTCTATCCCTCTCCCTTCCTCTCTGTGAAAAATCAATAAAAGATATTTTTTTAAAAAAAGTCTTAATCTTCCAAAAGGCCAAAAAATTGCACTCTGTCAAGGACTGTTGCTGTGTGACAAAGTAAAACAAAATGTAGTGGCTGAAAACAATACAGAATTATTATCTCACAGATGTTTGGGTCAGGAATCTGTATATGGCTTAGCTGGGTCATTGACTGGACTGCAATCAAGATTTTACTGGAATAGGATCTGCTTCCTAATTCATTCAATGGTTGTCCTCAGTCTTTAGTGCCTTGACAACTGTTGGACTGAGGGCCTCAGGATCTTGCTGGCGGTTGGCTGTAGGCCACATGGCTTCCCCAATATGGCAGCTTATTTTATCCAGGCCAGCCAGACAGGGAGTCTGTTAGCAAGATAAAGTCATAATCTTTTGTAATTTTAATCATAGAATTTCATCACATCACCTTATCACATCCCATCGGTTAAAGATAAGTCACTAAATCAATCTGTTGACACTCACAGGGAGATTTTACAAGGGTGTAAATACTAGGGCTTGGGGATCCTTGGGGGGCATTTTTAAAACAATATATTTTATTGATTTTTACAGAGAGGAAGGGAGAGGGATAGAGAGTTAGAAACATCAATGAGAGAGAATCATTGATCGGATGCCTCCTGCACACCCCCTATTGGGGATGTGCCCGCAACCAAGGTACATGCCCTTGACCGGAATCAAACCAGGGACCCTTCAGTCCACAGGCCGACGCTCTATCCACTGAGCCAAACTGGTTAGGGCCTTGGGGGGCATTTTAGAAGTCATGTACCATAGGACAATGAGGTTTCAAGGCTTGACCAATTCCAATATGATAATTAGAGATCAGGATTTAATTAAGTAGCCTTCTTCCAATATTTACAGCAAAATTATCATCCTAGGAAGAATATGATCATCAGTTATAGGTTCCCCCTCACTTCTTCTGCTACCTACACATGTGGGTTCTTCATAGTTATTACTTAAAAACAGAATCTTTCCTGTAAATAGTTAAAATCACACGGTTATATTATTTTTCTCATAATTTACACTAATAACTATGATAGTTCTGTTGATAAACTAAATTATGTTGCTGTTAGTGTGACCTAAGTATAAAAAACTGTTCTGAATTTACCAATAAACCCCTGTGGCAACTTGGGCAAGTCTCTTTTCCACTTTGGGCCTGAATTTCCTTACATGAGAAATAAGAAGTTTCATTAGATGGGGACTAAGCACCCTATTCTTTGTCATAACATGGTTTTATTTTGGGGTCATCAAAAGAAGTCCTAATCAACACCTCACTGGATTTCTTATAATCAATATGGCCAGCTGGTTGAATCCAGTTTCTATCTGTTGGAGTTCTCTGTTCTAAGCTCAAGCTCAAAACAATGGTCTGAGGAAGAAGGTACTTAGAAGAATAGCGGGGCTCACAGACTACAAGGAAGAGGAAAATAACTAGGCCACTTGAAGAAAAGGAACCAAGGCCCTCCCAGGGCCTGCAGCAGTGGGTCCGTCACTCTGGGACAGCAGTGGGTCCCTCCATACTGCAGCCTGGCACCAAGCATCTTACATTCCTGTATGTCTTCTATGATTAAGCCAGTATTTAAATCTCTAGGAGAGAGATTCATGTTGTGGTGACCCCCAACCATACAGCAGCAGTTGTGGTGAGAGATTCATGTTGTGATGACCCCCAACCATACAGCAGCGGTTGTGGTGAGAGATTCATGTTGTTGTGACCCCCTCTACAGCAGCGGTTCTCAACCTGTGGGTCGCGACCCACAGGTTGAGAACCTCTAGCAGGGTCGCCTAAGACCATCGGAAAAGACAGATATTTACATTACGATTCATAACAGTAGCAAAATTACAGTTAAAAAGTAGCAACGAAAATAATTTTATGGTTGGGGGTCACCACAACATGAGGAACTGTACTAAAGGGTCTCGGCATTAAAAAGGTTGAGAACCACTGAGCTAGAGGGATGGTTGGGACAATGGACATTGGTAGGAGGTAATTTAGGAATATATGATCCACTTAGGTTCTCCAGCCATATTTATGGGTCAAGTTAGGCCACAGAAAATATCAAGGTTAGTGAAATTAGCATTGTTCTAAAAATGACTTTATCTGAATAGTAGCCACATATATTCTACTAGAGGCCTGATGCATGAAATTTGTGCAAGGGGCTCAGCCCCCGCCATGGCATTGGCCGCCTCCTCTGCCTTGGCCCCCACCCACTGTAGTGGCTGCCTCTGCCTCAGTTCCCACCAGCCGTGGCAGCCACCTCTGTCCTCGCAGCCCTGGCTTCTTCTGGAAGGTTGTCCAGAAGGACATCCAGGAGGGTGTTCAGTCTAATTAGCATATTATGCTTTTGTTATTATAGATTGGACTGTAAGCCCCATGAGGGGAGAAAATTTTCCTTCAGTGACATATCACAAGTTCCTAGAATAGGGCATGGCACTTAGTTGACTTATTCAGTAATCAATCAATAAATATTGGTTAGTAAATGCATTAAATGTACATTGCTGGCATAAATGTGTATTGGTACAAGTGAACCATCCTATATAATAAAAGGGTAATATGCAAATTCACCCTAACAGCAGAATGACCAGAACGACCGCTTGACCAGTCACTATGAAGAGCACGCTGTCCCTCCCTCTGGCTGTCAGGCTCCAATCACCTGATGGTGAACAGGGAACTGGGGGGGGGGGGGGTGGGTGGCAGGGGATGCGGATGGCACCAGGCCAAGGCCCCACCCCGCCAGTTGCCCCACACACAGAGGGCGACAAGCTCTGATCTCCCGAAGGCAAACGGAGAACCTGGGATAAGTGGCGGTGGAGGGCGGGACTGGCTGTGGGCAGCCAGGGAAGATGGCCCTGATCGCAGGCCAGGCCTAGGGACCGTACCTGTGCACGAATTTCGTGTGCCCAACCTCTAATTCTATATAATAAAAACCTAATATGCAAATTGTACTATCGACTGGGAGTTTGACTGCTTGCTTTGATGTGCGCTGACCACCAGGGGGCAGCATGGAACATGGTGGGCATTGGCGACGTGGCACTGGGCGGCAGTGGAGGTGCTGCCAGCCCCAATGGACCCCAATGAGAGCAGGACCGTGGTGGGATGGTGGAGCAGGTGAGCGGGTGGCACCAGGCTAAGGTGGGTGTGAGCAGGGCCAGATTGCCTCGCTGATTGCTCCACAGATGGCGACCAGTGGCCTTGGCAAGGGACAGGGCTGCCATCCAGCTCCCAGGTGCTGAGGGAGTTGGGCAGGGGCCTGATGACTTAGGCAGAGGGGGGGCGTATGGGGCCTGGGGGCCCAGGTGCTTCCCAGGGCCCAGAGGTCAGCTAGGACCTGCCCTTTCATGCCAGACGTTCACACTTTGATTGCCAGCCAGGCCTAGGGACCGCACTCATGCACAAATTTCGTGCACTGGGCCTCTAGTATTTCATATAGAGGTTAGATTTTAACATCAGTTGAATAGGGGAGGCTGTGTAACATAAAAATGACCATATGATGAATATCATGGAGGACTTTGTAACCCGCACTGAACTTTGACATTTTAGACCATTTTTCTATATAATTCCAACAGGGCTTTGTGTTTTGTTTTGTTTTTCCTTTCTGAAGTTTCTTTGGTTGAATACCATAAAAAGTGAATCCTTTGCATTTAGTGTGTCATTAAACATATCACGACAGGCCCCAGGAACTGAGAAAAACTAAGCACAAGCAGGTTCATTTGTCCCATCTTGTGCTCCCTCCAGGATATACACTTGCATCTATGCTGCCTTTTTGGAAAGTATCAAGATCCTTAAAGATGTTCACACCATTGGACTCAGTATGACTGCAGTTTAGAAATTATCACTGTGTGGGGCTCTATAATGTAGTGTCATTTTTAGTAGCAAAATTCAGAGCTATTAAAATGTAAAATAGAGAAAAGTTAAATAATTAATTTATGTATATGTAATTAAATACTCCGAGGCCTTTACAACTCTAGGAAAATGTTACACACCCATTTTACCAGTGGGGAAGCTAAAGTTAGAGAAATCCGGTTCCTTATTCAGTGTTAAAGTGTTATACAATCTTTGTGTTGGAAAGTAGACCTCTGGTCAATCCAACTGCAATTTACTGTGAGAGTCTTCTCCATACTGTTCCCTGGGGTCCTCTGACATGCTTGCCTCCTCTAATGTATGGTGGGGTAGGTGGAAGAAAGGCCCCTCAAACATGTCCACATCCTAACGCACGGAACCTGTAAATAGGTCATTTTACCTGGCAAAGAGCATTGAAGTCTGCAGATGGGATTGACGTTGCTCATCAGCTGGCCTTAAAATACGGAGATTATCTGGAGTATCTGGGTGGGTCCAATGGAATCATAAGGGTCCCTAAAAGTGAAAGAGGGGAGCAGAAGAGAAACGGAGATGTGGCTGGAAAAATGGATGTGATGTTGCTGGCTTTGAAGATGGAGGGAAGGGGCCATGAGCCAAGGAATGAAGGCAGCCTGGAGAAGTTGGAAAAGGTGAGGAGACATTTCTCCTCCGAGTCTCGGAGGACTGCTGGCCTGCTGACACTGTGGTTGTAGTCCGGTGAGACCCATTTCCAACCTCTGACCTCCAGAAGCTGGTAATCAATTTGTATTGTTTAAGCCATTGAGTTTATGGCAGCTAGTCGGAGCAACCAAAGCAAACTAACACAGATGGGTAGCTAGCCACTTCTCAAAACTGCACCCACATTTTAAATCTTTCAAGGCAGCGTGGAGGAGTGAACTAAATTTTTATTGACTCGGATAAACCTGAAAGGTAGATTTTGAAATACACTTCTGATGTCTTGCCTCAAATCTTTGCACAAAAACACATTCTGATTTATTTAAATTACGTTTTATAACGCATCTTGGTACAAATTTCTTGCAATTACATGCTGTTTTTGGCCACTTCAGTTTGGGTTATCTCTCACATGTGGTGGTACACAGTGCCTTGAATTTCTCTGCTTCCTTAAATTTCTTAGACATAGATATGGTGGTTAATTAAATCACCTTCAGTAAGTGAATTATCTAATAACTGATGAGGCTGAGGACCTACTCAAAGGCTTACTCATAGTCTGTAGCCTGGGCTCCTCAGTAGGATGTAATGAAGAGTGGTTTCCTCTTACACAGTTTGCCAGCCTTAGATTGTTAGAAAGCAAATAAAGGAGTCATCAAGTTATATGGTTGCATATTAATCATTAGATTTCAGAGTTGGTCATAGTTATGTTATTTATGACAATTTTATGCACCAAGTGCAATATTCAGTAGCATATAGACAGTTACATATATTTAGGGGCTTATAACCGAAGAAAAGGGGGTTTGGTTTCTCTGTGTGCCCTTTGTTTACTTGCATGAGCCCTCAGATGCATTTCTAATTAAGTCGGGACATCATCCCAAGATGTGACTGTTGTTAAAAGAGCACAAATTAAACGGCAAGAACTGAAGGCGACCCGGAGTTTTCTGAGAGCAATCTTAGAGCTTGGAGAATTCATAAACCAAGTAAACCTTCTGACATAACTATAAAATGTGGTATAAACCCTAGAAAAAAATGGCCATCTTGAAAGGGTAACAGCACTTTTATGAGAATTCCAACTGCACCATGGCAACATCAACCCGTCAAAGCAAATGAAGGGTAGTAAAAGTAAAATTAAACATGATGAAGGGGACACCAGCTTGCTAACAGCTTTCCGAGCAGTAAAGCTTTCAAATGTTATCTCTTCATTGGTCTGTTCAATCACACATGCCTGCTACCAAGCTCCATCATATTATGTATCTTTCTCATCACTGCAGCCTGCCACGGGGTGATGGACTTGTCTTTATATTCACAAAAGAGGGACAGAGAGAGCTCCCTTCCCCCAAAGCAGCCCTCGCCTGTGTGCCCTCATCCCTCTTCTGTGTTTCTTCTCTCCCACCGTCCTGCCCTTGTCCTCGCTTGCCCTTGTTTGGTGTCCAACATGAGTCTCTCTGGCAGTAACAAAGGTTGCCGTGCAGCTCTGAGCTTTGGGGACTAAATATAGATCAAACCCCCATCCTACCCTCTGTCATCCGAAAGACAGATTCCAACGTGCATCTGACTTTGTCCTCTCTCTTTGCTTCCAAAAATCATCATCTTTCTTTCAGCATGCTCTTTTTCCTCTCAACAAATCCCTCTTCGCTATCCCTTCTCCAGCCTCCTGCAGGGAAAATTGTGAAGGCATTTTCATGTGTTTTAATGAACAGACTGACTAATCCTCTGGTCTGAATACCTCTGCCCTGTTTGCAGGGACCCAGAAATGTCAAGGTTACATTTATTCTCTGACCTACTGGGCCACCAGGGAGTCAGGACAAATTCTGGCCTTTTCAGTGCTTTAAACCCCTTCCCGACTCTGTTTCCCCTTTCCAGACAAGGAAGGTTCCCATTCATTGTGCACGCAGCGTTTGCACATGCCAAATTCTTCAGCCTGCAGACCAGTGAGTTATTCAACTGTATGGGAAAGGGAAAGAAAAACAAATGACTAATCAGCCAACCTAGGCTTCCCATAGCCCACACAGTGACCAGGAGATTCAGGGAAAAAGAAAAAAGCCCGGATTCCATGCTGTGGTGCTTACAAATAGTCAATAGGGGGTAGAAAGGGAAAGGAGAAAACAACAAAAGAAAAGGCCAAGTTGCTCAGCCAAGTGTCTCATAAAATTGCCATGTTTTAGCCTGAGTTTATTGTCTGTTAGTGTTAGTAACTGAATTGCTTTCTCTACTGTGGGCGAGTATGTAAACGCATGTCCTTTTTCTACGGTCAACATTGAAGTGTGTTCCCAGTTAAAGCAGCCCCTTTGATTCATTCATCTATTCAACACATACTTACTGAGCCCCAGCGGCTTGCAGGGTAGGACTGAGAAAGCATCTGAAGTCTGAGAAAGGGCAGCCAGAGCTTAGGAATGGGTGCTTCAGGGGGAAGATCCCCAAATGCTCTGATGGCTCCCACCATCTCTCTCTTTGCACATTTCTCTCCACATTTGCCTCCTATGAGTCCAGCTTCAGGCAATGGGCTGTCCTAGCTCTAGCTTCCATTCAGGACCCCAGATGTCTGCCTTTGTGGATTTTCCATCTCTTTTTTCATTCTTATGGGGTTACCATGTGCTTCCTACTTCCTGTCTAGAGTTTCTGCTTCAAGCACAGACATGTTTTTGGGGGGTGGGGGGGGATTAAAAGTACGAATGAGATCATGGTTCCAAAAAGAGGCATAAATATTCTCATGAATTTCATCATGTTGTGTGCTTGTGTACATGCACAAACACCCACATGCATTTATGCATGCTTAGGAGTATGTGCACACACACGTGCACTTACTACTCTAAGAAGAGGTAGATAAGGCCTAGAAATGTTAGATAACCACCTAGCAGTATAGGGAACCTAGACCTTAATTCCTTGAAAGAATCCTCAGGAAGTACTCGCTCAGCCTGAAACAGACTTGCTCGTGTCTTGCACTTCCACTGCTCACTGTGATAAGTGACGGCCCTTGCCTAGAACAGGAATCTCCAACAAGAATGGAGGCAGACAGTAGCCAAACAACAGAGAGTAGTATTTGGAGCCTAACTCTGTATTACTGTAACTAAGACCATCCGTGGTCCAGAGGAGGGGAAGTTGGCTCGGAGTCACAATAAACATTTGCATGACGCCAGCACACACCCTGCATTATTCTCATCTTTTTACCTTGCTCACAAGCTTCACAACAACCATATGTGGGCTACAGTTATTCAAATCATTTTGCAGGGAGGGTAAAACAGAGGCCTAGAGAGTTTGAGTAATTTGCCCCTTGCCACAGAGCAAGTTAGTGGCCAGCTGGGACTTGAACCCAGGCAAAGCTAAATTTAGCAGCTGGGCACTTAACTCCTACATCAGTATTTGTAGTCTCAATACACCTACTGCCTCCTTAAATCCTGTTTCCCCTAAGTTGCCAAGTCCTCATCAATCCACCATTCCTTCTAACCATGTTACCTTGTAACCATTACCTTGTGAAGTTTCATTACCATAACTGTCTCCCCAGTGACTTTAAGCAGGTTCTCCCATCTGTGTCTCCATACGCCCCCACTGAAGTCGATGGGCCACAGGCATTCAGCTGCTTCCCGCGCAGTCCAAATCGACTCCTCCCCACTGCTCTAACTACTCCTGGAGTTTTGCCTTCTGATGCAGGGTTTACAAGGGAGTCATCATGACACAATTACCCTCAGCCACGCGGCGCTGACAATGCAATCATCTGTCAGCAAATGAGCTGAGCTGTGCCTGCATGAGGCTGTCTGGACCATGTTCTGCAAAATCAGGTTGTTACCCCTGTGCCTTCGAACCAAACACAAACAGTGGGGCTCTCCATGACCCAGAAGGGGAGCGCTTCTCTCCAGCTTTCCTGCCCACATACTGAGATTCAGATAGAAGCCACCAAGGTAGCAGGAAAATATCTCAAGACAAAATGCCTTTGTCCCATCTCTTTGGCTAAAAGGAGTTGAAGGTGTTTTGTACAAGTCTCCTAAAAACCAATTTTAATATTCCCTGCACATCTTTTCACCAAGGAATGTGTTCCTGGTGCTACCTGGCAGGTTTGTCTTCCGGATAGTCAAAATGTAACCATCCGATCTGGTCAATGGGTAGGGCACTCAGGCGGGACACAAAGCCCCTGAGCAGGTAAGGATGACCCTTTATCTCATCACTCTTCCCCTCATTCCACACTCAACACTGTATTATGGGAAATTTCCAACATTCAGAAAAGTTGACAGGATTTTACAATGAACCACCTTCCCACCCCCACTAAGGTTTTACTATACTTGCTTTATGCCATATCTATCCATCTATCTTTTCGTTCAGTTATTGATTCATTTTAATTTTAAGTGCATTTTAAAGTAAATTGCAGACCTTGATACACTTCACCCACAATACTTCAGCACACATATCATTAATTAAATTTAGCATTTATTTACAACCCTCTCTTACCTTTTAGCTTTGATGGAAAGTTTGCACACAATTCAATGTAAAAACATTAACTGGACCCTTCATTACTTTGTTGTTGTTGTTGTTGTTAATCCTCACCCGAGGGTATTTTTTCCATTGATTTTCAGAGACTGAAAGGGAGGGAAGAGAGAGAAAGAGAGGGAGAGAGAGAGAGAGAATAAATTTTGATGTATGTACACACCTGTGTAATCCAAACCCCTATCAAGTTATACAACATGACCATCACTCCAGCAAGCTCTCTCACGCCACATTCCAGGCAATCCTGTACATCATCCCCTCCCCCTGCCAGAGGCAAACACAATTATGACTGTTTTCCCCACTGTAGATCAGTTCCGTTTGCTCTAGAATGTCATACACATGGAATCATAGAGAAGGTCCTCATTCCTGGAAGGTTTCTTCCCTCAGCATATTGTTTTTCAGATTCGCCCATGTTCATTATCAGTAAGTCATGCCTTTTTATTGCTGAGTAGTACTCCCGATGTATGGATGTACCACACTTTGTTTATCCACATACCTGCTGATGAACTTTTGAGTTGTTTCCACATTGTGGCTATTTTAAGTAAAGCTCTATGAATATCTTTGTGTGGATAAATGTTTTCATTTCTCTCTTGTAAATATATAGGAGTGGAATTGCTGGTGAGAGGGAAGGTATATGTTTAGTTTTTTTAAGAAATTGCAAATCCTTTTTCCCAAAGTATTTACCTCATTTTACACACTTGCCAGCATGGGCAAGTTCAGTTTGCTCCACGCTCCATGTCATCACCCACATTGGGTGTTGAAAGTCGTGTAATATGAGTGATTCTGGTGGTGGTGCAGGTACCTTGCTGAGGTATTCATTTACATTTCCAAGACAAGGAATGATGCTGAGCACTTTTCCACGTGCCTTGATCATCCATCTATTGATAGTCCTTTGTGAAATGTCCATTCAAACCCTTTGCCGATTTTTTTGGGGGGAAGAGGGGGGAGCAGAGGTTAATTATTGCAATATCAAACATTTAAGGAGTTTGCTTATTTTTAAAAATTTTATCTTTACTGTTGAAAGTATTACAGAATTCCCTCCTTTTTTCCCCTATTGACCCCCTCCTCCCCACTCACACCCCCCACCCCAGGCCTATTGTCTGTGTCCATGACTTATGCATACACTGAGTGGCCAGATTATTATGATCTCTGAATGCATAATAATCTGGCCACTCAGTGTATATCCTACATAATAAAAGGCTAAAATGCAAATTGTCCCCTCGACCAGGAGTTCAACCAGCAGGCAGGCCAGCCAACTGCCCATGTTCCCTCCCCCTGGCCAGGCTGGCCGGACCCCACCCGTGCACGAATTCATGCACCAGGCCTCTACATATAAGCTGAGTGGCCAGATTATTATGCATTCAGAGATCATAATAATCTGGCCACTCAGTGTATATGGATATATGTTCTTTGGTTAATCTCTTCCCACCCTCTTTTGCCCATTTTTTAATGGAGGGCCTGGTCACAGGTTGGCCTCCATGGGGAAACAGATCCACAGCCTTGAGCACATGCTGCGTTAGGGAGCCTTGACCTATTCTGGCTTCTCCACCCCCTTCCCAGGCTCAAAAGAACCTGAAGAGATAGTTTTTGAGTAAATGTTGGCTGCACTCCTCATTTGCTGGGTGCTGCCAACAGGCAGCAGGGATTGATGGCTTGTTAGCAAAGCCTGGCCCCTTTGTGAGATGTTTTCAGAATGATTGATTTACAATAAAGTGGTTCCTGGTGGGTGCATGCAGGTGGAACTGATGCGGATCGATTCCAGTGGCGCTAACTAATCAGCTGTTTAAACTGGCAGGGAGAGCGCTCAGTGACAGGCACGCGCCACCGTCATTTTCCCCTGAGATTACAAATTAACTTGTTGGGGTTTGCTGGGGTGTGTGACAACCTGGAGCCACCCTCAGAGGAGGGGAGGGTGGCTGTGCCTTCAGGGCGGCCTTTCTGGGGTCTGCCTTTCCCATCAGGCTGGACCTGGGCACACAGCACTCTGGCTGGAGGAAAAGAATCTCATCTGAGAAAGTGTGAGGATTTTCATCCTCAATGAAACACAGTGAGGGGCAGCTGCATTTTAAAGGGTCCACTCCTGTTCCTTTTGTCTTTTTTTAAGTTAGCTATTTGACCCCATCGCCCACCCATCCCTCTTCCTTATTTTCACCTAGGATGAACACACCGGTGTCAAATTTATTTTTCCTTCTCTGCTCTTGAAGAAACTCAAGATCTGCTCATCTAAGCTCTTTAAGGTGAGGAGGACTATTATTTTGTCTTGGCTTTTTAAAAATTGATTTCAGAGAGGAAGGGAGAGGGAGAGAGAGATAGAAACATCAACGATGAGAGAGAATCATTGGTCGGCTGCCTCCTGCATGCCCCCTACTGGGGATCGAGCCTGCAACCCGGACATGTGCCCTTGACCAGAATGGAACCCAGGACCCTGCAGTTCGCAGGCCAACACTCTACCACTGAGAATTGAATTATTTGCTTTCACAATATTATTTACAAAACTTGACCCTGAAAATTAGGAGGTTCTAGGCTGAAGAGGCCAGGTAAGGTGTGGAGGACAATGAAGATAAAGTGGGCAGTGCTGTAACTGTGGCCCAGCTATGGCCACCCACAGGAAGGCCTAGCCTAGCTCCAACTCTAGGACCAAGCTTGGCCTCTTGCCCACAAAGCTTTCTCATGAGTTATCTTATCCTTGAAATGGGTTCATGGGATGCACAGGAACCTCTTATCTGAGAAAGCAGAAATCAAAAGACATCCTCAAGCAGATGCTGAGAGTGCTGAGACCTGATGCCCAAGGCAGGCCTATGGAATTGAGTATTTCCAGGTCCAGTTCTGGAAACCTGAATTAGCAGCTAAATACTTTATGTGCATTGTGAAGTGTCTGGGATGGCATTCCAATATTAAAAAGTGAATCTGTTAACACACTCCAAATTAACACTTCAAAAAGATTTGTTTCTTCAAAAGTTGATACTGTTATGCTCAAGGAATAACCAGGTGAGAGCTGGAACTGGCTGCCTCCAGATACTAAAACGTAGTGTAAAGGTGTCATAATTAAATCAATGTGGCCCCAGGGGTAAACAAACAGACAAATAAAATAGAATAGGTGGCATTGTAACAGATTCTAGCATTTGAAAAAGGAAAATGTAATAATGAGGTATCAAAACCGTAGGGAGAGGATGGGCAAGATTAGTCAACAAACGGCTCTGCAGAAATTTTAAAAATTATTAAGGGGGAAAAGTATAGTTATATCCTCAACCAATGCCATGCTCCAAAATCAATACTATACATTTCAATATTTAAATGTAGAAATCCAAATCATAAAAATCTTCAAAACATTTAGGTCTATATTGAGTCTCTGGATTAAGACTTTAAGCAGAAAAGCAAAGCAGAAATCACAAATGAAGAAATTCATGGCTTTGCCCTGGCTGGGCGGTTCAGCTGGTGGGATGGGCATCCCTTACACCAAAAGGCTGCAGGTTCTATTCCCAGTCAGGGTGCATACCTCGGTGGCAGGATTGGTCCCCAGTCAGGGCATGTACGGAGGCGACCAATCAACATTTCTCTCTCTCCCTTTCTTTCTTTCTCTCTCTCTAAAATCAATAAACAACATTGGATGAAGGTTAAAAAAAGAAAATATTTGTGGCTTTGATTCATAAACATAATGTGTTTCTCTATATCTGCAAAACAATACAAAGATTAAAAGCCAATAACAAACTAGGAAGACTTTTTGTAAAAATTATGCTGAAGGACTAATATCAGTTAATATACAATATCTTGTTTAAATGGATAAGAAAACAGGAGTCTCCACGGATATATTGAGGCTATATAATGAAGAAAATGAAAACATTAAATTGCCTTTTTTTAAGTTCAGTAAACAAAGGATTAAAAATGGAAATAATGGGATAATTTTCATCTATCAAATTAACAAAGATGAAAACATAATAATACTAAATGTTAGCGATGATACGATAAAACATACACTCGAATACACTAATGATGAAGGTTAAATTGCACAACATTTCTGGCCATTATGCCTATATGTTGCCCTTACTGACCTCTCCAGTCTTATCTGGTATTGCTTCTTCTTCGTTCTCTATTACAGCATAAGGACATTTTTTTCCAGTTGTCATCACACAGATATTCTATATGCCTAGAAAGCTCTCAGACTTCTCTGCTCTTCCCTCCCTCTCACTTCCTTTGCCTCTGTTTCATTCCCCTCCTCTTTCCATCCTCTTTCCTCTTCCCTTCTTCCTCAGACTCCCCCCTCTCCCTTTTTCTTGCTTCAACCCTTCTTCCTTATTTATTCCTTTCCCCTTCCTTTATTTTTTCCTCTTTCCCTTTTCTTCTCCAAATCACCTAGTTAAGACTTACTCAGCCTTAAAATCTCAGATCAAACATTACTTACTAAATAGAGCTTCCTTATTCTCCCTAAAGGTGTCACATTATCTGGCTATGAGTGCTCACAACACCTTGTTATTTTCCTTTATAACAATTTAAATTTACGTATCTGTGGTTTGATTAATATACTTCTCCCTCACAGAATTACATGGACAATGCCATCTTTAGTCACCATTAAATCCCTAGTATACTTATACAGCAAGGTGCCAGAAAATGAGAGGGTTGATACCTATTGAGTTGGATGTTTTGGCTGCTGACTTCCCAAAGGACCACTAGTAAAACTGTGGCCTAGGCAAAGCTAACTTTATTAAACTTACAGCAGTAAGGGGGAACCTACAGTGACAGATCAAGAATGTATACATATTGTACCTGGACTTTTTTGATGGTATTTGACCAAATCCTCAAACTATCTTTGTGGAAAAATATAAGGTTAAAATAATCAGTACAGTGGCTAGTACTTGGCTGAAGAACTATACCTAAAGGTTATGAATTAATATATTAGTTACTACCTGCATTAATATATTGGTTTGGACTTATGGATATTCAGAATAACTATGAATCAGCAGGGGTCAGTGATCCTATCTAATAAAATAGTAATATGCAAATTAACCATCACTCTACTACACCCACAAGCCATGCCCACCAGCCAATCAGGAACAAATATGCATATAAACCCAACCAAGATGGCTACGGCCACAGAGAGCAGGAGGGAGGCTTGGGTTTCCCTGACAATGGAGGAAGCCAAGCTTTCCGCCTGCCCTTGCTGGCCTAGGCCTTCACTCAAGGCTACAAAGTTTCAATTATAGAAGATACATAAACCCCAACAGAAATGGCTGCTGCCACGGAGCTAGCAGGAGGCTTGGCTCCGCTCTAGGCTACAAAGTTTCAATTGTAGAAGATAAATAAACCCCAGATACCAGGGCCTCCACTTGGGTCGCCAAGGGGTGTGGCCGGCCTGCAAACCACCACAGGCCCCTCACTCAGAGCACCCCACGCCCCAAGGGAACCCCCACCCTGATCCGGGTCACCCTTCAGGGCAAACCAGCTGGCCCCCACCCATGCACCAGGCCTCTATCTTATCTAATAAAAGAGTAATATGCAGATTGACCACCACTTCAACACACAAGATGGCTGCCCCCATGTGGTCAAAGATCCTGCCCCCATGTGGACACAAGATGGCCACCACAAGATGGCCAGCAGGGGAGAGCAGTTGGGAGGGACCAGGCCTGCAAGGGAGAGCAGTTGTGGGTGATCAGGCCAGCAGGAGAGGGCAGTTGGGAGGAACCAGGCCTGCAAGGGAGGGCAGTTGGGGGCAATCAAGCCTTCAGGGGAGGGCAGTTAGGGGTAACCAGGCTGGCAGAGTAGGGGAGTTTAGGGTGACCAGGCCTGCAGGGAAGGGCAGTTGGGGGGGGGGGATGCAGGCCTGCAGGGGAGAGCAGTTGTGGGGGGAACAGGCCTGCAGGGGAGGGCAGTTAGGGGTGACCAGGCCTGCAGGGGAGGGCAGTTAGGGGTGACAAGGCCTGCAGGGGAGGGCAGTTAGGGGCAATCAGGCTGGCAGGGGAGCAGTTAGGCATCAATCAGGCTGGCAGGGGAGTGGATAGGGGGTGATCAGGCTGGCAGGCAGAAGTGGTTAGGGGCAATCAGGAAGGCAGGCAGGTGAGCAGTTGGGAGCCAGCAGTCCTGGATTGTGAGAGGGATGTCCGACTGCCCGTTTAGGCCCGATCCCACCAGGATCGGGCCTAAACGGGCAGTCGGACATCCTTCAAGGGGTCCCAGATTGGAGAGGGTGGGCTGAGGGACACCCCCCCCCCCATGCACGAATTTCATGCACTGGGCCTCTAGTAGTGTAATAAAAGCTTATATTATGTAGTGCTAACACCCTGATGGACCAAAGTCATAGTCAGGGTTAATTAAAACTCTGTATGATCTGCAACAGAAAATCAATTAATGCCTCTTGTATCACAATCTTTCAAAAAAAATCATGAGATTTGATGTTTTGATGATGATTTTTATCTGATTTACCTGAACAGCTCCTATATGAAAATATATACCTTCATTGAGTTATCTAAACAGAATATTGAGTATCTTATTTTTTTAATACTTATTCGTGTGGAATCTATTGTAGCCAATGCTTGTTAAGTTCAACACAAGTTCAAAAAACTCTTTAGTAATTGAGGTAAATAAATGAGCTGGAGCTAATTATGAAACAATCAGTCAAAGTCTATGAAAATAAGAAATATATAGTGTACTGTATATCTCATTTTTACATGTCATTCACCTAGAATATATTATTGTGTTCATATCACTCCAATCAACACCTAGACCATGTTAGGAAGTCAGGCTGTTAACAAATAGATGATGCTATAAACAACAATGCTATGGATGTCAATTACTATGTAGGCACATATAACATAAATCTTCTTATGCATACGGTAACCAGATAGAACATAGAGTATCCATTTTAATAGCACAATATTATGTATTCTATAAAAGTTATGGGAAATACATTTTAATCCACTGAAGAGGTGACCTTTAAATTGATTCCTGAAGTACTAGGCAAAATTAGCTAGCCATGTGAGGATGGGAGCAGAAAGTTGTAGGCAGAGGGAGGGAAGGGGATAAATCCTAAAGTGGTGATGAGCATGGCATATTTTAGGAACTAAAGGTGGCTTTCATTGCTAGCTGGGGAGAAGGGGGCAAGGGCCAGTTCAGGTAGTAACTAGCAGTCCAATGACAAGAAGTTAGATTTCAGTCTAAGGAAAGTGGGAAGCCAGCAGAGGGCTTTAGGGAAGGAAGCAACATTATCTGACTTGTTTTTAAAAGGGCCCCTCTTGGCTGTTGAGGGGAATTATGGAGTGTAAATGAGTAAGAATGTAAGCAGGGAGACCCGTTAGAAAACCATTACATCAGTCAAGAAAAGAAATTATATTGGCTTGCACTAGAAAGAAGGCTGAAAGATGAAGAGAAGTAGAGGCATTCAGAGTATATTTTGTAGGTAGAGCTAAGTGGATTTGAAGGTATGGATGAAGTGGGTTGCAAGGGAAAAGGAAGAATAAGATGGCTCCTAATTTGGGAGCTTGAGTGAATTTAGTGGATGGCTTTACTGTTAAATATGTATTAAAAATATGTATTGAGCATGTACAGTGTGGAGGACACTTTTTTGGCAAGATATATTTTTCTAACTTCTAAAATACTTCTATTACTAACAGACGGTGGATGCAAATTACATGAAAATCTGTCATCAATATTTCCATTTTATTTCAAACAAATATTCTTAGTAAGCATTTTTTTTCTGTCTCTCTCATTATCTTTGTTATTGTAACATAGATCAGGAGTTGGCAAACTTTTTCTGAAAAGAGCCAGATAGTAATTATTTTAGGCTTTGCAGTCTATCAGAACTCTGTTGCAACTACTCAACCCCGATGTTGTAGTGTGAAAACAACCATGGATAATTCATTAAGAAATGCATGTTTCAATAAAAATTTAATTTACAAAATAGGCATTGGGCCACATTTGGTCTGTGGGCTGTATTTTGCTGACCCCTCACATAGACTATAGATCCTTAACTAAGACCATTTAGAAGGGGAGAAAGAAGATCTGGTTATGAAAAAACCAAATGCTTATTTGTTCATTGACAACAATGCACAGTGAAAGCTAAATTTTTTATGTACTTATTTTTATTCCCCCCTCAGTATTATTTTAAACTAGAGGCCCAATGCACAAAATTTGTGCACTGGAGGGGGGAGCAGTCCCTCAGCCCAGCCTGTGCCCTTTCGCAGTCTGGGAGCCCTCGGGGAATGTCCTACTGCCATGGAGGCAGGAGAGGCTTCCGCCACCGCTGCTGCACTTGCCAGCCATGAGCCCGGCTTCTGGCTGAGCAGCACTCCCCCTGTGGGAGCGCACTGACCACTAGGGGGCAGCTCCTGCATTGAGCATCTGCCTCCTGGTGGTCAATGCGCATCATAGCAAGCAGTGGTTCTGCCTCTCGGTAGATTTGCATATTAGCCTTTTATTATATAGGATAGTCATTATTCTGATTTCATCATATAATCCTGATAAGACTATAAATCATGGTACTTTGCTCTCTACCAGAATAGTAGGTCCTGACCCAGGTTGGCCAAACTGAGTAGTCCTTTCCCATGGTCATAGTGATTGAGTTAGAGGTAGGTGAACGACTCAAGCAAAGACAATTAGACTCTTCCGTGAACTTGATATATAGGTTGTAGGAGGCAGGTTTTTTGTTTGTTTGTTTGTTTGGTTTTTTACTGAGGGCCTACTAAGAGAGGGGGCTGAAAATCTAGAACTTTATTCAACTGGCTATTTTGCCAAGCATTTGGTCAGTGCTTATGTTCAGAACAACTCCAAGCAGAGATAGAATCAAGAGCCATGACAACATGGTTTGGGAAGTTTAATCCAGTTACCTCTAAAGCCAGACACATGCCAGGACTTCCTAGTTACCTGAGTCAGCAAATACCCTTTCTGCATAAGCGAATTTGAGTTGAGTTTTGATCAGTTGCAGACAAAAGATTATAGACAAAAATATTACTTCATTGAATCTAGAAGTGAAAGACAATTAACATATGAATTCCTTGAATGCCAAGCATAATACATGCTAATCTTAGTTAAACTTAAAGTAGCTAATGTTTAAAGTTGAGAGAACAGGGACTCAGAGGTAAGTGATTTGCCTGAAGTTTCATAAATATTTGGTAGAATTATCATTTGACTACTGATGTTTCTGGCTCCAAAGACATGTCATTTACGTGATACCATGTGCTAAGGGGGCATAGAAATTAAATGGAAAAAAAATATATATATATAATTTTTGGATTTCGCTCTCTTTATTTCTTTAAACTTGTTTTTATAAGGCTCCAAAACTGAGGGAAAGGATGAAGATTACTTTTTCAGCGTCTTATAGATAGCTGAATCTCAAGAAGTTTCTTTAGTAGATATAATGCATAAGCTGTTAAGCAATCAATCATGGATTGACTTTCAAAGCTGCTTTGAATCTGAAAGTAGAATGTTTCTAGCCTCATTGTCCATAGGCAAAATCTGGAAAATGTTATACCCTTTTTTATTTTTTTTTTCTGCTTAAAGAGACCAGATTTCATATGTATGCAGGAAATGTGGAGCCCGGCATGGAATATTGTTCATTCCATATCCCTGAGTGTCTGTGTGAGCTTCGGGGAGAAGGGCAGGTAAAGGATGTAAAATCACCATAGAAGATTCATGCCTACGAAACTCTTCTGGAGAGTTATATGGAGACAGGAGTACAAGAGGAGTTTCTTTCTAGGTGGAAAGAGGTGATAATTAAACATAATTTGTAGAAGAAAATTAATAGTGATGGACTTGAATCCTTTATAGGAAATGTAAATTCCAAAGCTATTTTGTGTGGAGAAGCAAAAAGCTGTAATATAGGGCTGAGTGGTATATGCTGACAGTAATGGTCCTCTTGTGCAGTGAGTTATTAAAGACTTTCATCTCGTGGTTTTCAATAATGAAAAGAGAGGCAGTTTGGGGGTATTTTCTGAGATATGTCCCTTGTGTTGATTTAGCTTCCTTCTGTGATCTTAATAGCTATATGGAAAAAGTTAAATTTGCTAAGGCAGAAAAAGACTAACATAAGCATACTATTTTAGAAAAATATATTAGTTCTTTTTGGAATCTAACAACTATGAGCTTCGGAAAGTCATGTAATCTCTTTTGGGGCGTGGTCTTCACATCTTGTCCAAGTATTGTCCATAGATATTTCCAAATACAATAATCTATGATTCCTTCTTATAATAAAAATATCCTTTTGGGAATGAACTTTTCTTCCCCTCTTTAGGGAGTTTGCTGTGAAGAAAACTCAGGGACATTTTGCTTGGAGACGTTTTCTCTCTCTCTTCCTTAATTTTTGAAATGGGTTCTAGAATCAGCACTCCAGGACTACATCTCTTTGTTGGGCAGCTTACAGAGACAGTGAAGGACTAGAGCCATTTCACAAAACTGATTCCTCAAGCTTCCACAATGACCTACAAAAGGAAGATTCGTCTGAAACCAATAGCTCAGCTTACTCAGCCACAATACAATGAGTTTGGAGTGTTCTTTAACGGTCCTGGCTTGTGAAGATTGGACCATGAGAAACAGACTTGGAAAGAAACAAGAGATCAAATATTTTTTATTGCTTACTGTATTTAGTAAATTTCCGAGGGGTTTAATATGGAGGCTTAATATTAATATATCATGGATTTTATAGAGCTTAATAAATAATTCATGTTCTAGAGCAGAGATAAACAGTCATCTTATATTAGTGTGATATATTTGTCAAAACTAATTAACCAATATTGATTCACTATTGTTAAAGTCCGAACTTTATTCAGATTTATTATATTTTACCTAATGTCCTTTTTCTGTTTGAGGATTCCATCAAGAATAGAACATTATCTCTGGCCATCATGACTCCTTAGAACTTTACATACTACAACAATTTCTTAAATATTCCTTGTTTTTTTTTTTGTGTGTGTGTGTGTGTGTGGTTTTTTTTTTTTTTTTTTGACAGCTTAGGCGCTGTAGAAGAGTTCTGATCAGGTACTCAACAGCATGCTTCTCAATTTGGGTTTGTCTGGTGATTTTTCTCATGATTAAACTGGAGTTATGGGTGCCTGGGAGAGCACAGAGTTTGTAAAGTGCCATTCTTATCACATCATATCAGTGTGCATGCTATCGATATGACTTATCACTGAAGATATTGAACTTGATCACATGGCTGAGGTAGTGTTTGTCAAGTTTCTCCACTGTAAAGTTACTCCCCCTTTCCATACTATACTTAGAAGGAAGTCAGTCCCTCGCACACTTATGGGAGTGGGGAATTATGATCTGCCTCCTTGAGGGGAGAGTAACTGCTGTATTGCTTGTAACTTTTCTATTCTTATTAATTAATTTATTCTTTATATTAATTTTTATATTAATGTAGACTCATAGATATTTATATTTATACCGTGGGTTATATTCTGATACATGCCATTTATTTTTGTTGCTCAGGTTCTTTGGCTTTAGCCATTGGAAGCTCTTTAGTTGGCTCCTGTGTCCCTCCGAGGTAGCTCTCTTGGTTTTCTGTTTTGTTAAGCACTCCTTACTCTCTGACACTACAAGATGCTCTAGGCTCATCCTGTATGTCCTTGCCTCAATCCTTAAAACCGCCATTCTCCCAGAATGCCTAGTTCCTCTTATTGGTGAATGGTAATTGAGGAAGGGAGGAATGGGGGTTATTTTTTAATGGATACAGAATTATAGTTTGAAAAGTTAAAAAAAAAACTTTCTGGAGATAGTGGTGATGGCTACATGATAATGTGAATGTACTGAGTTTATGCCATTGAACTATATACTTAAAAGGTTAAAATGGTAAATTTTATGTTATGTATATTTTAACACAAGCTAAAAATGTTTTCTCTAATAAAACACCAGACTTGCCAAATTGTTTCCAAAATAGTTGTACCATTTTGCATTCCCACCAATCTTGAATGAGAGTTCCTGCTGCTCCATGTTCTCTCACCAGCATTCAGTTGTCAGTTTTGTTTTATTGTTAGCTATCCTAACAGTTGTGTAGTGACAGCTCATTATTGTTTTAATTTGCATTTTCCAAATAATATGATGTTGGGCGTTATCTCATATACTCATGTGACATCTGCATATTTCTTTGCTGATGTGTTTGATCTTGTGCTCCTTTTCATTTTTATTTTTTTATTCATTTTTAAATTTTATTGATTTCAGAGAGGAAGGGAGAGGGAAAGTGAGAGAATCACTGATCGGCTGCCTCCTGCATGCCCCCTGCTGGCGATTGAGTCCGCAACCCGGACATGTGCCCTTGACTGGAATCGAACCCTGGACCCTTCAGTCTGCAGGCCTACTCTCTATCCTGAGCCAAACCAGCTAGGGCAATATTTGGGTTTGTCTGGTGATTTTTAATTGGGTTGTATTTTTAATTGGGTTGTATTTTTTTCTTATTGGTGAGTTTGAAGAGTTCTTGTATATTCTATATACAAGTCCTTTATCAGGAATGTGATTTGCAAATATTTTCTCCCAGTTGTGGTTTGTCTTTTCATTCTCTTAACAATGTATTTCTGAGAACAAGTTTTCAATTTTAATAATATACGTTATTTTTTTTCTTTCATAGATGATTCTGTTTTATATCTAAAAGGTCATCATCAAAACCAATAGTATACAAGTTTTCTTCTATAAGTTTTATAGTTTTGCATTTAACATTTAGGTCTGTATCCATTCTGAATATATTTTTGTGTAAGTTGTGATGTCTGTGTTATAGACCGTCCTTGACTTCCTGGAATGAAACCCACCTCGTATACTGTATTATCCTTTTGACATATTGCTGGAGTCAATTCACTTGTATTTAAAAAAATTCTTTGTCTATGTTTATGAGATATATTGGCTTGTAGTTTCCTTCCTTGTAGTTTCTTTACCTGGTTTTTGTATTAGGATAGTTCTTGCCTCATAAAATGAGTTGCAGAATTAGCATTCTTTTTTCCATAAATGTTTGGTAGAATTCACCAGTAAAACCACCTGGACCTGGTGATTTCATTTTTGAAAGGTTTTAAATAATGAATTCAATTTACTAGTATTTAATAGTTTCAGTACTACTCAGATTATCTGTTTCTTCTTAAGGGAAATGTAGTAATTTATATAATATAAGACACTGGCCCATTTCATCTAAGTTATCAAATTTGTGGGCATAGAGTTGTTCATAGTTCTTTCTTGTTATCCTTTTAATGTACTTGGGGATAGCAGTAATGAACCCTCTCTTATTCCTGATATTTACAATTTGTTTCTTCTTTCTCTCTTATAGGTTTAGGTTATCTAGAGTTTTACCAATCTTTATTAATCTTTTCAAAGGAGTATGTTTTGGTTTCATTTGTTTTCTCTATTATTCTCCTCATTTAAATTTTGGTAAATTCTCTTCTAGTTTTTATAATTTTCTTGCCTCTGCTTGCTTTAGGTGTAATTGGTTTTTCTCTACCTTTCTTAAATGAATATTTAGATTATTGACTTTAAATCTTTGTTCTAACACGTGTATTTATCACCTTAAATTTCCTTCTAAGCACTCCTTTTTCTGCATCTTGCAAGTTTTTATGTTATATTTTCATTTAGTTTAAAGTAATTTTTTGGAAACTTCTTATTTGACCTACTGGTAATTATTGTTTAATGTTCAAATTTTGGTCATTTTCCAGCTATCTTTCTGTTATTAACAGCTAGTTTAATTCTGTGGTAATCTGAGAGTATATTTTGTATGATAGGATTTTTATTATTTAAAAAAAATTGAGATGTGTTTTATGACCCAGATATTACCTATCTTGGTGAATATTCTATGTATACTTAAGAACAATGTGTATTCGGCTGTTCTTTGATGGAATGTTCTATATATGTCAGTTTGATCAAATTGATTTATAGTGCTGCTCAGGTTACTCTATCTTTACTGATTTTTGGTCAGCTTGATCTATCAGTTACTGACAGAGATTTATTGAAGGCTCCAAGTATAATAGTATACTTGTCTATTCTCCCTTCTGTCCTATTAGTTATTGCCTCATGTACTTTGGTGCTCTTTTGTTAGGTACATACATGTTTATGATTTTTTATGTGTTCTTGAAAAATTGACCACATTCTATTATTATGTAATATCTCTCTTTATCCATGATAATCTTTCTTGTTCTGCAATTTTCTTTATCTTTAAAACAGTTACTCCAGACTTATTTTGATTAGCATGTTATATCCTTTTCCATCTCTTTACGTTAGTGCAAATATTCATATTTAAAGTGCCTTTCTTCTAGAAAACACCTAATTATGCTTCTTTCTCCAATTTAACAATTTCTGACTTATAACTGTTGTGCTTATACCCTTTACATTTAAATTGATTATTGATATAAATGGATTAAAACAGACCATCTTTGTAACTGTTTTCTAAAAATTACATTTGTTTTTTTGTTTCTTGTTATCTTCTGTGTTTTTTTTTTCTTTCTTCTCTGATTTGAATTGAGTATTTTATGAGTCTCTTTTATCTCCACTTGGCATGTCATTTATACTTCCTTTTAAAATGTTTTTAAAAGGCAAATCAAATAGTGTTGTAGTGATTGCCTGAGGGTTCAAAATATATAGATGAAAAACAATCTAAATTAATTTTAAAGTAACACTGCAATACTTCATATATAGTGCAGGGACCTTAGAGTATTCCCAATTCCTCCAATCATCCTTTGTGAAATTTCTGTAATATATTTCACTTATCCATATGTTTTAATTACCCAAAACATTGTTATTTTATTGCTTTGAGCAAACAGGTGTTTAGATAAATTAAGAATAATAAAATAAAATATTTATTTTTACTTTATATTTTCTTTTTCTGACACTCTTTTTCTTTATGTAGATCCAAGTTTCCGACACATATAATTTTCCATTTGAAAAAATAGCTACATAATGTAATGCAGATTTATTGTACTAACCATAGGATGATGAGCAAATTTTAGAGTGGGTGCTGTGTGTGAAGGACAATTGTAAGGGGTCATACTTTAGAAGGTGCATTCACCATTCTGTACCTCTTGTTAACATTTTGGAGCTCATGTTTTATCTTGCACTCAATCTTATAAAAAAAATCAAAGAATAAAAAAACATCTAAGAAAATACAGGCTAACTCCAAAAGCATGCTGAAACATGTGGGAAAATGCATGTACCCAACAGACTGCAGGGATGAAGACGCAGCTCCTCTTTATCCTTCCCACATGGCCTATATTCACCAATAAAAATGTTTGGGTTCATTGAACCATGACCTGCAGTTTAAATTTGTTCCCTATGATATTTTCTGACTAGAAAATGTGTCAAGTAAATAGGTAAATGTGTCTTTGCTTGGAAATGTAACTTTGGAATACCACATCTTAGTGCATTTACTTAGTGTTTTTTTCATGTGAAAAGTCATTATACAAAAAATAAAATAAAATAAAAATAAGGGAGGTGGGTGGGATAGGGTTGTGTCCCCAAAATGGTATACTTTTCCAAGAGCTGTTTTGGCAAAACAGCATTAACTGAGCTATTCTATAACTGATTATAGTTGTATTTTTTTAAAGTTTGGAATCAGTTAATTAGCAACTAACAGAGCAATGTAAAAAGCATAGCAAACTTTCATTTTCGTCAATTGTTCCCCCAAGCCTCCTCCACTGCCCATGTGGAAAACGTCAGGAATTTTAGTTAATATTAGTGTTGTTAAAATTATTTTCTTTTCATACTAAATACTTAGTTAGACTTAACATGTTGTTCTCATTTCTCTATTAATGATATCTTCACACATACTTCTGCTTCTGTCTGCATTAATTCTCACTCCTGATGTAGTTCATCCTCTAATAAGTAGTTATTTTCAGACACAGTCTAGAAGTTATAGACTTACCCTTAAATGACAGTATGTATAGGCATAGAATTCTAGAATCCAAATGTTTTTTCCCCCTGTACTTTCAGGTGCTCCACTGTGATTTTGTATTCAATATTGTTAATGGCAACTCTAGTGTTACCTGAATTCTTGAAGCTGGTTCTGAGGCAAAGATTTGAGAATAAGTAAGTTTTCTCTTTACTGTTGATGCCCAGAGGTGTACTTACAACATATCAATATAGCAATGGTGTCATTGCAAATACTAGGGTGTACTCTAGTCCTGCTCTGTCTTCCCTTTTAATCTAAAGATGTACGTCTTTCTTTAGTTCTTAGAAATTATCAGTTATTTTTGGAATATGTTTGGAATATTCATTCTCTTTATTCCTTCCTCCAAAACATCTGTTACATATATATTGGGACTTCTGTTCTGTCCCTGTAATAACAGTTCAAAAATATTTAAAATTGGATTGTTTCTTATGATAAACTATTTGGAATTCTTTGTACATGCTGGATTCACTTCCTTTATGATATATGTGATTTGCAAATATTTTCTCCCAATCTGTGGCTTGTCTTTTCATTTTCTTAATAGTATCATTCAAAGAGCAGACATTCTTAATTTGGATAAAGGCCAATTCATCATTTTTTATGGTTTCTTCTTTTAGTATTGTATCTAAGAAGCTTTTCTCCTACATTTTCTTCTAGAAGTTTTATAGTTTTAGGTGTTGTATTTAGATCTATAATATACTTTTGAGTTAATTTCTATAAATATTGCAAGATATGAATTAAAGTTCTTTTTTTTCATATTTATATCAACTCTTTTTCATACCATTTGTGGAAATGGCTGTTTTTCTCCACCAAATAACTTTTGCTCTTTTTGAAAGTCAACTAATCATATCTGTGGGCATCTATTTCTAGTTTATTCTGGTTCATTGTCTATCTATCTTGACTTTTATATCACACTTTTTTTTTGATTACTACAGTTTTATTATAAATCTTGAAGTCAGGTAGTATAATTCCTCCAACTTTTCAAGCAAATTTTTTCAAAGTTGTTTTAGCACTTCTAGGTCCTTCCCATTTCTGTAAAAATTTTAGAAAAAAACTCTTCAATATCTACCAAAAAGCCTTTTGGAAATTTGATTGGAATTTCATTGAATCTGTGATTCCATTTGGAAAGAATTAAAATATAAATAATTGAGTCTTCAGAAACATGAATATATTATCTCGCTCCAATTAGGTATGTCTTCTTAAACTTTCTCTCAGCTATAGGAAGGAAAATTTCTCAACTTGATCAAAATCCCACAGTTGACGTCATCCATTAGACTGAATGCTTTATGCCTATGTGTGCTAGGAAACAAATAAGAATGTCTGCTCTTATCACCACATGTATTTAATGTCATGTGGAGGATCCTATCTAGTGCAGTACGGCAAGAAAAAGAAGTAAAAGTGAACAGATTTAAAAGGAATATGGAACACTATACTTATTTGAAGACAACATGATCATGTAAGTAGAAAAGTCCTAGAAATCTGCAAAAAGCTATGCAAACTGGTGAGTGGTTTTAGAAAGATGGCAGGATACAATGTCAATATACAAAACTAATTGTATTTCTATGCACTAGCAATCAACAATAGAAAATTGCAATAAAAAAACACTATTTTTAAAATCATAAACATGCAATATTATAGATAAACTAGCGTTCCCGTTGCAGGAAAATTCCTGCAATAGGGTTTCCTGCTGCACTCTACCCCACCCTGCCTGCTCTCCTCCCTTGTCCCCCGCCCCGCGTTCTCCGCCAGCCCCCCTGCTTTTCTAACTTCTCCGCCAGCCCGCTCTCCTTCCTTCTCCCCTGGCCCGCCTTCTCTGCCAGCCGCTCTCCTTCCTTCTCCCCTGGCCCCGCCTCCGATCCTCTCTTCTCCCCCGGCCCGCCTTCTCCCCCAGCCCACCTGCTTTTCCCTTCTCCCCCGGCCCCGCCTCCGTTCCTCCCTTCTCCCTTGGCCCCGCCTCCGCTCCTCTCTTCTCCCCCGGCCCGCCTTTTCCGCCAGCCCGCTCTCCTTCCTTCTCCCCTGGCCCCGCCTCCGCTCCTCCCTTCTCCCCCGGCCCACCTCCACTCCTCCCTTCTCCCCCGGCCCGCCTTCTCCGCCAGCCCGCTCTCCTTCCTTCTTCCCTGGCCCCGCCTCCGCTCCTCCCTTCTCCCCCGCCCCGCCTTCTCCACCAGCCCGCTCTCCTTCCTTCTCCCCTAGCCCCGCCTCCACTCCTCCCTTCTCCCCTGGCCCCGCCTCCACTCCTCCCTTCTCCCCCAGCCCCGCCTCCGCTCCTCTCTTCTCCCCCGGCCCTGCCCCTTCTCCCCCGGCCCCGCCTGCTCAACTTCCTTCTCCCCCGGCCCCGCCTCCGCTCCTCCCTTCTCCTCCCCCTGGCTTGCTTGCTTCTCTGCAGCTTTGCTCCCTTCTGCAGCTCTTGGCTTCTTTCTACACTGTCGTGATATGCAAATTAGCCGCCATCTTTGTTTGGATAATTTGCATACTCGTCCTGATTGGTTGGGGCGTGGCTTGGCTGGTGGGCGTGGCTTGGGCGTAGCGAAGGTGCGGTCAATTTGCATATTTGTCTATTATTAGATTAGATAAGAGCTACATGTTGAAAATTGCAAAAATATTACAAGAAATGTACCTTGTTATACATCTGGAGATTGAATAATGTTTTAATGTCAAATTTTATGAAATTAATCTAGAGATTCAATGCAATCTCAATCTCAACCAAAGTCACAGCAGGATTTCAAAAGATATTAACAACTTGCTTCTAAATTTTATAGAAATGCACAGTCCAGAATGCTTAAGACGATTTTGAAAGTGAAGATCATTGGATCACTGGAGTATGTAACCTGTTAGCAAGACTTATTATTAAGCTACAATAATTAGAACAGTGTGACAAACATATAAGTTAGTGGAATAGACAGTTTAGAAACAGTCTCCCACTATGTGATTAACTTATTTTCAAACACCCTACCAAGATAGGGTGTTTGAAAATAATTCAATGGAGAGAGCACACATTTTTTTCCAACAAATGGTGCTGAACAAACTGGACCTCATATTGAAAAAATGAACCTTATCTCACCCTATCCTATATAATAAAAGGGTAATATGCAAATTGACCCTAACGGCAGAACGACCGCTCGACCAGTCACTATGAGGCACGCTGACCACATCTCAGTCTCTTCCCTGGCCCTGATCGCAGGCCAGGCCTAGGGACCATACCCGTGCAGAATTTCATGCACAGGGCCACTAGTATTTAATAAAGAACTCACCAAACTTTAGATCACAGAACTAAAATTAAGAGCTAAACCAATATGCAATATTTAGAAAAATGTAATGGAGAAAATCTTTGTGACCTTGAGTTAAGCAAAACTTGCTTGATAAGGCACATGAAAAAGCACTAACCATAACAAAAAATAAAGTGGTTTTATCAAAATTCTAAAATACACTGTTTTGAAAATGAAAAAGCAAGTAATACACTGGCAGAAGGACTTGTATTCAGAATAAAGAACTCTTACAATTAAATATTAAGAAAATACATTTTTTTTAAAAAGGCCAATGATTTGAACCGATATTTCACCAGAGGGAATATAAGACTAGGTAAGTATTGAAAAGATGCCAAACATCTCTAAAAAAATTTAAACAGAAAATAAAGATAGATGAAAAACTATTTCATAGCCAGTAGAATGTTAAAATAAAAAGACTTTCAGCCTAAGTGCTAGTGAGGATGTGAATATAAAGCTACTTAACAAAAATATGTTGGACAACAGTGTGGTGATTGCGGGGGACGAGGGGGTGGGTGAATCCTGAAGGATCATAGAGAGCATAGATGGTGATTGAAAATAAATAAATAAATAAACAAACAAACAAATACATAAATAAATAAATCAGAATAAGTAATACAAAAATTAAAAAAGACATTGGCAGTTTTCTAGTAAAGTTAAACATACCTTTACCATTCAATTCAGCATTTCCACTTCTTAGTTATTTATTCAAGGGACATGGAAACACGTGTCTGCCAAAACAGTTGTAATCAAATGTTTATATCAACTTTGTTTTTAATATCTAAAAATTGGAAACAAATCAAAGGTGTATTCATTTGTGAAATGATAAACATACTGAAGCATATCCATTCAAGGAATACTACTCAGCAGCATGAAAGTACAAACTCCTGAAATAATCAACTACATAATAAATCGTAAAAACATTATGCTAAGGCAAAGAAGCCTGATACAAAAGACTGCATATTGCATTATTTCATTGGAATAAAATTCTAGAAAAGACAAAACTATAGTAATAGCAAGCAACTCAGTGGTTGCCTCTGGCTGACACAGGAGGGGATTGACTGTAAGGAGGCAGAAGGGAAATTGTGGGGGTGATGGAATTATTTTATATCCTGATTGTTGTTGTTCCATGACTTTATACAGTATATATACGTGTTTGCCCAAGTCATGACATTGTCCATTTAAAATTTATTTTTTTGTATGTAAAGTTTACTTCACAAAAGCTGATCATCATAAAGAAAGGCTCAGAAATGATAGAGAAAATACAGACCCATTTTCCATTGGGGAGAACAAGCTGAGGGTAATGTAACAGACCAGTTAGAATACTTTCATTCCATCACATTCAGAGGTGACTCTCCCAGAAACTCTCCTGAAGAGTCTAGCTGTGTTCTTTGCTCCACACCAAAGTTCTCCTCATTTTCTTGCTGGCAACTTTTGTTTCCTTTTCCTTGAAAATAAAGATTAATTGTTCCTATATTGGCAAAGAACCTTCAAAATGTCAGATTTGATTTGAAAGGGTAAACAAATGCCGGTATTCTCTATTTCTTTGAGGACACAGTACTCTGGGGGGGAGGGGGAGTTTGTGATTGGGCTGGTAAAGTGCTGCTCCTGTTTCCCCTGACACCTCCCCACCATACCTGCCCCACCCCCCCCCCATTCCACAGGGGTGCTTGCTGCCTGTAGATACAAGACTGACTGCAGAACCCTTAGCTTTGGCCATCAGACTGGGTTCAGTACAGCCAAGGACGTTGTGAATCTTTCCCTCACTTGCCTTTACAACTGCTTAGGCCTAAAAACTGTCTAGCTATAAAAGTTTTATAACAGAACCAGAATTGTAGAATTGTAGACTCAAGATAGTTCTAACTATGGTGAAACAAAACAAAACAAAACAAAACAAAAACCAGAAGAGGAAGTAATCATTTTTAGCCATTCTTGTTAGCTTGCCATGGACCACCTATTAATGGCTTCATTACCAACACAGTCACACAGAAGTATTTAAAAGTTTACTTCTATTTGGAACATCTTTATCCCACAACTTTTATGACTTTCTCATCTTCCATAACTGTCATCTTCAGCATTTGCAGCCCTTCTCAAGAGAGAGGAAGTAAAATATGTTGTGTGTATAATATAGGATGACTCAACCAAGTTGTTATCACTCACAGGACAGATGAAAAGTCCTAAGGTATTAGTTATCCCACTCTCCCTCATTCAGAGATAAAAACATAGAAACGCCATTTTAAGATTTTGGCAAGATCTACATATTAGGAATGGTAGAGAAAAATCAACTGTCCCAGTAATTTTTCTATTCTTTCCACAATAAAATGGTAGGCTTGGGATAAGCCATGGAAGCTTTTGAAATAAAACCACTGTTTTACCAAAGTCAATCTTTGTATTTATTTGGATAAAAACATCTCCCAGTGTTTTGGGTGTTCCAGCAGTTACAGGGGCCAAAGAGTCTCTAAACACATCTACTGGTATACAGAATGAGAAGACTCAAGAAGACGGGGCACTGATTCGACAGCTAGATTTGGGTGTGGGATTTAGAGAATGACGAAACGCTGAAGATTCTGAGCCACAACCCTTAAAAAAGAGCGTTGAGTTTAGAACTTTGAACTCATTCTTTACCTTCCTCAGAACAAATGTGCATTCCAAACTTACCACCGTGTCAATGGCCCGTCCCTGGAATTGGCTTCAATGTCCTCATTTAATTGTTTTCCCATATTGTGACTTTGTATGTTGGGAGCTCTGAAAAACATAATAATCAATTCTGGTCTTGGTATGAGATAATTAGTGTTCCACCAAAGTTGAACCCCCAAGTCGCAATTCTACAGGAAGTTGTGAAGCTGAGATATTAAAATCCCATAAGGTATATGTATAGTAAGCCAGTGATATTCACTATTCAATATATTTTTCTCTCCAGCAACATATAGAGCTCTTTAAGAAATGTTCTTAAAAATACTGAACATTTCCCACACTTTCTTACATGTACCAACCCTGTTATACGCCACCCTTGCAAAGTGGCATGGGAACTTAAAAAGAATTAAAACACCATTCCAGAAATATTTTACATGCGGACTCTTGGTGGCAAAACCATCTTTCATCCTTAGTGAGCCTATTAGAACTGCACGGAATCTTAAGGACCGTTATGATGATTAAGTGCCACATTTAATAGTTGCTCCAGTAGCATCTTGACAAACATTTTAATTTTATATCTCTCAAGTAAACCCATAAAACCACATGATCTAAAAATTCTTAACAAATATATTAATAAAAATTTAAACATGCTTGTATTACTTATGCTGTTTTTGAGTTAATTACATAATGATATTGCCTTGTATCAACCTTAATTAGATTAAATATTGATCAGTGCAATTTCATTGGTATTCCATTAACACAATAACTGTCTTGTTATATCCAGATGTAACTTTAAATTTATTAAAGAGTTTGACTGGAAATGAAAAGTTATGTAAAGATATACAAAACAAGCTCTTTTAAATATGAACATGATTGGAAAGCTCAGCCTGTGAATTAAAGCAGAAAAGAAAAATTAAACTCTACCTAACTTAAGGGTGTAACAAAATTAGATCAAAGAACGACAATGCAGTTTTTTCCCCATAGGCTGTCAGCTCTAATATCATTTACACTAGGTTCATTTATCACTCTATATTAAGGATGAGGTTATGAAATCATTACAATTATTCTTGAGGATTATGTTCTTTGTTTATTTAAAAAAGAATCTAGATTTTAAACAGCATCAAAGATTTCTTAGCGTGTGATGAAGGCTGTTTATTTTTATGCTGATGAGCTGAGAGCTGCTTCAATGGGGAGATGTGTAATTTTCCCATGATCTGGAAAATAATTCATGGCACTTTTTATGTTGTCATGAACTGTCACTTCTCTTGAGTTAAATATGAGTCCTGTCATTTGGAAGTCAGAAAGCGGCTCCTAAATTTCTCAATTTTATTAGCAATTGACTCAAATCATTTCCCGAAAATAGTCTGAATTGACATGTGAATTGTAGTGGTTCCTCATCTTGGGGATTAATTAATCAAGCCATCAGGTTCACATTCAACTATTTATCAATCTTACGATTTCCTGCTTTTCAGAAAAATTTAAAAGCACTCGAATGACATTTTATGAGTTTTAAGAAAAATTAAAAAGGAACCAAAAAAATAATGTCTCTCCTAATTCAGAAGCTCCATGATGTAAATTTCTGTGAGCCAAGATGCTGAAAGGAGGTGATGGGGTGGGATCTACATCCCAGGAAGCCATGAGGGGCATTTCTACAGGCCTCAGTTTCTTCATCTGTAAAATAAAATAAAATAAAAATTGAACTGAATAATCTCACATTTTTTGCTCACTTTTAAAATTGTCTATGAATCAAAATGTAATATGATTGTTTTTGTTACTTTTATTGTCATTGTCTTTACATTAAAAGACAAGCAAACAAACAACTTGTGGTTATTGACAGAGCCTCAAAGACTTCAAATTAAAATTGATTGACATTCTCAGAACAGCATTGGACACTGTTCTGCAATTTGCATTTGAAATACTAGTTTTCCACTAAAGCCCACATTAGTCTGATCTTTTCTATCGGACTATTATAAGACAGGACCACAGTCGTCAACCTTTCCAAGACGGGGCCACAACAAGATGTTTGTGAGCTGGGAAAGTTCTGGCAAAGCTTCCCATTGTTTGCCTATTTAATTTCATTCAAACTTTGCTGAGTTCAATTAATAGCCAGTTCTTTTCAACATAAATGACTAGCCAACTGGATTCAGCCCCTTTGCTTGCAAACTTGCTGTGTATATAACCACAGAAAGAATGTCTCATTCTAAATAAATCCCTCTGGTATTATTTACAGAAAACTAAGGTTTTTCTCTTAAAGTTAATTGCATTTTAAGTGTTCTGGAACAGAGAGCGAAAGCCTCACAGAAAAAACCCTACCCACCCAGCTCAGGGGAAGGTCGGGGAGGATAGGGGAGGGTTGGGGGTAAGCTGGCGGGGGGGTAGGGGGGGGACGGGACTCTCATCTCTTGACTGCTGGCCAGAGGTGCGGGGTCTAAAATGACAGAGACAGTTTGCCTGGCTGCATCCCTCAGGCACTTTTGGCTCAGGAAAGTCAGGGGGATTCATAAAAATGAAATGTCTTTTTCCTCCATTTCGTCTCATCCTCAGGGCGAGCTGCGGCTGGTTTGCCCTCTACAGTGCAAACTGCAGAGAAGGGGCCTTGGACAGAGGAAGGACCACAGAGAAGCCGGACCACAGAAAAAGCACCCCTTCAGCGGTTTTCCTGGAGGCTGGCCCAGGCTGCTCTTCTCTTTGAAAGCAGCTAGGATGCCTCTCATTCTGGGAAAAGGGACCGCTTGGGGTTTCACTTCAGACCATTGTGGCGCTGAGAGTCCCCCACCTGTACCGCTGCCACACACACACACATACACACACACACACACACACACACACACACACACACACACAATTTATAGATGAGCCAGAAAAAAATAAGTAACTGGCCTACAGGAGAATGGGATGGAATGGGAACACAGAAAGGCTATTTGACAACCAGACCCACAAAGACCTCACATTCAGACTTTATCTCCAAATGAGGCTATTCATACCACTGCTGAGATACATGACTGAACTGGGAAAAAATAAAGTTTATCACACAACCAGATATTGTATTCCACTATAGAAAAATATTATCCATAACCCCTATTTTATCAGATCTGTGATTATCTCAGCGTAGCTCAATAATACTGCATTTTTATCTTTAAGACTTCATTTATTCAGCATAACAATTTAAAAGCTTTAACATGACCTTTATAATCCTGTTTTAGTATTTTTTAAATATACCAGGAACCTCAAGAAAATGGAGACGCCCAGGCCTCTTTCAACCTCTCCAAGGCCTTGCGCATGTGCCTGGGCATCCTCCGTTTCAGTGCCAGAGTCGTGTAGCAAAAGGAAACTAACAAATGGGAGAGGCCCATTACAAGCACCAAATGAATGACCTAAGCCCTGTAACCGCCTTGGTGCATTGCCAGGAGACACCTCCAATTATATTACTAAAGAGAAGGAGAATCCTCACCTCTAGGTTATATCCTACTCCTGCTATTTTATTATAATGCACTTGTAATGCATAACTCTCCCAAGCCCTCTCTGGAATATGCCATGCTTTCAAACTCTGGGCTAGTACCAGGAGGATGGAAAGGAATTGCATTTGCACATGTCAGCCTACCTCATTCATCTCGCCTCATTCAAACAATACACATTCAAGGTTCAGCAACCGGAGTTATATATTTTTCCTTAATGTTGTTGTAAGGTAATGGTTCTCTTATCTGAAATTCATCAGCCTGCTATAAATTTAAACTCCATTACTGCCAATAGAGAAAAGCTAAGCACCAAACCACTTTCAATAAATTTGCACTTATGCAATTGAACTGATACGGCCTCAGAGGAAAAGGTGAAACTCGTCTTGAGATATTTAAGTTAGTCTGAGTCACTGCTTCGTCTAGTGTTAAATTGGATCCATCGAGAAATGTAGGGCAGCACTCATCAGCCCTGAGTTAGAAGAAGAGATTTCAGATTAAAAAAAAAAAAAACTCTGTCTCTAGCGTCCATGATTAGACCATGTAATTTTAAGAAACCACTGGCTGGCTCTGTTATTTGGCCCAACTAAATGCTGCAAATGGAAACCCTGATAGATGCATATTTTTATGAACAACATTAATCAGACTAGGGCCAGCCCGAGTCCTGGGGATTTGTCAAGTCCAGTCATGAAACTGTAAGTGAGGATGTCTAGACATTCAAAGTAAAGAGGGTACTTACAAAACATTCGCACAAGGCTTCAGGATTTACAGGTAACACCACTTCTAGTCTATATGCCCACCCGGGACACAACAACAGTTATTTACCATCTTCCATTTCTGATGAGGAAACTGAAGCAGGGATATGTGAGACGACCACCTTTCTTGGGTGTGTGAAAGCAGTGACTTGATGTCATTGTTTCCCTGGCTCTGTGTTCTGGGCAGTGGAAAGATCGAGAACACGCCCACTTCAGTAGCCTCAGAGGGTTGCCTGGATCTCTTAGTGAAGAAAGACTTCTTGATCAGGAGCCAAAAGGATGAAATGAGCTGCCCACAGGGTCACGGCTGTCACTTCCTTGGAGAGGAGGCCTCCAGAGGCTGACCTTCTGAAGCACCGAACTGGGGAGAGGAGTCTGCTGGCCAATTAGAGTTGATGTTTTACAGGTGGAGGACAGCACGACCCAGCAAGAGCTCCCGGGCTACTAAGGATTGGAGATTTAGAAATTTAAGATAAGTTCCATTTGTGTTTGCAGAAAACATCCCTATGTGGGCTGCAGCATGGGAAGTTTAATTCCCAGGATGTAATGGGTGTGCTACATGTTGTGGGGGCTTAGCTGTCAGACACACGCACACAGCCACTCACCCTCCCCAACCCTTTTTCCATCCAAACCTCAGTGCCCATTCTAAGGCCAGAACTGGCATCACATACCAGTTGCAAGAACTGAAAAGCATTTGCACTTAATTGGACAATATACATTATTCATGAGCCTTGGGTCTGTGATGATTTTGGCATTCATTAGGGGGGAAAAACGGGGCATTAGATTTCTTGGTACAAAACATTTTGTATTAAACTTCATTTGCAATCCACTTTTCAATGTAAGGAATTAGAAATGCTTTTAAGCAATGTTAGGAGCTATGAAACAGAGGGGAAACTGGCATCAGCAACTTCTAAAGATGGCCAAGAAAAGAGAAAGAGGTAGGATTTTCAGACCTCTCAACACTCAGAACTCTGAGTAGGGGAAAGGGAAAGTCATCCTAAAATTCAAGCAGGTTCATTCAAATTACAATGATAGTAATGATAAATGCTTGTATGCATATACTTGGACTTATATATGTAAATAATCTATATTTTACATTTGAGTATATATGCACATATATTTAAAATTTATTTCAAAGCAATGAATGAGTTGTGGGGATTTTTTTTCCTACCTCTACTTTTCCAAAACAAAAGGCATAATCTCCTGAGAGCTAAATGAGGCCTAGTTTAGGGTTCTAGCATGCCCTTCTCTATTCCATTTAAATTAAAGACTTCAAAACCTTCCAGAAGCTTCTGTAGAATGAGGTGAGTATGCCTCGTTTCCCTTTTTGCAAGTGTATCTAGAAGCCCAGAAACGAGATAATAAAATTTAATCCCTTAATCCTATATAATAAAAGGCTAATATGCAAATTGACCAAATGGCAGAATGACTGGTCGCTATGATGTGCACTGACCACCAGGGGGCAGATGCTCAATGCAGGATCTGCCCCCTGGTGGTCAGTGTGCTCCCACAGGGGGAGTGCTGCTCAGCCAGAAGCCCTGAGCCAGGCTCACAGCTGGCCACAGCAGCAGTGGTGGGAGCCTCTCCCGTCTCTGTGGCAGCACTGAGGATGTCTGACTGACAGCTTAGGCCTGCTTCCTCGGGGGAGCGGGCCTAAGCCGTCAGTTGGACACCTCCAAGGGCTCCCAAACTGTGAGAGGGTGCAGGCCAGGCTGAGGGGACACCCCCCACCCCCGCCGAGTGCACATATTTTGTGCACCAGGCCTCTAGTTTGTAAATAAAAAAACATGCACAATGTGAGATATGGGATCTCTAGTGCTCAGAGAATGAGAGATGGAGAAAATTGGGCTTCCTTGACAATGTTCATGCAACTTCCTCCCTGAATGACCACAACTCCTTGGGAAAGCCTCTTACTGAGGGGCTTTGAATTCTAGCAAATCTGGGTGCAAACATAATTGGACCTTGGGCAAACTTCTTCATCTTGTTATGCCACAATTATTTTTTTAAATTGATTTTAGAGAGCGAAAGGGAGAGGGAGAGAGAGAAACATCAATGAGAGAAACATCTATCAGCTGCCCCCTGCATGCCCCCTACTGGGGATTGAGCCAGCAACCCAGGCATGTGCCCCATCAGGAATACAACCAGCCAACCTTTCAGTGCATGAGACTACACTCAACCAACTGAGCCACACCAGCCAGGGCTCAATTCTTGAATTATAAATTGAAGCTATGTTTCAGATGTTTGTTAGGAAGTATAGAAGCCCTGAGGACAATGCCTGGCATATGCTCAACCTCCATAAAGGTTGGCTGTGATTGTCTTATTTTTTGTTATAAAGCCTGAACACACAGCCCACCTGCACATTCTTGCTGTCCCTTGCCAGTTGTCCCACGTTGGTGACATTTGTTTGATTTTCTTGGTTAGACATGGAGTTCCTTAGAGCAGAGCCTTCTTTTACTCCCTTAGCATCCCCCACTGCCTGGCCTTAATCAAGCAGCAGGTGCTCAGTAATAGTACCAATTGTGATTTACAGGGTGAGGCCATTTATAACGTGCTGCCTTCTCACGTGCCCTCTGCCTTCTGAAATCACTGCAGAGCCTCTGCTTTAATTCTGCAGAAAAATCCCACTTACAAGAATGTCAACAAGCAAAGTTCCCCTCTTGCCAATACACACCAGGACCCAGGCTGGCAGATCCCACACCCCATTTAATGGAGGAGGAGAGTGAGGTTTGGGGAGAAGGGAGCTATGTCCTGAAGTCCTGCAACAAAGGCCTGGGACATCCTCTCCGGTCTCCCAGCCTCCATGCAGCAAGGGCTCCACCAATACCCTGCCCTCAGGGGAGACTGATGTCAAATTTCTTTGAAATTTCCCATTAAAAGTCCATTTGAGTCAATTCCACGTTAAAATACATGTGTTTGTTTTGATACACAGTTTCTTCTTAAATATTGACTTAAATAGGCATTCCACGAAAATGCACCATTTTATCTTCCGATCAGAGCAACTCATGGCCCGCAGCTTTACACTGAGATTCAGAAAAGTGGTTGGGGTGCTCTCTAGCTCTAATCCCCAAATCTCAGCACAAGCCTGAATGTGTGATAACCCCACTCTGTTGTCATCAGGGCACAGCTAATGGGCCTCGATGAGGGCTGACTCGTCCGTCAATTTTTCTTAAGGAGCCACTGAGGATGCTTGCCTTCCCACCAAGCCCCGAGAGCAGCTGAACTCATTTCTCTTCTGTCCATGTGTGTTAATTCCCATTTCTGTAATGAGATACCGAAGAGAAAAAGGGGAGAGGACTGATGTGGAATCAGATTGGGCCTGATGAGTTATGGAGCCTGCCTTCTCATCAGCGATGTAAAACAGCCTAGGCTCTATTTACTGCCGCTGTCAGCGGGATCGATAAATAACATTTTCAGTGACATGAAGAGGGAACGCGTGAGCTCAATGAAATGAAGGAGAGCCAGGGGTAGAAGCAGACAATGCCCTTTTCCTCTTCCTGCCCTGGCAGGAGTCACCTGTTTGGCTGGGGGATGTGGGGGTGGGGTGAGAATTGGGTTTGGTTTTTAAGGAGGGAGGAGGAAGCATTCCTGGGAGGAACAGAGGGCTCTCTGATGAAAGGAGAGGCAAGGAAGGACACAGTCCATTGTCACCATAACTTTTCTCCCAAGTCAAGCCTCACCCCCATCTGAACCTATAAGCCACCATCAACAGGCCTGGGTGGGCAGTGCCCCCACCATCACGACCACATCAGAGGAAGGGAATTTGGTTTATTGTTAGTACTTGAGAAGGAGTACAGGCTAAGGCAAAACCCAGAGGAGGCGTGGGTTGTCTGCCAAAAGGCAGAGAGAAAGGCCTCGAGGTTAGAGGCTAAGGTGAGGTGACCTAGAGTACAGCAGATTCCCAGTGAAGTCAAGAGGTAACACAATCACAGAATTTCCACTTTGAAGGAATCTCTGAAGTCCTGTCCAGCCTCCCACCAAACATCAGAATCATCCCATCAGTACCTGTGAGGGGCTGACCCAGCCTCCGGGCACAAGGAGGTTACTAGCTCTCCATGAAGGCCCTCATGCTGCAAGCATGGCTGAAGCATCTGACCCGAGGCAGCAGCTCAGCTAACTGGTCTGTCTGCTCTGCGTGCCCGTGAGACTGGCCCTCTGGGGTCGACTGAGATATCAGCAACTCCAAAGACCGCCCCTGGGCAGCCCCTCAGCCTCTGCTTCATGAACAGCTTTGTAACAAGATTCCTCAGCTGGAAGCAAGCAAAGAAGCTCAGTTTAAGGTTTGGTGAACAATATACAGTAACATTGAAGGCTTCACTTGCACTAATTTCTCATTTTCTTCAACACTTTCCTAGCATTTTTATTTGGGCTGAAAACTGTGGCAGTTAAGAGTCATTTCTAAATCTTGGCTATCTCAGACTCTGTGGCAGAAACAGTTGTGATAACTCCAGAAACATCTAGGAAAAGGAGAGGGAAGACCGGAGGAAGTCGTCCTTGTGGGAGTGGAGAGGATGGCGGGCTAAGAGAGGACAGAGATAGACAAGAAAGAAAAGAGAGGAAAGATGGAAATGAAAAATAAGTGGAAAAAGAAAAAAGAAATGGGGGCTGAGCAACAGGAGAGGTGAGAAGTGGAAGAGTGAGAAAGAGACTTCAGCAAATCGCTGCTCTCATCCAGAGTGACCTTTTTATTCCCTAGCATATCGCTGGGCATGAAGTTTAGACCCCTCGACCTCTCATATCGCTGGTCATTTGGTTTGGACCCTCCACTGCCCTTTCCTCCATTGGTATGTTGCTAGTCATGTGGTAGACCCTTTTAGAGGGGGAACAAGGGAGCTTGAGAACCCCCTCATATGACTCCATACAAACCTTTGCAAGACCACTCCCTTAAACATTAAGCCCAAATAATCTTAGGAACAGCCGTGGGTCTGTTGACTATAGAGAGAGTTTTGGTCAAACTAGAGATAACATCTAGGCCTCAGTTGTATTTCAGCTCCAGGCCCAGAAAAGCAGCAAAATCAGGTGGGGTAACACCACCACCACCACTTACACAAGGACCAGCTGCATTGACTAATGATCCCCTGCCCTGATGCTAGCCAATCAGTAGATACCATGACCCTGAAAGGATGCACCTTGGATATTGTATGGAGATCTTCCCTGGAGACCTTCCCTAAAATCCCCAACAGATAAAACCACTTAACATGGAGGACCCAGTACCTGGCTCTTTCTCTCTGGAGCATGCCCACATCTTTTCTCCCCCTTTCTTCCTTCAAGGTGCTTACCTTTGCTTTTCTTCTCTTAAGCTCTAAAGGCCCCTTTTTCTTTTCTTTTTCTTTCTTTCTTTTTTTTAATTTTTTTGCCTCTGTAATTTGTTCTGTGAGCCCATTTATTCTACGACTCACTTCTTTTACCTCTGTGACTTTCTCAATGAACTTTCACTTGCATTTGAGTCTTGGCTCTAAATTCTTTCTTAGCCAAAACTCAAGGACAAAGGTTTGACATTTTGGGCATTCACTGTTAACATTCACACTGTTAATTGGGTGGAAAACATCAGGAAAAGAAGCTCTTCTCTTGACACTGTGTTGAAAAGTGCCAACAAATAGGATATAGAATCAAGATATATTCCAGATACTAATTCCAAGTATACTTTGAGGAAATACAGTGAAATCCTCTGGCAACACAAATGTGTCATTGATGTTTCTATGTCTCTATCCCTTTCCCTTCCTCTATTGAAATCAATATATATATATAAAAGGCTAATATGCAAAGTGTCCCCTTGGGAGTTTGACCAGGAGACCGGGAGTTCAATTGCATGCTATGATATGTGCTGACCACCAGGGGACAGCACGGAACAAAGGAAGGCCCTGATTGGCCCTGATCACCAGCCAGGCCTAGGGACCCTACCTGTGCACAAATTTCATGCACTGGGCCTCTAGTCCTTACTAATAAAAGCCTAAGTGGTTGTCACGCCGTGATGCCCTCACGCCGTCACAAGATGGCTGTGTGCACAGCAGGAATGTGCAGGTGGGCAGGGCTGGGCTTGATGCTGCATGTGTGGCATGGAGCCTGCCTGGGAGTCCCACCTCCTCCCAGTTCTGCACACGGAGCCAGGAGGAAGCGGGTCCCCCAGCTCCACGAGGTGAGGCCTGCCTGGGGGTCCCCCGGCTCCATGTGGCAAGGCCTGCCTGGGGGTCCTGGGGGGTCCTGCCTCCCGGCTCCATGCACATGGATGTGGGACCCCCAACTCCGGCCTACCTCTTTGGGGCAATCCTTTGAGGAGCCCTGGATGGGTGGGCAGTCTATTGCAGGGCTCCCACACTGTGACAGGGCACAGGCCAGGCTGGGGGAACCCCCCCTCGAGTGCATGAATTTTGTGCACTGGGCCTCTAGTCCTATCTAATAAAAGAGTAATATGCAAATTGACCATCACTCCAACACACAAGATGGTGGCCCCCATGTGATCAAAGATGGCTGCCCCCATGTGGACACAAGATGGCCACCAAAAGATGGCCAGCAGGGGAGGGCAGTTGAGGGGGACCAAGCCTACAGGGGAGGGCAGTTAGGGGCAAACAGGCTGGCAGGGGAGCAGTTAGGCATCAATCAGGCTGGCAGGGGAGTGGTTAGGGGGTGATCATGCTGGTAGGTAGAAGCGGTTAGGGGCAATCAGGAAGGCAGGCAGGTGAGCAGTTGGGAGCCAGCAGTCCTGGATTGTGAGAGGGATGTCCGACTGCCCGTTTAGGCCCGATCCTAGTAGGATCGGGCCTAAACGGGCAGTCGGACATCCATCGAGGGGTTCCAGATTGGAGAGGGTGCAGGCTGGGCTGAAGGATACACATCCCCCATGCACGAATTTCATGCACTGGGCCTCTAGTATATTTATAAAAAGAAATAATTGAAACTACATCACACACCAAAGAGAGAGAGAGAGAGAGAGAGAGAGAGAGAGAGAGAGAGAGAGAGAGAATGGTGAAGAAAACTCAAGTGGAATGGAAGATAAGAAGATAGAGAAGACAATAGATGGGGTAGCATAATGGTACCAAAATACAAAACTCTTTTCTACCAAGCTCATGGCTAAAGACTCTGGTGTGGAAGGAATGGTCTGTGGGCCCAGCAAAGGTGCAAAGTTGCTATCCTGCTCTCGAAATGAGATTATATTCTGATCTGGAATAGCAGAGAAGCACAAACCTTTCAAGATAAAAAAAAAAAATCCCCAAAACACCAAAGGAAATAAAAATACATAATTTAAACTCTAACATGAATTACGCTTTGAATTTTTTCCGCTGCCAAGAATGTTTCATTGAGTACCTTAAGGCTCTGGCAGCTATCCCAGAATGATATCCATAGAGAGGAGGTGTGGAGGGAAGGAGTTCTAATCCTCTCAACCAGTGCAACCTCTAATACAAGAAGTGACTCTTCACTTAGGTAAGGGCTAGCAAGACCCAATGAGCTTTTCTCCCATTCTCATCAGATGTTAATCAGCAGGACTGTTTATGTTTTCTCGTTCTCTTTCTCTCTTTCGAAACCTGGTATGTGTTAGGCCCCTGGCTTATTAACTGCTGACTTGGCAATCATTAGTTCCTGCTTCAGACGACTGCCCCATTTATCTTGGCTTAATACATTACCATGCCAACATAGGATGGTCTATGGGTATTCTTTTATTATTCTCAAGCAGCATATTGAAGCATGCTTCCATTTAAAGTGACACACAAATCTAACTTTCCTCACTCTTTAATTTGACTCAGTGGTAACACAATATGGGCATAACAGACGATATACAGCCTATTAGCAGTTTTACAGTGAATCACTGTTAGGGACTGTCATCTTATTATTTATTTAACTGAGTTGCATGAGTGAGTTGAGCATTTCCTCTGTGCCTGTATTTTTCTTCCTGATAATATATGTAGAAAGCACATCCACCATGGCATAGGAATACGTGTGTCCTCCCATGAAGACATGTATAAACACATGTATAAACACATGGTAAGTGTGAAAAACTTAAACAATGCTGACACAATTGATTCTGCTCCAACATGCACAGCTCTTATTGAATTTTTAACTCATTAAAGGAAGCCGTCTGAAGAATAAGCCTTAAGAACTATGGACCTGCATCTGCTTTGTGTTTCTGAAGCTCCATCTGGGAGAAGAGATGGGAGAGTTTTCAGTTAGCCACCAGTTAGGAACATATCCATTGACTTTTTTCGTGATTGTGATGGCAACCTTTTTTCCCTATTCACTGCTTTAGAAAATGATAAAAAGGACCTTTGAGAAAGTTCAGATTTGTTTGCAATCTCTATTAATTCAATCACATAGCACTTAAATGGATCTGAGAAATAACAGTATATACACATGCACACATATGTACAGACATACATACACCCACGTGATGATACAGTATATAATTGTATGTGTGTGCATATGTCTATAATATATATGTATATACAGTCACTGTGTGAAGAAAAGTTATATCTCATCTTCCATGTTCTTAAACTCAATTCTGAAGCATTCTTTTCTCAACTCACTCCTTATTTGTCTTTCAAACAGCCTTCGTAAAGGCCTTGTTTATGTTACCTTCAACTTTCCAGTTGGCTAGCTCTTGACTGTAGCAATGGTGCTTCATCTTGTTGCTGTTGCTTTGTTTAATCAGGTTTGAAATGGGTTATAGGATATACAGCTTTAGACATTGTTGGATTCAGGTGCTCCGATGATGTTGTCAGGGCTCTGGCTGTCTTGCCATGTCCGGATTCACTTCCCACTGCATGATTGGGTCATTCTCGATAAGCTCCAGGTGGTGAGAAAGATGGTTGTTAGCATCCCCAAGCCTTTATACTAATGGCTCATGGTCTAAAGAGAAACATTATTTCAGTATCAAAATGCAGAATCTCAGGGAGGTTTCTGATTGGCTCTACTTGGATCACCCCCCTGTTACTGGACTAATCATGGACCTTTTTATACTTTGCATCTAGCCTGGTGACTTGAGTCCAACTTAGGGCCAGGGCTCCCATAATTAGCAGCCCCATCAGAACCACATGGAATGGTGTGTGTATTAGGGATGAGGAGCGGGGAAAACAGCTCCCATAGAAAAGGTGAATTAAAAATAGAAACCATTCTCCTTCTTACCTACCAGGTGCCTAGACTCCAATCACCTCAGATAATCAGCTCGCCCTATTTTACCACCCTTGGGATTCTAAGCCCTTACCTTCCACCCAGGCCTCCACTACTTTTTTCCTAAGCATCTTCTAAACCACAGCTGGAGTTGCTCAGGACTTTCCCAGGGAAGTCAGGAGTCAACAAGAGCCCAAGAGATAAAACACTTGCCTGGCCAACAGGCTTTAAAATAGGCAGTGAAACTTGGGCAGATGGTCTCCATTTAAGTCTTGGGAAAGTGGCCAGATGTTCTATGAATGCTCAATAAACATCAAACAAATCACAGACCCCACAAAGATGGGTTCTGTTCATGGCCACTGGTGGATCCCTGGAAGAAGAAAACAATACTCCCAATTGTGTTTGCTAGCCCAGTCCTTCCTTCCATTTCCAAATGATCTTGCCACTGAATGTAAGCTTTCCTTAGAATGACTTGTGGTGTAGGACATGGTGCTAAAATTCTAGGGTAAGATAGACTTGTAGCAATGAGGGCAATTTACCTCATCTCTATAAGCTTGGCCTATCTTTTATCTGTAGCCTGGGAAAGAGAATATTTATTTCATGTGCTAGTTCAATCACTTAACCTCTTTAAGCTTCAATTTCATTGCATGTACAATGGGCATACGGTAATACCTTGCTCATAGGGCAAGTCAGAGTTGTCTACACTCTATTCATTCTGCTCTTCATTATTAGTAACATAACCCAAGCTTTGGTAGGTGTGGCAATATGCCATGATTTTAAAAAGACCCACCCTCCCTTGCAGATAGGTATGGTCAATGAGTTATCAGTGAAAATTGTCAAGAGTGACATAGAGAAATCCTTTTAAAGGAGGCTGATACAGCTGAGAGCTATGCTCTGTTGCCTTTATTTCTTCTTTTTATCTACACTTAGGATGTGATGTCTTCAGATGCAGCAGCTATCTTGGTCCATGATGAAAAGACAAAGAGAATTGCTGAGACCTTGGCTTTAACATCCCTAAGTTGCTGAAACAATGCCAGCAAGCTCTTCCTTCTAGACTTCTTGTTATCTGAGAAAAAAAAAATCCTTTCATGTTCAATCTTCTGAAAGTAGGTCTATGCTACTTGTGGCCAAATGCAATATATAGTTGTACAAGATTTTATAAGGATTCAAGGAAGTAATCTGTTCACAGCACTCATTACAAAATTCTGTATTATAGAATCTAAGGCACTCTGATACTGTGTTTTTGTTATTTGTCAATGAAACGTTTTTTCCTAGCTATGTCACAACTGCCACTGGCTGATAACACATACACTGAGATTGATTTATTAGGTATCCTTGGTTTCAAAAATGTTAAGATGGGCAAATCATGGATCTTAGAATCAATAAAAAAATATTATTACTAATACTAATAATAATAATAGATAATATTTATAGAGTAATTCTCATTAGTAAATGGAACAGTGCTAACACATCGCCCGTTACTTGGCAAGTGCTCAAAGTGTTGTTTTCTTTCTGGACATTTTTATCCCTTTTCTAATGAAAGGGCGTGTCTGCTCAGGAAGAGGCAGCCTCCTGCAATGATATGTAAATGATATTAATTTCCAGGTGCCTTCAGGAGGTGGTTGCAATGAGCAGAGCTTCCTCACCACAAATTAAGCCCAGGCATGAATTTTGGGAAAATAATGTGCTTTGTAGCAAACTGTCTTTTACAGGGGACCTTACAGGGCTGATTTCTAATTCCAGTTGGCTCTTCAGAGTAGGTCTAATTAATAGGCTGGAATTAGCACTATTGGAAAAGACCAGTTCATTGAAATATTCAGTCTCCTATTACCATCACCCTCCATCCAGGCCCGGTGGAGAGGCAGCCTCCACCATCAGCGTTTCCATGACGATGCAGTACATTTAGTCAGCAGCACCTCCCGAGTAAACAGTAATCCTTCAGAAAAACAAGAAGGTCATTACAGCAACTTGTCAAATCAATGCAGAGGGTGTCGAGGCCGATTAAGGCATCTTCTCTCGCAGCTGACACAGTGTCAATAGTACTGGGCCACTACTGCTCAGGCAGATGATTGAAGTGAAGTGCCCATCAGTCAGGGCGTTGAGGTGGACTAACGATTCCCTGCGCTGCCTATTAGAGCTACATGACAACTCAATCCTGTTTGCTGGCAAAGCGAGAGAAGGAGAGAGAGGGAGAAGGGGGGAAATAGTGACCTTGTTGCTTTGTTTGAAGCTGAATTAAATTGACAAGAGCAGCTAATCTTTACCTAGGGCGATTAACAGAATTAAGGACCACAACAAAGGCACCCAAGGTTTTAACATCTATGCAAAGGCTCAGGGATGTTTATGATGTAGGAAGCTCTCCTTTGGCATTCAGGTGCGATCCAGATATATATTCTGGCCAAGCCTTCTCCAAATGAAGCGTGGGTAATCCCATTAACATCCTGCCAAAGCAACGTGGCGGGACACAAGGCATTCACTGAATACACCTCCTTCCTCATCAGCTGGGAAGCCTACTCTTCCCAGTGGTGCTGGCTTATTATTTTAAGCTTATAGATCTGGGCCACAAATACAGAGTTTTAATATATTTCCCTGGTGAAATCTTTTGCCTTACTTTAAATCTTCTAAGTTTACAGTTTCACAGCAATCTTTTTCCAAACCATCCAATGGTTCAGCAAAATAAGAGAACAAAAGTCCCAAGGAAAAAAAAAAAGAGAGAACTTGGAGAGATTCTCAGACAGAAATTATATTTTTCTCACTTACTGGAACATTCTCTTTGTGATAAAGTTAAAGGCAGGGGATCTAGCATGAACAAATTAAAACAAATTGAAACAATAATGTCAGATGTGAAAATTTTACATAGATATGTGTGTGTATATATATATATGTATATATATATATATATATATATATATATATATATATACTGTATATATACATACAGTATATATATATATATATATATATATATATATATATATATATATATATACTTATTTATTTATTTAACATTTACTAAGATTACTCTTCAATGGCCAAAATTAATAGTCATCAAATTTAAAGGCCAGATAGTATATATTTTAGCCTTTGTGGATCTTATAGTTTCTCTTGCAACTACTGTACTCTACTATGTAGCATGAATAGAATCATAGACAATATGTAAATGAGTAGGAACAATTTTTTGCCAAGAAAACCTTTATTTGCAATAATAGGCAGTGGACCAGATCTGGCCTGTTAGCTGCAATTTGCAGGCCACTGATTAAAAAGATTGTAGTAATTCCATTCAACCAACTAATAATCAAGGAATGTTTTGTATTAGTCAGGCACAGAATTAGCAGTTAGAAAAAAAAGTGAAACAGACACAGTCCCTGCATTTTAAAAACTTATAGTGTAATAGAGAAGACAGTTATTTGAGGGCATGAATATAATACATTCTGTTAAAGAAACACAAATAAATGATAAATTATTTCTAGGGCAAAATATGTCAGAGAAAATGACAGAAAACAGGAGGCTTTGGGGACAACCATTCAAGAAACTCTAGATGGGTAAGGTGGAAAGGGCATTATATATTCAGGGGGGAGAGAGAGAAGAAATAGAAAGAGAGAGAGAGAAAGGGAGAGAAGAGAATTGGAGAGGAGAGCAGAGGAGAGGAGAGCAAAACAGAAGAGAGAAGAGGAGAGCAGAGCAGAGCAGAGCAGAGGAGAGGAGAGGAGAGGAGAGGAGAGGAGAGGAGAGGAGAGGAGAGGAAAGCAGAGCAGAAGAGAGGAGAAGAGAGAAGAGAGGAGAGGAGAGGAGAGGAGAGGAGAGGAGAGGAGAGGAGAGGAGAGGAGAGGAGAGGAGAGGAGATAAGGAAACAAGTAAGACAGGACAGATCAAATGAGAGGAACCAGGAATAGGAAAAACAAAACAAAACAAAACAAACAAACAAAAAAACCAACAACCTCTGGGAACAAATTGGTTGCAGAAATGACCAGAAATGGGGACCAGATTAAGGCATGTATATGACAAGCTAAGAAATTTATATTCATTCTTCTATAGACAATAAAGAGCAATTGATAGCTTAAAGCAGAGGAATAATGCAATCAGATGGTTGGGTAGAGACAGAGAAAATCTAGGCAGAGACTATTATAATAGTTCCAGGCAAAAATAATAAAATCCTGGATTACTGTTGCACAGGGAATAGAGAGAAGGACAAATATATGAGAAATTTATAAGTAGACTCTATAAAGCGTCCATGCTTTGGGATTGGGCAAATATGGCTGAAGGGTTACCTTGACATCTGTTCCAAGAAAGCTGGTCTTAGGGAAATGTAGGACCTTGAGAAGAATTTGCATGGGGCCAGCTAAGGGAGCATAGCCAACTGAGAAATGTCGTCTAAGAGGATAACCAAGAATATCAGCCTGGCCACCGACTAGAAGACCAAATATAGAAGACGATCCAAAGTTAAGGGAAAGGTATTGGATCACTGAGTTTACAAACTCAGGAGAGGTATTTTGGGTCAGAATGCAGAGCTGACAATATGGGAGGGCAAATTATTCAGAACTGAGGAGAGCAGGAGATGGTTCTTCACTTTGCTGAGGTGCCAGTGTAGGGGATTTAATAATATATAAGCTCTTATAGCCTCAGATACAATCAATAACACCAGGAATTATTCCAAGAATTCTAGATGGGCAATTTAAAGCAAAGTGATGTCAATAGAGGTAGTGAAGACAGAAGATGATGTAGGCAGAGTGATATTGAATTTATTTGGGGTATGATGAATTAGAAACACTACATGCAAATGGGTGGCTTGTTGAATGTAATAATGTGGGCTTAGAACTGGATATAATAATTTGAGACTAATTAGTATGTAGCTGTGACTGAAACCATATAATGGGTGAGAACACCCAAAAAGAATGTGTCTGAAGAGAACAGGGAGACAAAGAGAATTTTATGAAAAACACTTATAGAGAAGACTGAGAAAGCTAACTCACTAAAAGAGATAAAAGCTGGTCAGAGAACTGAAGGGAAAACCAAGGGAGAATATTTTTGGAGTGGAGATGGGAGTGGGGATAGGATGGTTAGCAGCAAATGCTACAAGGAAATGAATATAGTTAAAACCAAACAGAACAAACACAGCAGTGTATATATTCTTTTCATGAAACATTCTCTAGGATAGACCACATGTTGATATATAAGAAGTCTTAATAAATTCAAGAAGATTGAAATCATATCAAGCATCTTCTCTGATCACAATGGTATGAAACTAGAAACCAATTACAATAAATAAAAAAACCTGAAAAACCATCAAACACATGAAGGCTAAATAACAATGAATGTATTAACAATGAGGTCAAGGAATAAATAAACACTTACCTTGAGAGAAATGAAAATGAACACACAACAAAGCAAAATTGATGGGACACAATGAAAGCAGTCCTGAGAGGAAAATTCATAGCGTTATAGGCCTACCTCAAGAAGCAAGAAAAATATCAGATAAACAATCTATCCCTACACCTAAAAGAACAACAAAAAAAGGCCAGAGTAAGTAGAAAAAATAAAGAATAAAAATTAGAGTGGAAATAAATTACATATAGACCAAAACAAACAAAAAACAATACAAAAGATCAATGAAACCAAGAGCTAGTTTCTTAAAAAGAGAAACATGATTGACAAACCTTTAACCAGACCCATCAAAAAAGAAAGAGAGAGGACCCAAATAAATAAAATCAGAAATGAACACAAAGCATTTAGCCCAGTGGGCACATAGTACTCAATAAAAGCTGTCTATTATTGTTGTTGTTATTATTATTATTATAATTATTATTACATTCTATTAACAACACTAAAAAGTTGGATGATAATCACTGATTTGGGGAAATAAGAATATTATATATTGTATTGGTTTGGTGATTGTGTTGGCTAAATGAAAAAGTTATGATCTATGGCATTATGTAGTGAAAAATATTTTATTTAAAATCAGGGTGTTATAACAGACATGATGGATAAGGTAGCGCTACCAAAAACAAGTTTGTTAGACAGTGTTCTGACTATTTTGTTGTCAGGTTTGCTGCTAAAATGAAGATCCATGACAAGTCTATTTATAAATATTTTTAAAACTTGGGGCCATTCTACACTTGATGAAAGCTGCCTTTATATTTGCCTCATGTTTCTATGTAACTTATCAGTTTATATCACTAACCTTCTCAATCAGATAGAATAAAATGCTGCCAGGAATGGGCAGAGTGAGAGTGAGAGTGAAAGAATCCACTCCAAAAACAGTCTGAAAAATAAAAAGCTTCAGAGAAAATAAGAAATAATTGCTTTCATTACTGTCCTGAGCCCTACCGGGCACATGTTTATATCCTCTAACTAGATAAAGCACTCTCGCATCCAGGAAAAGAAACCACGGCTACAGTGCTCTGCTATATGGAAGGGCCAGATTCTAGGGAAGGTCCATAATGGGCATTTCAGAGAGGAGTCTGGTATACCTCACACACAGGGAAAAATATCCTACAACTTATCTTAGGGACAACCATGCAGAAGACTAGTTATTTTTGCAAACAAAGACCAACCACCAAAACAATGAAGTCTCCATAGTTGGTGAAGGACAATTTAATGGAATACCTGGTCTCAAGTAACAACTCCAGAGAGCTAGACCTATTTCTGAGGCTCTCAGGATACAGGGAAGTAGGATTTTTATAATGACTTTTAGTTGGCAAGATTAAAAGTGGATGAAAGTTGAAGGGAGGAAAAGGTCAGGTTAACATAAGAAAAGGCATCTGTATAACCACAGACACCAAACAGTCTGCTTAGTAAATACAGCTGGCCCTTGAACAATGCAGGTTTGAACTGACAGATTCATTTATACACAATTTTTTTTTTTCAATTGACCCACTCAGATCCATGGAACATGGAAATTCAATTGACCTGTGCGGTTCAAACTGGTGTTATTCAAGAGTCAACTGGTTGTTGAGAATTCACATATATGGAGGGCACACTTAAATTTTATGCAGATTTTCAACTGCACTGGTGGTTGGTGACCCTAATACCCACATTGCTCAAGGGTCAACTGTGTAGATTTTTTGCTTGCAATTGAATACCTGCAAAATGAAATGAATAACCAACTGCTAGGGATCTTGTGGAAAGCTTAAAGCATCCAACAGGAGATTAGGCTCTCAAGGTCCACTTTGACTCTGAAATATTACTTTTGAAGTTTTGAAATATCAGGGTCACAAACTCTTCATTAGAGTAAGCCAAGACTGGGTTGATCAAAGTTGTTTGTAATTAATAGGTAGCAGGATATTGTGAATCTCTGGAAAAAATCTTGTAGACAACATATTTTGGGAAAAAGGGCTTCCATTTCTATTTATTGAGAGATGTCGTATTAAAGAATGTACTTCAGCCCTAGCCAGTTTGGCTCAGTGGATAGAGTGTCGGCCTGCGGACTGAAGGTTCCCAGGTTTGATTCTGGCCAAGGGCATATGCCCAGGTTGAGGCTCGATCCCCAGTCGGGGGCGTGCAGGAGGCAGCCAATCAATGATTCTCTCTCATCATTGATGTTTCTATCGCTCTCTCCCTCTCCCTTCCTCTCTGAAATCAATAAAGATATTAAAAAAAAAAAAGAATGTACTGCAAACTTTTAAAAGTTTATCTCATTAAATTTCACTAAAAATCACAAAATGAGAACTTTAATCCCTACTTGTTAGATGAAGATATGGATGGGTTAGAGTAGTTAAATAAGTCATCCATAATCTCACAGCTAGAAAACCAGTATTTAAAACCTACATTTATCTTATCTTGCTGTTTGGGCTCTTTTTGCTGCACTCCATTGTTCTCAGTTTCTGTCACTGGCTAGCTGCATGATTTTGGATATACTACCCTATAGCCTCAAACTTTTTATCCTTGATTACAATGATACATGAGGGACTTCTGAGTAACTGAAAATAATGGCAACTACTTAGGCCCACACTTTCCATATATCTTGTAAAAATAATAGAGAATAACAAAAAAAATGGACTAAACTAGACAAAACTGCCACTCTCAGCATAACTAGAACCCAGAGAATTGCCAAACTGTAAAATAACAGCAGAAATAAAAATTACCAAATCCCAGTGAGCTGTCACTCATCCTCTCACAAAAGGCAGCTAAGATGAGCAAGGGCAGTTTGAGAAAAACTACAAGAAAACAAGGAGATGGGAGCTGAAGGTGAACATAAATTCCTCTAAAACCACAGCCAGAAAGGGAAAGTTCACCTTAGGTGTGAAAGTAGTAAAAAATAAATCTACTGGCAGATTTGATTGTGAATGACAGGAAAGGTGCTTTAATGTACACATAATCTGTAATGGCAGTTTTGAAAGGCATGGCTTCGGGGAGAGAAACAGATGAAAAGGAAGGGAGGGAGTGGACCCCCTTCACAATTGAATGATGGAGAAAATAAACAAAATGTAAAACTTTAGGTTACTATAGGAGAACAAACAAACAAAAATAGAGGCAACAGAACATCTATTCTACTTCTCTCTCTCTCTCTCTCTCTCTCTCTCTCTCTCTCTCTCTCTCACTCACACACACACACACACACACACACACACACACACACACTATGGGGCAGCATTGAATTAGAAACACAAATATCAACAAATCTTTAAAGATCAATGTAAAATAATTAAAAAGTCTATTTAAAGTTATAAAAATTAGGGAGAGGGGGAGTCCACACATTTCAGTTGATGAAAATTCTCCCTTAAATAGCTATAAACTAGAAATAACTTGCTAGACAACACTGCAAAGTTAATTAAATATATATAAGCAAGAATTTGGAAATATAAAAATCACCTTGAATCAGAAACTCAAAAGCAAAAAATAAATAAATAAGTAAATAAATAAATAAAGATAATAAGCAGAAAAAGAAAGAAAGTTTATTGAATCAAGGAAAGAAAAGGAAAAAATATCAAAATTATTTCAGAGAAAAATAGATTCAAATGAAAATTTAAGAAATGATATTGAATAAAGGTAGGAAATAGCTAAGATAATGGAAATGAAATAAATAAAGGAGAAAAACAGAGAAAAGTGTTAGTAATAAAGGGTAGGCAAAGAAGAAATAACACACATATAATTGGAGGCCCAGAACAAGAAAAGTAAAATAATTGGACATGTATAATATTTAAACCTTTAATTCAATACTATTTTCCAGAAACAAAAGAAAACTTGAAGCTAAACAATTAAAGGGGCCATCAGATTATTGGAAAATTATCATTGAGATGATCAACACTGAGACATGTCATATAAAACAGACTTCAGAGATAAAGGAAAAATCCTGAGGCTTCAAGAATACACACACACACACACACACACACACACACACACACACACACGCAAAACTAAAACAAACAAAAAAAATACCTTCTGAAACACTTGTGAGTCATCACAAAATTGATCCCATATTAAGTCACAAAGAAATCAGCAGTAAGTCTCATAAAGTAGAAATATTAGAAATAATACATTGTCTGATCATTATGCAAAAATGAACACTTGGATATCATTTAAAACTTTTTAAAACCTCAAAAGCCTTCTATCTGGAATTAAAAAATAACCTCATGTAAAGGGACAATACAAATGGAAAATATAGAATCATAAAAATTAATGATAAATGAAACTACTGTTTATCAGAATTTGTGGATACATTAAATCAATGATTGGAAGAACCACATAGCCAAAATAAAACTCATAAATAAAAATGAAACAAGGAAATTAAATATTCAGCTTAACAAAAACATAAAATGTGTAAGAAAATAAAGTAAAAGAAAGCATGAGGAAGAAATTAACAAATATAAAAACAGAAGTTACTGAAGTAGAGATCGGGTAAGAGCATGGAGAGAAACCACACAGGCTGTTGAGGGTGGAGCAGAAGCTTTGAGAAACACTGTCCCAAGCCAGAGCCCCCAAACTAAACACATGGTAATGTTAGTGTAGGATAATACGTAAAATTAGAACCAGTAAAACCTAAACCCAGCTCCAGTCCTAACTAGATTAACTAAACTCTTACACTAATGGCTTGGCAAAAGAAGTGTGCCTATTTTCAGGCATAAATATTATCTACCTCAGCTGATAATTGGTCTACACACAATGTCTGCCACTTTATTAAAAATGACAAGGTGCTAATAGGCAAGAAAATACATCCATCAGCAAGAGACAAAATCATCAGCAGAATCAGACTCGAAGTTGAACCAGATGTTGGAAACAGACAGGACCTTAAACATAACTATGGTTAATATGTTAAAGGCCCCAATAAAAATGGTGAACAACGTTCATAAAGAGTAAAAAGGTGGAACATTTTTAGAGAACAACAACAAAAAAGACACATTAAGATCCATATGGAAATCCTATAAATAAAAATCCTTGGTAACAGGTATAAATAGTGCTCTTCATTGGCTCATTGGTACACTTTACACGGCTGGGGAAAGAACCAGTAAATATGCAGAGAGGTCAATAACAATTTTCTAAACTGAAACACAAGGAAAAAAAATGAGTGAGAGAAGGAAAGGGGCACACAGGACACAGCACCCCAGAGCTGTGAGACAATAGCAAATGATCTAATATCAAAATAGAAAAAATTACCTAATTTAATAATTCTGATTTTTTAAAATATACATGCTACTGCTTTGAGGAAGGAAAAAAAACAAAACAAAAACAAGCAAACACAGACTTGTTAAAAGACACAGATGCCAACATGAAAAGGCTCCCAATGGCTGAAAGTGGAAAATTTTGAGGAATAAAATAAATCAATTATAACCCATGGATTAAAATAAAAATCCATGGCTTTATATGGATATAAACTTATGTCTTGATACTTCTACAAATGTATACTTATCCTATCTAATAAAAGAGTAATATGCAAATTGACCGTCACTCTAACACACAAGATGGCTGCCCCATGTGGTCAAAGATGGCTGCCCCCATGTGGACACAAGATGGCCACCACAAGATGGTCAGCAGGGGAGGACAGTTGTGGGTGATCAAGCCAACAAGGGAGAGCATTTGGGGGGGGGGAACCAGGCCTGCAGGGGAGGGCAGTTGGGGGGGGGACACAGGCCTGCAGGGGAGGGCAGTTGGGGGGGACCAGGCCTGCATGGAGGGCAGTTGGGAGTGACCAGGTCACCAGGGGAGGGCAGTTGGGGGGGACAAGGCCTGTAGTGGAGAGCAGTTAGGAGCAACCAGGTCTGCAGGAGGGGGCAGTTGGGGGCAACCAGGCCTGCAGGGGAGGGCTGTTGGGGGTAACCAGGCTGGCAGGGGAGGGCAGTTAGGGGCAACCAGGCTGGCAAGGGAGGGCAGTTAGGGGTGACTGGGCTGGCAGGGGAGGGCAGTTGGGGACGACCAGACCTACAGGAGAGGACACTTAGGGGTGACCAGGCCAGCAGGGGAGGGCAGTTGGGGGCAACCAGGCCTGCAGGGGAGGGCAATTGGGGGCAACCAGGCCTGCAGGGGAGGGCAGTTGGGAGGGACAAGGCCTGCAGGGGAGGGCAGTTGGTGAGAACCAGGCCTGCAGGGGAGGGCAGTTGGGAGGGACAAGGCCTGCAGGGGAGGGCAGTTGGGGAGAACCAGGCCTGCAGGGGAGGGAAGTTGGGGGCAACCAAGTTGGCAGGGGAGGGCAGTTGGGGGTGACCAGGCTGGCAAGGGAGGGCAGTTAGGGGTGACCGGGCAAGCAGGGGAGGGCAGTTGGGGGCGACCAGGCCTCCAGGGGAGTGCAGTTAGGGGCAATCAGGCTGGCAGGGGAGCAGTTAGGCATTGATCAGGCTGGCTAGGGAGTGGTTAGGGGGTGATCAGGCTGGCAGGCAGAAGCAGTTAGGGGCAATCAGGCAGGCAAGCAGGTGAGTGGTTGGGAGCCAGCAGTCCTGGATTGTGAGAGGGATGTCCAACTGCCCTTGAGGGGTCCCAGATTGGAGAGAGTGCAGGCTGGACTGAGGGACACCCCCCCACACACACACACACAAATTTCATGCACCGGGGCTCTAGTAAAATTATATAAATGAAAGAATGAGACAGCTTTTCCTTATCGCATATTTCCAACTATGTATAGAAGGAAGTGTGGAAATAGAAAATCAGCATTTGAGAAGTATCATGGTAATGGTTGTTTCACACAAGAATTATCAGTAGATGCTAAAATTATTGGGTGGCAGTATGATGAGAAACAGGATATTTATATGATCTTAAAATATCTCTACACAATATACTTCTTAATTATAAATAGAATAAATTAATAACTACAATGTAGACACCCCGCATACAGCCCCTTAATGAAGTGATGTTAATCGGCAGTAATGGTACAAATCAACGTCAGCCTCCAGATATGTACTTAGAGAAGGTCACATCAATTTTTTTTCAGTATTTTTTCCAGGCATTTAAGTCAGAATGTAATCAGGTGGGGACATTAGACAGATTCAAATTGAGGAACAGTTTACAAAATAAATGTCCAATGTGTTTCAGAAGGACTGAGGTCATGAAAAACACAGACAGACTGCCGACTTGTCCCAGACTGGAGCAGACACTAACTAAAGGCATAATAACCAAATGCAGCATAGTACCCTGTATTGATCCCAGATCAAAATAATGGCATTAGGGGGATAATTGATGATATTCTAATAAGGTTTGTTGATTAGATGATACTGTATCAATAGTGTTATATCAATTGTGCTAAGATTTAATTGTTAGAATTCTGTGTGAATAGTATTTGAAAGTCCTTTTGAACTTTTTTTTTGTAAGCCTGAAATTATTTTTAAATGACAAATTATTCAAAAATGTAAAGTTAAAAAAATGACAAAATAAGCTTGCTGACTGTGGGCAAGAATGTCAGTGGACTTTTCAATGTGCAAATCTCACTATTTCTCTCCCATTTTATAAACCTTCTAACCCTCTAGACTCCCAGGCCTGCCCCTTCCCACCTCATTAGATTCAGCTCATGAGGGCCAAAACCTGTGCTCAACTCCCAGCATCCTGAGCTCTAAGGAGCATCAGGCTCCCCAGGCCCATGGGTGCCAGGGGCTGCTTCTGAGCCCTCGAACCAGTGCTGGACCTCGTGTGTCCAGCATCCACAACAGATTGCTAACACCTCCCTCTTCTAACAGATGAAGTGATTTTTTGGTTGAAACCACATCATAATCAATAATCATTATTTTCTTATTTGTTTACTAGCTTAAAAAACAATTGACAGGTTTAAATGTCAATTTAAAAGGTATTTGCAAAATCTGTAAAGTATTTCATTTGTGAACTGAAATCTCTCTTTATAACAAAACGATTACAACTTGTACTGTTTCCCTATTTTTAATTTTAAACACAAATAAGTGGTCACTAGCATGAAGTAACGCTAGTTCTGTCATCTCTTTGATCATTGTACTATCACTGCTTATTTGGAATCTACTGTTTAAGTCCAGGAATATGTGGTACTACAGGCTTTGGAGACACAGGCTGATTCTGAAATGAGCTGGTCTGTGCCATTATGAACTTACTCTGGAAACAGATGAGTGTAGTCAGGTCTGCATGTGTGGGGGGCTGGCTGTACCACTGGGAGCTCTCTGAATTAACTTTTAGGTAGAATGGAATGTTTCTTAAGGACAGGAGACAAAAATGTGATAATTTCCTATTCATGTATATATTATTCAAATTCAACAATAATTTAGAATTTAGCCAAAAAAACAAAGATGTTCAGGAGAAGGAGAATTTTATCACCAATATTGTTTAGAATTTATTATCCATGATGATAACACAAAGAAGTCTAAGTTTTGTTTTAATATATTCTATTGATTTTTTACAGAGAGGAAGGGAGAGGGATAGAGAGCCAGAAACATCCATGAGAGAGAAACATTGATCAGCTCGCACACCTCCCACTGGGGATGTGCCCGCAACCAAGGTACTTGCCCCTGACCGGAATCGAACCTGAGACGCTTCAGTCCGCAGGCCAAAGCTCTATCCACTCAGCTAAACAGGTTAGGGCGAAGTCTAAGTGTTAATTGATTCTATTTTTCTTTTTTATTTCTGCAAAATGCATCCCCTCATTGCCTGCTGCTGGCAGCTCCTCCCACCACCCCACCTTGGGAACACGGTTGTATAAGCACCCTACATTTTCTCTCTCTCATTGTATCTGCCATCCTGCTCTCTAAGAGTTTGCTGACAGATCTATCTCATGGAGGATATTATGAGCTATATGAGTAGAGCCCATGCTTTATTTGTTCACCTCTATTATTCTATTATCCCCAACATCTTGTGTATAATAGATTCTCAATAACTGTTTTTGAAAGAAGAATGAGTCAATGAATACAAGCATACAAGAGTGGACCAAATTCTCTCTCTCTCTCTCTCTCTCTCTCTCTCTCTCTCTCCCTCTCTCTCTCTTTCTTTCTCAAAGGTAAAAAAACAAAAACAAAAAAACCCTCCAACTTTAACACAGCCCAAAGTCTTAGGACTTCCCAGCTGGAGTCTGTGTGGACTTCTGATGAAGCAGAGTAGGTGGTCACAGCAAATAAATACTGCAGGAGTGCAAGGTGGTGAAGAACTCGAAATGGGTGTCGGGCAATGGTGGGCTTATGGCTTACCTCTGCCACTTCAGTGCAGTTTTTGAAATGTTTACCAAAGTGCTTGACTTCACTGAGCTTCAGTTTCCTCATCAGTAACGGTAGGCAAAGTCCCCACATGACATAGGGTTTTCCTGATATTTAAATGAAAGGTCTTTGTTGTCATGTCTCTAGACAAATCCCCATACCAGGGCTCGGTAAATGATCGCTATCCCATTCCACACTTTTTCTCTGATGACTCATACTTCAACTCACTCCAAATTTATCTCCACTGTATTTATAAAACCCAAAGGACATCTTTTATGTAGCATGACATTCTCTTTCAGATAGGAAATATATACAGGGTGTCCCCCAAAAAATGCATACACACTTTGAATAATTATTAATTCCAATGGGTTGAATCTGAAAAGAAAGAACTGAGCTATAAAAAATGTATGTGTAGCCCTGGCTGGTTTGGCTCAGTGGATAGAGCGTCGGCCTGCAGACTGAAGGGTCCCAGGTTCGATTCCGGTCAAGGGCATGTACCTTGGTTGCGGGCACATCCCCAGTAGGGGGTATGCAGGAGGCAGTTGATCGATGTTTCTCTCTCATCGATGTTTCTAACTCTCTATCCCTCTCCCTTCCTCTTTGTAAAAAATCAATAAAATATATTTTTAAAAAATGTATGTGTATACATTTTTGGGACACCCTATATTTCCATTTGGGGATGTGGCAGTTGTAAATACTTTTTCATTAATTACAGGAAGATTCAGTTTTGAAACTCCAGGCTTCCCTTGATACTGTCAGTTCCATTCAGGGCACCCGGTAGGTGGCTGACAGAGGAACTGGAGAATTGTTTCTTAAAACACAGCTGGAAGTCTGCCAATATCCACTGAGGACCACGGAGCCCAAAGCCAGAATTAACCAGCAACATACTCTCTCCCTTCAACAGATCCTTCACTGGTGTCTGTTAATCAACCTGACCAGCTTTCGATAATCACAACTTTTCCAACTTGCCATGCTTAGAGGAAGAGAAAAAGAGAGCACACAGGGTGGTGGGTGTAACAATGTATAGATAATCAACATTTAAAAAAATATATATTTTTATTGATTTCAGAGAGGAAGGGAGAGGGTGAGAGAGATAGAGACATCTATGATGAGAGAGAATGATTGATGGGCTGCCTCCTGCACACCCCCTAATGGGGATTAAGCCCACAATTCCGGGCATGTGCCCTATCCAGGAATTGAACCATGACCTTCTGGTTCATAGGTTGATGACTAACCACTGAGTCACACTGGCTGGGCGATAATCAACATATTGAATTGGATTTCAGGTTTGAGCTTAGACCTCTCCTTGGTGATTTTATATTGAATCGATTGTTAACAGAATAAGTCTATTCTTTTTCTCATTATTTTAAATTGACCACAAAAGAAAAGTGTGATGTCTGATCACATTTGTTTCTTGGGAAAATTAACCGAAATGATGGAAGCAATAGTACAAGGCAGTGCTACCTAATAGAACTTTCTGCAAAGCTGAAATTGATCTAATCTGTTCTGTGTAATATAAGAGCTGTTAGCCACATATGCTTATTGAGCGGTGGAACTGGGCATGGCACAAGAAACTGAGTTTTAAATTCTATTTAATTTAATGAATTTAAATGTAAATGTCCACAGATGGCTAGTGACTGCTGTAATGGATAGGACAGATAGGAGACTACAACAAAAACAAGGTCCTCTGCATGTTGTCAGCATAGCGGTGTTGAGGCTGCCTTGCTGTAGGGCAGTGGTTCTCAACCTTCCTAATGCCGCGACCCTTTAATACAGTTCCTCATGTTGTGGTGATCCCCAACCATAAAATTATTTTTGTTGCTACTTCATAACTGTAATTTTGCTACTGTTATGAATCGTAATGTAAATATCTGTGTTTTCCGATGGTCTTAGGTGACCCTGCTAGTGATTCTCAACCTGTGAGAACCGCTGCTGTAGAGCCTAAGAACATTGGAAAACACAGATATTTACATTTCGATTCATAACAATAGCAAAATTACAGTTATGAAGTAGCAACGAAAATAATTTTATGGTTGGGGGTCACCACAACATGAGGAACTGTATTAAAGGGCCGCGGCATTAGGAAGGTTGAGAACCAATGCTGTGGGGGCTACCTGACTCTGAGCCTAAAACTCTCCAGCTTGTGCCCTTCCAAGGCTGTAAGCTGCTTTCGCTGACGTCCCGCTGTTGTTTTCCCAATGTCTGCTTCAGAAGCTGCCCTCTGCCTGGCTTTCTGAGGCCTCTACAGTTGGTTTCTCTTATTATTTTCTGCCCTGCACCCACTTCCTTTTAGGTAATAGCTTTCTCATTTTCTTTGGAGAATCGTCTCTTCTCCCCTACACACAATTCAGGCGGTTTGGGAACAGCTGCTCCATTCTGGGACCCTAGGAATGCACACTGTAAACAGGCCAAGCACAGCACCGCATCCTCTGGCCTCCGTAATTGCAGAGATGGACACGTGGTACAGGTCTACCCAGTGCGGCACCAATGGAATCATTTGGGGGGGGGGGGCACTGTAAAAGTGAAGCTCCCTTTTTGGGGAGGCTTGCTGAATTAGAATGGAAATGTGGATGGTTGATGACCATTGGACACCATGAAGAGATGAGTTCAACACAGAGGAGAACATAGACAAAATTAAAGAAGGACATTCCTGACGATGTTGCCTTTGACCACTTGGATCTAGGCATGCCTGAAGATATATAACCTAATAAATTATTTTCTTGTCTTTCTCCCTCCTTTCTTCCCTCCCTCCCTCCCTCCCCTCCCTCCCTCCCTCCCTCCCTCCCTCCCTCCCTCCCTCCCTTCCTTCCTTCCTTCCTTCTTTCCTTCCTTCCTTCCTTCCTTCCTTCCTTCCTTCCTTCCTCCTCTTTCTTTCCCTCTCTGCACAGCCCCATTTTTTTTTTTTTTTTGCTTAAGCAAATTTGAGTTGGGGTTCCAGAGATTTCAGATTAATATGATTCTGACTAATATATAGTTTCTATAATGAACTGTCTATAAGTGTGACAGCTTCCCAAATCTCCTTTTATTTCTCAGTACTACAATAAACGTACCCTCTATCAGAATCAAACACATCCTCCTACTCCCCTTCTCTGTGTCATTGTTTTTGGTATCTTTTCCATGTTTGATATCAAGTTCTCTTTTTCTTATTTTCAAATATTCTTCTGGGTTCATAATCCAGGTGAAAGCCTATCTCCCCTTGACTTCTCTCACCCCCTCCGCTCCCTCGCCTCTGAGCTCTGGCACAGCACTTCGATCACATTCCCTCTCCTGTGTTCACTGTGCTTTATGACTTTGTCTTTGTGCTCCGAGACCAGAAGCCTCCCTGAGGCAGACACCATATGGAATCCATTTTTATCTCTTGTGTAGAGCCTCTCTCAGGGCCTAGCACAGTAATGCTCAATTATTCTGATTGGATGATTGATTGATCGACAGAAAGCACAGAATTCACAAACTACTGCTTTCTGGATGCCTAGGAAGGGAGATAGAGTGAGAGGCAGCCTTACTAAGAAAACCACCAAAACTCACAAAAAATGTATATGAACCACCTTTCATTTACTTTCACATTTTTGTGAAAATTTCATTCACACTGTCAATCTAGGGTTGTGTTCTTTGTTCAGAATTGGATTATGTATTTATTCAGGTCTAAATTGGTAAAAATATGAAGAGGATTAATTATAGCTGAGATCCAGGGAGTCAGCCATCAAAGGTTGAAGCAATAAAAAAGTTTAGGAGAATCTACAGTTCATTTGTCTGCTAATGATATCCTCATTAGAACAGAATGTGTTTACAAAAAGACCATCCAGTGCCCCCGAAGAAAGGCAATGTGGGCTAGAAAAAAAGCTAAGGCGTTATCCCTGTGCTCAGGGCATCCCAATCTCCTGAGATGAAAAAGTGAACATTTCTGAGATAACAATGAACAAGACAGGTGATATATAATGAACTCTTGGGTGGTGGTAGTTGGGGGATGGTAGACCAGTGGTGTAGAATTTAAGAGATGTGGAAGATCACTGAAGACTGTAGAAGTCACTAAAAGTATCTTAGAGAAAGTAGGAGTTAGGTGGCTTTTGAAGAATAGATAGGAGTTGAATAAACAAAGGAGATTAAATATTCTTCTGGGTTCATAATCCAGGTCATTATGATTATGTGGGCATTAACAGGGAACATTTAAAGAAATTAAATGTTGTAGGCTTTTAAACTTAATAAGAGAGCTTCAGAGGTCTGCTATTTATGGTTCTGATTGAAAATAATTTTTAATGTTTTAATCAATCCGAGACAAGTCCTCCCAGTTTGGATGTAATGATGTGTATGCATTTCTAAGAGGGCTCCATTCACGGTTTTAGCATCATAAATGTGTATATACCACATTTCCTTGCAGATGGTAGTAAAGTAACTTGCTTTTGCAAAATTACTATGCTAATATCTGAGATAGAAGTAAAACTCTTAAGGGAGGAATACCTTTTTCTTACTCGTTCAGTGTCACCCATGGGTTATGGAAGTTTGAGATTCAGAGGTCTGGAGGACATGCATTCAGGGATTCTCTTGTCTCGGACTTCATCCTGAAAGGTCTCAGGAGGTCCTTAGGGAAAAAGGAATGACATAAATTCCCAGGCTGTTTTAGTTCCCCCAAGGGCTGTTACCTGGTCGCTCTTCATAAAGTTCAGGTCACAAAATGATCATAGAAAGGAAGGGAAGAAGGGAGGAAGGAAGACAAGGAGGGAGGGAGGGAGGGAGGGAGGGAGGGAGGGAGGGAGGAAGGGAGGAAGGAAGGACCGGTTTACCAGAGCCTAGTGACTGGGTTTTGCCAGATACTAACTGACATAGAGGAAGAAAAATACCTAATGCCAGGCCCTGCTATTCCTCCAAATTAGGGAAAGGGGAGTGCGCATGTGCAGCTCCCTCTAGACTTCCTGTCTCACGGAAAAGTAGAAAAAAGCTGTGTTTTCCTGGAGGTCACAGCCCAAGCACAGGCTCACTGAAATGATGAGAATTAACTGCAGAACTATAGAATGATTTCACTTCACCCACATGTACCACCATGTCAATCAGTTCCTGTATAACAGCAATGCTTCTCAGGGAAAGCTTTGCTTAAAAGCTCTTTTGCTTTTAAGCCTCTAGTGAAACCCAAAGACAATAGGGGAGGTAAAAACAAAGATACTAGAGAATGTTTTAGCTTCTGATACCTACAGTCACAGCAAACAATGAATGTAGCCTACCTCCTAGTCAGATAAACATAAAAACCCACACTAAAGGCTCATTTACTATGTTTTGTAAACTCAAAATATCACTTTTGACTTTCAACAAAAATTACAAGACATGCTAAAAGGCAAAAACAACCCTTTTTGGAAACAAAGCTAGTATTGAAACCAGAGTTAGCTAGTGCAAAGATTTAGAATTATCAGACCTGAAATTTAAAATAATGTTGATTAGTATGCTAAGGCCTGAATGGAACCAGTGAACTACAGAGAAGATGGGTAATATAAGTAGAAAGATGAAAATCTAAGAAAAAAAATCAAAAGGAAATGTGAAACTTTATAAACACTGTGAATAAAGAATTCTTTTGAGTGCTCATCTAGGTATTGAACACACCTGAAGAATCAGTGAACTTGAAGATATGTCCATTGAAACCTCCCAAACTGAATGTAAAGAAAAAAATAAATTAAAATAAAATGGAATAGAATATCCAAGAGCTATGGTTCAGTTGCAAAAGATAGAAAATGTGCATAATGGGAATATAAGAGAAGAAGTGGGTGACTAGGGAACAGATGAAATACTTGATGTAGTAATGATTGAGAAATTTCCAAAATTAATACAGACAACAAAACTCTGATCCAGAAAGCTTAGAGATCACCAGATATGACAAATACTAAGAAACCTACATCCAGGGATATCATATTCAGATACAAAATATAAAAAAAAGGTAAAATCTTGAAAAAAGCTAGAGGGTAGGGGCACCTTACACATGCAGGAAAAGGTTTAAAATTACACAAACCATGCAATCAAGAAAAGAGTGAAGTAAAATAATTGAACTGATGAAAAGAAAAAAAAAATAGCAACATAGAATTCTGTATTCTGTAAGTAACCCTTCAAAAGCAAAGCATAACTAAAGACTTTCTCAGACAAACGAAAATTGAGGAAACTTATTTCTAGTAGGTTTACTTTGAAATACATGTTTAAAAAGTTCTTTAGAAAAGAGGAAAATGATATAGAGGAGAAACTCAGCTCTTCATAAAGAAAGGAAGAATGAGCCCTAGCAGGTTTGGCTCAGTGTATAGAGCATTGGACTGCAGACCTAAGGGTCCCAGGTTCAGTTCCCGTCCAGGGTATATACCTGGGTTTCAGGTTGCAGGCTCCTCCCTGGCCCTGACCCTGGCCAGGCCTCATGCAGGAGGCAACCAACACATGTGTCTCTCTCACATCGATATTGCTCTCTGTCTTACCCTCTCTCTTCCACTCTCTCTAAAAATCAATGAAAAAATATCATTGGGTGAGGATAAAAAAAAGAAAATAAATAAAATAAAAAAGAAAGGAAGAATGCTAGAGAAATAATAATTGAGATTAAAATTAAATTTTTAATTTACCTAACAGATGGTAGTTTGTTCAAACTAATAATAGCAACAATGTATTCAGTATAATTATGGGTAATTACAACAATGTTATAAGAGACTAGAGGCCCGGTGCACAAAATTCGTGCATGGGGTGTGTGTGTGTCCCTCAGCCCAGCCTGCACCCTCTCCAATCTGGGACATCCCTCTCACAATCCAGGACTGCTGGCTCCCAACCGCTCACTTGCCTGCCTGCCTGATTGCTCCTAACCGCTTCTGCCTACCAGCCTGATTACCCCCTAACCACTCCCCAGCAGCCTGATCAATACCTAACTGCTCCCCTGCCAGCCCGATTGCCCCTAACTGCCCTCCCCTGCCAACCTGGTTCCCCCCAACTGCCCTCCCCTGCTGGCCTGGTTGCCCCCAAATGCCCTCCCCTGCAGGCTTGGCCACCCCTAACTGTCCTCTCCTGCAGGCCTGGTCATCCCCAACTGCCCTCCCTTGCAGGCCTGGTCACCCCTAACTGCCCTCCCCTGCTGGCCTGGTCACCGCTAACTGCCCTCCCCTGCTGGCCTGGTCGCCCCAACTGTTCTCCCCTGCAGGCCTGGTCCCCCCCAGCTGCCCTCCCCTGCAGGCCTGGTTGCCCCCAACTGCCCTCCCCTGCCAGCCATCTTGTGGTGTCCATCTGGTGTCCACATGGGGGCAGCCATCTTTGACCATATGGGGATGGTCATCTTTGTGTGTTGGAGTGATGGTCAATTTGCATATTACTCTTTTATTACATAGGATGGAAGGGAGGAAATGAGCAAACTTTGTTATAAAGGACCTGCACTAGCCATAAAGTAGTAAAGTGTTATTTGAAAGTGGACTTGGATTAGCTGTAAATTTATACTGAAATTCTAGTAAAACCACTAAAATTTTTAAATAAAATATTATATTTGACGTAAGAGAAGAGAGAAAATAGAATCATATTAAATGTTCAATTAAAACTGTAGAAGGCAGAAAAAGAGTGGAAAACCAGAGAGAGAGAGAGAGAGAGAGAGAGAGAGAGAGAGAGAGAGAGAGAGACATAGAATACAGAGCAATTGATTGAAATATTAAAATATGATAGCTATTAAGCCAACTACTATATCAATAGTAACTTAAAATGTGAATGGTCTAAGTACACCAATTAAAAGATAGGCTGCGAAAATGGATTTAAAAAATTAATGAAGAACTATATGTTTTCTATAAAAATCCTGTTAAGGGATGGGGAAAGATATACTATGCTAAAACTAATCAAAGTTTGAGTAGCTATATTAATTGCAGACTTAGGAATACAGGTGTTACATAATGATGGAGGGGTCAAAGTTCCCAAGAAGATATAATAATCCTTAATATGTATGTGTCTAACAACAGAGCATGAAAATACATGTGACAAAACCTGATAGACCTCCAAGGAGAAATAGACAAATTCACTCTTATACTTGGAGATTTCATCATCGCTGGAACAGTAATTGACAGATCTAACAGTCAACTATATAAAAATAGATTTGAACAGACCAACACTATCAACTGAATCCAGTTGACATTTATAGAATATTTTGTATAACAATAGCAGAATACATATTTTTCTTAAGCACACATGGAACATCTACCAAGATGGACCATATTCTGGGCCATAAAACCTACCCTCATGTATTTTTAAAAATATAAATTATAAAATGTATGGTAGTCTCTTAGGCCACAATGGAATTAGACCAGAAATTAAGAGAAATAGTTGGGAAATCCTAAAGTATTTGGAAATTAAACAACACAAATCTAAATAAAACATAGATCAAAGAAGTGTCAAGAGGTATTTTAAAATGTCCTGAACCACATAAAAATGAAAATATAATATCAAAATGTGTGGGATGCAACAAAAGCAGTACTTGGAGGGAAATTTATAGCATTGAATACACATATTAGAAAAGAAGACAAATCAATAATCAAAGCTTCCATCTTAGGAAAATAGAAAAATGAAGAGTAAATTAGATCTAAATTAAGAAGAAGGTAAGAAATAATTAAAAATTAGAGCAGAAATCAATGACATTGAAATAAAAAATAATTAATGAAAACAATAGCTGATACTTGGTAAGTATCAATAAAATAAACATTTAGGTAGGCTAACAAAGAAAAAAGAGAGAAAACTCAAATTACTAATATCAGAAATGAAAGCTGGACCATCACTACTGATCCAATGGACATTACGGGGATAACAAAACAATATTAACAACTCCATTCCCACAATTTTGACAACAAAGATGAAATGGACCAATTTCTTAAATGACACAACTCTTATCAATCACACTATTAAGTATTTATCTAAATGAGGTGAAGGTTTACATGCACAGGAAAACCTGCACATGAATGTCTATAGCAACTATTTCATAATTAACAAAACTTGGAAGCACCAAGATATCTTTCCAAAAATGAATGGATCAACCAACTGTGGTACATCCATATAATGGAACTAGAGGCCCGATGCACAAAAATTTGTGCACGAGTAGGCCTTCCTTCCCCCGGCTGCTGGCACTGGCTTCCCTCCGGCACCCAGGATCTGGGCTGCTTCCTTCTGGCCGCTGCCGCCAGGCACCGGGACTAGGGCTTCACTCCAGCCCTGGCTTTGCTCCGGCCCAGCTTTGACTGGAAGGACGTCCAGAATGACACCAGGAAGGACATTTGGTCTAATTAGCATATTACCCTTTTATTATTATAGATAGATATTATTCAGTAATGAAAAGAAATGAAATACTAAGTAGTAAATGACTTAAAGGAACCATAAGTTTATATTACTAATTGAAAGAAGTTAATCATCAAAGGCTACAAACTGCATGCCTCCAACTCTATGATATTCTAGAAAGGGAGTTGCCAGGGTTTTGGGAATGGGAAGAGAGGGATTAATAATTGGTAGAGCACAGGGGATTTTTAGGGCAATGCAATTATTCTCTGTAATACTGTCATGGTGAATACATGATATTATGCATTTGTCAAAAGCCATGGATCTGTACAACATAAAAAGTTAACGCTAATGTTAACTATAGGCTTTAGTTAATAATAATATATCAGTATTGGTTCATCAATTGTGACAAATGTACCACAGCACTGCAAGATGTTAATAATAGGGAAAATTGAGGAAGTGGGAAGAAGGTAGTATGTGGGAATTGTCAGTACTTTCCAGTCAACTTCTCTATAAACCTAAAAATAAAAATGCTTTGAAATAAAGTCTATTAATTTAAAAAAAAACATGAAATTTTGGAATATAATTTAAGAATATCTTAAGCAACAAGAAAGCCAAAGTATTAGTTTTCCAAGGTCAAGAAGGAGCCATCAGACTTAACCCTATAATCCACAGCACCCTCTGGTATGCCATTCATTTCATGCTTAAGAGCATAAAGCAAGTGGGAGAATCTGGTGTCATTAGAAAGAGTCAGGAATATGACTGTCACATGAAAAGGCAAAAATGTGTTTCCATCAGAGATGCTCCACTCTAAGCATGTTGTAAAACCATTTTATGGGCAGTCACACCTTCCTCAACATTTATCAAGTCAGTGTAATATGGTGGGTTAGGAGGAAAGCTCGGGAGTCAGATGGCCTGGGTTTAATTTCTGATCACACTACCTATTTGTTGAACGATTCTAGGCAAGAATGTCATGTCTTTGTGCCTCGATTTTTCATTTGTAAAGTGAAGGTACTAATACTACCTACTTTATAGAATTAATTCATGCTGAGCCCTGCCCAAATTGGAATTAATTAAGTTAATTAATGTGAAGTCTCTAGAACATTGTCCTTTTGTAACATCTCCTTTTTGGGGATGCACAAAGTACATTAATGTATTAAAGGCTCTGATTAGTCCTATAGTAAAAATGTTCTGAGCTGCTGATTTTCTAAATTCATTTGACTAGTCAATCTCTTTTTCAATTGATGACTATTAACATTCTGCAGAATGGATGTGAATTGGAAAATACTTTGAGCACTGTTGTACCCAAACATCAACCTTCTCTGCCCATTGTCTACCTCCTTGCCCTTTTCTCATCATTGCTCACATGACCGAAATAAGAATCACAATCTCTTTTCCAATAACCCCTGTATTATTGGACTGAATTTTCTTTTAAAGAGAGAGTTATTTGGAAGAGAGTGACCCTTCTGTGTCATCCTCTGGTGGATAAAATTTCCTCCTGCTGTTTGTGATATTTTCACCATCAGAAACCCTCAACAAAAGAATTGTAAATATCTGGGTAGATGCTCAGCCCAGTGTGGTCTGGTCTGTGTCACATATTGAGAGCTGACAGCTTGTAAATATTTGATAACAGTTGGTACCAAATACCATGTGAACCACAGAGGAGTATCCTGAAAAGAATGCTCGGGGTGTGGGGGTGGGGAGCAGCAAGCACAGGACACTTAGTTGGGAAATAAAGTGGAGAGGAAGCCAACATTTCTAGAGCTGCTTCACTCCCCTTTCTGCTTAGAATATCCAATCACAAAATGGCCAAGTTCCAAGCAAACTATAACTAAAGAAACACAGCAAATGAGTATTGGCAAAGCGACATTGTTCATGAAGAAAAGTGAATAGCCACCATTTGTTTGCTGGCTCATAGGGCTGCCTTTAAAAGGAAGTCCTGGTTTGAAGGATTGGATCCAGTTTCCAGAGCTAGGAAATATATACCAGACACAGCACACCCGTGAGACTGTCAGAAAGAATTAGAGCCACTCTGATTTGGGAAAAGGCACTTCTCTTGGTGGCAGGAAGACTTATCTTGCTCAATGGCATGTCAATGTTACCACACACCAGAGTCATACATTCTGCAGATGAAAGACATTATCCCACCCAGGAAGATAGCAGTTACTCCCCAAATGAATCAGAAGATGTCATCCTCATATGGACACCATTTGTGGAGTGTTTATAGGAAAACTATGAAATTTAATCGGCTGGAGAAAATAATAAAAAAAACTTTAAAAAAGGCAAGTAGAACAAAGATACAAAATGTTTATGGTTACCTCTAAGAGCTGTCTTAGGAATGTCATTATGTTTCAAATTGTGCTCCTAGGAACACCTGAATTGAGCATGAGAGTCTTAGAAGAAAATGGTCCAATTAGTTAAGCATAGTCCTTGTTGGTAACTGACAACTTTGATACTCCTAGAGTAAAATTAAAACAACAACAACAACAACGACAGCCTTGTTTCATTTTGGCTTATCCCAATTTTCCCTACAAGTATATGTACTTAGAACTTCTATTAAAATAATTACAGTCTAGTGCATAGTAATATTAATCTTTAGTTATCAAGCTCTGTTAATCTTTAAACTCGGTCAGGTGACACAGTTAACACTATCTGCCCCTCCTGGTTGGATGGGCTACAAATTGTCATGGGTATGAGTGTTTTGAGAGGCATAAAAGTTTGTACAAATACATCTCATGTACCATGTTGCTGAAGACTTGCAGAAGTGAGCTGCCCTGATTGGCAAGGCTAATTAGTTAAGTGAATTGAATTATAGCCACTGTTTGTTAGGCTTTCCCCAAATAAGATCTTTTTTCCCCTAAACAAAATGTGGAGCAGAACAAAAGATAATAAAAGTTGTGGTTTATTTGAAGGGGAAAACAATAAACTCCACAAGCTTAGGCAAAGCAGATTTTCAACAATTAACTCATCTATTCCACAAATGTTTATCAGCCTTGCATAGTTAAGATTCTTTCTGCGATGAGAGATAGAAAGTCTAACCCAGACTGACTTGTGGCACATTGCATTTCCCAGAAATGGCCACAGTCATATTTCCAGTCCCACGCGCTCTTCTGGAACACTGCCCTTCCCTACTCTTGAACCTGAGTTGTTGTGTGAGTGCTCCAACCAATCGAGAATGGCAGAGCTGGTGCTGAGTGACTTTCCATAAAAAGGATGCTGTTTCTGCCTGACTCTCTTTTTTATTTGGGGTGGAAGTGGGATGCTCCCTGGGGAAAAGGTGGCACCATGATGTGAGCAAGCCCAGATTAGCCCATGAGGAAGGACCACCTACAGAGACCCATATGGAGAGGAACCGATGCCTCTTGTTGATGACAAGCATCAACCACCATGCCTTCAGATGATTGCAGCCCCTAGCCCTCCGGCCACCACCTTTGACATCTAGTAGAAGCCTTCATGCTGAGCCCTGCCCAAATTGTAGATGTGTGAGCAAAATACATTTTACCATTGTTTTAAGCCACTAAATTGAGGGATTATACATCCATCTTCAGGGGAACAGGCCTCATAAAAGAAAATGTTCGGGAGTGTTGCAGGGGCTCAGACAATGACATCAGAGATCCAGTTTTTATTTTTTTATTTTTATTTTTATTTATTTATTTTTTTTACAGAGAGGAAGGGAGAGAGATAGAGAGCTAGAAACATCGATGAGAGAGATACATCGATCAGCTGCCTTCTGCACAGCCCCCACTGGGGACGTGCCCGCAACCAAGGTACATGCCCTTGACCGGAATCGAACCCGGGACCTTTCAGTCCACAGGCCGACGCTCTATCCACTGAGCCAAACCGGGTTCGGCTAGAGATCCAGTTTTTACCTCTCAGTCTCTTGATCCAGTTTCCCTCCTTGTTGGTCCTCTTCTCAGATAAGCTCTGCCCTCCAGGAAATAAGACAGTTGGAGTAGTGACTCAAATATTTCCAGATCTAGTCCAGGAAGGAATGGGCATCCTCCTCTCTCCCAAGCACCCAACAAAAGTTTCACACTATCCTCCTGGCTGTGATGAGGCCATGTGTCCATCTCTAACCTCATCATGGGTCCACAGAAATGATTGGCTAGACCTGATTTATAAGCCCACTGTACAAGGAGGAAAGAATGTAGTTCTGGGAAAACTACAGAGACTGAGATTTAGGATTTAGGGTTAGGTGAGCTCCACAACAAAAATCAAGGGTTACTATTGGTACAAGATTGCTTAAATAACAAACAGTCACAAGACAAGTACATATTTACTTATTTTTTATTTATTTATTTTTAATTAACTTTATTGGAGTTACATTCATTAATATAATTATATAGGTTTCAAGTGTACAATTGTATAATACTTCACCCATATATTGCATTGTGTGCTCACCACCCAAAGTCAAGTCTTTTTCCATCACCATGTATTTAATTCCCTTTACCAACCCCACCCACTTCCCTCTGGGAACCACCCTATTGTTGTCTGTGTCTATGAGTTTTTGTTTGTTTGTTATTTGTTCATTTGTCACTTTCAGTTTTATATCCCACATATGAGTAAGATGATTACATGAATTTGACCCCAAAGGCAAGGGAAGTATAGATAAAAACTAGAGGCCCGGTGCACGAAATTTGTGCACTGGGGAGGGTGTCCCTCAGCTCAGCCTGCACCCTCTCCAATATGGGACCCTTCGGGGGATGTCCAACTGCAGGTTTAGGCCCGATCGAGCCTAAACCTGCAGTTGGACATCCCTTTCACAATCCGGGACCGCTGGCTCCTAACTGCTCACCTGCCTGCCTGATTGCCCCCTAACTGCTCCCTTGCTGGCCTGATTGACACCTAACTGCTCCTCTGTGGGCCTGATTTCCCCCAAATACCCTCCCCTGCTGGCCTGATCACCCCCAAGGCTTTTATTAGTATAGATATGACCCTGCACAGAAAATTTTACTAACCCTGCTTTACAATAAGGGCTTGACGATTGAATCATTAGGACCAGACACCAAGACTTCCTTTCTTTGAATAGTGGAGGGAATAATTATCTTGTCTTTAAGTTGCCCAGAAATTAAAATGAGATAATGACTTAGAAAAATATAAAAGTATAAAAGCACCATATAAAGACAACTGTCTTTTTAATGAAGTGGTAAAATGAAAAACACTATTTTTATTCTCCCCTTCCTTCCTTTACAGCTTTTATTTAAACTTTGAAATTTATAAAAATTTCACTCCAATTTTCATTTCTTTACATTTAATATTATTTTGTATTGGTTTCAGGTTTTATATTAGTTACAGAATAGTGGTTAGACAATCATATACTTTACAAACTGTTCCCCGATATTTCTAGTACCCACCTGGCATCATACCATCATTACAACACTATTGACTATATTCCCTATTTAAGTGACAATGGGTTTACAGGTTCCTTTCAGTCTTTCTTTTGTGTTGCTCGTCCTTCCTTTTCTTTCTCACTTCTTCCCTCATTTTCTTTATATAGTATCTCAATTGGCCACCAAAGCTCAGTGAAGGCACTGGGACACGCTTCATCCATTTTACAGACCAGGAAACTGAGGCCAATTCCAGTTGGCTGTGGAACTTGACTCAGCACACAGGAAGCCCTTAGAGCCATGCTCTTTGCGCTTCCTAAGGGGCAGCCGCCCGGCAAACAGAACAAACCTTTCAGTCAGGCTTCCGAGCCTCTTTCTCGAGCACCTCTTCATTGCAGATGCTCCACATTCTTTCCTCTCCCCGTCCCCTGCCCCCAATTCTTTACTGCCCCCGCTTCTCCGGAGCAGGTGGAAGGCTTTGCACTCACTGCCTAGGCATGCTCTTCCATGGGGCAGGGCACCACGGGCTTGCTTTTGGGTCAAGGCAGGAGCAGGAGTCACTGCCTCTGAAGTGTGAAGGCCGCCTGAGTGAGGCCCGTTAGCACTGGGAGCTTCTCTGAATCACATCAGTCAGTCCAGTACCCTGCAGTGCAGCACCCCTCCACTGAGGTGGCACTACCCCTCAACCCCTGCCTCAGGGGTGAGGGTCCTTGCCCCTCTGCCAGGAGTCCTTCCATGCCCCTTGATCCCTGGCTGGGCCCACCCGTGTCTTGGGGCCACTGCAGAACCTCTGTCTCTCTGCAGATGAGGCAGATCCCTGCCCTCAGTCTCTGCGAAGCTATGAATCTGTGGCCAGAGGCCAGGTCTGGGTCTCAGCAACCCCATGCCTGCAATGTTCCCAGGGACCCCCGCAAGTGGCTAGGCAGGTCCGGCCTCGCCTTCCCGTGGGGCGATGTTCCCAAAGCCCCATGGGAGCGGCTAGGCAGGTCAGGCCTTGCCTCCGCCTCCCTGGGGCGGCAATGTTCCCAGGGACCCCCGGGAGTGGCTGGGCGGGTCCGGCCTTGCCTCCAGCTCCCTGGGGTGGCAATGTTCCCAGAGACCCTGGGGAGCGACTAGGCAGGCCGCTGCCCCTCCTGGGGCCTGCGATGAACCCGGACCCCTCCTGTGCCATCTGGCGCTGCACACCCCACCGCCTCCCTGGCCGATGGACTGGTACCTTGTGGGCGGTGTCTGGCACTGCCCGCAGGGCCTCCTCTGCCTCCGATGGACCCATACCCCAGAAGCAGGCCGAGGTGTTGCCCGCCTTGCCTTCATATGCAAATTAACCGCCATCTTTGGTGGGTTAATTTGCATACTCACTCACTCTGATTGGCTGTGGGCATAGGGAAGGTATGGTCAATTTACATATTTGTCTATTATTAGGTAAGATAAGTGAATGAGACTACATCAAACTAAAAAGTTTCTGCACAACAAAAGCAACCACCAACAAAACAAAAGGCAACCAATCAAATGGGAGAATATATTTGCAAACAACAACTCTGACAAGGGGTTAATATCCAAAATATAAAAAGAACTCATGCAACTCAACACTAAACAAACAATCCAATTAAAAATTAGGCAGACTACCTGAACAGATATTTCTCCCAAGAAGGCATACAAATGACCAAAAGATATATGAAAAGATGCTCAGCTTCACTAGCTATTAAGGAAATGCAAATCAAAACTACAATGAGATACCACCTCACACCTGTTAAAATGGCTATTATCAACAAGACAAGTAATAACATGTGTTGGAGAGGTTGTGGAGAAAAAATGTACATTTTTTTAAAAGAAATTTTAAAAATGTGAACTTTAAGCACCATTCTAAATAAAAAATAAAAGTGAATGTTTATTGAGTGCTTAATTTGCACAATGCAGAGTTTAAGTGCTTTATATGTTGCAATTAATTAAAGCCTTTATAACAACTAGGAGATGGATATTGTTAACACTATTTTACAAAAATGAAGGGAAGACACAGTTAGAAATTGACCGAGTCTGCCTGATTAGCAAATAGCAAAGGTAGGATTTAAACCAAAGTAGTCTGGTGCCAGAAGCATCAAGGTGTTCACTGTACTACAGTGGCTTATAGCAATTTTAATATATGCTAGAGAACAGAAATGAATAAACGGTGTGTTTGCCTTAGAAAAATATCTTTACTAATGAAGAACAAAAATATGTGACTATATAATTGCAAATTAATGTGTACATTTCTCTAGTAAAAGTGAAGTGCTATGAGGGCTAGAAAGGAGTAATATCTGCATTTAGAGTGGAGACTATACAAAAATATCGAAGAGATGACATTGAGTTGGCCCTTGAAATATAATTGGGGCTTTGTCTTGGGAAGGGGTAGAGGTAAGATGGATATTCCAGGCAGTGTATGCAAGAAAAGATGATGTATTTTCCTAAAAAACTATCCAGAGTTATTCATTCTTTCAAAATGTATTTATTTAGTACCTACGTAGCAGGCACACTTGTAGGGACGTGGGGTCCATCAATTAACAAAACAGACAAGGATTGGAACTTAAGTGATATCAGCGAAAAGACAGTGCCCAGGCTTTGGCAAGAAACTGAATAGCTGCATCTTCATGTCCTTTTAGGCAGGCAAGGGTGGCCCTCTTATCCAAGATGGCTAGTTCTGATGTCTGTATTTCACTACATTTCCCAAAGAAGGAAAAGGCCAACTTTATCTCTGCAGAGAGCAAGAAAGCAACTAGGAAGGCCCTGTGGGAGGTAAAGAAATGAAAACCCTTCTCCCTTAGCTAAGTGTTGGCCAGGCTGGTACAAGCACAGAGCAGACTGGTGTGTGTGCATGTGTACATGCGAGTGTGTGGTGAGCGGGGTGTGCAGTTGTGCACATGTGCATTGGCTGTGCCTGGTTGGAAAGGAGGCAATGGGGCTCCATTCCTCACTAGTGGCTCAGCAGTCCAAAGCTAGGAGAGGCTGCCTGGGCATTAATCATGCAGGGAGGAGGATGGCATTTTAGTTTTTAGTCAATGACAAACTTTATTAGAGAAAAAAGAAGAATCAGGCACATCTGTTCCTCCCCAGAGTTCCTCACAAGGCAGGAAGAGTTCAGCGAAAGACTGGAGGAGGGAAGAACCAGCATCCCTTCCCCAGGGATAATTGAAGTGGTCTGTACTGTTTCATTAGGAAAAAAATCTCACTCCCAACTGGCATCTCCAAAATTATGTTCTGAAAATTTCCAAAGAAAGGTCACATTACTCAATGCGAATTTGAAAGATAATTATTCTTGTCGTCTCTTTTAGAATCTCAGTTCTGGGATTTGATTCAAAACTTTAGTCTCAAAAAAATAAAACTGTGTCTATTGGCTTTTTCTTCCTGAACCCTGAACAGTTACATTCAACACTCTTTTTAAAAATCCTCATCCATCACATAGTAATCCCTTCCTTCCTTCCTCTCACCCTCCCTTCCTCTCACCCTCCCTTCCTTCTTTCTTTCCTTCCTTCCTTCCTTCCTTCCTTCCTTCCTTCCTTCCTTCCTTCCTTCCTTCCTTCCTTCCTTCCTTCCTACCTTCCTTCCCTCCTTCATTCTTTCCGCATCTGTTTTTAGCCTCTGCTGTTGGCAGGCCCTGTGCTGGGCAACAAAGCTATAGGATGATGAGATAGACTTGGTCCCTGTGCTTGTGGAGCTCAAACTACTTCATGACTTACCTCTGTATCTCACTTGCTGTAAAATCCCAAGAAGTTACCTCCCTTCTTTGTGGCCTTATTTTCCTTACAAGCAAAAGGAAAAGCCTCAACATCCTATAACATTGTATCATTAATATGAATGAACCCTCAGGAAGGAAGGGAGGAAGGAAGGAAGGAAGGAAGGAAGGAAGGAAGGAAGGAAGGAAGGAAGGAAGGAAGGAAAAGAAAGAAAGAAAGAAAGAAAGAAAGAAAGAAAGAAAGAAAGAAAGAAAGAAAGAAAGAAAGAAAGGCAACATTCCCAGAATCTAATACCTAAATTGGATGATCCCTACAGCCTTTCCCAATCTCCCTAAAGAGCTTCCAATCAGAAGTTGGGGATAGGTGGGGCTGGGCAATGGGCAGAATAATCTCACTGATAAATGGGAAGGACAGGGTGGCTCTAGCAGAAGGTCCTATTATCTTCCTTCTATGTGGTCCTGATTTTAGCAGTGAAAGGCTCTGTGAGAAATGCGTACATCAAATGGGACCCACTCACCATGTGCCAACAGCATTAATTTTCATGGAAATCACATTTAGAGTCCTTCATAATTGGCACTTTTTTTGAAGGTAAATATTACATGTTAATATATAACACATTACTGTTCCTCTCTCATAATCCAATGCTGTTTTTTGGTCTAATTTTTAAATCCAACACTAGCACGTTTACAGAAGACAATTGCTAACCTTCCCAGCTGAATTCACTGTAAGTCAATTGGGTTCTAACTGGCCGCTGCTTACCTTCACAGCTAGTTCTTCCCACTGTAGGAGCCATGTGTCCACCACTTACTGGAGCTCTCCACTCACTCCCAACCTAGCTCAGGAGGTAACTACAGGCTCAAATTTGATGCTCAGATTTGACATTGGCTTTGAACATGAGGCTCGGTTCTATTTAACTTACTCCTGAGGCCAAATGTCCAGTTCCAATAACTTGGTCTTGCTTTAATACCCTATTATTTTGGAACTATAGCTATGTTCTGGGTTTGCTGGAGTGCCCTGTGTGTCCCAGTAGAGCTTTGATTCTTGTGGCTGTTATCTACTTTCCTTGTTCATTATTTGGCTCTTCTTTTAGTTCCCATTAGCAAACTGCTGCTGTTCACCTGCAGGGGAACTCTTCCCTGGACCATCCTGGACACTATGCTGTTTGGGATGCTGTTTGGACTGCCCATACTGGAAGGGGAGACCATCAAGTTAGAGATAAAGGGCTCATTCAGTTGCCCCAATTTACTGCATTGAGTACAATGGGGATTAAATGAGGAGCAAGAAAGAAACTTAAGAAAACTTACCACTGAAATTAACATGGACTGGAATCTAAGGAAGAGAAATGCGTGAAGAGAGACTTTTATAGGAAAGGAACATGAAAAGCTTATTTTTTTTCCTTTTTTGCTATTCTAGAGTACTGACAAAATCCTAAATGAGCAAGTTAAAGATGAAAAGGCTAAGCTAACACAACTGAGTACCACAGGGAGAATGTTTTGAAGCAGCAGACACAGGTACAAAAAGAAAAAACTTTCAAGCTAGAAATAAATGAACTCACATTGTATTGATAATTCTTAGATAAGAAAATACATGTGTGCCATTCTATCATTCAACAAAACTTTATGAAACACCCACTGTGCATGAGCCCTCTGATAGCTACTCTGCTCAAATAAAACATAGATTTGTAGAAACAAAGAACAATTTGGGAGAGATGGGGAATGTATACAAATGCTAAAATATTAAAAATCTTAAGCATTCATTCGTTCCGCATTTGTAAAGGCCGTGTTATTTTTTTCAGCGGCACTTACTTTCAGGACAGAAAAGAAACACTTTATAGTAACTTCCATTGCGTTCATCTGTTTCAAAGCCACCTCCCTACTGAGTCCTCAATGCCACCTTCTTACTGATGCACCAGGCTATAGAAATACAAATGTATGTTTCTGCTGAAATGGTGACCTCGTGACTGGTAAGTTGGCCCTGGCTTGCCTCTGATTTTAGTGAATGTCAAATTCTTACTGTTTCAAGTCCTTCTGGGCTCAGGACTGGCTCTATGCAGTGGTCAGCAAACTGCGACTTGCGAGCCACATGCGGCTCTTTGGCCCCTTGAGTGTGGCTCTTCCACAAAACACCATGGCCTGGGCGAGTTTATTTTGAAGAAGTGGCGTTAGAAGAAGTTTAAGTTTAAAAAATGTGGCTCTCAAAAGAAATTTCAGTCGTTGTACTGTTGATATTTGGCTCTGTTGACTAATGAGCTTGCCGACCACTGCAGAGAAATAGGTAGATTGGATGCTGGAGATCTAAGACTACTAGAGCCCTGAACCAAGGTGCTTCATGCAGGGAGTTACAGGGTGAGCAGTTCAGCAGATGGAGTGCAGCCCCACCACCATCTTTCTCCCCTCTCATCCCTGGCTGCGGGAAACTGGACAGGATCCTAATGGCTGGCTAACGAGCATGATTAAAACCTGATAATGACTCATCCTAGGAGAAAATGTTCAGGCCTGCAGAATACAATCTCTGTATTATCTGCGAGCCTCTTGCTGATGGGGCCTGGAGATTGACAGGCTTCCATTATGTGGAGGGTGCGAGGTTTGCTGGAAATGGAAGGTACTTTCAAGTTGTCACGGCCTGTGATGCTCTTCTGCAGACAGAGGTCCTTGCCAGGGACATGCAAAAAGGCACCTTCCCTCCCCCCCCCAGCCCACCCCATAAAGCCCCAGATCCTCCATTCTGGCAAGGAGAGCAGTCAGTTGTTGATTCCAAACAGAAATGTGTTATTTTCTGTGTAGATCTGATTAACACCGAGCTGTCGAATATTTACGGTCAGGCCAGATTATATTACAGTCATGACAAGTAGTTAATGCATTTACATTGACTAATCCATACAATGCTAAAGATCTTTCTGTCAGGATTAATACCTAAAATGTGCAGGGCGCTGTCTGATTTGTGGCTCTGCTCTTTGCACCAATGCGACCTGTGGTGGGTGTTTAATGTCCCATGATCAGAGCTAAGTGACAGACAGGATCTGGACACTGGGATTCAGGACTGTTTGGAGAATTTTGAAAACTGACAAGGGTGATCTTATTCTCAATTAGGCATCTTGTATCTTGCTTTCTTCTCTTATAGGAGCTGGGCAAGCAACCTTGAGAACAATTTGAGTACACTGGGATTAAATGAGGAGCAAGAAAGAAAGGTAAGAAAACTTACCACTGAAATTAACATGGACCCAGACACCTCTGGAAGCAGCACTAGTGTTGTCTTGCTCTTATCTGGCTCCCTATCTTCTCACCACTGCTTGCTCCCGGTCCTTTGTTTCCTCTGCTGTGTCAACTCAGCATGATTCTGACCTCTTGTCTTGTGTAGACCGTGGGTACCTGCCATCCCCTCCGCACCAAACATAACACACTCCCGACTACTCACCTCTTCCAGAATCCTGGCTCCACCCTAACCATGACTTCACCTGCACTTCCAGCCTGCCTCAGTTCTAGCCACAGTGTCCTTCCACAAACATGAGGCCTGTTGATGCTGGTGGAAGGTCCCTGTTATACCCATCTGGATGGCAAACACCATCATCAACAGGAGAACATGTCCAGCATGCCAATCCATCGCTCCATCCAGTAAGTCTGCACTGAGTCCCATAGATCTGCTTTTCATCAAGTAGCAAAGTGCTTGTCCATGCTTGATAAAAAGATGTTCCTGGTCCATACTTCAAGGATCAAGGATGCCCCTTGTCAGGTCTTCCCCAGCGGGTCCCTGTTTTCTGGCAGCAGTGCCAGCACTAACACATTTATTGTGGGGTGATGTGGGTAGAGGCAGCCACTGTGGGATCAATTCTCTGAGAGTAGACTCTTCCAATGCCATAAAACTTCCTATAGCTTGATCTAAGCCTGTGAAAACCAAAAGACTTGGCTCCCACTGGCTCTGTTTACTCTCATATTCAGGTCGTTAGAGGTGGTGAAAAATGTATTATATAGACCATCTAAAAGCCCTTTCTGGAGATAATATCTGGGGCAGACCCTGTGAACAATTGCCAAGGGAGAGAATGAGCCGGGGGGCTGATGGTCCTAGTGGCCGCAGTCTCCCTGTGGTCATTTGTACCTCAATTAGCTGTAAGTCCAAAGCTTACATACAACTTACACAAGTCCAGGAAGTTTGGTTTATACTTGAAACAAATGCAAGTTATAGTAGAAAGTATGGAAATATCACTATAGATTGGGGATCATGATGGGTGATTGAATTTGACCTATCAAGAGTTGCAATTCCAGGACATGTCAGGAGGGAAGCTAACCTGCAATGAGGACATGATAGGTGCTGGAGTTTTGAAAGCATTACTGCTTTTACTCTTGACAGCAACCCTGTGGGATGAATAAAATTGTTCCCATTTCCCAGGTGAGGAAATTCAGGCTCAGAGAATCTAAGTAGCCGACCCCTGTTCACACATGTAGCATTGGCAGAACAAGAATTTAAACTTAGGTCAGCCTGACTATCCAACTGCAAAACATTATGTCTTGAGGATGTAGAAGATGTTAATTTGATCCAAAGGTATGGAAGTATTCTGTCTGAAAAACAGTGTCACCACCCTTAACTCTCACCTTCATATCTTCCCTTATAGGGGACAATTCGGTGTTTGTGAGGCCTCAGCTGGTTCCTCATAAGTGGCTAAAACAAGGCTATTGAGATATATCAGACAAGCAGTGTGCTGTCATTACATTAAATGATTATCAAAGACTAAGGTCTCAAGTGTACAAATGTTTTCTTCTGAATATATCTGAGCACTTTATCTACATAATCATGTGTGTATTTATTCTCAGAGCCTCTGAAGGTTGGGTGGAGCATGCACTATCCATTTCCCTCTCTCATGATTGTATTTGCATCTTGGTTCAAACACCTTCTCCTCCCCCGTTTGCCTTTGTATCATCATGTCCTGCCTTGGCAATTGCTTGGATCCATATCTACCGCCCCTCTCTAGACTGCACATGCCTAATGGAAAAGAACTGTTATCCGTTTTTGTTCAAAGCCAATGTAAAATAAACGATGATTAAATTCACAATTGGGGAATAAACCATATTGCTCAATGAATTCTTTGCCCAGGGTCTCATGCGTAATATGGGCCACAAAAGCCTGGTCGTCCAGACTCTGAGAACTCAAATACTCACAAATATGCCTTGCAAGGGATTGATGGAGAGCCTAGTGCTGGCATCTCAGTCCTGGGCAGGATAAATATTACTTGGCCCAGACCCAAAAGGTCAGATCTGGGCAGCTGGGCATCTGAATTCCCCACATTTCTCGTCACAAGAGGCCCATTGTTGCTCAATGAAACTAGTCAGCAGGCACCATTTCTTCTTTCATGCTTGTCCTTCCTCAGAAGGGGTCTGGCCCAGGGCAGCACTCCCACCCTGACTTCTCTGAACTGCTCCCAGCTGTCTCAGTGACATTTTCCATTTTTCAGGGGCTGAGCCACAGCCTGGATGAGCATCCAGGTTCACGTCAAAGGCTCATCTCAGCTTGTGAATCCCAGCCATGGGGCGGGAGCACCATGAACTTCCAGGAGGGCTCACAAAGGGCCCAGTTGTAACATTTGCTCTTCTTAGGAGCACATTCCTTGTGTCCCAATTGTTTTTGGCTGAAGGAATGGTTGGCCAAGAACAAGGAGGCAGACACATTTCTAAAATCTAGCCCATGTGAGCAGGGCACTGCAGGAAACTCAGTGGGAGACCTCCCTTAAATGCCTCCCCAAGGCGACTTTCTTAAGCTCCTTGGAACTCCTGGCACAGTCACCCATTAATGTCAGTTTACTTGGAGGCTTTGTGATGTTTGCATGCTTGGGGCTGTTTCTCCCTGGTTTGAAAACTCCTGTTTGGAGCCAGGTTTTAGATTCTTTTCAGAGTGAAAAAAAATTTGTATCCTCCTTCAAGTAGAGGTGTTGAAAGGTCTTGCTTGTCCAGGGAGTAACTTCAACAAGAGGAAAAAAACATATAAAAACATGATTTTTGTTTTAGGCCTGGGGTGGTTGGGAAAATGTTAGTTCTGTGTCTAACTTTGGAATCAGTCTTTCAACATTTACTCATTTGGCTTCAAGTTATTAAACACTTACCCTTACATTTGGCATTGTACTAAGTACCGATGTGCTAGAAAGACAAATGAGGTTCCTACTCTTGGGGAGAATCCAGACAAGTTGCAAAAGCAAAATCTTCACTCTAGAAACAGCAGGAGCACAATTGTCAAGCCATGAGGGCTAGCCTACACATGGGTTCTTTGTGTGGAATACAGAGATTCTAGGGTCTGTCCATGAACTGGATTCAGTATGCAATAGTACATGCATGATATACATGTATATGTATGATATATTTACTATGAAGATATATATATATAGTTTACTGAGATCCACAAAGGTTTCCCAAAATAAACTCCACATTGTTAGAAGTAACTATTCTACTGCATGTTGGGACTCCGTTCCCATATCAGGCTCTCCAGATGAATAGGCTAACACATACCAAAATGAGAAAGTTCTTCTTGTCTTCCTTCTTATTTTTTTTATCATCCACCTTAGATTCTGACCAGGCAGTTATGTGTATCAGATTGTACTTGCTCAAGTCTTACCAATGTGTAACTTAAAAGGCGTGTATTCAAATGTGGAAAGAGCAACTCTTCTCATGTCTGTGAATATGATTTTGTTAATAACCATTTCTTTTTCTCTCCAAACACATGGAGTGTCATTGGTAAACTCTCTTTCATGCCTTGGCCATATTAAGAAAATAGTGTTTTATTTCAAATGAGAGAATACTTAATGCACTACCTGTGCAACTGTGATGGCATTAAATCATAACCATGTATTTCCTCTTAATTTAGTCCTCTCCCTAGAAAAAAACGTAAGTTCCCAAAAGGAGGCAAAAAGCTATGTCTTAAAATACTTTGCTGTCCAAAAGTTCTGAATTGAAGAGTGCCAACATTTAGTTTAATCTTCATAACTTCGTGGTCTCCCAGCCTCCTCTGGGCCATCTCTGGTGACAGAGGCATGCAGTAAATTCAAAGACCTCCATGCTGGTCCAGGATACTGCAGCACATAGCCACAATGTTAGTGACACTTCCTGGAATTATGCAACATGATGACCCTGAGATGAGTAAAATGAAATTTCCCCTCACCCCACCTGTCAGGTCCTCACATGCTGGACCTGGGTTCTGCCATCTAGGACCACCGGTTGGATCTGTTTTATGAGGGGATTCCTTCCAGAAGGAGAAGTTTCAGCTTAGAGTCTGTAGCACCAAAGAGAACTGAGTGAGCTCATCAGTAGAAGAATAAAGGAGTTTAGAGTTGATCCAGTGCTGGAAATAGAGAGACCAGGGAGAATGACCATACACAGAGTGACCCAGAGCTTATCAGGTAAGCGCATGGCTGCTGGGAAACTACTCTTAGTTCATTTCATTTTACCTCTGGTCTCTGGTTAGCTTTGTAGCTAGAGTACAGCACCAATAAAACTGAGGTCTCAGATGTAATGCCTCCTCAGATGCACCTACCATTGCTAATCACTTCCCTGGCCAAGGGCTGCAGTTCTCACTATTCCCAGACAGATTTCTCCCTTTCTCTTTAATATACAGGCACACACTACCGTAAGAAGTTTCTAAAACAGAGTATAGAGTTACTGCAAATAGGAGCACAGGACCCATAATTTGAAAGGAAAGCTAAAAGTCATTCAGTTCCATCTGGGATCTGATCCCCCAGGTCCATCTATAATGTCTTGACCTGTATTTACCCAGCCTGACGATAAGAATATCTACTCTTACTGCTACTGTGGTTGTGAAACATTGAAGTCTTATGATACATGTGAAATATCATTTAACCTTCACCACCATCCTGTGAGATTGGTATAGTTAATGTACACATTTTACAGATAAAGGATTTGTATCTGAGAAGAGTTGGCTAAAATACTCAGGGTCATATAGCTTTTAAGTGGCAGTAGCCAAATTTTAACCCAAGTCTGCCTAACTCTAAAGAGTCCAACTCTTACTCACTGTTCTCTCCTATACTATTTCTTGTCCACCTCCCATGACAGGGTCTTACTCTCTTTCAATGATGCTAACTGTGAGAAAGTTCTTTCCCACATAATTTTTTTCTCGTTTATTCATTCTTCCATTCAACAAGCATATATTGGGTTGTCTGTTCCTAGGACTGGACTCTATGTTCCCATATATGCAGGTCTTCCAGCTCTATTGCACAGGGTGAAGCAGCAATTCTACTTTTTTCAGCTATCTGGAGGCAGCAAGGATGAAACTCTAAGTTTGTTCTTCAATCAGAATGCCCCCAGTTTCTTCAGAGCCCTTCATTTAGGGTGTTTCCCATTGCTTTCCTCTTGCTGAGTCCCCTCTCTAGCACATACTTCATCTCCTCAGCACCCAGCAGACCAATTTAGAACCTGCTCTGATGCTTGTTAGAGCAGGACCATCATCTTCCTCAAGGAGGCACAAAATAGTGGCCTCTGGTGCATAATTTCCAAACAATGGCCTGGTTTGGGAACAAACAAAAATGACTAACATTCATTGAGCATTTACTATACACCAGCTACTGTTTAAAGTGCTTCACATGAATTAACTCATTTCATTTTCACACCAACCTTATGAGGTACATACATGTATTATTCCCAATTTATGGATGAGGACACTGAGGTTCTGAGAGATGAAGGGATTTGCCCACAGTCATTTGGATAACTGAACCCCAAGTGCCTTGTTTGAGAGGCCACATTTTTCCTCTCACAGTGCTTTAGCTCAGAAAGGGTAGTTCTAAGGACTGTTCTACACTGGCCAGGGCCAGGCCCCTCTCAGCACAGTCCCTGTGAGAGCTTCCCTTCGCTCCTGGGGTCCACAGAGAGGCTGCTGAGCTCAAACATCCCCTCGCTCAGAGCCCTTAGCCCTGCCTCTGTGTGTGTCATACTCAGAAGCCTCACAAAGCCCACTTCTGCATCCCAAACCCAGGTTTTTCTTCTGTTTCTGAAGGTACATTGCACCTCTTCCGAAAAGATTTCATCATTCTCCTTTCCCTAATCCTTCACTAAGAAAGAAAAAGGCAAAAATTCTTCTTCTCCTTCAGTGACCCAGCTGCACAAGGGGCATACTTAGCAACCACTGAGCTTCTATAAATGTGTTTCCTGAAGACATCAGATATTTTAAAGAAGTTAAACCATATCCGATTTTAGAATCTGCTGCAAGTCCTTCTTGTAAACCATTAGTTAACATTTACTAGTCTTTCCATTCATTATAAAGTCATGTTTTTTGAACCTTCTTTCACATATAGGTAGAATTTTCTTCTGAAAGAGAAAAACTGCAAACCTAACAGCTCCTTCATTCGTAATTTAAAGATGATTCTTTTTGCTGAACATGTATAATTTATGTTTGTGCATTAATTCTGTAATTAATGGTGATAAAGTACATCAAACATGTAAAGTGCTGCATAAGTGCTTAATTAAAATAAAAACAAAAAAAGTGATAATTAATTTTTCATCCCAAAGGCTAGACAGTATTATAGTTCACAGTGACTACCAATTAATATTCCTACTGTTAATAATAAGCTCAACTTTTTATGTAAAATAGAATATGTTAAAATTTCTTGATTAAACATGGAGTCAAAAGAAAAAAGTTTCTTAAAAATATTTTCATCATTATAAAACCTCTGTGGGAAAACAGCTTTCATATTTGGCATTTCAAATCCTTAGTTGAATTCTGCTTCATTATACTTTTTTTTTTTTACTTAGAATTATACTATTATATTACCACACTTTCCAAGTTCCTAACTGTATTCCTCCCCAAGGAATCCTGAAAATGTAGCCAAAGCCAAAGAGAGTGATCTTAGTTATAAATATAGGTTCATTAGTGTTTGAAAGGGCTAATATGCAGTAAGGCACCTACTGTGTGGAAGGAATTATTTTAAGTGCTTTGGAAGTATTTTTTTGTTTACTTGACAGATTTATTGAGTACCTGCTGTGTGCTAGACACTGGTGTAGGTACTAGGAATATAAGAGGGAATAAAAGCAGGTACAGATTCAACTCTTCATGGTGCTCAGGATCCAAAGGACACAGACATGGAAAAAAAATTGCAGCTCTGATTGTTTGCTCAGTGGTTAGAGTGTTGGCCCGTGTACCAAAGGGTCTGGGGTTTGATTCCCAGTAAGGGCATGTACCTTGGTCGAAAGCTGGCCCAGTAGGCAACTAATCAATGTGTCTCTCACACTGATGTTTCTCACTCTTTCTCTCTCTCTTCTCCCTCCTCCCTTCCTTCCACTCTCTCTAAAAAGCAATGGAAAAATATCAGGTGAGGATTAAAAAAGAAAGAAGAAGAATTGCAAACATAAGTGCTGCAAGGAGCAAGCACTGCTAGCTAGAGTTTAGAGTTTTGGTTTTGTAGATAAGACAATTGCTTATATAAGATGGTAAACAACTAAATGTCGTCATTTAGTCTTTTCTATTTTTTTCTAAGTTGTTTGTTTTGTGTGTGTTTTTAGGTTTCCAGTTTTTAAAAATGACATCCTCATAAATAATCCCTCTGTTTTGACTTCATTAAACAAGAAAAGATAAATAGGTCAAATGGATATTATCCTACTTACTTTACTCAGAGAGTAAATTTACTGAAAATAGACCAACCGATGTGTGTTTAGGGGGAGTTATACATTCACCAGGTAGCCTTACAAGTTCATTGGAATCCCTCAAGTTTTCTTTGTCAACTGCACACAACAGCATTGTTGGCAGGCCACTGGTCCTACCCACCTTCTCCTTGTCTGGCAGGGACTTGGGGACTTCTGCCTATATAAGTCATGTTTCTTAAAAACCAGCTCTGCCACCTCTTCTGTAGGCTTAAGTGCCTCTCACTGCTTATGTCCTCTCCAGATGTAGTAGGCCATTAAGGAGAGACAAATAATCTTATTTTGAAAAGTGAAATATAACTTCTTATCACCAAGCTAATGAAGCAATGAAGTTTAAATTCATAAAGTATTTTATTTAATGAAAATAATGCAAGATAGGATGGATGTCAATGTGGTACATTCTAGAACAGCCACCCACACAGAGCTCTTCCTTTTGTACATACATTGGCACTGGATCTTATCCTTACTGATATCAAGACTTAACCCTATGATAGAAAAACTTCTGCTCTCAATAGATGAGCATATCTTATACGTGGAGCACCCCACTGGACTCAATCATGGGCAGGTGCTCTTCTCTATATAACAGTGCCACCTTTATTCAGCCTCCCTTACCCTCTGGGCTTGGAATTTTAATTTGTTTCACATATAATGTCAAAGGATTAATAAACTCCAGAGACATAATTACATTTTACATACCACGAGTTTGTCCTTGGAGACGATGTTTTGTTTTGTTTTTTAATTCTCGAAATGATCCATTGATGTGTTTTTTTTTAATTTCTTTATTGATTAAGGTATTACATATGTGTCCTTATTCCCCCATTACCCCCCACCTCCCATTCATGCCCCCACCCCCCTGTGCCCATTGATCAGGCTTATATGCATGCATATAAGTTCTTTGGTTGATCTCCCCCCCTTACTCCCACTATCCCCTACCTTCCCTGAGGTTTGATGTTCTGATTGATGTTTCTCTGTCTCTGGATCTATTTTTGTTCATCAGTTTATGTTGTTCATTATATTCCACAAATGAGTGAGATCATGTGATATTTATCTTTCTCTGCCTGGCTTATTTCACTTAGCATAATGCTCTCCATCTCCATCAATGTTGTTGCAAATGGTAAGAACTCCTTTTTTACCGCAGCGTAGTATTCCATTGTGTAGATGTACCACAGTTTTTTAATCCACTCATCTGCTGATGGGCACTTAGGCTGTTTCCAAATCTTAGCTATGGTGAATTGTGCTGTTATGAACATAGGGGTGCATATATCTTTTCTGATTCGTGTTTCTAGTTTCTTGGGATATAGTCCTAGAAGTGGGATCACTGGGTCAAATTGGAGTTCCATTTTTAGTTTTTTGAGGAAACTCCATACTGTTCTCCACAGTGTCTGCACCAGTCTGCATTCCCACTAGCAGTGCACGAGGGTTCCTTTTTCTCTGCAACCTCGCCAGCACTTGTCATTTGTTGACTTGTTGATAATAGCCATTCTGACAGGTGTGAGATGGTACCGAATTGTTATTTTGATTTGCATCTCTCTGATGATTAGTGACTTTGAGCAGGTTTTCATATGTCTCTTGGCCTTCCTTCTGTCTTCTTTCGAAAAGTGTCTATTCAGATCAGATGCTCATTTTTTGATTGGGTTATTTATCTTCCTTTTGTTAAGCTGCATGAGTTCCCTGTAAATGTTGGAGATGTTTTAAAAGCATTACTCTTTTTAGGTTCCTATGGTGGATTCTGTTAATGACTCAAATCTTCATTTTCCTCTCTCCACATATTGATCATGTGACTGTGTAGTTCGTACTGCTAAACAAGTGGAGTCTATGTTCCTATTAATTGAATCTGAGATCAGCCTGTGACTTGCTTTCACCAATGGAATGAAGAAGAGATTTAGTGTGTCAGTTCTAAGTTTAGGTCCTAAGAGATCTTGTGTATTTCAGCTTGGTCTCCTTAGCTTCTGCCATCACCATAGGAAAGATGCCCGGGTGAATCTGCTGATCCCAATAAGAGGATAAAGAATCCTGAGTTGCCAAAACCAAGATATCTCAACTAAGCCCTGCTCAGAGAAAACACCCACGATAAACATCACACACATGAGCAAGCCCAAATGAAATGAAGCAAACCTGGTCTTCATCAGGAACAGCCAGTTGATCCACAGATATGCAAGCCATAATAATAAATGGTTGCTATTTTAAGTCACTGAATTTAGGGTAGTTTGTAACACAGCAATAAGTAACTAATCCAACTCCCAATATCTAAGGCAATATTCCTGCCTGCTCTACAATCTCTGGAAAGAACCTTGGGATCTGATACTCTTATCAGTGCCAATGTGGCCTCAACTCCAATCTTTGATCAAATTTCTCTACGTCTGTTCCCTAGACACAAATCTTGGGGATAACTCCATAAATTTTCCCTCCAGAATTATTTTGTAAGTGTTCTGTGGTGAGCTCATCTGATCCATTTTGTTCCCTGCCTGACGACCACTGTTCATAAATTACTGTAGGCGGGATTCATGGAAAGTAAAGCCTTAACTCAGGTCAATATCAGGAGAGAACATTAGCTGAATGAAAATAGAATATAAGTGCTATTGAGTTGCTAAGGCCAAAAAGAGGAACAGGCACACTAGCTATGCTTAATGGGAAAATAAATACTTTGATATTTATACATTCCCTATTGTACTAGTAAGTCTTAAGGTCTTTCATTGTCTTCAGAGCAAACTCTCTCTGGAAACATGGTTATTTGGACGCAATTCATCACACAACTCTTTCATCTATAGGGTCAATTTTCTCCCTTCTATAGCAGAAATAGCTGAAGGAAGAGGGTCAGCTCAATTTCCCATTACAAACTAAACAAAAACTGCAGTGTCTCCAAAACATCCCATTAAACCTCCTTCCTTCACAATCCCAGTACTTCCCTATATTGTAGCCATGTGACCTTGAACAAATTTCACCATCTTTCTGGATCCAGGTTTCCATGTTTGCAAACCTAGGGGGGTGGAAACTAGAGGACCTTGAAGGCTTGTAATCATAAAATTCTCTGATTATCTACTCAACTGTATTCATAGAAACATCATTTTTTAACTTTGGAAGAAATGTTCAAAAATATCCAGTGCCAACACTTAATTTATAAAAAAGCAAACAGCCCAGACGGATGAAGTGAGTGGTCTGGGCCCACACAGCAAGTAACAGCAGAGCTGAGATGAGAAGAACCTCTTTCCTTTTCAACATTGTCTCTCAGTCTGCCTCCTTGAGGATGGGGGGTAATTTCAAATTCATCTTTCATCTTCAGCCACACAATCCAAGAATTTTAACCAACACTTAATAAATCTCAATAAATATTTGTTGACTTGAGTTGGGGAATGAGTAAGCATTAGTTACATGTCCAAGAACCAAATTTTTGAGTCTGTTCAACCAAGAGACAGGACAGCCACATTCCCTGGAGGTCTTCTCTCATGTGGGGGAGAAATATGAATGTGCACAACTACTTTCTTAAGATACATTTTGATCAAAGAGCTCAAACAGCTCCTTATGCAGCACTAGGTTGACATCACTGGGTCTTCAAACACCAGCAATGCTCACCATGAAGGTGTAGTGGGCAATTTACACATCATTTCTCACTCACAGTTTAGATTTTGAGAGAAGAGATAGGCTGTGGGCAAGGGCATGATGGATTGGATTTCGGCAGACAGCCACTAAAAGTGCTTATTATTTCAGAGTGAACTAATGTTTCTCTGAATAGAAAATAATTTATATTCACAAGGAAGGTAAAGCAGAGAAGTCAAGTAATGAAGACAATCAGGCTTGGATTATTTGTCATATTTCCAAATATTCTCCTCTCCCATATTTTGAGGAGATACAAGGTTGAATTTGGTCTCCTCCTGGGTGGCATTGCTGTTGACATGATGAGACACAGAACCACACATCATTCTGCCTCACTCTCTTGGGAAACCATACTAAGAAAGCTCTACTGACTTTTAAGTCAGGTACTTAAAGCATATTCCAAGGACAGTAATGAAGTTCCCATAGAAAGAACATCCTGTTCACAAACATGTTCGAGAATTATTGGTTGTTTTAATTTTACTTAATTCAATAAAAAATATATGATCCTGGATACATAGAAACAATATATGGCATATATGAAGCTTAATGGCAAAATAAATATCCATCAATCCCCAATCAACTTAAAAATGAAAACATTGCCAATATCTCTGAATCTACTTGTGAATTCCTTTCTGCTTCCCTCAACTGTCTTCTAAATATGTGTACATATGAATATATATGTTAGATATTTAATTATGCTTTTATGTAATTTTATAAAAATTGAATCATTCTGTACATAGGCTTGAATGACTTGTGTTTTCTTCATTCATCATTATACATTAAGATTCATTCATATTGCTATATATAACTGTAGATAATGGAACTGTTAATGTTCCATGATGTGAAAATCCTACCACTTATTTATCTGTACTGTTGTAGATGGACATGTTAGTTGTTTCCAGTTTTTAGCTATTGTAATGATGGAATGAATAGCCTCATAAATGACTCCTATGACAGATATGCAAGAAATTGTCTAGTATGTACATCTAGGAGTAGAACTCCTGAGTCATAAGTAATGTGCATGTTGAATTTGACAAGATAAAAGCAAGTTGTTTCCCAGGGTGATTATATTGATGCATTTTATACTGGCAGTATACAAGAACAGTGCTGCCTTTATACCCAGGCAAGAAGTCTCCGCCCAGGCTGTGCCACAGGGAATTGTGCACTTTGGACTGCCTTCCTGAAAATTTTTTTAGGTTCCCTCCAGTATCTAAGACTGGCTTAGACCAGGAGTAGGGTGTGGGTAGGGCATTCTAGGCCTTATTTAACTTCTTTAGGATTCCCTCTGACCCTCTAACCTCCTACCCCAACCCACTTGCCCTGCCCACACATGAGAAGTCAGTTCCCAGACTCACATCTATAAGGTTGTCATGAGGCTTCAAGGTAGGGACTCTGTTCCAGAGGTTTGCTTGGCTAGCTCATTGCTTCTGCTGGCCAAGGCATATTTCTTTTGTAGGATTGTGTGAGATAGGGCTACCAGAATAGTGCTGACGAGCTGATTTGAGGTGATTCTAATCATCTATATATTTATAGTTCCTAAAAATATATGTATTGTTTAGAGGCCCACACACTCTAGGAGTGGCTTTGTGTAAGAGTTCCCAGTATTCCACAGTCCCATCACCACTTAGAACTGTCAAATTTGTTAAATTTTGCAACCTAGAGGAATGAAATGGTATATCATTGTGGTGGTAATTTACATATCTCTGATTACTAGTTAATTCGATCATTTTAGTTTTTATTTACCATTTAATAACTTTTCTGTTAAATGTGTTTTTTTTCAGTTCTTCAAAGCCATTATGTAAAATATAAATGACATAATATTATTATCTTAAACACTTTTTAATATACAGTTCAATGGTGTCAAGTATATTCATATACTTGGTTTTGCAAGCAATACCAAAAAATTTTTCACCTTACAAAGCTGAAACTCCATACCTATTAAATAAATCCACATTTTCCCCATTTTGCAGCCTCTGGCAGGTACCATTCCACTTTCTTTTAATATGAATTCAACTGCTCTTATATCTCATGCAAGTGGAATCATACAGTATTTATGTCAGTTCACATAATGTCCTCAAGGTTCAATCACATTGTGGCATGTGTCAGAACTTCCTTTTTAAGGCTGAATAATATTCCATTGTATGTACTTATCAAATTTTATTTATTCATTCATCTGTGAAAGGACATTTGGATAGCTTACACCTTCTGACTATCTTCAAGGCCTTGCATTCTATTCTTTTGAAAACATACCCAGAAGTGGAATTGCTGGATCATACAGTCACTCTATTTTAAATATTTTTAGGAACCATCATACAATTTCCCATAGTGGCTGCAGCATTTTGCATTTCACCAACAGAGCACAAGGGTTCCAATTTCTTTCACATTCTTGTCAACTTATTATTTGTTTAATGATTGTCATCCTAATAGATGTGAGGTAACTTTTCATTGTGGTTTGTTTTGCATTACCCTAACGATTAGTGATTTGAGCATCTTTCTATATGCTTGTTGGCCATTGTACACCTTCTTTGCAGAAATGTCTATTCAAGTGGAGCTGTAGGAGCTCTTTTACTTATTTTTTTTCCTTTATTATTTTTTCCATCACCATTTATCCCCCATATACCCTCTCCCATCTCTACACACCACCTCCCTGCACAGTCACCACACTTTTGTCCCAGTCCATGAGTTCTTTCTCTCCTTTTCCCCCCTTTTTGCTCAATCCCTTCCCATACACACCCACATCCTGCCTCCTCCACCAACAGGCCTGTCAGCCTGCTCTCTATCTATGTATCTGACTCGATTTTGCTTGTTAGTTCAGATTAATCTTTAGATTCCACATATGAGTGAAATCACATGGTACTTGTCTTTCTTTAACTGACTTATTTCACTTAGCATAATGTTCTTCAGGTCAATAAATACAGTCACAAAGGGTAATTTTTTTTTCCTTTTTACAGCCCAGTAGTATTCCATTGTGTACATGTACCATAGCTGTTTTGTCCAGGCATCTATTGATGGGCACTTGGGCTGCTTCCAAATCTTGGTTATTGTAAATAGCGCTTTAATAAACGTAAGGGTTCACATATTCTTTTGAATTCGTGTTTCATGTTTTTTTCAGATAGAGTCCCAGAAATGAAATTGCTGGGTCATAGGGCAGTTCCATTTTTTTGTTTTTTGAGGTAACTAGATACTGCTTTCCACAGTGACTGCACCAATCTATATTTGCACCAACAGAAGGGTTTCCTTAATATTCTGGATATTAACCCTCATGAGATATATGATGCACAAATATTTTCTCCCATTCTGTAGACTGCTTTTCCACTCTATTGATTGTGTCCTTTGATTCACAGAAAGTTTTAATTTTGAAGTAGTCAAATTTAACTATTTTTACTTTTCTTGCCTATGATTTTGCTGCCATAACCAAGAAATCATTTCCAAATCCAATACCATTTAAACTTTTCTCAATGTTTTCTTCTAAGTGTTTTATAGCTTTAGGTATTTATTTAATCCATTTTGAGTTAATGCTTGAATATCATGTAAGATAAGGGTCCCACTACACTCTTTTGCATGTGCATATCCAGTTTTCTCAACTGGACTTGTTGAAAAGACAAACAATTGTCTTGAAAACTATCATGTTGAAAATACTATTCTTTCCTCTTGGCACCCTTGTTGAAAACAAAGTCTATTTATGGGCTGTCTATTTTATCCCATTAGCCTATATGTCTTTATGCCAGTATCATACTTTGTTGATTATTGTAACTTTTTAATCACATTTGAATTTAAAAAGTGTGAGATCCAATTTCATTTTTCTTTTTCAAGATTGTTTTGGTTATTTGGGATCCCTTGAGATTTCATTTGAATTTTAGGGTGGATTTTTCTATTTCTTCAAAAAATGCCAGTGGGATTTTGATAGAGATTGCATTAAACCTATAGGTCATTTTAAGTAGTATGGACGGACATAAAATATTAAGCTTTTCAGTCCATGAACACAATGCCTGTCCATTTATGTGTGATGTCTTTATTTTAGCAGTGTTTTGTAGTTTTTCAATGTTCTTTGCCTCCTTGGTAGTTTTCAATACCTTTGCCTCTTTTGTTATGTTTGTTACTAAATATTTTAGTTTGGCAATGCTATTGTTAAGTGGAATTGTTTTCTTCATGTCTTTCAGATTGTTCATTATTAGTATATAGAAATGCAACTGTTTTGCAGGTTGATTTGTATCCTGGAACTTTGCTGAATTTGTCTCTTGGTTCTAACAGTATTATTTTTATGGAATGTTTAGGGTTTTATTTAACCATTTAAAAGAAGTATATTTTCCTTTTAAATTTGGAGACGTTCATTATGTTTTCAGATACTAATTCTTTGTTGGTAACATGTAACACAGATACTTTTCCCAGTATATGGCTTGTCTTTCATTCTCTTTATGGTGTCTTTGGAGGAACAAAACACTTACTTTAATGTAATTGAATTTAGCTCTTTTGGTTAGCATTTTTTGAATACTATTTAAGAAATCATTTTCTAGTTCAATGTTATGAGTATATTTTCATATATTCTTCTAAATTTTAATTGCTTAATACTTACATTTAATCATTTAATTCATCTGGAATTGATTGTGTGGCATGAGGTAAATATATAATTTTATTTAATTTTTCCACAAGTAAAGCCATCTGTTCCCATACCAATTATTGACTAGTCCCTTAGTGATGTGACATCTTCCCTCTGGTGTATATCAAGTGTTCATTTATGCATGGGATTCTATCTGGACTCTTTATTTTACTCCAAATTAACTTCCTGGTCACAATATTGACAGCACCTTAATTATTTGGCTTTAAAATGAGTCCTGATACTTGGTAGGGACTGTCCCCTCATCCTATTCATTTTATTTAGGTGTGTCTTGGCTATTTGGGGGTAGGTGGCATTTGCTCTTTTGTATACTGTTTAGAAACAGCCTAACAAGTTCCTTACACATCTCAGTTGGAATTTTTATTAGAAATGCATTGAGGATCAATTTAGGATAACTGAATCTTTAAGAAACTTGAGTCTTTCATTCATAAATAGGAATACTCTACATTTATTTAAGTACCTTTAATTTCTTTCATTATGTATTTTTAATGTTTCTACATCACAGAATTGCAGATGTTTGGTTAAATTTATTTCTACATATTTATTTTTGTTGCTATTATAAATGGTGTACTTTTATTTAAATTACGTCTTTTAAAAATGTATTTTTGATATAGAAAATGCTTTTTAAAAACTGTGGACCTTATATCCAGACACCTTGAAAAACTCTCACTAATTTTTATAATTTGTCTTTAGATTCTTATGAGTTTTCATTGTAGTCAATTATCTCATCTGTGTCAATATTCTTATGAGTTTTCATTGTAGTCAATTATCTCATCTGTGTCAATATTATTTCCTCCATTTCTTTCTTATACTGTTTACTTCCTAACCTCCTTTTACTGCATTACCTAGGATCTCTACTGTAATATTTAATAGAAGGGGTGATATTGGGACATTTTCCCCATTTGATTTTTCAAGTCCCAATAGTGTTTAATTTTATCAAATGATTCTGTAAATATTGATAGAATTAAGTATTTTCTCTTTAATAATTATATATTTAATCTTTAAATGGAATTATCAGATGTAAGTACAGAATACATGCTGTTAAAGGTAGGAAAACAGCAGCTCAAGGAACTAGCAGCTCTCAAATGTGAACCATAGAATTATCATATGACCCAGCAATTTTATTTCTAGGTATCTATGCCAAAGAATTGAAAATAGGAACCCAAATGAATATTGTACATGAATGTTCATAACAGCACTATTCACAATAGCCAAATGGTGGACACAGCCCAGATGTCCATCTATGAACAAGTGATTATATTAATGGATAAACAAGTGATATGTATATCACAATTATCTCATAAATCAACCATAAAAAGGAAAAAATACTGTTACATGCAACAATGTGAATGAACCGCGAAAACATTATGCTAAGTGAAAGAAGCCAGACACAAAAATTCACTTATTGTATAATTTCCTTTATATGAAACTAGAGGCCCAGTACATGAAATCGTGCACGGTTAGGGTCCCTAGGCCTAGCCTGTGATCAAGGTCATGGTCTGCCCATTCGCCAGTCCCCAGTTCCGCCTCACTGCTGCCACCTATCGATTGGAGCCTGAGGGCTAGGGGGAGGGACCAAGAGGTCTGCCTTCTGCCTGCTCACCAGTTGCCGCTGCCACCAATTGAACAGAGCCTGGCCTCCCTGATTGGGGTGTTGGGGGCAATCTGGCCCAGATCAGGCCAGTTCACTGGCTGCAGCGGTGTCATAGCAACCGGTCGTTATGTTGTTATGGTCGTGATGGCATTACGATCTCTGGCTTTATCTATATCTATATCTATATCTATATCTATATCTATATCTATATCTATATCTATATCTATATCTATATCTACACACATATAGATATAGATATAGATATAGATATAGATATAGATATAGATATAGATATAGATATAGATATAGATATAGATATCTAGAATAGTTACATCTATAGGGACATACTGGTACACACTGACACCTTCCAAGTGAGAGGCAGAAGACACAGGACTTTGGGGAATGGGGAGTGGTAATAGGAATTGTGACTTTGCAGAGAGCCTGGAGTGTGGTGCTAATAGTCGTAGCAGCATTGGTGGTAGTATAGTAGTAGCTATTGTTATTGTAGTAATGGGTGATATGGGGCAGTGTAGCACTTGCATCTGCCCACCAACATAATCATACTTTAATGTTCCTTTAAGGCTAATGTTCACAGCAAGTCAGAAGCTCTGAGTAAGAATAAACACTGGTGGTCTGAGAGAAGAGCAGCTGGGAAACCATGGGAACACCTCATCCAAACTCTGTTGGGGAGTTATGAGCATGGGTCGTAGATTGCTGACCCCTGCATTCTTCTGTGAGCACTCACTTTCTCCTGCTGGAAGAAGTCCTGGTTCCAGAGCCCAACTTCTTCTTTGCCTTTCTTTGCCCCAGTTCAATGTGATGGGACACCTCCTACCTCTTAATTATGGTCATTTATATAACTCCTAAGGTACCTATGATCTAAGGTACTATGTAACCCCTAAGGTACATGAACCCCAAGCTAATGCTCCTTTTGGGGATAATGCATGCGTCTGTGTTTCTTTAAGGCTCGGGATGCATGCCACTGTACTAATTCAATACGGGCATTGGTACCAGGAAGGGAAGTAGACTTGGGATTGACTGATTTTCCTCCTGTTTCTACCCAGAGCCTGCTCCTCAGCTTCCCTCTCCATGGGCTCCCATCACCCTCGGCGCCATCCATCACGGCTGCAGCTCAGCCCGGTGATGTATTACACTAACATATCATTAGTGCAACAGCAGAGCAAGGAGCTTTGATGATGTATTGGGGCCATACATCATCAGAATGAGTCACTCCGATGATGTATAACTCAAAAGATGGTACTATCCAGGGAAATGTGGACATACCATAAATCAAGGACAATGGTAAAGAAGAAAGCCCAGGACAGCCTCGGAGGGAAATAAAGGTTCAGGGGTCTCCCGCAGTAGGGGTTGAAAGACAAAACTAGTAAATTCTCAACGGCTCAGATGGAAGCTTTCTGTTAGCTGTGGCATTCGTAATGACGAAACCAGATCATTGGCATCCCAGGGTGACACTTGGATTTCCTTTCCATCTGGAGTTCAGTTTGGCTTCTGCTTTCCTTCGAAGCCCCAGTGTCCTGATGGAGATGCAGGCCCCATCAGATCAAACGCACAACGCTCAGGTCTGGGCTCCATCTGGGTCCTCTTGCATTCATCAAACATAGAAAGGATTGTGGGGCTTTGCAGTCTATGATGGTTCAAGATTACCTGCTCTCACAAGTCCTCCGCCTGCAACCATTGATTACTGGACTTCCTTGGACTGGTGAAAGGGTGTGGTTTTGAAACTGGAATGTAAAAATAGAGCCAGGGGAGCCCTGGGTTGGCCGTAGAAGTTACAGACTTTGGGAACATAGTTGAAGATTTATATTTGTCAATAGGCTAGATCTTGCTGACATTCTCTTTGCTTTCCTTTCTATCAAATAGCAACAGAAAAGAGAGGAGCCTAGCTAACATTTAGTTCAAGACACACAAAATTCCCAAATTAGATGGTTATCCTGTCAATGCTTCAGTTGGACTAGAAATGTGACATGGGGGTATGAGACCTCTGTCAAAGTCCCTGCCCTGCCACCCCCTATCTTTTGCTCTACCCCATCCACAGGGAGAGTAAATCATGGCACATGCCAGCCCCCTCAGTATCCTCAGCTTAGAGGAAGGTGAGTGGCATTCCCACAGTTAAGAGCATAAACCCCTTCATCACTGATAGATAAAGAAACTGATAGATAAGAAAGTCTTAAGGAAAGGGAGTTTCAAGCCATAGGGAAGCGGGGGAGGTAAGACCACACACAGGCACAGTGAAAAAAAAGTTGACACTTATGTTTAATGCTTCATTTAATGCTGAACTGTCAGCTTGAGATCTGAAGTCCACGCATACTGATTCTATCCCTCCACCCATCCAAAATCAAATCAAAACCAAAACCTAGGTGCTTTGGGACTGGAGAATATCAGCACTCAGCCCGTGGCATATGGGATGCATTACAGGCAAGAAGTCTTCCTCTGGGGGCCCTACCTCTGCCCCCACCCACACTCTCACAGGGGAAGGGACTGCTAGCCCCCTCTTCCAGCCAACCCTGCTCATGTTGCTGTGACTCATTGTCTTTGTTTATCATAAACTCTGCTGCGGGCTCTGCCCTGGAGGGCAGCGCAATTGGAGGGCCCTGAGGGGGAGGGGTGCAGGAGAAGAGCCTGAGCCAACCTGAAAATACAGTGGACCCGCCTTGCCCTCCCCATGGGAAAGACGAGGGGGGCTGCACCACCTGAGCAGCAGTTAAGACACAAAAGCCTTTTTTTTTTTTTTTAAAAAGGTTCTCAAATAGCTGTGTCTTCAAAGACTTTTAAAAGTTGAAACAAAACAGATCTTGCCTCTGCTCTTTATTTATTTATTTTGGTGGGGAGAAAGAGGAGGAGAATGAGAGGGAGTCATTTATAAAGGAGCAGGCAACAAAAGGGCCCCACAATGCCTGAAGGACCCTCTCACTGTTGAATGGACTCGCAGTCACCTGTATGTGTGTACAAGGCTTCCCTCTGCCCATGTGGAGAAGAGCTGTGAGGCCCGGGGTGTTGGGGTCTTGGGGATGCATGTTCAGATGGGAAAGCCACGGGGTGGGCTACAGACAACGCCAAGGGCAGGGTTGAGGGAGCAGTTGGGACGTGCATGACAATACAACTCAGTGGTCAACATGGGCACAAGAGAGAACATAGAGAATTTGCCAGAAGCAATAGTTTAGCTATCAGTGCATCTGCTTCACTCCAGTGGCTTGGATCAAGCTGTGTCATGGCTCAGCCAAAGACTGGCCCCACAACTTTGGTCCCTGGTTCTGCAGCTCAGTTCAATGCTGTGCATCCTCTTGTCAGACCTGCAAGACTCTGAATGGCAACAGTAAGAGTAGCAGCAACAATAGCAGCGCTGTGGCCGCAATTATTACACATTTGTTGTATACCAGCAATGTGTTAAGCACCTGTCTTATATCTCAATCATCACATTACCTTGAAGGGGAAGTTTTATGCACTTCATTTTTATGGTTCTTTTGTGTGTTACTTCTCACCAGAGGATATTTTTTCCATTGAATTTTAGAGAGTGGAAGGGATGGTAGGGGGGGGGGAGGGAGAAAAACATCCATGTGAGAGAGACACATCGATTAGTTGCTTCCCACATGCACCCCGACTGGGGCCAGAGATCAAACCTGCGACCCAGGTATGTGCCCTTGACCAGGAATCAAACCCAAGACTCTGGTGTGTGGGCTGATGCTCTAACCACTTAGCAATACCAGTCAGGGCTATGCACTCCATTCTTAGATGAGGAAACTGAGGCTAGCACCATCGTATATCTTAAGGTTTCAACTCAATTCCCTTTGGCTCCTAAGCTTCTACTTCTCAGTGCCAGGTGACCTGGAATGCAAGGGCAGACCTGCAGTGCCACCCAGTCAGGCTTTGAATCTCTCCCTTGACTCATCCCCTTCTCAAACGGCCTGCCTTCAGAGACCCTTCAGACTTCCATTCCAAAACCATGGCCACCCTCTTTCTAAAACGTGAAGAATGATTACATCTCAAAGCCTCTGTTGTTTGGTGCCTGAATGAAAGAGCAGAGAAATGGTCCTGAAGACCAAAGCCTATTTGCCCGAAGGCACAACATAGGGAAGAAACAGCTGGGCTTCAGGATCTGCCTGAGGAGCTGCTCTGCGCCTGGCAGAGCCTGGGGCCTCCCACGTGCTTGAGTTTCCATCACCTGCTCTGGAACTGGTCTCAAGCTGTCCTGGCCCTTTGATTACAGTCCACCCCTCCCAGCTTTCAGCCAGCCAGTGTCCCCAGCGTCCAGAGTGCAGCAGAACTACCCAGAGACAAAACAATTCAACTTTTCCTAAATTATCTGGATCTCCAGGATAAATAATAATAACAATAATCATAAAAACACCTTTGCTATGTTACTTTATGCCCCCCACACACACACACCCCAACATCCACATAATAATGCATGGTTTTACAAGATAGAAGTGCAAGAACTAATAAAATATATGGTTTAATTAACTAAACTTATGCTGTAGTCCACATTAGAAGACCATGATTTAGCATGCGCTCTCATCCTCAGGACAGAATAATGCAAACAGCATAATTAAAAGTTGATGAGAAGTATATTTATTGGGCACACAGAAGGAAGAGACACCCAGATTTATGATACATAAAATAAACCTTTAGTTTACAATATAATTAATATTTTAAAAATCGCAGCGTGCATATAATGCAGTGGAAGAGTCCGCCTGGGCGGAAGGATAATTTCTCTGGTGCTGATCTTGGCCCCGTTTAATAGTAAATTATGTTCCTGAGCATACACAAATGTAACATGATCTATGATGATCTAGAGATGATGCTCATTGAGATGTCTGCAGCTGTGATAGATCATGGCTGGCGTCTCTGAAGACCTGGAAGATGGCTGAAGGGCCAATTATTTATCTGTGGCATGAATTCCACGGCTATTAGTCACACACACGGTGACGCAAAATGAGGGTATGCCACTCCATTTTCATCAATCTCCGCTCCAGAAAACCTCTCGTTAGCACAGAGCTAAGGACATGAGAAGTCTGCACGGGAAGAGGGAAGCTTTAGAAATGCAAGAGCGTTGGGTGAGCGGGACAGTTCAAAGCAAATGAAAGCATGCGGACACCCAGAGAGGCCCCTAGGACCCACCAGCGTGTATGCGGGTATGCCTTGGTCACTGGTTTAACCTCACGTAATGCTCATAAGGACCACAGGTGATAGGTTCTATTTTTCTCATGCCTGTTGTGTGGATGAGGAAACTGAGGCCCTGAGCAGTTAGCATGCCAGTAATTGCAGGACAGGTTGTCCAACTTACTCTGTGCCACCCAGGGCTCCCGTGAAGGACCCTGAGAGGGCTGAGTAGTGTTTCTCTGTAATTCAGTCCACACTTCCCCATAGAGTCCAGAAGCTCAGGGATCCTCCTACAGAGTTTCTGCTACTCCTCTCAGACATACCTCCAAACTGCCTCTCGGGGAGGCAAATATCTGCCACCTTCACCCCCGTTCTTTCCTACGTATCCCAGAGCCACTAGGAACGCCTTACCCTGAACAGTCTCTGGAAACCTTGCCCTTGATCTCAACCTAAAGCATATTCCAGGGGTCATGCTTCTTGCCATTTAATAGACGTGTTTTTCTTCGAAGAACAAAACAAAAAGCCCTGATGAGTTACCTTCTCTCTCTCCCTTCGAATCTTCCTTCCTTTCTTCCTTCTTTTCTTTCTTCCTCCCTACCTTCATAGTTTTTTTAAACCCGAGGATTGGGTTTAAAAATATATTTGTATTTCATTGTTACTGAAAGAGAAATGTTACATACTTGAAAAACAACAACCCACAAGGTGGCTTTTGTGCATACCCTCTAGTACCCGTCCAGTCTGAATTCCACAGGCTGATCTGTCTTCCTCACTCCACAGGCAATAAGGAATGTGGACACAATATTTATTAGACTATTACTCTTTCAGTTACCTGCTTACTTTGCTTGTCCTGTATCCCCGACCATTACTATGGGAGCCACTGAAGAACGTAAAGGAAGAATAGCAGGCTAATCCCCTTTACCTAATCTACAGTTTCCCAGGCCTCAGATATAGGGTATCCCCCCCCCCCCCCCCCAAATGTGCACACATACTTTGAATAATGATAAAGGCAGAGTTTATTAGAATACATTTCATTTTCAAAATTGAGCTATCAGCTGTTAAGGTGTGTATACATCTTTGGGGGGCACCCTGTAGTTACCAGCATCTTGTAGAGAATGGGCAAATGATGCTTAGCCGCAAGGCAGAACTCCTAGAAGCCTAGAGTGCCTGGATTTTGGACTTTGGGTCTCATTGCTTCAGCCACATCCTAGCCTGGGCCTTCTCTCCCAAGTGGCATAACCACAGACAAGGAGAAGTGTAGTCCATCATGAGCCACACTTCCTGTGAAACTGGCATGGCTTCCTTAGCCCGAGGAGGGACCTATTTGGCTTGAGGCTTGATAGAGAATTCACTAGAGTCTGGCTGACCTCAAGTCCCAAAACGGGCACTGTGTCCTGGGCATGAGCTTTGAAATCCTGTCCTGGGTGGTCAGGACAGCAGTCCATCCAGCATTCAAACTGGGATTTGTCCTAGTTTTCAATGGAGCTCAAGGAAACATTTACTTACAATCCTAATGTTGTTGGAAACACTCCTAGGGAAGAGGCATGCAAAAGAAACGTACAAAAATCAATTAAGTACAAAGTTGATAAAGAAAATAATATGAGTTTTTCATTATTTCATTCATTATGCTTTTTAGTGCTTATTAAAATCATTGCTAAATGATTTAATTTTGTTTTGGATAAAAGTGGATGAAGGGAATGAGAGATTAAGGAGATAAACTGCTGAGCTTTCCATTTTGGAACTGGTTACAGAACAAGGAATACAATGAGAAAATTAATGTGTAGGGCACTCTGGGGGAGCAGTCAACACCAGGCACTGCAACACCCACAATTTGCCTTATTTTTGCTTAATTGGCATGGCCTGCTCTGGGGAGAGCATAACCTAAGCGAGAAGGAGTGAGAAGATAAATCACCTTTAGTGTAGTCCATGTGGGTCACAGATGATTTTTCTGACAGTCATGTCAGATCAGGATGCTAATGTTCCAGCTGGCATCTCTGTCCCAGCATTGAGGGTATAATTTACTTCCTGTTAGCACACATACACACAGACATGCTCCAGGGTGGTTTAGTGAAGGTCCCAGTGTTGACTTAGGGGAAGAAAAGCTCTGACAGCACCTAGAATATTCTGGCCAGGACAGATAGCAATCTTTGCTTCTAGAACTAAATTTCCACCTTTGAGAGGACCTCTTTCATCCTATCATGGAATTAGTATCTTTTATTTAAAAAATATATATATATATATATATTATTGATTTTTTACAGAGAGGAAGGGAGATGGATAGAGAGTTAGAAACATCGATGAGAGAGAAACATCGATCAGCTGTCTCCTGCACACTCCCTACTGTGTATGTTCCCACAACCAAGGTACATGTCCTTGACCAGAATCGAACCTGGGACCCTTCAATCCACAGGCTGATACTCTATCCACTGAGCCAAACCAGTTAGGGCGAATTAGTATCTTTTAGTTGCTCCAGATGCCCTGAGATGCACATGGACACCAGCATGGCTTCCTTAGCCCCAGTAGGGACCTATTTGGCTTGAGACTTAAGAGAGACACCACTAAATAGGTTTTCATGATAAACAATGCCCTAAAGAGGTCTTAGATTTTCATGACAAATAATGTAAAGACAATGGAGCTTAACATCCACCTTTAGGACACCATGCCTGAACTCACATGAATACTACGAATGGTGGACATTTTGAGTTTTAAGAGAAGTTCCTAGAAGAGTATTTCAGGAAGGAGGAGACTTTCACAGTGCAGCATATGGGCCACAGAGAACCCACATAACTCTACTAGCTAAGGTGGATGACCTGGCTGGCTTCAGATGCTAGAAGGGCCAAGTATGACCTCATGAAGAGTTTCTTCAGAAGTAGATCCTCTCGGGCCTCTAGATCGAGTCCTGGGATCACGAAGTGTTAATGTGAAATTCTAGGCAAGGACCTTGACCTCCTCGCTTTAGTCTACTTTCCAGTCTCACCTCAAGTGAGATTACCCTTTTGTTCTAGGTAACAGTCATACAAAACTCTTTGATGACAGTCCCTGAATGCACTTTGATTCTTCCACATTCTCTGCTCCCTGAGGCAGAGAGAATGCCCTCTTCCCTCTGGGTGTGCTTACTTATTACAGCGCTCATCCCAATAAATGAGCACTGCGCATGCATGTAATATCCTCCTCACCAGGCTGTGAACATCTGCAGGGCAGGGAACATTGACTTACATGGACATTGCAGATATCACAGGGCCTGGCACATGACAAGTCCTCAATCAATGCTGAGTTTGAATATGACTTGAGGAAATCCTACCCCAATAGAAAGCAAAGGAGATAGATGATTATAGCAACAATTTCAAGGCAAGGTAGACAGTATCATGACCTTTAACAGAAATATCTGCCTTAAAGTTATGGCAGTTTAGGTGTGATGCACTGGTTGAGCATTCACCTACGGACCAGGAGGTCATGGTTTAATTCCCGGTTGGGGCACATGCCTGGGTTGTAGGCTCAATCCCCTGTGTGGGGCCTGTGGGAGGCAGCCAATCAAGGATTCTCTCTCAATTTATGTTTTTATCTCTCTCTCTCCATCTCCCTTCCTCTCTGAAATCAATAAAGATATATTTTTTCAAAAAGAAAAAGAAAGAACTGAGAAGTGTTGTGTTACCTTAGAGGAACTCACTTGGGTCCGAACATGTGTGATTCTGAGATGCAGAGATGCTGTCACCAGGGGGATCAGACGTGGATCAGGCAGTGCTGGGGCAGGCTGGTGAGCCCTGCATCATGGTTCACAAATGAACTCCTGGGTGTAAAGCATCTTCTCTTTGCAGCGAGGATGCAACATTTTTCCCATAGGGCCTCCTTCCCATGCCTGTCTATATTAGGTGCATGGAATTTGCCATGTCCTCTGCGAGAGATGAATTTTGCAGCTATTCTCATCTTTTCTGTTGCCCAGAGACTTCTATCTACTGCTCAGGGTGAGCAACATCATTAATCGGAGAGACAACAAGGGAGGGAGCTGGCGCTGACCATCAGCGGAACCAGAGGAGGCATTAGCCTGGGTGGGTGCCAGGGATGAGCCAAGCAAAATCTTTCCTTTATCCTGATGCTTCCCTCCCAGGAGCCTTTGGTCTCCATTACTAAATCCTCTGCAAACTGCAGTGAGGGCGAAAGCAAGCCTTTGCCTTTCAGAATAGATTTGGGCATAAATGAGGATTGTTCCTAGGTAACTCATCCTGCCCTACTTTCTCCCACCTGCTTTCTAACAAAGTCAACCAGAGAGCAAACAGAGTTGGGCTTTCAAATCCAGATATTTAAAACAGAGAAATCCTCCCCTTCATAGCACCTGCACTTACAAATATGTATTCCGTATTTATACAGCATATTAAAGCCCAAAATCTACAGTATTGCAACATTAAAGTCAAAAAATGCAAAAGTGAAGGGTTTATGGCATTGTTAGCTTGCCCACATTGTGCATTCTGCATAATGAACCTCACCTTGAAATTCAAGCCATATACCATGTGATGGAGTTCACCCCACCAGGCAAACCTTAAACCTTTTGCATTTTTGTGAATTTCATTACCTCAAATTGCAATATTAATAACTGAAATGTGCAGCCAAGAAAATGCTAATTTTCTGCTTTTCCTTTCATTTTTTTATTTCATCTATTTTCCTCTCTAATTAAAAAAGTAGGAAAGGTAAAGAAGTAAAGAGGAAGGGAGAAGAAGAAACTGATGAGGTGGAAATCCACAATGTTAGACAATTTTACATGAGGGGAAACTGAGGCCCAGAGGAAGATGTCCAGGGTCACTCAGCTCTGTGGGGGCCTCAGTCATTTTCCCGCTGTGAACTCAATGCTCTGTGACTGCATTTCTCTTCCAATTCTTTGATGAGGTCCCCATATCCAAATGGGAAAGGGATCCAATAACAAATAAAGGAAAGTCAAAGATGAAATTTTTGCAAAGCAGTTAGAACTACTTTTCTTCCATTTACAATATCTGTTTATCATCACTTAGCATAACTCTGATCTCAAGGGGTACAGAATGACTTTAAATTACAGGCATTTGAAAAACACTCATGTTTCAAACAATAAAAAGAATGCATCCTCTCTCTGATTATATAATTCCCAAGGAGAAGAACATATTAAGTCACAAAACATCCAGCATGGACAGAGCCCCAGTGGCTACACAGTATAATCAGCAAATTGCCTTTCAACCCAATGAGCTGGCACCCTTGCAGGGACAGTTGCTCCCCAGTCTCATGGAGAAACAAATTCAGGGTCTGAGATGGAAAGCCTGTTGACAGGCCTTGCTTCCTATCGAGCAGCCTGTTGACTGGACAAGCTGGGTCATCTGGAAAAAAGAACTGATCAGCGTGACCTCAAGTCAGGCTTCTCAATGAATCGGGGGCCAGATTGCCTTGGCACTTGGGGTGCTCACAGAATCAGCAAAAAATGGCCTGAATCGATTTTTATTCCAGGAATTAGACCATTGAACATGCCTTTGTCTGTTTCTTGCATCCAAAGGCGATGCCAACCTTCAGTTGGCCCCACTGAAAGAAGGAGGAGGAGAGAAAAGTAAATGCACATCCACAACCCCAGGGAGAGTCTGCTGGATGCAAGCATCAACTTCTAGAACTTCCTCACCCAAGCGAACGGAGGGTTTTCCTATGAGAGAAACTTTTCATTGGAGACCTCACGTCTCACACACCTTGGAGATCTGGGAGTCACGTTTCTATCTTGTGAAATTGCTTGGAATCACATCGAATTATTCTGTGCTGGAAGGCAGAAGGCCCTTCTGCCCAGGACCTCCCTCTGCAGAGATGTGTATGAGGCTGGGTAGAACTTCAGGGCTGCAGTCCAGCTCCTACCCCTGCCCACAGGACAATGAAAACCAAGTGTTACTAGTGGGGGATGGAGGGAGGAGAGGAACGTTCCCAAGAAGGTTTTGCTTAGTTAGAGGACTCCTTTGCAAATGACCCTGAAACCTAGTGGGTAGAGTGGAAACAGATTTAATGAGGCAACAGATGAGGAAAAGAGGAAACACCCAAGATTGTCAGATCAAAGCCAGAAATGGATGCCCACCAAACAGGAGACTGGATGGAGGAAAAGGGGTTTCCTCACTCCATCAATCCTGCTCAGAAGTGGCTTACCCTTTCTTGGTCAGTTTATTGAATCCAAAAGGTGCTTACCCCAGCCAGCAGCAGCCTGCTCTCCCTTCTCCCATCCCTCTCCGCCAGTCCTTGTTGTTCTCTTCCTAACAGATGGTAGCACACACGAGCATTTTTTTTCTTGCTTCTGATGCTAAATGTGATTTACAGGCTTGAGTTATTATTTATCATTATTCATTTTCTGTCAGCAGTGCATTGAAGGTTAATAGAAATGCCAGCATGCTCTCTGATTTACTTAGTAAAATATTTGTTCCAAGGTTTAGGTCATATGATTGGTGTCTGAGTGAGTTTCAGGTTTATGCATTATGAAAAGCAAGATGACTTGACCTTCAGCCACCAACACCAGCTCCATATATTACTTTAGTGCGTGACCTTCAGAGACCTAAGATGCAGTAGATGTATTCCACACATGTTAGCCCCCTCCAGATTGCTGGCATTGTATACATACCAGCTGAGTTTACGCAATGTAAGCTGAACCCTGGAGCCCATCTAATGAATGGGAGGCAGATGAGATGTAAACTCAGGCTAAACCAGATCCTCTCTTTAAGATAATAAACTGGCATTGCAACCCAGCTGCACTGAGGCTGTGTGTACACACGGACAGGGCTAATTGCTTCACATTACCTCCTGGGATTCTTGCAGTTTGGCCAAGAAGGAGGCAGACAAAAGGACAACTCTGAAGGAAACTGGTCTTGGATGAGCAATTAGTCAGGGCCAAAGGGGATAGTGGGCTTGAAGGGACTGGCCATGCTGGTGTCAGTGTGCTGTGATTACAGGCTGGTGGTGCCAAAGAAGTGAGGGAACAAAGAAGGAAGGGGCATGAAACGTGGTCTTTAGGAGCATAGGGCCACAAGCAAAAGAAATCTAAGTAGCGTTAAAGTGACACAGAAATAAAAACTATGTCAAAAGCAAACAATGAATAATTATTTCTAAAAGACCAGTTCTAACTGTTACTGTGGAGATAACACAATATCTTGTAATGGGTTCAAGTCACGTGCCCAGATGTAGGATGCTTGAGTCTGAGTTGCATCTCCACTGGGCAAATTGGCTGAACCACTCTAATCCTCAGCTCTCTTGTTTTTAAAATGAAGATAATAAGTGTAGCTTCCTCTTGAGGCTGTTGAGAGGGTGAATTGAGGTAATGCATCCAATGTGTCTAGCACAGAGGCTGGGGCGCTCACCAAGTGTTCATCATTATTGTAAGTTTGTGAATAGATGGTGAAGAGATTGCTGAGAACAGCTGGCAAGTCTTCGTGTTTAAAAGGGGACTTGATGTCGGAGTTTAAAAGGAAAAGGAACAATGCAGGTTGGTGGAGAAAACGGGGTCCTGAAAGTGCAGAAAGCAGCTGGCTGCCAGAAACATGAACCAACCCCGGAGCCAGAAATGCAAGTCGGAATGTCTGAGCCTGTGTTGTTGCCTGTTTCCAAACTGTGCTCCTTCAAAAGGCTACCCATGGCCCTTTATCTATATTTCACTAAATATCATTTACTTTCAAATGCAAAGAAATGTCTTCAGGCCTTTCAGATTTCCTCGCACATGGTTTTAAAATGTGATGGTCAGCTGACAAGGAGTTTCCCAATCACTCCTCTAATGTCTCCTTGTTTCCCCTCCATTACCACCTAAACTTCCCCACCTTACAGGTAGTATATTTTATGTTTAAGATCATTCACCCAGATTTAAGTAACCAGGTTTACATCAACTTTTCATGAAAATGGGTGGGGACAGGTGTTTTGTTCCTTAAAATATTACCTTTGGCCCTGGCCAGTGTGGCTTAGTTGGTTGAGCATCATCCCATGCACTGAAAGGTCGCTGTTTGATTCCTGGTCAGGGCACACACAGGTTGAGGGTTTGATCCCTGGTTGGGGTGCGTTCGAGAGGCAACCGATTGATGTTTCTCTCACATCGATGTTTCTCTCTCTCTCTTTCTCTCCCTTCCTCTCTCTCAAAAAATATTAATGAAAACATATATTTTTAAATATTATCTTTTGTGTCTGCATGGATTGCTTTAATACTCCTGTGCCCTATCCATTTCTCCTGAAAGTGGCATGAATCCTCTTTCCTGCATGTTATAATACTAAAGGAATAGCCCCTTTGGACAAGGGTCAGGGAAGCTGGCTTAACATCCAATGGAAACCCCCCAACCAAGAACTAAGTACAAGGCAGTTTTCTTCAGAAAAGTAAACATTGGAAAGGAATCCAGCAATTCCCTGTCCATGAGCCCAAAGGAGAAGGCAATATTATATTTGAAATAAGAAAATTTATCCCTCACTGGATATATTTCAGTGAACTAGATCCAATCTACAAAGAATGGAAGACTGCCATTGGTCATTCATTCATGCATTAATTCTAGATATAATGTTTGCTGAGGGAGGGAACAGAAAGGAGTTCCCAAATTCAGGGCATTCACTCAGTCTAGTAGCAAAACTCATCCAGGTCAAGGCCATGACTGGGACTCTGTTCTTCATGCTGATCATTCATTATCGAGTCCCATAGTCTTAGCATTAGACAAAATCTGAGAGGTCATTGAATCGAATCTTTTCCCTTTGCCAGTGAGAATTCTAAAGCCTAGATTTGTTGATCTGTAATTGTGGCAGAAACAAAGCCTGGGACAAGGATCTCCTGGCTTCTGGGGGTGCTCTTTGCCCCTCTCCATGTTTGCCTCTGTTCCAAAAAGTCCTTCTCCAAAACCAACCCTAACAATAAACTGATGATTGGGCTTCAGCTGCCCAGACAACACGCCCACTCTCAGAGGAGCCACCTTTTATCCCCTTGAACAGGAGTGTGAATGCCAAGAAACCCATGGTGTGTCAGAAATGTCGATGGTTAAATATTGCAATGTAACAACAAAGGCAACCTTCAGAGGAACAATGAAACAAAGCAATTTAAACCTCATTTAAATAATTTTTCCCTTTTCCTCCGATTTTTACCCTAGACTGTTCAACGAGCCCATCTGAATTCTGAGGGAATGTTCATCCTCCCACATGGGGCCGAGTGCTGGAAATGTCCTTTCACTTAATTTCCAGTACTAGTTAAACTATCTATTGCCATGATCTGTGATTGATTTAGTTTTTATTGCTCTTGGCTGTGACAATCTATAAGGACCCAGCTGATTTCCCCTTTTTGGGTTTTAGGCTTTATTGCTGTCATTTAATGATAGATATTAAACACAGAATTCTCAGCTGTATCTCCAATGGGTTTAGCTGCATGTTGTATTTGAATGTGAAATGATACTAAGAACTGATTCTTCCAAAGTCTCCTTTTCTTACTTTCACCAATACCTGGCATGGTATCGGTGCAATTCTGAAAAAGAACACATGTGTCTTCAGGAAAATTTCATTCTCACAGTGCCAACTACATAGTAAAGCATCTGATAAATATTTGGTGAATTAAACTAATGAATGAAGGCTTCATTAACTCTTCGGCATGTGGACTTTTCCTTGAATCTGCCATTAATCCTCATTCCAAATGCTGAGAAACTAGAGTGTGCAAGGACAATTATGCTAGGTGTACCAGTAATTCAAAGAAGCTTATGATCTTATTTTCAATGAACTTGTAATTATTGATAAAAAGCAAGTGTGTACATAAAAATCCTCTCCAATAAAATGGTAATATGCAAATTAACCATCACTCCGCTATATAAGCCACGCCCACCAGCCAAACCACGTCCATCAGCCAATCAGGGCGAGTATGCAAATTAACCACAGCCAAGATGGCTATAGCCACAGAGAGCAAGGTTTCCCAGGTAACAGAGCAAGCCAAGCTTTCCATAGCCGTTACAGGCCTAAGCCTCCACTCAAGCTACAAAGTTTCAATTATAGAAGGTAAACAAATTCAAACAAATGGCGACAGAACAGAGCTTGAGAGAGCAGGCCAGGGTTGCTGGCGGCAACAGGGGAAGCAAAGCTTTACACACACCCTGGCCGGGCCCACCCGCTTAAGGCAACAAAGTTTCAATTGTAGGTGAATTAACTGCCACAGAAATGGCTGCCACCCCAGAGGGAGCAGCAGGCTTGGCTCCACTCCAGGCTACAAAGTTTCAATTGTAGAAGGTGAATTAACTGCCACAGAAATGGCTGCTGCCCCAGAGGGAGCAGCAGGCTTGGCTCTGCTCCAGGCTACAAAGTTTCAATTGTAGAAGGAAAATAAATTCCAGATACCAGGGCCTCTGCTTGGGTTGCCAGGGGGCGTGGCCGGCCTGCAAACCACCACAGGCCCCTCGATCAGGCCACCCCATACCCCAAGGGAACCCCACCCTGATCCGGGACACCCTTCAGGGCAAACCAGCTGGCCCCCACCCATGCACCAGGCCTCTATCCTATCTAATAAAAGAGTAATATACAGATTGATCATGACTGCAACACACAATATGTCTGCCCCCATGTGGACATAAGATAGCCACCACAAGATGGCCAGCAGGAGAAGGCAGTTGGGAGGCACCCGGCCTGCAAGGGAGGGCAGTTGTGAGGGACCAGGCCTGCAAGGGAGGGCAGTTGGAGGTGATCAACCCTGCAGGAGAGGGCAGTTAGGGGTGACCAGGCTGGCAGAGGAGGGAAGTTGGGGGCAAACAGGCTGGCAGGGGAGCAGTTAAGCATCAACCAGGCTGGCAGCGGAGTGGTTAGGGGGTGATCAGGCTGGCAGGCAGAAGCGGTTAGGGGCAATCAGGAAGGCAGGCAGGCAAGCAGTTGGTAGCCAGCAGTCCTGGATTGTGAGAGGGATGTCCGACTGCCCGTTTAGGCCCGATCCGATGGGATCGGGCCTAAAGGGGCAGTCGGACATCCCTCCAGGAGTCCCAGATTGAAGAGGGTACAGGCTGGGCTGAGGGACAACCCCCCTCCATGCACGAATTTTGTGCACTGGGTTTCTAGTCAATAATAAAGTGTGAAATGGTGATAAATGAGATTGTAAATTCACTAAGGGTATAAAAGAGTGAGATAGTCCCTTGAGTTGAGCAAGGGAAGAGAAAAGAAGTAGGATAGATGATGTAAGTTAAATGGAAAAGGGAACAATTTGATACTGTATTAGGTCTTTTTCAGCATGGGACAAAAACACAGTTCAAGTCAATTTATTGGCTCGGATGACTGGTTTCAGACATTGCTGGGCTAAGGGTTCATATGACATCATGAGGAATCTAAAATATCTTCCAACTATAAGACCAGAGGAAAAAAATCATTCTCTTCTTCTCTACATATGTACTCCTTTTTATGGGTTTTCAACTAAATGCTTTTCCTTTACTCTTCAAACATGGACACAGTTTGTTCAGTATAAGAAATAGAAAATTTCTAAATTTAGTTCTTGATATGTTTTCTTAAGTCTTGAAAATATATGCTCAAATCAGGATGAAACCCAAAAACAACAGTATAGTCAAGTGAGAAGTTGGCAGATAAACTGTTTGAAAGTTGGCAGAATTCAACTGCATTCTGTGTATCAATGATGAGCTCAGAGGGAGCCATTTTCCTTCTTTGCCACACACGCATCCTGAGGGGCATTACTCAATGAAATCCTAGCTCCTGTTGTTGGGTGCTACTCCTGAGGGTGCTTTCATTTCTTAATAAACTCAACTGTCACTCTAGGGTGTCCATTCAGAGAGCTGACACTGTTAGAAAAGAAGGAAATGCATTTATGCTTGACTACGAGATTATTTATGGATAGTGATGTTGACAAGGGGAAAGATTTTTGCCTAGTCAGCAAGCACAGAAAATATGTACATATTTATATTTAATACTAGAGGCCAGGTGCATGAAATTCATGCATAGGTAGGGTCCCTAGGCCTGGCCAGCGATCAGGACCGATCGAGGCCTTCTGGCTGCCGGTTGAGGCCTTCCTTTGTTCCGCACCATCCCCTGGTGGTTAGCGCATGTTACAGGGAGCGGTTGAACTCCCAGTTAGTTGAACTCCTGAGGGGACAATTTGCATACTAGCCTTTTATTATATAGGATCACTATATGTATACATATTATATTTTAGTCAATATTTGCATTTAACATAATTATATATTTAAAATTATTGTACCATATTTTAAATTATACAAAAGATAATTTTTCCTTTCTTTTTAAAATTTATTTATTTTTAAATTTTATTTATTTATTTATTTTTAATTCTTTATTGTTAAAAGTATTACATAAGTCTCCTTTTCCCCCCATTGACCTCTCCTGAGCCATCCCCTCCTCCCATCACATGTCCTCCACCATCCCCGCCCCCAGTCTGTGTCTATTGGTTATGCTCATATGCATGCATACAAGACCTTTGGTTGATTTCTTACCCTCTCACCCCCGACCTTCTTTCATAGGTTGGACTCTGGTTCTACTTTTGCTCATCAGTTTATGTTATTCATTATATTCCACTAATAAATGAGATCATGTGATATTTATCTTTCTCTGACTGACTTATTTCCCTTAGCATAATGCTCTCAAGGTCCATCCAAGCTGTTGCAAATGGTAAGAGTTCCTTCCTTTTTATAGCAGCGTAGTATTCCATTATGTAGATGTACCACAGTTTTCTAATCCACTCATCTGCTGATGGGCACTTACTGTTTCCAAATCTTAGCTATTGTAAATTATGCTGCTATGAACATAGGTGTACATATATCCTTTCTGATTGGTGTTTCTGTTTTCTTGGGATACATTCCTAGAAGTGGGATAACTTTTTATAATGTTTTTCTTGTATGAGGACTTGAATCAAGACAATGAAGGCAGCATACTTATCAAAACAACAAAAAAGGAAATGAAGTATTAAGCTCCTCCTTTTTCTACTCTTTCTATTCTTCAAAAAAAAAAAAAAGTGGTTTTAAGTCAGCTACCACAGCCTGAGCTTCTAGTAGGCCTAACAGTTAGAGGCACTTAAATTGTTTCTGCTAGGAATAGAGCTTGGTGATTGTAGATAATTTAATTTAACCTGATGTTGTAGAGATTGGTGTTTGTTTTCTAATGGAAACTTGGTTTTCTACAATCTGAGAAAAGAGGCTTTCTGAGCACCTGAAGTTTTAAAGAGCTCCAGTTAAATCAAAGTCATTCATCATTCAACAAATGTTTACTAAGTAGTTTTCATGTTCTTTTCACTGTTTGAGGAAGTGGAGACACATTGACAAACAAAATTCCTAAAAGTTCCTACCCTTCCTGGGCTTACAATCAAGTGGAAAGAAGTGACTTCAAAATATACAGAGAGCTACCTATCTTCACTAGCAAGGGACTTAAGTGGGGAGCAGACTTAGAAGAGGAGGAAAAAGAGAAATACTGGCTGAGGTGGGGGTGGGAGTAGTCTCTGGAGACTTTCTGAATTACATGGAAAATAAAACAAATTGAGGTGAGGTCTTTAGTAAGTGTTCAATACTCTACAGCATCTTTGACTCCAGGCCTGGAATTTTCCACCCACCTCTATGCATCTTCAGGTACACCCCAGCCAGTATCTCCACCAAACCTGTTTCCTAATCTTTCCAACAGAGAGAGCTTGAAGTTGACAGTGATGTTAAAATTCTATCTGCCCTTCTCTCTCTACACCGCCCCCCCCCCCCCAATAGCCCTGGGAACAAGAAGAGCCCAGTAGAGAATCCAGATGTTTCGAATGAGGCCTAGAACTGTCATCCAATTTAAGCAATAAGGAAAGCAATAATCACAGATCATTATGTGCCCATTGCTGTGTGCATGCTCTACAGTATTGTGTTGTTGTTTTCCCCCAAGGGGGATTTAAAGTTAGAAAATGGAAATCCAGCTATGACCATTTTTAGCTGTGACTTGAATAAGAGTGTAAACATAATATCTTCTATTATTATTACTACTACTATTTTAAAACTATTACTTTTACTGCTATTATAACTACTATCATGATTACCCTTTGGATGTTATACAATTCACCATACAACCTTATGAAGTAGGTATTATTATACCCCTTATACCAAGGAGAATAAAAAGGAAGAAAAAAAATAAAGAAAAAGATCTTTTATTTTGTCCAAAGTTGTATAGCAACAAAAGTAATGGAACTAGAATTTGGATCCAGGTTTGTTCAACTCCAAAACCTATGACTTATTCTATAATCTATAATGCCTACAGGGTGGATAAGAATCTAGCTTCTTTAAAGCCAAGGAAAATATAAATAATGGTTTCCCAAGATCCTAAACAGAAAATAAAAACAACAATAACAAACCTCTTAGCAGAACAAAGAAGTCCAGGAGGGCATGGCTCTGGGACCATCTCAGACAGCATGGAAAAAGATTATCCCGGTCCTGAGCACTGCTCATATGTCACATGCTCTTGTATGCCTGACTACAAATCTTGCCTTGACTCTCACAGTGCAAGTCATCACTGTTGGACCATCCTCTCAGTTCTGCTGTCTGGGGATACATATCAACAGGAAGGCCAAATTGTCCAAGATGTTCACTATTTAAAATATGTGGTCCTACTCTTTCACAAACCATGGAAATATTCAGGAAATCCGGATCTTTATGTGTCCAATGCCTAAGAGTTTAGGCTGACTTTTATGCCTAGAAAGTGTTGAAGTGAATTTATTTGGCTTATTTTTGTTTGTTTGTTTGTTTTTGCATATGATGGCTGATAGGGCATCTTCAGTTCAGCTTGCTTGCAACCGTTGCTGCTGACCTAGCAGACGGGTTGCATGCTGCCTGAGGCAGAACAAGGAACTCAGGGCCTGACATCCTGAAGAGGGGAATAGCCACACCCTGAAAGCTCCTCAAAGTAGCAACGAGGAACTATTTCATATTTATATGCCACTTGGCATCAGATGCTCACAAACTCCTTGTGAAGAAGGCCAGGTGTCTTACAGATGAGAAAGGGAATATACAAAGGAAGGGGCAGGGTTTTAGTATCTAGTAGGCAGGTGTTTTACCTGAGCTTGCTCATTGACCCCTCCCACAGCACTGGTGGGTAGAGATGAATTAATCGTTTCTAATTTATAAGTGAGGAAATTCAAGTTCAGATAGTCATAGTAATTTGTCCAGGGTTTGCACACAAACACCTGGAACAAGGCTTCTAGCTCTTCCCATGGGCCCACACTGCTTTTCTTTCCCAGACACAAGGCTCCTGGACCCATTCGCGGCAACCCACTTTGAGGACAGCAGGCCTTGGTTCTCACCGTGGAGAAGTAAAATGTGGGTAGAGCAGAAGGGCCTCCATGTTTAGGACCCAAATCACATTGAGAAGGTCCTAACCAAAGGCTAGCATGTAGTCTCAGCCTGGAGAAAGCCCTCCCCTACTTACAACGTTAGGGCCAATGAGGAAGCAAATGTGAAGCTCATTCATACCACTTTACTATCAGCACAAACATCTCTCCAGGCTTGCATGCAGAGAGTACCCAGGTTCCTCGTTTAATCATTGCCATCTTGCCCAAGCATAGAAAACTTGTACTTGAGCCTTCTTTCTTTCTTTTGGGGAAATCAACCTTCAACACAGTTCCCTACTTGGGGCAAGTGAACTATTGCAATCGTAAAGAATTTTACCTTTTTATTAAATTCTTCCAACCACTTTTATCTATCATTTTATCTTCCTGTGTGCTCAATGTATTAAATGTGTTTATTTTATCCTTACAATGATCCCATGAGATAGATAGTTATTATTATTATTATTATTGTTATTATTATTATTATTATTATTATTATTATTTATTCATTTTACCGAAGGGAACACTGGGGATTTGAGTTACCCAGGGCTGTTCAATAGGAAAGTGCGAGGCTGGGGCGCACACTCAGGTCCCGCGGTGGCACAGCCTTGCATTCGCAGCAGGCTGGTGTCCTTCGGAAGAGCCTCCCGTCTTGAGGTTTCAGCTCCAGCCTAGGCATCATTGAACTTGTCTTCAAGCGCTTACTTGATCCATTTCTATCTGGAGTGGAGAGTGAAGAATATCCCCACTGCTTCGGCCCTTGGAGGGTGATTTGGGTTTATAGGAAGGTCGCCTATCTTCTTACTGCCTGGCTGTCACTTGCAGAACAAGGACATTTACCTGGTGTTCTTGTCATCGAATTGCCCAGGTACCAGGTGAAGGGGGTATTGAGCGAGTCTGTGCCTAGCCTGAAGTGGAAGGGGTGAGGCGCTGTCTGCATGGTATCATTTCACCATGCCCACCGCCCCTCCACCATTCTAGGATGGAGCTGCATGTCCAAGTGGAGGGAGTGTGAGTGCAGAGCCGCTGCCAGGGAAGCCCAGCAGGAGCCTTCCCTGGTGGACAACTGAGCCCCTCAGCACCAACTGCCAACCACAGGCACCGGCTCAAACTCCCCCAAACGCAAAGACCCTTTGTTCTCCCGAAGCTTATCTTTGTTGGTGAGGTTGCTATTGTCGTGGTCTTGTGAGGGAGGAAAATGCCGACATCTCCAGTTTTTAATATGGTAAATGTCAGTGTTTATGCCTGCGCAGGCTGGCCTAATTATCCCGCGTCCTCTAAAACCTGCCGCTGTAATTACCGCTCACCGCAGTGACACCTCCTGCTAAAGGGAGAGCCATCAGCGGCAGGAGCTGGAGCCAGAGCGCACTCAGCAAACTGCAAGCCACACCGACAGCTGCTTCTGGTTTCCAAACGGTGAGAACTTCATGAGCCATTTTCCTGGTCCCTCCGGAGTGAATGCCACTGTGGTTGAAAAGTTGGAAATGTTTGTCAGGCCCAGAACAAAGCTGTGAATGAATACTGCAATAATTTGATTTCCCACAATCCCCTCTTTTCTCCACACCAGGCACAGAAGCAACTGTTGGGGAAAGAAAGAAAGAAAGAAAGAAAGAAAGAAAGAAAGAAAGAAAGAAAGAAAGAAAGAAAGGAAGGAAGGAAGGAAGGAAGGAAGGAAGGAAGGAAGGAAGGAAGGAAGGAAGGAAGGAAGGAAGGAAGGAAGAAAGAGAAAAAGAAAGTAGACTATTAGCACCAGTGGTATCTGATATGTCTTTGCTATTAGGAGTATAACAGCCTTTGTGTTATCTGCATACGAACTGTGTTACAGAGAGAATGAGCTGAAGAGTTGAGACAGCTCAAGAGAATAGCTTTTAAGCAAAACACTATGCTAAGGAGAGTGATAGTCGTTCTTTAAAGAAATGCCCATTAGCACACATGGGCGGTATTGAATGGTGTTTGCGATGGAGAGGGAATAGTTTGGCCTGGCTTCCGTGCTTGCGATTGTCCAGAGGAGGAGGGAGAGACAAGTACGATGAAGAAGAAGAAGGAGAAGGAGAAGGGGGGGTGGAAATCAATAAATTCAGTGGAAGCAAAGTCACAGCAACCTTTAAAATAATAAGACAAATCCATTTATTTCACAAATGTCTTCATTTCCAAATGCCATTGTTTGGGGCACCGTGCTGTCATTGTCCATGACATTTTCGAAAACTTGGCTCTTAATCATTTAGGTGTAGCTGGAGTTCTCCGGCAACAGCCCAGCTAAAAGATTAGACATTCACCCCACTGCTCTGGCAGGAAGATCGACTTTAACAGCCTTGTCCTGTGGGGTGAAGGAGGGAGGCTGGCGGTGGGGAGCGGCTGGGGGAAAGACAAGGCTTAAATATGGACAGGAAAGCTCAGCTGTATTGCTATATACGATGAAAAGTAATTACAGAGAAAAATGAAAGCTGTTTCTTGCTGTTAGCAGGAAGAATAAGAGAATTCTGTACCTTTTTAAAGCTCCGAGTCCATTTTGATGTAATTGGTTCTGGAATTATTTATGACATTAATTGCTGCGCTATCGACTGCCTGTCAGTGGCTCTGGCAGTTAGTCCATCTTTCTTAGCAGAGACAGCCTGCTCAGCCCAAACCAGACTGACAAGCTAATTATACCCATCTTCCCCTTCAATGACAAATGCTGCTCATCGGAAACCTTTCTAGAAATAAGCTCTCATTCTTTTCCCTTTTTCCTGAGCCAGACATAACGGATATCTCAAGGTGCAGATCGCAGCTAAAACTCAGCTCACAGGGCTATTAGCTCTGAACATCTCACTTGAGCCAAAAAACCTAAGCATCTTATGTTATCAAACTGTATGTCATTCCCTGATGCTAGTTTTCAGGGATGAGCAGGGCCCGGCCTGTCAGTCAGAGCAGGGTGGAGAGAGCCAAGCTGACTGAATTAGCCAAGCTCTTCTGAACCATCAACCGCATCCGCCTCAGGTGATGCTGTGGAGGCAGGGAAATGCTTCCTGTGCTTTGTACAGCGGCTGCAAGGCTCAGTCTGAGGATGCTCACTGAAGGGGCCCAGCTTAGGGAGGCAGGGTGGAGAGTTTCCATGGCCACTTATATCCAAAAGCCCCTTTGGGATTGAAGCATGTAAATTGTTCTTGGGTTTAGGGTTTATTTTGCATGCAATATATTTCTAACTCCTCGGGATTCCTTCTTGTCCAGCTGGTGCAAGAACCAAGAGCTTGAGGGGAGAAAGATTTCAGTAAATGGCTCTCCAGCCTGCCTGGGGGCACGTCTGATGCCCGTGTTGGCCTCTTTAGGAGGCATCCATGTTTCTTGTTTTCAGTGAATGCTTCAGTGGGTTGGAGAAAAGGAGTTGCCTTTTATGAAGTTTCTTCCGCACAATCAAATATATAAACTGTGGACATTTTACACACACTCTCTCTCTATTTCTTTTCCTGGTAAACCTTTTGGAAGAACCCACATAAAATTAACACAAAGCTTTAAAAATTGGTTCCTTTATAGCACTCTGCCTATAAATTGTGTGGTGCCGAGGGCAGCTTCCTTAGGCCATTTTTTCCCCCTGAGTGTGCAGAGCTAGTGAAATAGGTGGATGGGGAGGAAGATTATCAAGCATTTCCCACCCCATCCCCACCCAGCCAAGGGTTCATTTCTGTGCTTCTCCCTGAAATTTCCAGAACAGGGTGAAATTAGGGTTTTTCTAAGGACCTTCTGCTAAACCGTGAGCCCCAGGGCAGGAGAGTCTGAGGTTGTGCCCCTGACTCATGGCACAGAGCCAGGCCCACAGTGGGAACTCAGGAACTGTCAGTTAACAAATTAACTGCAAGCCAAGATCTGGTTTGATATGGTCCTGCTAAAGTAGAAATTGAGGAATGGCAAGGAGATTGGGGAAGCATTTAGGGAAAGAATAGCGTCCTGACACTTGGCAAGAAAAATAGACTCTCGGTCAAGCCGAAGGAACAGGCTGCCTCCTGAGGCCCTCAGCAAGGTGACCTTGACTCAGGTGACTGTTCTCTGCAGGTAAAAACGTCTCTCCTCACGGGGAAAATGTCCTTAAAAAAAAACTGAACTTGGCAAAAGGCTTTCAAATCTGTAGCTTAGATTTTTAAACATTTTACAGCATGACAAAGGATGGTTTAAGCTTAGCCCTGATGAAGACTGAAATCATCCAGCAATTACAATAAAACCATCCATTGCATCTTACAGTTAGTAAACAGAACACAGACTCCAGGTTCTTTTACATGCATTAAATTGTCCCATTTAGAACGTCACAACGACAACACGAGCTCCAATATGAGTGAGGACCCAGGTGTCTTTGGTTATCACTGCATTCTCCTCACTTCAGTAATCATTTCTTAGTAAATATTTGTTTAATAATCTAGTGACAGCAAATAGATGCCAAGCCTTAGAAATTCCATATATTTTCCCAATGTCAAGCAATTCCTAAATGGCAGAGAAGTTGCATTTCAACACAGGTAGCTCAGAATATTTTTCAGGGTGCTCCTAACTCAGCCCCTTGCCACGCCCACAGTGGCAGGTCGATTTATTCTCAGCTCCATTGATGCAGGTAGGGTTCAAGTGGAAGAATGGAGAAAGCTTTAGAAAAGAAAGAAAAACATAGGAAAAGAACCGCCACCCAATGTAGATTGTTTAACAGACTTAGCTCACGAATCCAAAATGAAATCAGCCCTCACTATAGCTTTGTGCTATATTATGGCTTACCATGCCGTATGGATTGGTATTTTAAGATCAATAAATACATTTTTAAAAGTTCCTTAGAATGCCCAAGTGATGGTTGTCTTTTTTAAATACCTTTGCTTTGTCTGTGAAAGCATCCTTTGACCAAAATTTAGCAGCTTCACAGGTGATATGTATGTTTCTCACCTTTAAAAATAGTATTATTTAGCACTCTACCATTGGCTTCTGAAAATCATCCTCTGGGTGCGTCCAGAATGCCCCTTGCAGAGGAAACCCCATACCTGGCTGTTCACCAGGCTTTGGGAGGGCAGGGTGAGTGGGCCAATTCCATCCAGTCACGGTCAGAGAGGCTGCAGGGAAAGCTCTGTCCGCGTGGTGCTTTCTCTTCTTCATTTATGACTTTAAGGCTGCACTTGGAGAGAAGAGGAGGATGGGCACCCCCTTTCCTTTTTTGTCCTTAACTCACATCAACTTGCCCAGGACTCACAGACGTTCTCTTCACCTAGGACAGGTGGCTGAAGGGGTGTGGTTCACTCCCTCCTCACCTTTTCCTTTTAGGTTTTCAACGTTTTCTGAGACACATGTAGAATTTTTTTTTTTCCACAAGAGATCTAACAGAAGATGCATTTGTTTTTGACTTCTAATTAATCAAGATAACATCTCTCTCGACCATTAGACAGTAAAATCAATACCTCGGGCGGCTGCACCGCCAGTTAGACTTCACACCAATACCTATTATTGGCAAATCAGTGATGTATTTAACCACGTTGTACTATATCATTTTATAATATGTGACTGATGTGACTATGCTGAGGGTGTGATGATGGGGTGATTTTTGCCCCTGGAACCAGTAATGCGATTTGTGCTACATCTTCAGTCCTGGCCCCCTCCCTCCCACAACCAAAGCTGGGGTGATGATTTATTTCCCCAAATGGCATGAAGCCACTCACCATGAGGATGTCAGAATCCCAGTTTATGAAAAGCATAGGTAGATCAATAATCCTGGATAAAACGGTGGGAGAACAACTGTCAGAACTGTGGGCTGTCGAGCTCCAGCCATCACCAGGCAGTGGTGTCCTGGAACGAGAGGGGCCCTAGCTGTTCTGAGGCCCTGCTCTCCAACTGACAGGAGGGAGTAAGAAAGGAAAGAGGAGGAAAGCAGGGAAGTGAGGTCCATTTCTGGAAATAGCATGTGGAGGATATCTGAGGTCTAGTAGAGACGGGAGGAAATTTCTGGGGAATTCACTGCAAAATTTGCATACATGGCATCTGCTTTCATCACTTCCAACATTCTTCTAGGCAAATCCACCAAGCCAAGGGCTCCATGGTGGGAATGGGACACTTTCTGTTTAAGACCATTTATTGCCTTCTGACCCAAGGCTGGAGCAGTGAGTGCATATGTTCCAGCAAATTGGCTAGATCCCTAAGGCCCTGTGTGACCAACCAAAAAGCCTGTAAGACAAGTGACTCTTCCATGATCTCTGCATAGTCTTGTCAAATCACTCAAGTCCACCTCACTACCACTCTTTATTAGGGTGCCGTAAGTTTCAATCAACCCAAGTGTTCATCTATTTTTAAGTATTATGTGAGCAAGACTCTTGAAGGCATGATGGGACCTGAACAGGACCCTCTGACCAAGTCCAGGAAGAGATTGTGGAAGTGACAAGACTGCAGGGGCTGAATAAAGGGACCTGCTAGGACACCGAGGCACAAAGGAGCTAATGCTAACGTTTAGACACTCTTCCTACTGATCCTTTTCCAGAAAACATTCTCTGACCCCCTCAGGTTTGCCTTCCACACCCTGGCTGTACTTGAAACCCCCGCTCAATTGCATGTCACAGTAAGTAATCAGCTTCCTGTCTCTTCCTAGAGTGACTGTGAGCCCCATGAGTCTCATTTCGTTCTATTCCTGGAGGGCAAAGCACAGGCTTGGTCCAAAGGGGGCATTCTGTCAAGAGTGGCTATTTATGTGTGAAAATTCAGTTGCTAGGCAGCACTCATCTGGGAGGGTAGGACACCACCAGTTAGATTGAGAGCAACAGGATTAAGGAATGCATTTCCTAGAATACCTGCTGAGGGGTGGACCACACTTCTATAGCTCCAATATTTAGGCAAGATAGTTGCCATTGTAACATAAACAACATTTATCATTATTGTGGAAGTGTGTGGTGTTGTGTGTATCCTTCAGAGGCTGGTGTTAATAATCCTATCATACTGATGAGGAAACTGACTCTGAGTGGTCAAATAATAAACTCAGGGTCACACAGCATTTGAACCTGAGTAGGTCTGATGCTAAAATCTGTGATCCTTCCACTATACTATGCCACCTGCCATATAAATTCTGAAATGGCATTTTTTTTCAGTTTTCACTGACATATTTTCCTTTTCTTCACACTCAGTTTCTTTCAAATATATCATGACCTTGTATTCCTTTCATTGGAAAGTCAATATCTACAGAAAAGTAAAATTTGGAGATTACTACCTTTTTAGGAATGCCACCAGGATCTGTTCTTTTGACACCACAATAGTGATTCAGTAAATCACAGACATTACCCAAAGACTTATATGTTCAAACCCCTACATGGTGGGGAAAAACCCATGGCCTATGTGTTTGATATAAACAATAAATGTCTGCAGACACTGCCTCTCATTGAAAGACCTCAATCAGCTGCCCAAAGTCCTTCCCCAGCAACTTGAGCTCTGGGCTCAATGAGAGACCTCCTTTCTATTACATCCCTTGCTTTATATCTAAACTGATAGAAGCTAAGAGCTTATATGGTTTATGAACTCGGTTAAATTTCTTATTGAAATATTTTGTTTAAACATGTCCTTGGCTGGAAGGCTGAATCTGTAATTTGCAGCACGAGTTTATGTGAAATAGGGCGGAATGCCTCTGGCCCTTTTCAAGGCACTTCCCTCTTAATGATATTTTCATACTCCCACCTCACATTGTCTTGGGCTATATATAGCCTGTCCCATTTGAATAGAAAGTTTTTGTATCGACCACAACATTCAGTCCAATGCATTGCTCATAGGTCTGTGGGAATGAATCAGAGTTTTGATTAATTACCTGGTGTCTTAGCCTTGATGTCAAATCTCACCCTTAATGTATTACCAAGTGAACATGCATTATGGATTGAGAAACCACTCACCCACACAGGAAGTTGTTTGGCTGACATTTAATTTTACCACTTGTCAGCACTATGATATGAGAGATGAGCCATCTTTTGACAGAAAGTGCTCTAAATTCTCCTAAAGATTTGTTGGTGATGCACCAACCTCTGCAGGGTATCTCATGATTGTTCTTACAGTCCAGCATTCATGCTTCAAACCCTGTTGGTTTAACTCTCTCAGCATTAGCCAGTAACGTCAAAGGTGGTTGGTATTCCATAAAACATAGACTGACAGGAGGATCATTGACTCACACTCTCTTCTGGCAGCCAGTGCACCAGGGTTTCTTCCTCTGTGATTCCTGGGGCCTTCAGGTGACCTGTAATATGGTCCCTCTTTCCATGGTCCAGGCCTTACCCAGATCTCCCACTCTAATCCAACCACCAATGTCAGTCATGTCTGCTTTCTTGCATCACTTCTTTATTTTTGTATTCATTCATTCATTTAAGAAATATTAATTGAGCACTTACTTTGTGCTGGGTACCCTGCTAGATGCTAGGGATACAGTGAAGGTTATGATTGACATAGCCCTTATATCTTCATAACTGTTAGAGTTTATTGGGGGACATAGACAATAATCAAGTACATACAAATAAATATGTAATTATAAATCACGGTAAAAGCTAGGAAGGAAAAAAGAGCATACTATAAAGAAAATAGTAAATGGGACTTACTTGAGATGGGTTGGTGAGATCAGCGTATAGATTTCTCATGTCCTCATCAAGGGCTCACCCCCACCTTCTCTACCTCTGGAAAATGAACTTTAGCTGAAGAGAAGTGCCCCACCCAAGAAAACACACCCTTCCTAGATCACTTGCACCCAATCACTTGAGGATACAAAGGCCCGGCTTATTGCCTCAGGGCAGGACAACTCTGAAGGCTGTCCCAGCTCCAGAGCCCCCTATGGGATTGGCTGCAGCTGTATCCAGTTCAACTCTCTCTACCTAATTCTGCTCCCTTTGCTCCCTTATCAGTCTTGCTCTAAAGGGCATCTCCCAATAATGCTGCATGCAAATCTCAGAGTCCCAGGGCCTGGTTCCCTAAGAACCTGCCTACAATGCAGCCCATCCCACCAGGGGCCAGCAGTAGGAAAAATGGAGAGACATCTGTCCAGGCAGAGGAAGCAGCATGTGCAAAGGCCTAGAAGAAGAAGCACTGGGAAGTAATTGTAGGTCAGAGGGGCTGCTGCACCCTGAGAACCCTCCCTCTCACACTGATGGCGCAGGGCTTCTGAAACATGCCTTTGTCTTGCCCATCCAAGCCTCCTGATCTACTTCCCCACACAAACTGCACACAGTTAGACCAGTGTCCCACACCTCTGAGGCTCTGATTATGGACTTCTTCCAGCCTGTAGTGACTTAATCTTCTCTTACCAACTGCCATTCTCATTTATTTTTTTGTTTTTAAACTTGATTTCAAGCTTATTATTCTCTCAACTTCTACAACCTTAGTGCCTAATTATTAATGATTCTGCTTTGTTTATTTGGGTATTAAAAATGTTTTGCTTATATAACCTTTACAGACCTGATGAGACCAAAAGATGCTTCATGGAAGGAATTGTTTGGGAACTTCTACAGAATCCCTTTTGCCTAGATTGAGGGCTGAGGTAAAGATGAAGTAGGGTACCAGTGATGCACATAGTTATGGATAGCAGAACCCAGCCCGGCTAGTTCAAGGACAGAAACTTATTAGAGGCTATTATGTGACTCACAGAATATCTGGAGAGCCAGAGAAACAGGTGTGGAAGAAACTCAGAAAAACACATGGGCTATGTCAGTGGAGACATCACTGCCATGTGGCCCAGGCTTTGCATCTCACACACAGCCCTGATGCTGAGTCAGGACATGCCACTAGAGGCTCAGTCACTGCTGTCCCTGGGATATCTCTGCTCCCTAAGAGAACTTGCCTGACATCTGCTGCGTTGAGTCTCTAGCTTCTGAATCAGTCTCATACAGGGACACCTGATCAGTGGGGCCTAGGTCACACACCTGCATGCAAAAGAAACTGGCGATCTGAGTTTCTGGCATGCACTGTAGTGTGGATTCACAAATGGCAAAATTAGAAGCTTAGGAAAGGTGTTCTGATGTGATCAATAGCTAAAAACAATGACTAATGAGCACTACATATGTGTGGGGGCTGGGAGATGGGCTGGAAATAAAGCTTTAAGGACCTCTAAGAGGTTGATCCATATCTAGGAGTCACTACCCACCTCTCTTTCCCTCTTCACAACCAACCCCAGAGAAAGACCTTCTGATTTACTTCTTAACCATCTCTTAAAATTTTCTGCCTCCCTTACCAGAACCCTGGTTCAGAGGTCAACAAACATTGTCTGCAGGCCAAATGCAGCTCACCTTCTGTTTTTGTAAATCAAGTATTTGGCCACAGTCATGTCCATTTGTTAACACATTGTCTATGGCTATTTTGAGTAGAGTAGTTTTGCTAGAGACTATATGGCTGACCAAGCCTAAAATATTTACTACCTGGTTCTTTACAGAATAGGTTTCCTGACCCCTATCCTAGGCTAAGCCAACACCACCTTTTACTGGACTTCTGCAAGAACCTTTTTTTTAAAAAAATCCACATTTCTTAGTACCTGTAATCTGATTCACCCCATAGCCAGAGTACTCATTGTGAAACATAATTATGATCATGTTGATCCAAAACAAAATCATTCAATAACTCCCATTAAACTTAATATAAAGAGCAATGTCCTCAAAATGGCAATGAGATCACTCAAAGTTTAACTTGTGTCTACATGCATGGTTGGCCAGTGGGATAATACCACTGAGTGCACGACACCAGCAGACATGGTTAAAGAATGTGACTTGTCTTTGATGATCATGGATGAGAGGTGATGTTCTGACAAAGCATGAGATGAGAGTTTGCCCCCAGATACCAAATATAGGGAGGGACTTCCACTTTTCCAAAATCCCTCACAGAACAAACAGCTAGCTGCTGTGGCTAATACCCCAAGACATGAAGATTCAGGCACATGTAAAAAGTCTGCTTTTGCCATTCTCTCCTGTTTTTAAAAATACCTCCCTAACTTCCCCTCCCCTAAACCACCTGTCCGATGTGAAAACTCTGACTGTGGTCCTGCTTGCTCATTGGGTGCAAACGACAAATGCTTTCTATCTCAGCATGGCCCTCTTTACCACAGGGCTATATAAATTAATGGTTAATTTTCTATGTGTGGTGAACTCCAGCAGGCCCATACCTTGAGCATGCATAATATCCATTCCTAAAAGATGCCCTCTGATCTAAGATTAAAAACCCTCAAACAATAATTTTAGCAGGTTTAGTTTTTATATTTGGCTAGTTGACTTGTTTTGTTTTTATGTTGTTTTGTTTAGCTGTCTAAACATCTATTTAATGTGGGCAGTATACAAATATCATTTGAACCACACAATAAGGGAGGAGTACATTATTAAGCAAATGAATCAATTATTTTATCACTTGAATAATTTGCCCACTTTATATTTTATCAGTCCCTTTTGAGGATCAGTAATAGACTTACAATGTCTCATAGATTAATAAGTTGTAGTGATGGCAATAATAACTTTTTATTTTATAAAACTTCCAAATATTACCACTGGACAATGAGGCATCCTCCTCTTTAGGCTGACTGCTCTATAACTTTTAACACTCTTTCCAGGATCAGCTGAAAATATCCTTGCTTTGTGCCAACATTAAGATATCTTCTCCTACTCCAAACATATAATACGAATGCTACAGGGAGTCCTGGGTATTCATCTATCTATCTATCTATCTATCTATCTATCTATCTATATATCTATCTATCTATCTATCTATCATCATAATTTGTACATTATGATTACAAAATGTAAATGTTGTAAGGCTTGGAAAAAATTTTGGGTGGTGGGAGTAGGGGTCTGACAAGTGAACTCAATTACTACTGACTAAAATTGAAGTGAGAATTTAAGAAGGATAATACTGCCACAATCTCTTAAACTTGTATTTTTTAACCTGATAATTAAGGCATTTATATATCTTGTGGTAAAGAAATAGCTGAAAGTAATTAATTCCCTTAATTTTCATTGTTTTTCTATATTCCTGTTAAAATGAAATAAAATTATATTTAACTAGGGGCCCAGTGCACAAATTCATGCACCTTGAAAGGAACTGTGGGCCGTGAGGCTGCGGGGGGCACAGGGGCAGGTCTCGGCCCATCCTTTGGGCCCCCGCCTGGCCCCTCCCACCACGGCTCCTGGTAACCTGTCTGCCAGCAGCGCCACTCCCACTGCCACTCCCATGAACTGACAGCACTTTCTCTGCTCGCACCCACTGTTGGCACTGGCCCAAATTGCTCAATGCCATCAGCGGGTATGAGCGGCGGCTGCTGGCCCAGATCCCCCCTCAGGAGCAGGGGGAGGGGGAGAAGCCCTCAGGGGTAATCAGGGCCGGCAGCTGCCACTCACATCCGCTGATGGTACTGAGCAATCGGGGCCAGCACTGGGCATTGGCAGCAGGTGCAAGTGCTGGGCCGGACTGTGGCGTGTGGGAGCAAAGAATTTTCAGTAACCACCAGAGGCTCACCCCAATGACAGTGACCGGTGCCCCACCTTGGTCTGGTGCCCCCACTCACCTGCTCCACCATCCCACCGTGGCTGATGCTGGCCATGTTCCACGCACGCCCCCTGGTGGTCAGTGCATGTCATAGTGACTGGTTGTTCGGTTGTTCCGCAGTTCAGTCTATTTGCATATTAGCCTTTTATTATATAGGACAATTTTATTAAAATAACATGAATAGCATAATTTGGTTTTAGAAGATATTTTCCCATCCATCCATCCATCCATCCATCCATCCATCCATCTATCCATCCATCCATTCAACCATCAATATACTGTATGTGAATCGAGAGCAATCTAGAAGAATGTCATCTAATTTTATGAGCTATTTATAGGCAGTATGTGTTTTTCTTTTTTATGCTTTGCCTTATTATTTGAAAAGTTCAAGATGAACATGCTTACTTTTTAAAAACCCTCTAAAAACATTATTTTAAGAATCAAAACGAGGGGGAGCAGATGTTGGAGGTTTTGTGTAAGAAAACTCACAGGTTTGGATGACTGTTTGACTATAGGGGTCAAAGGAAGAGGAAAATGTAGACTCCTACTGAGATTTACAAGTAGAGGCTGGGCCACCAGGAGAATAAAAGAACCACAGGCAGAATATAGTACCCAGCAGAGAACTCAACTGATGGGAGAAACAGATTCCTTCAGCCTAGGATGTATGTGTTTCAGGGATTATTGTCAGTATAGAGATGCAATGTGAGTGGTTGGAGTATAGACGGGTTAGGAAGACACACTTAGGAGTAAGCACTGTAGAAATGGGAGCTGGAGTCATGGAAAAGAATGAGGTTCCGGGACAGGTGTGTGTAGAGCAAGGGCTTGTGGGTCCTGACATTAGCTGACACTATCATTGCTTTCAGGTAGCTGGCCTGTGCCCTGCGCCTCCCCCCAAAGGAAATGCTCTGTTCAAAGGGTCACTTCCAGTCATCAAGGATAAAACCAGAGCAGAAATTGGCTGAAGTTAAGAAGTAATAGAATAGGTGGCCCAAACTCACCTTGAACTCTACAGTGCAGGTTCTGATTAAAATATCTACTAGAGCCCCTGCCATTCTCAGATCTCAGGTCTACTTAGGTCACTATGACTCTAGAATTCTCTTTCCACTTTGGTATCCGGGGTTGCCATTTGGAGAGGGAGACATTCACACCACATCTGATTTATCATTTTGCTTGAGGCTCCAAAAATTTTTAGACTCAGAGCCTACATGTGCCACTTACTTTTTATCAAATATTTGTTAGATTTTTAATGAATGCATTTATAAAGTCCTTATGTTATTTGAAAATGCTCAACTACAAGTCAGTGTGTTGCACTAAGAATTATTAAACAAATATGTTCCCTGTTAAGTCGGCTGAAGGGCCAGGCTAAAGATAAGACACACATCTGCTGTCATCCATCATGCCTTAATGCCAGTTAACCATCACTTTGAGCTACAGTTAACCAAGCTGGGCTCTCCCACCAGGTGATCTTGGTGACCACCTGTTACTTTGGCTGGCTGAGAGGCCTAGCCATGGATTCTTATGTAGCAGAAATATTTGACTTTGGCAGACTGTTAAAAGAAGCAGTATTTCAAAATAATGCAACAGAGCAATATTTATGAAACTATTTGCACAGCGGAACCGAGAAGCTAGCTAGCTCTCCTCTCCTATTATAAGTCACTCTCCAGCTGGGTCAGAAGAGCAGGTTTTCCTAATATTTAAATCCTCCAGGATCTGCTGCAGAGATTATTGTATTAAAGAAATCAGAAGTCACTGGTGTAGGAAAATGCTGGGAGCCCCAAAATCACATGCAGAAATGTGGAAAAGAACTGGAAAAGAACCCCTTGACTTGGAGGCCAGTGCAGAGAACAAAGGAAGAGGACAAGCCAACCCCACCAAACCAGTGGGACCCATCCTGCCTCCCCCTCCCCAGCTGGAGCACACCCATTTCAGGTGCCTGATCCTATGTTACTGTGGCTTGGCAACATTACTTACCAGGAAAGGCTGTTTGTAAGTTTTCTGAACACTTCCCACTGGCTCTGTCCATTTGTAGTTACCATCCTGGAGTCAGGGCATGACAAGGATTGGGATTGACATACAGAAAACTTTGCATGTCCTGGAGCCAGCCTCGACGGCTCTGCCACTGTCACGTCAAGCTCCATCACTCCTGGCCGCTCAGTGCCTGCGCCCATGACACCTGTCAGAAACTTTCAAGTGTGTGCTCATTTCTTCATCCCGATTGCCTGCCCGGCCTGGACAAGGAAGGGATGACATTTGGGATGAGGGAGAAAGGGGCAGTGACTTCGTCTTTATGCCTCCTCCAACTGTCAGTTTGGGTTTTCTCTCAACATATCAAAGTTTAGACCCAGGCGCCTCATCATTTAGAAGTGCATGCAGTGGTAACCAGGTTTGAAGACAATGTGGGAGAGAGAGAACTTGGGCACATCTCCTTAGAGAATGATGCATTGTGAGTAAATTAAACAGACAAAAGAGGCATGGCAGGAGCCGAGCTGTGCCCTTTGGAAAAATGGGCTGCTTTGGGAGGCGAGTGGATGCACTTAAGTCATCTGCACACATGGATTCCTTTGCATTATTTTTCTCGTTCCATTAAAGTGGAAAAATTTGGCATAAGAGTTATCCAAAATAGCAGAGGTTTTCTTGGTGGGAGGTTTTAGTTTCTATTATTTCTCTTTTTTATTACGCTCTCATTTTAATAAAGGATGGAGGGACAAAGATATGGTCTGAATTAAAGCCAAACCTTCACAGTGTTGCAAGCTCTGTCTGGATGCATGCCCGTGATTCACTCTTCCCATTAACATAATTTGTCCATTATGTTAATGGGAAGAGTGAATAAGGAAGTGCTGCTTCTGGTCCATCCACATTTTCCCCAGTGGCTTTAACAGGTAGCACCAGAGTTCTTCCACCAGCTCATTAGTAGGACACCGTGAGTGTTTTGTTTCTCCTTCTGTCTGAGCTATTATAACACTGCCAACATGCCATAGCATAAAACCATGTCACTCTACTGCTTCATCTCCCATCAGTTTCCAATGCATTTAAACTCTGGCTCTTGCCACCAAAATGTCACCCAAAACATGTGTGTTGCTTTTCATTTTATTTTATTCTTTTATATTTTATCCCCCACAATAAATAATTCTCTTCCATTTACACCAGGAGATGTACCTTCTCAAATCAGGGCATTTGGCTGGGGCTGATGGGTCTGGCTTCCCGGGGGAGTAACACCAGGTCAACTAGTCCTGAGTCCTTGTGGTTGCTGGGCTGCCCTGTAAGGTCTGTGCACACAGATGCAGTAGCATGTGTTGGCTTTGGGTCAGACATGGTGTCATTTGGAAGTGTATGCAGTGGTAACCAGGTAACCCTCCTCTCTGCCTTGGGCTGATGACCACTGTTTTTTGCTTCTGTCCCTGGAAATATGAAGGGAAGAAAGAATCATGATTTGCCTCACTCATGAGACCTTCTGAGGCCCAAATGAGATGATGATCATGAAATTATTTTGAAAACAAGGTCATATTAGTACAGAAAAGGGGAAGGGCTTGGATAACAGTAAAACCTATCTTCTAAATTTTGTGAATTGGGTTCTATGACCTGGCGTTTCCTCACAGAAGCAAATGGACCCAGGAATCACACCTGTATGGGGTTGGTGCCAACCAAATTCTGGAAAGCCAATAAGGAGACACACGGTTCAAGTAGTTGTCATGTATACCCTAATTGTTCTAAATTAGAGGAGAAGTTTGCAGAAGCTTCCAGGTAACTTGAACAGAATAGGGGAACTATTTGTACCAGAAACAAAAACATCACAAGCCAACCATAGGAGTAACAGTGAAAGTGGGGAAGCCTGTCCAGGCTTTTGGAATTGGAAGAGGAAAAAGGAGATACATCCATAACTCTGAAAGGTTCCAGAAGGGCAGGACGAAGAGGCATGTCAACAGCAGAGCTCATTTGCTCCTGTCAGCCCACATCCAGGGCAGCACAGCTTGAGGACCAGGACCTCAGAGAGAGGAAAGCAAACCCAGGAAGCAGATACTTCCCGCCATGTCCAGGTGCCTAACCAGCCCTTACAGAGTGTGATGTGCAATTCCAAGGAGAGGGAAGGACATGCTGGGAAGAATGTGGAAAATTCTATGGTCAGCCCCTTGCAAGGCCTTGGGCAAATGGGTATGGCCACAGGGTCTTGAGTATGAACAAGTAGGTCACCCTGGAAGGAGGTCACCCACACCACTAGCCTCATCCTGCAGCTGACAAGGCAACAGGACTCAGTGCCTATTTGTGAATGCAAGGAGATGGGTGGGACCTGCTCTCTCCTGTGCTGAGAAGTAGCACCTCTTGCCACACCAAGGGAGGAGTGAATCTGATGTGGGAATTTGGCCTTTGTGTGTGCAGCTCTGCCCCTCTGGGCTCTTTGAACTATGTCTGTCTGCCTCCCTGCAGGACATGGATGTTACATTGTATTCCAGTTGCAAGGAGGCAAGTAAGCTCACAGGAGCTGAGCACCTCCACTGTGCAGCCAGCATACAGGCTGTGCAATCTTAGGGGTGCCATTCCATGTCCTTGAATTTAATTTTATTGACAATAAAGCTGATAGTTGAGTCCTTATCTAACTTCTATGTCTATTTCTCATTGCTTTGATTCTTGGCGGGAAGGGTTATTCAAAATCTAAATAGGAAACTCTTGCTGGTAAATCAAATGGGTCCTTTCTCTGGAAACTTCTTGGGGAAGTTGGAGAACATTGACATCATAAATAGAACTATGGGGAGTGATTAAAAGTGAATCACAGCTAAACTCACAGAGGTAATGCATGACTATAAACTATGCATTGACCTTGTAATAATTCTCCCTATATTCCTAATATGTACTATACTATATTGGAAATAACTTGTGTAAGTGATAGGATCTTATGATAATGTATAAAAATAAAATTTAGTAAGCATAATTGTGAAGTTCTAAACTTAGTTCTAAAAAAGAAACTTCACAAATATGTAATGAGAGAGTATAGCTACACAGTATTCTCCTAAAGATACACTAAATGTAAAGAAAATTAGGATTTGCCAGTAACCTCTATGATCATAAATGTGAATTCCAATCAGAATTTCAAACACAGCAATTAGAGTCCCATCCTATCTGCCCTAGTGGAATCACTCGAGAATGCCAAGGCCAAGTTGAATGTGACACTGAGCAGGACACAGGACACACTGGAGTAGGCCCACAGAGACAATGCAAGGTGGTGAGGAAAGGGACCAAGGGAATGGAGAATGGGGTTATATACCCTGGCGAAAGGAGGCCTGCGAGGAAGAATGGTGGCCATCTTTACATAACCAAGTGGTGCTCACATGGAAGAGGAAGATAATGTGGCTTTCAGAGGACTGAATGTTGAATATGAAGAAAAGTTAGATGGCCTAACAATTAGGTCCAATTGGAATAGAATGCCTCCTACATAGTGAGTTCTTAGAGTCTAGTAAAGGGAATGCCATGCATTAGGTAAGAATTGAATGTGGTTAGGTATCATGTAGGTATCCAGGTCTGATGCGCTATGATTCTAGTAATTACTCATATGATACTTATCTAGCACAGCCTTAATTGTTATAAATCTTAATTATAAATGTGGATTCTCTTCTCTGTCCTTACTAGTTCACTCATGGGGCTTAACTCACTGTCTTTCGCTTGAACATAAATATTTACTGAATGAGTGAATAGTAGACACTAAGTATTTTTGATTATGGTGAGGAGAGGCTCAGTAGTATTTGACTAGTGGATTACTAAACAAAGAAGAATATTAAGCATTAGCAGAGTTTTTTTTTTCTCATACTATTTCTTAACACAAGGAATTTTTCCTAATTTGGTAATATTTCTCTTTAACGTTCTTTACTTAAGAGTTGAACACAATATGCTGAACAGCCTTGAGGCATCTTCCTGTTTGAAAAAGAGAAATACAGTTTACATTTTGCAGAGGATGCTCTCATCCATTATTTCTTTATAGTCCTCAGAATAACATGATGAGGTTGACATTTTCCAAATGAGGAAACAAGGCCCAGAGATAGAAAGGCACTTGCTCAAGGACACAAAGCCAGTAAGTAGCAGAGCCTGGACCAAGGACAAGGTCCATTAATTCTAAATTGCATGCTCTTTCCACTGTAAGTCAAATGCCTCCAACAAAGGTCCCGAGCAAGAAGAAAGGCTGTGTGCTTCCATCTGGTTAAGCTGGTCAGACCCACCTGCCCCTCATTTTCCCCATGTGCCTCTCCTCTCAGTGCCCTGCGGTCAATAAAGACAATTGTTCACAGGAGACAGGGCTCTGGTTTGCCTGGATGCTGAGCTGATTGTGATGCTATGTGAATATGACCACAACATAACTTGTCTTTATAAATATCCGTTCCTTGCAGGCTTGTGAAACTACTCGCTTGAAGTCTGAGTCTGTTTGGCAGGGAGACAGGGACAGGGCAGCTGTAAGTTGGCACAGTTACCCTAGGCTAGTCCATCGCAAGGCACCTCACTTAAAGGAGGGCTGGAAGCTGGTACAGTGGTTTGATACCAGGACTGCTGGCAGCTCCCACCTTGTGACCTGGGATTGCAAGGTGATCTGTGAAGAGAGGCTTTGAAATATCATTCGACATGCTCCGAGGGTATGCTTGTTGCTGCTTAAGTGTTTTGGAAAAGGGACTTCTAGTAAATGTGTACAGTATTCTCCTTTCCTCTTCTATCACATTGCTCACTGTTTTCTTTTTTCCCTTCTTGAGAAAACAGCCAAAAAATAACATGTTCTCATAATAATCAGATGAAGTTTCCTCACATTAATTCATTCAATAAACATGAGCACTTACAGTGTGCTTGATGCTGGGCTAAGTTATGAAAATATAGGACCGGAAATTGCTGTTTATGCAATCAATGAGTTAAAGTCTAGTAGGAAAGATGAACACTTAAAATAGAAGGTTACTAGTACTATTACTGACATATTTGAAAAATGCTATAATTGGCTTTACTGAAGAAATTATCAGAAGCAGTGGAATATAAATGATAATCTCTGTATAATAAAAACTTTTCCAAACAGAATAAGAGTGAGCATAAATTCATGAAAAGACACCGACATTTTAATGTATCTTTATATATATATATATATATATATATATATATATATATATATATATATTTAGTAATTTTCTTAGTTTGAATAAAAATTTGCAGTAGAAATAACTAGTGATCATTTCTAGAAAAAAAAAACTTCCCCTCTTAAGGGCTTTAATTATTGTTTAAATAATTTTGAGGGGTGGGGTTCCATAGACAGATTTATTAGAGGCCTCAGGTCTGGGACAAATTTACAGGGTCTTCTCCCTGCTACTGCCATCAAACAAACGTCCATTGTGACCAAGTGTGGATTTCATTATAGAGCAAACTAATGCCATTTTTAACACTTTATATTTTCCCTGGAGTTTCAGGTTGCCTTTATTTTTTTCTTGAAGTATGTTTTATATTCTTTAGGCACAGATATCCTCCTGGTTTTTCCTTTTATAATCCTCTTGAGTTAAATCCACGGTTTCTTTGTAGCCCCCTTCACACACTTCCATTACAGATCATTGCCCAGAATATAATCACATGGGCAACTGAATGCAAAAATAAAATCCAATTTGTCATCTATTGACATATATCCTCAAGTAGCTTTCTGTGTCAGTTTGGATTAACTGTAGCTGCATCTAAGAGAATAATTAATAATAAATGTAACATAAGAAAGAAATAATTTATTTTTCCATTACAAGGAGAAATTTGGCAGTACAGAGGTGGCATGGTGGGCTGATTTGTCATCAGAAACATGGTTTCCATTTTTCTTTTTCATTATCCTCCTCCCATGGCTTTCATTCTCAAGGAATCCAAGAAAGTCAAAATTAGAACTCCAGCTACCATGCCTACAAATCAGAATAAATAAGCAGAAAACGATCTCTCTCTTTTATGAATATCTCCTTGAAGCCCCTTCACAACACATCTATAATAATAAAAGCTAATTAGAGCAGACAGCTGAATGACCTTCCAGACATCATTCCGAGCATTCTTCCGGACGAAGCCGCTGCAGTGGGGGCCGAGGCAGAGGCAGTTAGGGGCAATCAGGCAGGCAGGCGAGTTGTTAGGGGCAATCAGGTAGGCAGGCAGGCGAGCGGTTAGGAGCCAGTGGTCCTGGATTGTGAGAGGGATGTCCGACTGCCTGTTATAGACAAATCCTATGCCCAACACTATTATCCTCTAAACTGGCAGTCAGACATCCTCTGAGGGGTCCCGGATTGTGAGAGGGCGCAGGCCAGGCTGAGGGATCTCTGCCCCCCCATGTACGAATTTTGTGCACTGGGCCTCTAGGCTACTATAAGTCATTGGACAGAACTTGATCATTAGCTATCCATAGCTGCAAGGGAGGCAGAGGAATGCAATTTTCTTTAGCTTAGCTGAATATGTCTAAGCAAAATCTGTTTTCCATTGCTGACCTAGGGGGAAAAAAAAAAAGAATGGGTCATTGTGAGGAACAGATTTCTAACTCTTTCATGTCTTAAAATATCTTTACTTTGGTCTTACATTTCTTTCATACTTTGGCAGAGTATAGAATTCCAAGTTGAAAATAATTTTCATCAGAACTTTGAAAGTATTTTTCTACTATAACCTAGCATTCACTATAATGATAGAAGGTCAATCCTACAGAGGTATCATACTTATCTGATTTATTTATTTATTTAGTCTCTGCAAGTGTTTAGTTCTTTATCCTTAGTGTTCTGAATTTTAACAATAATTTTTCCATTTATCATTTATCATATCCTTTAGCTCTTCAAAATCATGTTCTACTATTTCTTTGATAGTTTTCATTCACTTCCTATATCTTTTCCTTCTATAACTTCTATTCTTGACTGTTAGGCCTCTTGCATAAGTCTTGTGTCACTTATCTTTTCTGTCATATTTTTGTCTCTACTTATTGCCATTCTACTTTACAGAGGAAGGTAGCTTGGAAATGTTTTACTTTAAATCCTTCAGCCCAATTTTTTGACTGCAGTTTGTTTTGCTTTGGCAGATTATTGTAATCATCATGATCTCATTCTTGTTCTCTGAATCTTCCTTTCTCATAGGACTCTGTTATGCTGTGAATGCAGTATTAGCTTACATGTCTCTGAGTAAATAAATAAAAGTTTTGGTCTGTTTTTTCTTTATTATTTAATATCTATATTTCCTTTGAATACTTTGTTTATGTTAGAATCAATCTCTTGTCATATTTCATTCTTCAAATATTTTATGATCTTTGGTTTTCTATTCATATTTAATAATGAAGACATGTAAGAATTTCAGTTAATAAAGCTCATGAAAGAAATTCTAACCACTGCAAACATTATGCAGTAATAGACCACACATACATGAGCTTGAAAGTAGAAAAGGAAAGCTTGCAGCTTTCAAAAACAGAAAAAAATTTTTTTCCAAACCATAGCTAAGTATGAAAATAAAAGGAAAGTGGCCTATAGGGGCAACATATTTGGTTATAAAATAAATGCCTAGGGGATGAAGTTTTAGAATCAGGGCCCTTAGGCACAATGAAGTGACCTTGACCTCCTGAGTAAGGCTCTGAGCCTGGAAGAACCTGACATGGAATCCAACTAACTGCTCTGAACAATATGTGATATAAGATGTATCCACAGAAAATTGGAAACCCAAGTCTAGGCAGTAGGAAATACGGCATTAGAATTCACACTCCACTTCTAGGAAAGAGATTTCAAATAGATAATAAGCATAATATCTGCTCTGGAATTAGTGATACCCACAGGGTCTTAGCAAAGGCAAAATTTAAATTTGCCCCAAATAATTATTCTATAGAATAGAGTATCAAGTGCTATCATGGCAAAAAATAAAATATCAATACAAAGGAGGAAAAGGAAGAGGAGAAAGAAGACAAGGGGGAGGAGGAGAATTATAAATAAAAAACCATAATGTTTAGCAAGTATAACAAACAGAAAAATTAAACCCCATGAACTATATAGGTAATAAACCAATTTGAAAAGAGAAGTTTAAAAGAGGCAATCTGGAAAAATGAATTTCCAAAACTAAAAAATATAGCTAAAATTTTCCAATTTTCATGTACATTATAAACCCCACAGATTTGAGATGCACAAAAAACTCCAAACAGAATAAACAAAAAGAAACCACCCCACAGCACATCATAATCAAGTTGCTGAAAGCCAGTAATAAAGAGAAAAATCTTAAAAGCTGCCAGAAAACAAAGCCTGATCATATACAGAGGGATGAGATTAGAATGACCACAGATAAAAAATGATGCAAGACAGAGCACAGTGAAATGACATATTTAACACGCTAAAAGGGAAAAAGTGTCAACCCATAACTCTATATCCAGTGAAAATATTCTTCACAAATGAAGGTTAAATAAGGCCATTTCTAGAAAAGCAAAAGCTGAGAGAGTTTAATGCAAGCAATGCCACGCTACAAGAAATGTTAAAGGAAGTTTTTTATGCTAAAGAATAATGTGTGGTTTTTTTTAAAAAAGAAAAACACTTCGATTTACACCAAGAAATAAAGAACACTGAAAATGGTAAATATGGAAATTATAAAAATATGTGTATGAAGACTTTTCCTTATTCTTAAATTTTCTTTAAAAGATAATTGGCTGTGCCCTAGCCTGTTTGGCTCAGTGGATAGAGCATTGGCCTGTGGATTGAAGGGTCCCAGGTTCGATTCTGGTCAGGGGCGCATGCCCGGGTTGTGGGCTTGATCCCCAGTGGGAGGTGTGCAGGAGGCAGCCCATCAGTGATTCTCTCTCATCATTGATGTTCCTATCTCTCTCTCCCTCTCCCTTCCTCTCTGAAATCAATGAAAATATATTAAAAAAAAAAGATAATCGGCTGTTTAAAAAACATATTATGCATTTTATAAATATGTAGAAATAAGATATATGACACTTTGTAGTAGTACAAAGGATGATGGCGGGAATGGACACATACTGTATGAAGGTAAGACTTTCATTGGAAGTAAATATTAAAGACATACAGTATAAGTTGAACATTATTATTGTAAACCCTAGAATAAAAAGATTAAGTTGGAATACTAAAGCTACTAAAGAAATCATTAAGAAGGCAAAAAAAGTCAATGTAAACACACAAAAAAATAGTACAAATAAGAAAGCAAATAGCCAGATGGTAGAATAAAAACCAAATATACTGATAATTTTATTACATGTATATTGTCTAAACACTCCATTAGAAGGCAGAGATTGCTCAATATTTTTAAAAGCAAGAAGCACCTATATGCTATAAATAGAACAAATTTGAATACAATGACATGGGTTAAAAGTAAGAGGAGGAGAAAAGATAAATCATACAAACACTGAGATAGCTATATTAATAACAACATAGTTTTCAGGATGAGGAATATTATCTGAAATATGGCAGGACACTTAAATGCTGAAAATGACAAATGCATCTAGAGTATATAATCATTCTTAATGTGTGCACAGCATCTACTAACAGAGCTTTACAATACATAAAGCAAAACTCACAGGCTCAAAGTAAATATAAAAATTCACAATTATAGTTGGAGATTTTACAATTCATCTCTTTGTAATTAATTTTAATGTATATATAGAATCCACAAAGGCATAAAAGTCAAACAAAAGTATAAAGCAACTTCTATTAGTTGACATTTATAGGACAATGTACCAATGATAGCAGTAGACACATTTTTACAAGTACACATAAAACATCTACCATGCTAGACTATGAGCTAAGCTGAAAAGTTTAGAAGGATCAAAGTCACAGAGTATATATTCTCATATATACATACAAATAATAGGAAATCAATACTAAAAATATTTTGAAATTAAACAAGACACTTCTAAATATCCACAAATCAAAGAAAACATCACAAAAGACATTATTCAATATTTAAAAGTAATTATATAAAAATCATCACATATCAAAAAGTGTAAGGTGAAGCTAAAACATTGTTTAGAAAGGAATGTATTGCTTTATATAATTATATTAGTGAAGACAGTTTTAAAATCAATTATCTAATTTTCCATATTAGCAAAGTAAGAAAAGAAAGGTAACTCAAAATAAGTGAATGGAAGAATAAAGTAAGAACAAAAATTAGTAAAATTAAACACATGAGAGAAAAATCAGTGGAAACAAACCTGGTTTTCAGAAAACATTAAAAATTAATTAACTTCTAATAAACTCCTGGATCATGGATTAGCAAAAGGACATTAGTGAGACAAACAATAAAATGTTAGTAATGTAGATTAGAAGTATTGTCCAATGTTAGTTTTCTGGTTTTGATAATGGTATTGTAGTTATATAAGATATTAACATTTGGGGGAGCTGGATGGAAGGTATATAGAAACTCTGTGCTATTTTTTGACAACTTCTTTGTAAGTCTGAAATTATTTCAAAATGAAAACATTTTTAAAAAGAGAGAAGAACTTCTGTTTTTGAGAAACTCTGTTAAGAAATCAAAAGGGCAAGCTGATGATTGAGAAATATTTGTAATACACATATCTGATAAAGCCTTGTATCAAGAATATATATATACAGCCCTGGCCTGTTTGCTCAGTGGGTAGAGCACTGGCCTGCTGTTTGAAGGATCCCAGGTTTGATTTCAGTCAGGGTATATGCCCAGGTTTCTGGCTCAATCCCCAGTAGGGGCCATGCAGGAAGCAGCCAATCAATGATTCTTTCTCATCATTGATGTTTATACCTATCTCTCCCTCTCCCTTCCTCTCTGGAATCAATTCTATATATATCCTATCTAATTAAAAAGTAATATGCAAATTGACCGTACCCCACTACCACCACAAGCCACACCCACCATCCAATCAGGAGCGAGTATGCAAATTAACCCAACCAAGATACCTGCGGCCACGAAGCGAGCAGGAGGCTTGGGTTTCCCTGTCGATGGAGGAAGCCAAGTTCCTGGCCTGCTCTGGCCTCCACTGAAATCTACAAAGTTTCAACTATAGAAGATAAATAAATCCCAGATACCAGGGCCTCCGCTTGGGTTGCCGGCGGGTACAGCCAGCCTGCAAACCAGCACAGGCCCCTCACCTAGGCTGCTCCATGCCCCAAGGGAACCCCCACCCTGATCCGGGACACCCTTCAGGGCAAACCAGCTGGCCCCCACCCCTGCACCAGGCCTCTATTCTATCTAATAAAAGAGTAATATGCAAATTGGCCATCACTCCAACACAAAAGATGGCTGCCCCCATGTGGACACAAGCTGGCTGCCACAAGATGGCCAGCAGGGGAGGGCAGTTGGGAGGGACTAGGCCTGCAAGGGAGGGCAGTTGGGGGCAATCAAGCCTGCAGGGGAGGGCAGTTAGGGGTGACCAGGCTGGCAGAGGAGGGAAGTTGGGGGCGACCGGGCCTGCAGGGAAGGGCAGTTGGGGGGGACCCAGGCCTGCAGGGGAGAGCAGTTGGGGGGACCAGGCCTGCAGGGGAGAGCAGTTGGGGGGACCAGGCCTGCAGGGGAGGGAAGTTAGGGGCAATCAGGCTGGCAGGGAAGCAGTTAGGCATCAATCAGGCTGGCAGGGGAGTGGTTAGGGAGTGATCAGGCTGGCAGGCAGAAGCAGTTAGGGGCAATCAGGAAGGCAAGCAGGCGAGCAGTTGGTAGCCAGCAGTCCTGGATTGTGAGAGGGATGTCCGACTGCTTGTTTAGGCCCAATTCTACTGGGCCTCTATATATATATGTTAAGAATATATATATGTGTGTGTGTGTGTGTGTGTGTGTGTATACATACATACATACATACATACACACACATACATACATACATACTAGAGGCCCGCTGCATGAAATTCATGCACTGGAGGCTGTGTCCCTCAGCCCAGCCTGCACCCTCTCCAATCTGGGACCCCTATTGGGATCAGGCCTAAATGGGCAATCAGACATCCCTCTCACAATCCAGGACTGCTGGCTCCCAACTGCTCGTCTGCCTGCCTTCTTGATTGCCCCTAACCACTCTGCCTGCCAGCCTGATTGATGCCTAACTGCTCCCATGCCAGCCTGATTGCCCCTAACTGCCCTTCCCTGCAGGCCTGGTCACTCCAACTGCCCTTACCTGCTGGCCTGATCACTCCCAACTGCCCTCCCTTGCAGGCCTGGTCCCTCCCAACTGCCCTCCCCTGCTGGTCATCTTGTGTCCACATGGGGGTAGCCATCTTTGACCCCATAGGGGCAGCCATCTTTTGTGTTGGAGTGATGGTCAATTTGCATATTACTCTTTTATTAGATAGGATAGAGGCCTGGTGCAGGGGTGGGGGCCAGCTGGTTTGCCCTGAAGGGTGTCCCGGATCAGGATGGGGGTTCCCTTGGGGCATGGGGTGGCCTGGGTGAGGGGCCTGTGGTGGTTTGCAGGCTGGCCTCGCCCCCCAGCAACCCAAGCGGAGGCCCTGGTATCTGGGATTTATTTATCTTCTATAATTGAAACTTTGTAGCCTTGAGCGGAGGCCAGGGCTGGCCAGGACTGGCCAGGGCGGGAATCTTGGCTTCCTCCATCACCGGGGAAACCCAAACCTCCTGCTCGCTCTGTGGCTGCAGCTATCTTGGTTGGGTTAATTTGCATACTCACTCCTGATTGGCTGGTGGGCGTGGCTTGTGGGCATAGCAGAAGTACTGTCAATTTGCATGTTTCTCTTTTATTAGTATAGATATATATAATATACAATTCTTACAACTCAATCTTAAGAAGACAAACAAACCAACTAAAAACTTGTAAAATGTTTGGACAGATATTTCTCAAATGAAGAGACATTAATGTCCAATAAGCATATGAAAACATGCTCAAAATTACCAGTGATCAGGGAAATACAAATGAAATCATAATACTACAACACCACATTTAATATATAATGGCCACAATTTTTCTTTTTTGTTAACCTCACCCAAGGATATTTTTCCATTGTTTTTTAGAGAGAGTGGAAGAGAGAGAGAAAGACAGAGAGAAATATTAATGTGAGAGAAACACATTGATTAGTTGTTTCCTGCAGGAGCCCTACAACTGAGGTACATGCCCTTGACCAGAATCAAACCAGGGACCCTTCAGTTTGCAGGCTGATGCTCTATCCACTGAGCCAAACTGGCTAGGGCTAATGGCTACAATTTTTAAAGGCTGCTAACACTAAACATTGGCTTACATGTGGAGCAATTGAACTTTCATATATTGCTGTTGGGAGTGTGAACTGGTAACAAGCTCTTTGGAAATGGTTTAGAAGTTTTAAATGGAGCCTAATATAACATACTCTTAGCATATAACCCAGCAATTATACAGGTAAGTTTGTACCCCAAAGTAATAAAAATATGTACCCAAAAAAGACATGAACAGAATGTTCATTGATTATTCTAAATACCTCAAGCAATACTAATCAAAACAGCGTGGCATTAGCATAAGGACAGACGTATGCACTAATGAAATGGAATAGAAAGTCCAGAAATAAACCCTTGCATGTATGGTCAATTGATTTTCAACAAGAGTGACAAGATCTTTCAATAGGGAGGGAAGTCTTTCCAATAATTGGTGCTGGGAAAACTGGATTTCCACATGCAAAAGAATAAAGTTGAACCTTATACTATATATAGAAATTAACTCAAAATGGGTCAAAGGCTAAATTATAAAGCTAAAACTATGAAACCCTTAATTAAAAACCTTAGAAGGAAATCTTCATGACATTGACTTTGGCAATAATTTATTGAATATGAAATCAAAAGCACAGGCGACAACAACAAAAATAGATAAATTGGAGTTTTTCAAAATTTAAAACTTTTGTGAAACAAAAGACATTGTCAAGAGAGTGAAAAGGCAGCCCAAATAGCGAAAGAAAATACTTTCAAATCACATATATAATAAATGATGAGCATGCAGAATATATAAAGAACTCCTACAACTCAAAAAATGAAAACAACTTACTTAAAAAATGGATGATGCACTTTAATAGACATTTTCCCCATATTTAAATGGCCAAAAGCACATGAAAAGATGCTCAGCATCATGGTCATCAGGGAAATGCCTATCAAAACCAAAAGGGGATTCCACTTCACACCACTAAATGGTTTTATAAAACAACAAACAAAGAAAAAATACCCCCAATTGGAACCCTATATTATGGTTGGAAATGATGCAGTTATTGTAAAAAACAATATTGTAATTCCTCAAAAAGTGAACCATAAATTACCACATAGTCTAGCAACTCCACTCCTAAGTATATACCCAACAGCATTGAACGCAGGGGCTTAAACAGATGCTTGTATCCCATGTTCAGAGCATCATTATTCAAAATAACCAAAAGATTAAAAACAACCCGTATATCCATCAAGATGGATGGATAAACAAAGTGTGGTATATACATACAATGGAATATTATTCATGTTTGAAAGGAATGACATTCTTATACATGCCACAACAGGGATGAACTTTGAAAACATGCTAAGTGAAATAAGCCAGACACAAAGGGATGAATATTGTATGAATTCATCTGTATGAAGTACCTAGAATAGGCAAATTCATAGACACAGAAAGTGTAATAAAGTTACCAGGGGCTAGGGGAAAGTAGAAATGGGGAGTTTTATTTAATACATGTGGGATTTCTGCTCAAGATGATGAAAAAATTATGGAAATGGATAGTGGTGAGTGTTGCACAACATTGTGAATGCATTTAATGCACTGAATTATATACTTAAAAATAGTTAAAATCTTATGTTATGTATATTTTACCATAATAAGAGGATATAAAAAAAATCCCCAAATTTGAAAAAAAGCAAATATCCACAAAGGAAAAGGGAAAAAATAATTGTGGTATCTTCATACACTAGAGTACTTCTCAGTAATATCAAGCAACAATGTGGATAAACCCCAGAAATATAATACTTAACAAATGAACCCAGACAAAAAATAAGTATATGCTATATGACGCCATTTATATAAAGTTCTGGAAAAAGCAAAACTAATCTGTAGCGACAGGAATAAGCTAGATATTGAGTAGGGTTGGGGGTTGTGACTGTAAAGGAGTGTAAGGGAACTTTCAGGGGTGATGGGAATGTTTTATTTCTGGATTAGCATTGTGATTATACAGGTGTATGTATTTGGCACAATTATTGAACTCTAACGTATAATGAGGCATTTATTGTTCTAGTTTACCTAAATAGTTCTTCAATGAAGTTGATGAAAGGAAGAAAGAAGGAATAAGGCCGAGACTGGTTTGGCTCGGTGGATAGAGCGTTGGCCTGCGGACTCAAGGGTCCCGGGTTCGATTCTGGTAAGGGGCATGTACCTTGGTTGCGGGCACATCCCCAGTAGGGGGTGTGCAGGAGGCAGCTGATCAATGTTTCTCTTTCATCGATGTTTCTAGCTCTCTATCCCTCTCTCTTCCTCTCTGTAAAAAATCAATAAAATATAACAAAACAAAAAAAAAGAAGAAGAAAGAAGGAATAAGGAAGAGTGGGAGGGAGGCAAGGCGGGAAAGAGGGAGGCAAAATTCACATAACCATAGCAATTAGAATAGGGTAATACTGATACAAGCAAGGCAATTACACAGATTGAATAAAACAGACAGTTCAGAAACAATTCCAAATATATACAGAAATTTAGCAATGACAGAAATGGATGGTATTGAAAAGGAGAAAAAAAAGAAGCCGAACAATAAGCCAACCATGTAGTAAAAAAGTTTAATTATGAGCTTGCATCACACCAACACACAGTCCACTGCAGAAGGACTGAACACCTAAATATTCAAGGCAAATTTTTACAACTTTTAAAAGAAATTGTAGAAGAATAACTTTATGATTTTAAGATATTGAAGAATTTCTCAGATACATCACAGCCCCTGTAACTCTCCCATACATATATCATAAAAATTAAGAAAGTTGATCACATCAACATTGTAAATATCCTCCCCAAAAGACAATCAATAAATTTAAAAGGTATATACATCATAGGCTCTCAAAAGATATTTACTAACACGTTAAAATCAAGTTACCGCATCCAGGTAACAGGGCATCCCAAGAGCCTTAGTGTAGTTTTTAGCTTGAATCATTTCAGAAGTGCAAGTGCTACTAACTTACATTAACAATATTTGAAAAGTTAAGTATTTCTATTTCAACGTATTGATATGTTTCTTATTAAAATTCAACATAACCACTGTCTTGGGCCACACATTACTCTAGTTGATTTTCAAACTTCATAAAAACTTTACTCCACTGTCTCTCAGTGATAGAAAGAATTGCATTTCTAATCTCGGCTTTAAGATCCTCCAGAGATGGAGGTTTGATGAACACATGGCAGACAGAAAACTGCCCCTCACCTTCCTTTCTCATTGTTCCCTCAGCTCCCTCTGTGTCCCTGCCCACTGCGCACACACTTTAATTCCACGCGGAGCTCTGCTTCATGATCTCCTTTGGCATAATTCAGTTTATTCCCATTTGCATCACCCCTACTTTAGCAGCTTACCCCCACTACACTCCATACTTAGAAATTTCTTTCTTCTTTCTTAGCAAAACTCCCTTGTCCTAGGTTACATGTCCTCCAGGCCACATGCCATGCTATTAAAAAAATTAGCAATGCTAATGTGTTAATATGTATGAATAACATAACTTATTATTTACCCCATCTACAAAGTGACAAATTAACAGTTAGGATTATAGTTACCCAAAGGAAAAATACTAATATTGGAAAATTTCAGATAAACTTGTAGGAAGATGGGATTTTTGGATAGGTGGCTTGTCTTTTAATGTTCGTCAAATCCCCTAAGTGTTTGCTGGTGCACTGAAAGTAACATGCAGTACTCCACCCAGAGCTGATAGTTGGTTTGTCACACAAACATGTAACCAACATGTTCTGTGCTCTGGTCTCATTTCCTATTCCAGGTCGTAGTCACTTTACAACATGGTATTTGGGCAAATTAGAGCAGAATCAAGCAATGGGAACAGCCTTCTTTGGTGAAGCTTTCTCTGGAAAACAGAACTGGGAGAAGCAGCTAGTGAATGTCACATTAGGTCAACTGTGATGGACAGACAACATGGAACACCCTCTATGGGCCCTGCGCTGTCCACCCTGGGCAGTGGGCAGTGATACAGGTGTGACTGAGGCTGCTCTCCTAAGTCGTGACTACTGAACACTGCTACTGTTTTGATGAAAAGAACCCTGTTAATCTGCATATTAACAAAAAACAGAAAGATAGTCAAGTTACTTCTTAGAAGAAGCAAGAAAGACATTTTCCCCTTGAAACTCTGCAAGATACATCTCTGATGGAAACCCTCCCCATCCAACACACACACACATGCACGCACGCATGCATGCACAGACACACACACACACACACACACACACACACACACACTAATGAAAATGGAAAAACCAAGCAAAAAATCCCTTCATCAGAGTCTGTGTCTTGCTTTGCTTTACTCCTTGCTACACATGAGTACGTGAAAGTGCACCACACTCAGACATGCAGCCTGATCGAGTGATAATCTCCTATAATGTGCCTCTATTTAAAGCCACAAACAGATGGAGGGTTTATGAGCAAGGCTGGTAAAAGTAAAAGCAAATGATTGTAATAGTTGTACTTTTAATAGGATTCCCCACAATCTAAAACATTATTCTCCAAGGAACAAATTGTTCTATAAAATTATGTTACTTAGGAAGAAGACAGTCCGCCCTGACTTTGCTGAGGCAACAGAAGACTCCAGGATGCAGGGCGCTCTCAAGTCAGATCAGCATCCTGGGAGAGAGGACTCAGGGACACCACGATCCTCAAAGAAAATGCTCGGTGGAACAGGGTAAAAAGCGGAAAGATCAAGGGTAGAAAAAAGCATATGAATGATGTATGAGTTTTGATTGAACTTATTGCCTTCTAATCATCTACTTTGTAAAACAAGGCTTGAGAACTTTCTATGGATTTAAGATAAGCACACAATATGGCTTCCTTCTCTACCAGTGCAGCCAATAACTCCAGCACAGCAAATCTTGCTTAACAAACAGTGGAATCGCCAATGATCCAACATGAAGTCATTGCCATTATTCCTTTATAAGAGAAACAAAACTCACTACAATCCTATCATTAAGATGAATATACTGTAGTGATGGCCTTTTCGTAAATTATAATTAAAGCTAATCTTAATTAAAGTTATTACACCATTTTGGAAGAACATAAACAACCCAAAGAGAGGGAAACAATGTGGTCAATAACTCACTCCAAAAATATTTTTTGCCTCCAAAGCTCTCATTGAGGGAGACATTCCTGCGTATGATACAAATGGTTCTGACATTAAGAAAAGTAAACAAGTAAGAAAAATAAAGATGGAAAAATTCTGTGGTCAGTTCACAAGTGCTTTTTTATTGTTTGAGGCAGGGTTAAAGCCTTTTATAAAGACAAGGATATATGTGCCGCTAGATTGGATATGACATGGGACTAGTCTAGCTGCCCTTGCGCAGAACTCTGGCTGCCCATAATATGCCAAGGACAAAACAAAGAACTAGGGTGGGACCCAATGCAGTTAATTTAAAGCATTATCCCAATGCTGTTTTATAGATCAAAAAGAAAAAAAGGTACTTGACTCTGGTTATTCATGGATTTGAGAAATAAAGGCAAACATTTAATATCCTCCCTTAACGGTCTTGAGGATTTTAAGCTAAATAACTGATTACCAAAGGTTACATAATCTACAAGAGGGACTCCAGCCAGGCCCCATGCAAGTCATTAAGGACTGTGTTGACTCAGTGCCTGAGTCCATGTAAATGCGCTAGAACTGAGAAAACCGGTTCTTCTTGTGTGTTTCAGGGATCCTGACTCCCCAAACAGTTTTACAATAGCAACTCTCTCGTTATTTGGTACCTGTAACTAGAAGGATTCTCTTTCAGGTTTTGCTGTCCTCACTCTAAACTAAAACTAGGAGATACAATGAACACCTGGTCTAAATAGAAGAAGCAAAAATAAATGTTGTTATGTCAGAAGCAACCAACCTTTCCAGTATCTTCCAGAGCGACTTTCCTGCTGTACTAATATATTAAATGACACTAAAGCCCCCCAACCAGTCTGATCATGCTTATTTTCCTTGAAACATTGGTGCTGAAATATGGTCCAACACACACCAAGGCCATCTTACCAGCTATGGATTTAATTTCTGAGAGGTCCTGAGAATGACACCAAATTGAAAGGGTTTGTGTCGTCTATTAAAACTGTTTGGTCTGGTAGACATTTTCTATAGTCTTCACTTCTCTCTTATCTTCTGATGCACCACTTTCTTTTATCATATTACTACCTTCAGGTAGCACCCAAAGGAGCAAGCTAGCTCCAAAAATAACTATGGCCATAGATATAGTAGGAGGTGCATGTGGTTAGAAATGAATGAGTGAATGAATGAATGAGTGAATGAATTAAAAATATTAAAAGTCCCTAGTATACCCAGAGCGTGGTGCTAGAAAAGATGCCTGACACTGCCAAGTGTTCAAGGCAAGACATGGATTTAGAAATGAACAAAACAAGATTAAGTCCATGCTTTTATTGTCAGGGATTTAGGGAAAGCTAGTTACTCCAATTCAGAAAGTGTGTCAACATGAAACTGGCCATACATGAATGGCCCGGCTGAGAACTTACACCTTCTGCTCTCTGAAAATTGCAAACCAAAACGCATTGCCCATGATAAAGATACTAAAGAATGGGGTGGGGCATGGAGAATATGAGATAAATACTTAAGATAAATAAAAGAGAGCGGGCTTCCTCAAAACTGCAACTATTTCACTAAAAAGAAACCCACAGGACAATGGCATCAGAGGGATCTCTACTCAGTAGGCAAGCTGAAGACAGTCTCTCTCACTTGGTTCCAGCCACTGAGCATGCTCACGGAGGCCCCAGGTGTGACCTCTGCTCCCCTGTGAGCAGCGGAGGGCCAGGCAATCTATCATGGTGTTCATCCTGTCAGCCCTGGTGCTTCGCCGCTGCTGTCTGTCACCCTGGTGGATGAGACCTGCTTAAGGGCAATCATGTCAATCTCTATGTGACCACTCAGTCTAAGGCAGAAAGATGATGGTGACAGGCCTGGCAAAGTCAGCAGAAGGTACCAAAAGCCGAAGTCGTAGCCTTCCCACAGAGATGCCGTGTGGGCATGGTCTTTTTTCTGCAGCTTTTTCTTTATTTCTGCTTTCCCTTTTTGCTTAAATCCTCATGACATGGGCTAAGGCATACCGAACTTGCCTTCAGAGCTGGTCATCTCGGATAAACCTGTTGCCCTCCGAGTTCTTCCCATAGTAAACATAGCGACACTTCCCCAGGACACCTGAAATAGAAGAAAACATCGTTACAAACCACCGTTCCAACAGGAACCGAATAGGTGCTGCAAAGCAGGACACAACACAGGCCCAGATCCCACGGGTGGCAGCAGAAGGAGTAAGTCCCACAGGGAAGGCCCCTCCCTTCTTGTCCTCACCGTTGACATTCAAATAAAATGTCAGCAGAACACAGGCTCCCAGAATATCGTGGTTTCCCCCATGATGTCTCTTCCACATTTTAGAGACTTTTCTAGTTTGGTCAATTACTCCTCAAAAGAAAGCATAACCCTCTCCTCTCTCCAGGTTCCCTTAGCAGTTTCTAAAAATGGGAAATTAAGAATTTAAAGATGGGCCCAGCCCAAGCAAAAGATGTGGAACAGTCTGCCCTGAATGTGACTATTTTCAGTCCTCTATCATGAGTCAATATTACTAACTTCCTAAAAGGACCTTCCAGTTCCCAGGAGGCACCAAGCACTTCAGGGCTGATTAAGGAAGAGGGGTGGTGCTGACAACACTCCACATGGAAAGTCACAAGAGCCTGGACATTAAAGGATCCTTCTCACAGGCTGAACTGGGAAGACTGTTCAATATATATTGATTTCAGAGAGGAAGGGAGAGGGAGAGGGAGAGAGAGAAACATCAATGATGAGAGAGAATCATTGATCGGCTGCCTCCTGCACACCCCCACACTGGGAATTGAGCTTGAAACCCGGGCATGTGCCCTTGACCAGAATCAAACCCAGGGCCCTTCAGTCCTCAGGCCAATGCTCTGTCAACTGAGCCAAACCAGCTAGGGCTGATTTTTATTTTCAGTTTTATTTTAAATAATTGTATTGCTCCATATACAGTTTTCCTTTCACTCAAGGAAGTTATGGGATGATTTAACTATGAAAAATACCCTTAGAATAAGGTTAAACCTTTTAATTAACTCAATATTTATTCTAAGTATCCATAAGAAATCACCTACCTTAGTTATTATAAAAGCTTTGTAGGATTATTAAGGAAAAATAAGTTTTTCCAAGAAAATATTTAAACTACAACTTTATTTTTTCCACCTTGTTTTTTCTTCTAATTTTAGAAAAACTTAAAAATCAGCTTCACATTTGTCTTGTTACTAAATAGCACTTGAGTCTCTGATGTGTACATAACCAGAAAGTAAAAACAAACAAACAAAGAAATGTCCATAAAACAATAATTCATGAGCCACAAATCAGCCTATAAAAATAGCTACCTATATGTATGATTTTTTCCCATCAGTGTGATAGTAGGAAATCAACAATCATCAGCTATTTTTTACTTAGGATAAATTAGCATTTGAAATTGTCCAGGTCCTTCACATCAGAAGTTCTAAGTAGTAAATATTTTGTGATTGTATAAGAGACATTTCTCCATTGCAGAACTTTAAATCTTCTTCTTAATTAAGGATTAAAAATGACTCAGAAACTTTTAAGGACAGGCAGATGCTCTTAGGTTTGAATGAGTTAGGACAAAGTTGGGAATTGCTGGGGTCACAGAATCTGAGAGTTGGTGAGAGGATGATACCCTCCCATGGCCTCCAAACTTGTCTTGGTGATGCTCTCATTCCTTCTATTTTTTACCATATTCCCAAGAGCAAGTTTGCTGTGTTCCACACTCCCCCCTTGGCCATATTTTCTCCTTCGCTCCCTATCCCCAATTTTTGTTTTTGAGTTTGAGTCTGGAAACACTGGAAACACTGAGCTTGGATAAAACCTCCCTGAATCCTTTCTTAAAATCTCTAGGTGATTCTTTTAGCTATTGCCATTGAGCTGTTCTCTTTATTGGGCTTAATTGTGTAGCACCTCGGGTTGGACTGACATTGTCCCCAATGCCCAGAACCTGTCTGTGAGCTTGGCTGGTTAGAATCTGTTCCAGGAACAGCATCCCCTATAGGCCTGGGTGGGAGTGTCACAGATGTTTCTGAAAATCCACAAGGGGCTTCCTTAAACATAATTGATTCAAATACACCCATGAATAATCTGGAAGAATGAGGCGGAGAGATGTTAATGTCTCTCTATAGCACCAGGACAGCATGCATTTTTATACAAAAAAAAAAATGGATAGGGCTGTCAGATATCATAAAGAGCACAGTCTTGCTCTTGAGTAAAAGAATGCAAGGCAGACACACATACCACACTCCAGTGGGCGTATTCATTCCCTCCTGCAAACTTTCCAGCACATTCAGATTGGATTTCTTTTCTCTGCCCTCTCCCCACGGTAAACCTCAACTCTGGCTCTGGCCTAGATGAAACCTGGGCCTCAGATGCCATCCTGGAAATAGGCTGTTACACCTGGAACATGGGTCCTGACATGGAGGAAGGTGACGTGTTCTGAGCCATGTTCCCCAGTCCTTCTCTCTGGTTGGCCTTGAAAAAAGTCCTTTCTTAGGGGCTGCTTTGGGCCTGGAAGCAAGACGGTTTATAGGCATCCTGGAGAGAGAGGCTGCCTGATGAATGCAGGAGACGCAGGGAGGTGTCAGAGCTTGGAGAACAAGGCAAGGACATGAGGTATTAATATTGTCAATGATCTCTTGACGGGAAAACAGATACCACAGTCACTGTCAGATTTAAATAGACACCGAGTGCATTAATGACAAAAGGGCAGACTTCAAACAAAGGGGCTGTGTGGCAGGGAGCAGGGCTGGTCTCTGTGCGGGCAATACCCTGATCTGAACAGACACTGTCAGGGCGGGAGACAGGCCCAGGATTGTGCGTGGTGACAGAAAACAGAGATGCTGACAGAGATACCAGTGCCATATTATGCCAAGGATATTCTAACACTGTCTGCGGCTCTAACAAAAGCTGACATCACTCCCTATCACTGGGGTCTCCTCCATCCACTCCTGCAGGTTTTCTCCCCAGACGTCTTTACAAAACTCGCTGTGGCTGTAAAGTTTCTGACAGCCCTGTCTGTGAGAGTGCTGGGGTCAAGGAGCCTAAGGATGACCTCAGTCCATAAATCTGGGCTTTGCAGGTGGAGCCCGCTCATCCCCCGATACCTTGGCTACTGGGGGTGATCAGAGTGCCAACATGTGAGGAGCTGTCACCTTGAATAACGTTCTTCAAGGGAAGCCACTCTGTCTGTGGGCTGCCCCAGGACAGCACAGGGACCGTCCAGCAGCCGAAAATTAAACCCAGCTGCCCTGCTGGTGCTCCTCTGGGCAGAAAGGTGGTCCGGCCAGTGACAGCCCAAATCAGACCAAAATTTTTAAACTTGAACCGCCTACAATTAACACAAGTGTCGTCTCCATTGAGACTCCTATCTGACTGAGCTCACAGTTGGGAAGTGATTATCCCCCAAATGGAACTTCTGTGCTAAATAAATTAATAAATGAAAATAACAAGGAAGAAAATAAAGCCACAGCCCCATATGTGGCCATAGCACTTTATTTATCATGAAGGTTATTTGTAACAAGAGGATTTGCTCATAAATTAAGGCAGGTGGTGGCGTGTGACTCTCTTTCCTGCTCTCCCCATGGCCCCTCCTCCTGTCACGATAACTGCCTTAAACTGTGACAGTTACAGAGGGAACACTTTGCTGGCAAAGGCATTTTGTTGGGGCGGCGTGCAGGCTGGGATTTGGGAACCCGAACTGGTGACTCAGTAGGCGGTGGTCTCCCTGTGCATCTCCAACACATCTGCTTGTTTTTATCTCCTCGAACTCCTGTGTCTGGGGACTGGAGGGGGAACAACATTTAATGGCATATGTAGTGTTTTTAGTTCTCTGGGGAGAAATTAATTGGCCATAATAAGTGAAGCAAACGTGCCATGCATCAGGCCGGCCTGTAGCCATCGGTGTGTGGTTCCTTTCTGGGGGCCCTAAAAAAAATAACAGTGTGTTGTCCCCTGGGAAATCCTCTCCTGCCAAATGAGACTCCTAATTTTTCTTAAGTAGCCAGCTCCGCCATCGTCATAACTTCTTAAAACTATAATTATGGGGGGAAATGTTTGGGGAAGAATCTGCTTTAAAGAGGTCCTTTATCTTTTAAATGTTTCCCCCCTCTGGAATGAATGTTCTAATTATGCAGGTTAAGTTATGACCTTGGAGCTGCCTCTCTCCTTGGCTGCAAGGCTGTGAAGGCAGGAATGGTCCTGGAGACACTGCTGGGGAGAACCCCGAGTGTGCTGGGGGGGGGGGGGGAGGGAGGAGTACTGGCCCAGGCATGAAGAGTCCAGCAAAGACCCAGGGCTCCCTGGCCTCCTGGAGGGCCTTGCACTTCCAGTTGATAAGAAGAGGTGGAGGCGATCTACAGTTAGACCCAGCTCTGCCCCAACAGTCATGTGATCATGCCCCCCTCCCTTTTCTTCACTGGGCTGTTTTCCCCATTTGTAAAGTGAGAGCTAAGGGCCAGATAATCTCTGAGGTTCATTTTAGCTTGGAAATAGAAGAATTAATATTTCCCAGTGCCTCTCTTATGAAGATGAGGATGGCAGGTTCAATCTTGTCTGATGTAGCAGGCATATCCAATTGGTGAGTTCATCAAAAATTTCATTTGGACTAAATCAGTTCTTGAAACCCATCAGGTCAGAGCCCCATAACATATAGAAGCGGAGTGCTGCTGCATCTCAAAACCCCCAACAAAAGAACACCCACTAACTTTCTGCAGTGTATTCTATGCTCTGAGCTGGGAAGTGCTTGCCACTACCTAGCCTGTCTTGCTAGCTTTGACTCAAATCTCCTAATTCCACATTCAACAGAACTAAGACTAAATATCAGATTTAGTGGTTTACCATGTGCATTTTAGTTGTGACAAAATAATAGTCTTTACTTATCTATTTATATAAAAGCCTAAGTGACTGAACGAACGAACGACCTGTCTACCGGTTGCTATGATGCGCACTGACCACCAGGGGGCAGATGCTCAATGCAAGAGTTGCCCCCTGGTGGTCAGTGCACTCCCACAGCTGAGCACTGCTCAACTGACCGTTGGGTGCCAGATGCTGGGCTCACTGCTGGCGAGCCTCTCCTGCCTCCATGGCAGTGCTACCGAGCAGTGGTAGCGGCAGCAGGTGCCTGGCCCCAGCTGCCTGCCGCTTCCAGCACTACTACATCCCTTGAAACCAGCACTCCGACATCCCCCAAGGGTCTCAGATTATAAGAGGGCACAGGCCAAGCTGAGGGACTCCACTGGTGCATAAATCCGTAAACCGGGCCTTTAGTACAAATATACACACTTATTTGATGATGCAGTATAGGTTGGGCCAATAAATCTGTATCAGTAAAATAAATTTTATTAACCTTATTAATGTTAGTTTTGGTATTCACCACTTTAAATGCTATTCTCACCAATGCTTGTAAGAGTATCTGTGTAATGACAAGCAGGTTTTACTCTGTTGTGATGGTAGTAGTTATAATCAGCAAGTTCTACAGGGCAAGGGACCAAGGGCTGCTCACAGATGGATGCCTGTTCTCTAATCTGCAAGAGTGAAGGAAGGAGCTAGACTCTTCACGGCCTCTGAAAAAAGTGATGATGGTATTAGGAAGAGGTGGGTGGGTCCATTGGCAGAGAGGGAAGGAGTATCCGGAGAATCTTTCTGGTCCATTGTGGAATATTCTAGAATAGTGATCCCCAACCTGTTTTTGGCCATGCCCCACCTAAGCATCTCTAAAATCCTGATGCCCCAACCCTGTGACATATAATTCTTATTATTCAAAAAGTGAACTCCTATTCACATGCAGGAAGCCGAAAAGGCCATGAACTTGGTCTAAACAAGCTTCCAAAGAACATGGCATCCATGAAAGAGAGAAATGAAAGAACAAAAGGACAGTTGAAGTACTGAGGAAGAAATCACTAAGAAACTGTTAAAAAAATAATAGTAATATGAAGTGATATGAAAAAATAGCAAATAAAGTTTCAAAACATAATAGAGAACTGAAATGCATAAACATGTCACAATATATATTTATATACTGTATATGAGGCCCCTAGAACCATAAGAAATGCAAAAAATTCACTGTTAATAACTCATGCTTGAATTCCCTCCCCCCCTTAAAATCAAATAGCCGCCCTGTGGGGCCTGTGCCCACGTTGGGAACCACTGCTTTAGAACTATGCTTCCAGGTGACACTACACATACCCATTGGCATGTCACCTCTACAATACTCACTTCTGCCCCATTTCTAATAATACCCAGTGCCTGAAACAGTACTCATACCGAGGATGTATGCAGTGAATATTTGTAGACCAGATAAACTAATATCTTTAAAATTATCATCCATATACAATGTAAACAAAATCCACAATGTTAGGAATTTCAGTTGTCGAACACTCATACTTTAATCTCTGATAGGAGTACAGATGTTTGAAATGCTTTAAAAACACATACAGATTAGACGGTTGCCTTACTAAAGAAGGAGGCAAAGTAATAAAAGGCAGCAGCTTCAGTTCCTAAACACGGGTGTTGTTTTTATGCTGAGCACTTTTCTCCCAGGAAAACAAAGTAATCACTCCGTCTGCTGAAGGAGAGAAGTGCACTGAACGTTACCATCCAGCCTTAAGAGCTGTAAACATCGTCCACGGGAAAGGACAGTCCCCGGAAAGCACACTCCTCGCTCTTTGTTATGTGCAGCTGCGAGTGAGCTGGGACCTGGGAGGAATAAACACCCATGTTTTACAGTCCTGGGAAGCGGCTGGAGCAGTACCCCGAGGTCAGCGGTGTGATGAGCTATCAGCTCGCTGTGGATACCACAAAGGATTTAGCAGAGCCTGCAGAGTCACAGGCGCCCCGCACACAGCCTGCTTCAGTGTAAGCTACTTAAATACTAAGGCCAAACGAAAAGAAGAGAGATGCTGAAAGGTCTTAAAGGAAGGGGTTGCTTGGGAGCAGATTTTGTGCAAGGAGAGCCACATCCATACTCCATGCCAGGCCCATCTGAGAATAAAAGGGGGATAGGCTCTCGTCCTGACCACCCCGCCCCAGGGGAGGGTAGAGAAGGCACAGGAGAAAGTGACACTTCCTTCCCACACTACCTGAGTGGGAGTTGAGGCGAGTCTCTCAGTTTATAACCAGAATCTTGGGTTGGAATGGATTGTCATGTTCGCAAAATGCTTGCTAACCCCCAAAACGTCTTCTCCACGGACCAGGGGCACACTGTCCTTGCTAAATCCTCAGGGACACCCCACACAGTGTTGCCTAAAGGATGCTCCCTAGTCTTACAAATGTGTATGCTCCCTCAAACTCTTCTTCTTCTTTATACAACACAACCCATGAAGAGTAGTCAGCGAAATAAGCCAGTCAGAGAAAGCTAAGTATCACAGGATCTCACTTATATGTGGAATCTAATGAACAAAATAAACTGATGAACAAAATAGATCCAGAGACACAGAAGCATAGAACAGACTGATGAATCTCAGAGGGAAGGCAGGGGAGGATGGGGGCTGGGGGAGAGATTTATGGGAAACTTAGATGCATATATGCATAGCCTATGGACACAGACAACAGTGTAGTGAAGGCCTAGGAGGGATGGGTGTGGGACGGAGGGGGTCAATGGGGAAAGAAAAGGGGGATGTCTATAATACTTTCAACAATAAAGATACATTAAAAAAAAAAAAAAAAAGAGTGCCCAGGCCCTGCCGGGCTGACCCTGATGAGTGCCCAGGCCCTACCAGGCTGACCCTGATGTTGTGCAGTGGTGGACATTTGAATTCTGCCATTTGACCCAAGGGATGCTTTGGCTTGAGGCTTATGAATTTAACCATGTAAACCAGCCTAGTAATTTTTCTTTCAAAAAGCATTCATTATTCATTACTAAGCGCCATTTAGCCAATTCATTCCTTGATTTTTATTTATTTTCTACACCTCCCTGTTCCCTCTTCTACCTTCCCCACCCCCCTTTCCCTCTGGTAATCACCATACTATTGTCTGTGTCTATGTATTTTCTTAATTTTAAATGCAATCAAACCATATTCTATTTTAAACCTTTTCATTTTTATTTTATTGAAGTTATTTTTAATGGAATCAATTCTTTTCCATGTAATTTGTACATTAAGGTTGAAGTCCACACTCAGCATTTGCCAAATATCAAGTTTCATAGATTGTCTTCTAAGTCTCTTGGAGTATCCTACATAATAAAAGGGTAATATGTATCTTACCATCACTCTGCTACGCCCACAATTGGGCAGGCGGGAGGTGCAGGGGGCGGGACTCAAGGTGGCCGGGGTGGCCGATTGGGCCGGCGGGACGCTGAGCTTACGTTGCCAGTGGCTGCGCAAGCTCAGCGTCTGCGCCATGGCTGTGCTGCGGCACAGAAGGGGCCTCTGGGGCAGCGAGCCCACATCCTGCTGCAGACCATCAAAAGCGGGGAGTGAGAGCGGGGGAGCTGGCTGGCTGTCCACTCCGGCACCAGCAGACAGACAGCCAGCTCCCCTGCAATCAAAAGCGGGGAGCTGTGTGTCTGCTCCAGCACCAGCGGACCCCATGCCATCAAAAGTGGGAAGCAGGCTGCTAGCAGTGTCCGCGGAGCGTGCTAGGCTTTGCAGGGCAGTGGATATGGCCTGGATGGCAGGTTAGGCCTAGGGGACCCTACACGTGCATGATTTAATCATGCACTGGGCCTCTAGTGTATTTTATAAAGTCACATTTCCTTAAAGAAAATTTTGCAGATCTAAATTGTGATGGGAAGACTTGTGTCCTCTATTAGAGTTTAGTCAACACTTTTTGTTGTGTGTAATTTTAGCTCATTTCGATTTTATTTTGCTTTTATTATTTCTATCAAGGTGATTTCCTTCCCATGAATGTGTGCAGTTTTTAATATAACAACAAAATACAAATCTCGGTCAGTTTTACTTGCTGCCAGTTTTATGTCAGGTTGATTATGTTTACCAGCAACGTTTATTATAAATTAAAATAAATGATGATTTTTATTCATTTCTCAGCACAAGGAATATGCAGGACAAAGGTTCATACTCCAGACCCATGGGGTTATGACATGCAGCTTTCTACCAAACACCAGTCAAAAACACATAGTATGGGCCACCCAATCAAGGGTGAGGAAGCGTCCATATATTGAAAGAAAGATAAAAACAAATGCCAGGCAACATACCCTTTGAGAAGAGGGCATTGGGCCCCAGTCCTCCGACCCCTCCCGTGAGGCCTGGTGGCAGGTTAAACTTTCCACCGAGACAGAACAGATTATGGAGGCAGCTTAGACAAATGCTGGGCTTTGTCAAGTCTCGCCAGCGTGTTTGTAAGGAAGGAAACGCAGAAGGAAGCTGTCAGCAGGGAAAGGGTCTTGGCAGCATCTGTACTGAAGGTGATAGGAACGCAGGGCCCAGAAGCCAGCCTCCAGCCCGGGGACGGTTGCACAAACGGCCACGTGAGTGGGCAGACAAGTTGACTTGTGACAAGCCAGAGCCTGTGGAAATACACTCGGGGCTCTCAGGGCCACTGAAATGAGGCTTGTCATTTTTAGAAGAGAAGAAGGTAGGAAAGGAAGGAGAGGAGCAAAAAGGCGGGGCAAGGTTTACCCTCAATAACCTGTTAGTGGAAAATGTAAAAGCTGGTCCAAGTCTGAGATATAATTTCCCCTTTGAATGCATCCTTAGTAACCAGCTCCACAGTCCCACCTGGAGCCCCTGGTCCCCACACTCAGATTGCAGATACCGTGGCCCTGTCCAGACCTGACCTGGCCATTCTAAGCCCTTGCCACATCGAGGAAATATTAGGCTGACAGATTTCTAAGTTATCAGGCAGCGGATGTTTGCAAAAGGTGAACCCTGGAAAGGAGACAGTCAATATGCTTTTCCTCAGATGTCAATGCTTTAAAAAGAATTTTTTTTTCTTTTGGTATTGGGGGTAATCTGGTAGGCAGAGACTGATGGGAAAGCATCCCAGGTCTGAGGTGGGCTCACTTGTTCTCTTTTTGGAACACCACTAATATGCGTGGCTCTTACATACTATATTTCAATCAAATAGGAATATGTATGTAACATAGAACACACGCCATACTAAATATCTCCTGGCTCCAACAACTTGCCCCCTCCCCCCAAAGAAAACACTGCTGCATCTCCTTTGCAATCCCAATTTTGGTTTTCCTTCTCAGGTTACATGTTTGTGCCATCTTAAAATGAAGCCAGAAACAGTCTGTACTCTGACTTCCTAAACAGTGATGTACTCACACAGTCCTGTAAAGATACTTGGTGATTTTGCTGTACACAGAATGGGAAATTTTCTTTAGAAGTATTTCTTTACCTATATTGAACAATTTTGAGACAGAATTTAGAGATCTTCATTTTGGGTAAATCCTTCATTTTATAGAGGAGGAAAATGAGGTTCCAAGTGACTTCCTGAAGGTCACAGTCCCAGACCCGACACCACCCAACTTTTGCTTCCTAGTCCAGCTAGTGTTTCTGCATTCCAGGACACAGCCCACGGGACAAAATGTCAAAGAACACCAGCACCCGGACTTAAGCTGACTCTTTCCTACTTTCCAGGGAGAAACTTGAATCTTCAAGGCCAGTTTGGTGTGAGTGTGTTTGACATGGGGTTTAATGGGTCAGAGAGGAGCTGGATTCCAAAGTGCATGCCAAGACGGATGCAAATCAGGTAAGATACCTGGACTCCCTTCAGTGCAGCTCACTGATGGAGGTCACGTAAACCAGGCTGCCAGTCAAAGGGGCCATGGTCAGGTATGGCTTCAGTTTTCCCTCTCAGTTTTTGACTGAGGGACTCAGAGATCTTTCAGACAGGAGAGAAAAGAAAGAAGGAAAAAGTTCACCCCTCCACTGACGCCACTATTCCCCCCATTAATCTCCACATTCATCCTTTCCTCCTTCCCTCTGAAGTCGGGAGCATTGCCACTAGAGGGCAGCATGAATTTAGGAAAACAGCAGCTTTCTTAAAAAAAAAAAAAAATGATTGCAACTACTCAGGAGGACCTTTAAAGACACACTGTGCTTTTGGTCACCAATTACAGGTTCCGTAATGATCAATATGTCATGTTTGTTCAATCTGTGCTGAGGGCTTTCTGGGAATGGGGCTACCAGATGCCCCACCTTTTGGATTCATCTGGCCTCGATTTCAGGGCCTGATTTTCTTTACCATCAATTGCTCTAATTAATCTGGGCTCAGGGGTTGGGGAGTTTTTGTATATCAACTGCATAAATGTAAAGAAGCATGCAAACTAATAAACAAAAAGAGATCCCTGCATTTCTTAAAGAAAGATCATTTTTCCTGTGGAAAACCAAAAAGAAGTGTGCCACCCATGGGAGTTTCCAATCATCATTTGATAAGCAAAAAACATAAAAATTAAGTTAAATTAAATTAAAAAGTGGATCAATAAAGTATTCAAAAGGTGTGCTCCATCCATGCAAATCACAACTACCTCCTTTTAAGGCCCTCCCTGCCCAAACTTACCAGCCATGGCCTGCCCTCAAGAGTATCTGGCCCAGATTAGTCAGAAAAGAGACAGATGCCACTCAAATGAAGATTAAATAATAATTCCAGCTTCTGTCCAGTCATCATTGGTCTTTGGCACATGAGCCAGCGATTATTTTCATGCCGAGAACAAGTGACCACCTCCCTTTAGGAGTATATCATTATCGTTATTTTTAAAACAGCAATAAAGGTTTGACAATCCAGGGAATGGCATTTTAAATTAGAACTTCCCAGAATTAAATTAAAAGAGTGTATTCAATCAGAGAAGGGAGTAAACAAAATGGGAGCTACTGGACTTGGGAAACCAGAGCCGAGTCCAGGTGTGTCTCTCCACTTCACCTAGGAGACCTCCCAAGTGGTCAGTGAAGCAAGAATAAAATGGGTCTCACACACTTTCGTCCTTTCTGTAAGAGTCATGTGATTGACCTGCCACTAGGGAATGTTGGGTTCCAGTTAAGTAAATTAACTCATGTTTAACTCGAATCCTATTTGAGTCCACAGTCACACATGAAACATTATGTGAAACCAAAGTCAATCTCATTGTCTTACTAGATACATCATAGTGACCACAACTGAGTATTTCTCTGAGTGTTTATATTGAGGCTGATAGAGTTGGGAAGTGTAGCTGGGGTGGGAACTGCTCATTGAACATTGCTCAAGGTCTTAGGGTATTCTTTCTATGTGGGCTCCAAAAGGTTAGAGATGACAGCTTTCCATCCGTGCTTCACAAGCCTATGGCATATAGGTACTCAATAAATTGGTTTTTTTTTGTTTTTTTTTTTTATCATGGACTAAGTGAGAGGATCTCAGGGTAATTCTTCTGACTCCCAGTGCTTACTATACATCCTTGGACATTTACGGCTGTCCCCACGGCAGTGGTACTCCAAGCTGGTCATGCATCAGAATCACCTGGGAAGCTTGTGAAAATGGTTGCTGAGTCCCATCCTCAATGTTTCTCACTCATGAGTCTGAGTTGGGCCAAGAATTTGCATGCTGCTGGTTGGGGGACCACACTTTAAGAAACGCTGTTCTAGGAGATCTACAAAGCCCCCTTAAAAAGAGAACTTTTGACATTAGCTTTTATTCTTGTAAAATAAGGACCTCACAAATTCTGAGATTGAAAAAAAATCTGGTTGGCTGAAGGTCCTGGTGCATCCAGTTTTCCAAAAAAGAGGCTTTACTGTCTCCTCAACAAAATTCTGGAAACAAGTGGTACCGAAAATTTTAAAAAACAATGATAATAAACGGTTGCTCCAGCTCTTTAATATAAAACAAACAAACAAGAAACCCCATGAAAGTTTACATTTAAGTGATGTGTGGATTATATTAACAGAAGGAAAGAGTTTTTTTGCATAAGTAGAAGGGAACTGAGTCTGCAAACGATAATTTATAAAGTATAAGATAAAAAAAAAAAAAAAACTCACAGAAAAGTTTCCCAGAAAGTCTTTAGTCTCTCTGCAAAGTGATGGAATCTTCCATGAACACATCTGAGCAGTGGGGACAGGGGTCCTCCTGCAGAATTTGGACGGGGATGTTGGCTCTGCTCTCAAGCAGAAATTTGCTTTTGGGGTCAGATCTGTTCCCATTAGAAAGCTCACATCACAAGGAGGGAACACCCACAGTTCTGTCTGGTCCTCCAGCCTAAAATTTATCAAGAGAGTCACTGAAAGGTATGACAAGTTGCTTCTTCTTCTTTAATTTTTCAAGCTACAAAAAACAGATCTTCTCAAATAAAATCAAGCTGATGCAGTCACAAGTGGGTTTGTCATAATTGAAACGCTGCAGGGACCGGAAAAAGATCTTCCTTTCTCAGGCACGTTAGGCCAGCCTCCATCTGCCCTTCATAAGAATCCAAACAAGCTTTCTCTGTGCTGATATTACTGTAATCTGTCCTAATTGCGGGACAATCTAAATTGCTTTCCCTAAAAGGAAAACAAAAGGAATCTGCTGATGTATGATCTAACTGAAAGAAGTTTGCATTACAAAAAATAACCCGAAGTCTGTTGTTGCAGAAAGCACATCATTATTCTTGGGCACTAGCAAATCTCATGGCCAAACGCCATGTATATTTCATTATTTCCTGATCTTCAACTCCGCATCCTCTAGCCTGCATTGAAAAAATGTACAAATATATGCTAATGCTAATGAAAGAAACTATAGGTTAAGTAAGAATTAATAGCAGAAAGCAGTTTAAAAGAGTACTATAAACCTCCTGTATATTATTATTTATTATTATTTTTTTTTTTTTGCCTAGGATAAAGACAAAGTAAATAGTAGAAGAGCATATTATAAGGGCCTCATTAGGGTCAGGCTTATTAAAACTTAATGAAGGCACCAGAGTCTCTCCAGCAATATTAAGGGGGTGTACTTTTTTCCTATGGACGGAATGGCCCGGGTCAGGGAGACATTGCTGACAGTGGGTGGTACCAGGTGTTATCTGTCTCTGGAACATACTACATTGATGGCTTGCAATATTACCTCCTTTTATTTGGCTGGCTTGAATTTGTCAGGATTCACCCTGTGGTGAGGTAACATGCCTCCATATTGGGGGGAAAAAATTGCCTGGGAGCCAATGTGAGCCTCGCACCTAATAGAATACATCTGGCCCTGACAGTTTGATGCCCAGCTCTGAGCCACATTCGGCAACACAAATTAACAGCGTAGACATTGCCCACGCTGAGCAGGAAGTAATAACCTGCTACCTGCTACTTGGCCAAAATCTCATTATAAGCCATTAAGGTAATTGAGGGCCAAGACTCTGTGGATATTAGACTCCCCGAGCGCCAGTCGTTAGTTCAACAGAAGAAAGACTCCGAATGTAGGGGGAGTGGGGCCAAAGGAGGAGAAACTGCTGTGGACCATAGCGCCAATTCCATCTACAGGGCACTCTGTGGCTCTGGGAGATTCATGAGCTGTTTCTCTTCTGCCCCGAAGCCCACGTACCCCTCCAGGGGCACTCAGGACTCCAGGAAGATGACATAACTCTTGGTAGCCCTCCAACCATGCTAGGCGATTAAAATTTGGTTTAAATGAATATTGGGGACAGCCACAAAGGGAAGAGGATGGCAAAAGGAGCCAGATTGCTCCGTGAAGCCTAAGTGTAGAGACTGGTGCAGGGAGGGGACGGGGGAAGCCACCCCAGTCGCCTAGCAGGAGGCTCTCCAGAATTACTGCACACCTAGGAGCCCCCGTTCTTCCAGAGCCAACTGCTTCTCCCAAGGCTGGGCCTCTTAGTCTCTGACCAGGGTTGGGTAGCTACGGAGAATGTGATGTGAGTTTGGGAAGGGAATGAGAGCAGGAGTCCAATCACTTAATCAATCAATCAAGCAGCTGATTTCCGGTACCTTGAGAATGGCTCTGGGCTGTACTAACAATGACAGCTATCAATAAACGTTTCTTGGAAAGAATTATATAGGCCAGGGAGAGGAGTAATTAAAATGTAATAAACTGCAGAAATCTCTTCTTGTCATTCTCTCACACATGGAAACAAACACAATAATAAGAATCAACATCTCCAATCACGGGAGCGAGTTGCTGCAAGGTTTCACCTAATATATAATAAAAAATCCCAAGTGCCATGTCTTCCCCGGGAACCCCTGGATGCCTGTTTAACAACTGTCCTGGCATCCTGAAGTTCCCATTTCAGTCTACCTCAGGTGTCAATGCAAGGCACCTTGGCCTTGGCATCTTGAAAAACTTGGCATTTGGGGGGAAATGAGCACTATCGTGGAGGAAACAGAGTGGTTTTGAGGGCGACGATGTCTGTGAGCGTCAAGTCCACACTCAGACCACCCTAAGGTTATCTTCCCGACTGAGCATGCCAGCCTCGTCATTTCTCCTCCCCGAGAGGGTTAAGCACAGTCTGGAGCCTCGAAAATGGCTGCTGTTGGTACTAGTGAGGCCTCCCTATAACTAGATCCTTCAGGAAAAAACAAATTAATCAACAGCAAGCTGAAGTGGGTTTAATGATTGCATTCTGCATACAATCAGCTTTTCCCTTTTCGAGGGCCATCAATATGTCAAGGGAAGACACATCTGAAGGATATAGCTCTTAACATCAAGGTTATCTATTCTCCACAAGGCTCCCACTCCTTGCCGGGCTGATACTCCACGCTGCCTGTGTCTAACATTTTCATCAACTCTGCAATCAATCAAGGTAATAATGTTGTGCAAAAAATCAATTAACAACGCAATTAAACTTTCCTTATTATCTCAAAGGGCTGAAATAATACCTAAAGGGAAGATAGACTCACTGAACGCAGACATCCATAATCCAATGTGAAAGTGAATTATGAGGTTGGACAGATGCAGGCATGTGCTGGTGCTGTTATTTTCCAGGGGTGATATCTCATTGTGGCAGTGTATCAGTCAGCCCCAATCCCAGACCCTAAAATTCCAAATTACTTTTAAGAAATATATGATGTGCAATATCCATTTCATATTCTCTTTTAAAGATAACCCCCTCCTCTCCAAAAAAAAAAAAATTGAACAGCCATATTATTCAAAGACAAAATGATCTTTCAACAAGAACATAAAATATAAAAGCTATAATAACATTTACATCTGTATAGCACACATCTCTGTAAATGCAGGTCATCTATTATACATAATCTGTAGCGCCTAAGAGGCTCAGGATGCGGCACAACATTTAAAACCCAAATGCGTAAATGTGCAAATTCCTATGGGATGGCTGTGGCTTCCCCCAAATGGAGGTCTCACTCATGCCTGCCTACACACACACACACACACACACACACACACACACACACACATACAGACGCACACACACAAGCACACATACTCATGCAGGTGGAAACATTAGGAACAAAGGAAGTATTACTCACTTAAAATGAGAATGACTATATTATTTAGCAATTACACTCATTTGCCCTGGAATGCCGTCCATAGGAATTGAGTATTTCTAGTCCGTTTAAAAGAGATGACTATTAACCTTTTGCGGCAGCAAGGACTGTGAAGAGTGTGAAATTTCACACTGAAATGAGGTACGCGGGAGAAGAGGAAGGGGGTCCCTGATATTTACAGAGCTAATTTTAAAGCGACCAGGACTTGCTCAGTTGGTGTGCTCAGTGGTTGAGTGTCGACCTATGAACTAGGAGGTCACGGTTCAATTCCAGGTCAGGGCACATGACTGGGTTTCAGGCTCAGTCCCCAGTAGGGGGTGTTCTCTCTCATCATTGATGTTTCTATCCCTCTGTCCCTCTCCCTTCCTCTCTGAAATCATTAAAAAAATATTAAAAAAATAAAAAAATAACGTGTCCAGGACCAACCTGCAATGTTCTGGTACGAACAAAAGTCCTAGAGGTGGAAGGGGACACAAGGACCAGAAAAGGAAGTTAAACAAATAAGCAAACACCAAGGCAAAAGCCAGGAAACAACTAGTGCTGATGGGAGATTAACGTGATTTGAACACCCTCTTAACTCCTGGAAGTAAAAACAACAAACGCTGACTTAAAGAATAAAGAGAGGCAAACATCAAATGCAAATGCCACACAGAATCCTCCACTGTCCTCTCCCTCATGGCACCAGAGGCTCCCTCCCTATGGCAGAGTGTGAGGTTCCTGCCAGCATATACAGAAAGCCCAGGCAAACCCCAGAGATTCACGAAAGTCCGATGAGTGAATCTAGGGAGGTGCAAAACCAGATTTGGGCCTCAAAAAGTTCTTTCAATCAGAAGAAGGGATTTCCCAGTGTTTCCTTAGCAAACATGTTGTTACATGAGCTCTAGGCTTTGGTAATAAACAGCCATTTTTCCTAACAGTGTGGATTGCCACATATCCCACCTGGCGTTGTGCAGGTACTGTTGTTTTAAAATATCATTGCTCGACAATAAATTCTCTCTTTTTTTGTGTGAGTTACTCACTTATAACAAGGATCCATCTTAAATCAACTTTCCCCATTTTCAGCACAGCCAGGAGTCAGTACTGAGCCCCAAGTGCAGATTTAAATGAGCAGTAAAACAAGGCAAATATACACAAATGCCCACTCCCTAATTTCTTTAAAAAAAACAAGGAAGCGACTCAGGATATATTTTTGGTACAGTATTTCAACAGAGTAGTCGAACAGGTTAGTGACTCCTGCCATTTCTCTCCTAACTTTATTGTTAGGAGACGTAATTAATATGTTTTCATTTTCAATGACTATATTGTGTGTGTATCAACTGGAACTGCTCCTGCTGTGCGTTTGATTCCTCTGACGATGGGGTGGGTTGGATTTTAAATGATGTGTGAGCACTTCTGTTCTTTCCTGCTCTGGTTTATGTGTTATTCATGACTTGCATTACGGACATGGCTGATACACAGATGTAAATGTTATTAAATCTTTTGTATTTTAGAGGCTCTGTGAAAGGCTTCTTTGTTTTCAAATAATTCTCTTAACCACCAAAACTTACCAGTAATACATGACAATGTCTTGGGAGGTTGTTTTTTTTCCACTGAATTTTCTGATGAAGATATTTTTCTCCCCTCTACTATTATGTGTTTCATCAACATAAAAATGTAGGGTAAGTTGGCAGATGGAAGAGTTAACATCTTTATCGTGACAGTCAAGAACAAATTCATGCATGTATGTGTGTGTTTTGTGTGCATGAGTGTTACGTGTGGACATGTGGGTGTTTATATGTGCACTGTTGTATGTCTAGTCTCTGTGACTTGCTGTGAATTGTGCTGTACATGTTGTATGTGTTCTTTTGTGTATGTGTGTGTATTGTGTATGAATGGGTTGTGTGTACAGGTGGTGTATGTGTGGGTTGGTATGGTTATACCAAGTCAGAACTCAAAGTCACCCAATTCTCAATTCCCTGCAAAGATGCAGCTGCCTAACTGAATTTTGGTATCTGACATAATTTTTAGTCTGTTTTCATTTTACTTCATCTTCACATTTCTTTGGATTTCAACAGAAATGTGGCAGAGGATTAAACTCTTCACACCAGGCGTCCTCAAACTACGGCCCGCGGGCCACATGCGGGTGTTTTTGCTATTTTGTTTTTTTAGTTCAAAATAAGATATGTGCAGTGTGCATAGGAATTTGTTCATAGTTTTTTTTTTTAACTATAGTCCGGCCTTCCAACTGTCTGAGGGACAGTGAACTGGCCCTCTGTTTAAAAAGTTTGAGGACCCCTGCTTCACACAGACAGCACTTAATCAGTCAGTGCCTCTTGCTGGCTCACTTTTTTGTTATTGATTTTAAATTTAAACAATGCTCTGAGGCTGAACAATGCATGTCCACAAATACAGCAGACTCGACTGAAGGAGGTCCAGACAAACAGAGATGTACATTCTGATCATGGGACTAATAACCCAAATTCAAAGAGCTCTGAAGTTTGGAGGGTTCAGGACCTCTCCCCATCCTCAGGGCAGTGGGGTACCTGCTCAGTTTCCCAAGTGTCCTTTGGAAGAGCAACCCTGGATAGTGTGATGGGTCCACAGATTAAGTTCTGGCTCCTGGTCTATAGTAAGTGTCCTGAGTCACCTGTTCAATCTCTCCAGGCACGGGTTTCTTAATCTGGAGAGAATGCTCCTTGAGGCCGTTCCAATAAATACAGCCTCTGTTATCATCTGAGCAGGTTTCTAAGCTGTGCACAGTGACAGAGACCTTTCCATTTCCATGTCCCTCTGACCCTCTTCCTGGTTCGCTTCCTTCCCTCCTAGAATATCTATGACCCTCATACTCCTTGCCTTTCTTGGGGTTTCAATTCCAGGACCAAAATATATAGCTGTCCTCTTTCAGACACCTGTCCTTTTATACTTTTATACAAAGTAACTAGTTCTATGATCAACGAATCCATGTTAGGATGTTAATAATTGATAATAAAATAGAATTCAAACTTCAGATAAAGTACTTCATTTTAAAAAATAGATGCATTCAAAAATAGACCAACTGAATAAACCTCTTATGGATTCCAGATAAAACAGGTAAGTAAGGAAATGCTATGTGCCAGGCACAATCAATGATACTCAAAATAAAGAAGGAAAGGAAAGAAAGGGAGAGATTCTTTCTATATATGAGCAACTAACAGGCCATAAAAGGAGATGTTAGATAAAAATAACTGCAATGAAGTTGTCTATAATTATGTTATGTACAAAATGTTAGGCAAAGATAGAAAAAAGAAGGCATTAAAAGAGATATTTACTGTATATGTATTTCTCTTTTTAGTTGTGTTGTCACAAATAAAATATTTGTTGTGATACAATATTACAATTCTATATCATAAAATGATACGGGAGGTATATGGAAAGACAACAATTACTCCTTACAAGGTTTCCATGACCACCTGGTATGGAGTGGCTTCCAGGATACACTGTTGGAGAGATATAGATGCAAGATATATGGCTAAGTAAAAATACAAAGAACAAAAAAAGTGCATAAACGTAGTTACTTTGGGTAAGAAAAAAGTAAAATAAGATTTAAAAGTAGGCATCTTCATATGTTTTGCAAAAAGAATCAAAGAAAGAATAAACCATTGACTAATATTAATGAATACATGTAAACGGTCAATGAAAATAGGGTGGGAGGAATCAGGATGTAACTGAGACTTATCTGAATACATCTCTTTTTATATTCATTACCATTTCACATAATAAGAACATGAATTAAAAAGGATGGGAAAAAAAAGCCTGGCCAGTATGGCTCAGTGGTTGGGCATGAACCCATGAACCAGAAGATCACAGTTTGATTCCAGGTCAGCCCACATGCCCGGGTTGCAGGCTTGATCCCCAACAGGGGGCGTGCAGGAGGCAGCCAATCGATGATTCTCATCATTGATAGATGTTTCTATTTCTCTCTCCTTCTCCCTTCCTCTCTCTAAAATCAATAAAAACTTATTTAAAAAAAATAAAAGAATGAAAAAGCAAACCATAAAACTAAATAAATCTGGAAAATTTTATCTAATTGCAATAAAACAGATAGCACATTGACACAAATAAAGTAATTTTGGAACACAGTAGTTCAACCATACACTTGAGTGAGATATAATGGGTACAAACAAACAAAAAACCTGCAAAGAAATCTTGAGAGCTACTTAGCAGGCTTATAGTCATTAGTGTTATTACTGTTATAATTCTCAAGTTATATAGCGTATATTGTAGGATAGAGGAAATGTGTAAATATTTAGGAGCTGTTGGAAGTCAAGGTTTTCACGGTGTGAGGACGGAAGTCAAACAAAGAATGAGAGAAGACGTGGTACTCAGAACAGTGGTCCCCAGGATGTCCACACTCCAGTCCTGGAACCTGTGAATATGCTACCTTATGTGGCAAAGGGGACTCCGCAGAGTGAGTAAGGGTATTGAGGTCTGGATGGAGACATTACTTTGGATTATTTGGGTGGGCTCAATCTAATAATCTGAGTCCTTAAATGATGAGAAGCCTTGAAGGCTTGATCAGAGAGGGAGGTGGTCCATGGAAGAGTGATCAGGTTGATGCAGTGACATTGGCTCTGGTGGTGGAAGAAGAGGCCAGGAGCCAAAGAGTATGGGAGGCCTTCAGAAGCTGGAAGACACAGAAAATGGATTTTCCCGATGGTCTCCAGAAAGGAACACACCCTTCCAAAACCTGGATTTTACCTTAAGGAAGACCTGTGTTAGAGTGACCTACAGAACTATAAGGTAATAAATTTGTGCTGTTCTAAGCCAGTTTGTGGTAATTCATTATGGCAGCTCTAGAATGCTAAGGGAGAAGATGACACTGATTATGATGATGATGATCATGATGATGATACTATGATGATGACTCTGCTCATTTAAATTGGAGGGATCTGTACAAAATTATTATTAAAAATTATACATGTATGAATGTATGCGTGCACACATGTGCACATGTGTGTAGAACATCTAGCATGCAGGTACTGGTTTACAAAAATATTTTTCACTAAAAATGACCGTGGCTTCTTGAGAAAATGACTATTTCAGGTTGTGGGCAGGAAACATACAAAGTGAGCCTAGAATTTCTTATACCAGAAAACAGGGAACAAATTCAAAGGGTGGTTTGAAGAAACTCTCTCTGGTACTATTTGAATATCAAACATAATAACAATAGTAAATTATTTTCCACACTGAGTTAAAGACTATGAGTTGATAATGATACTTAAACACATAAACACATAAATACAAAGGAAAAATAAAAAGCTCTTATTTAAAGAATGCCAGCTAATTAATGTAGAAAAAAATTATAAAATTAGAAAAATCACCATACACCAATATAGTGATTCATTCAAGTATTTACAATGGTTGCTACAATTATTAGGTTAAAGATTATTATGGAAGAAAATATTCACAAAGCCTTAGATTGCCACTGTTTAGACTACTTATTAATTGTAAATGGAACATAATGTGGTGGTAACCACATTAATCAAATGATTCATCTTAGCATTGTTATGAAAAAGACCATAAAGTATCAAGTGTCTCTCAACATAATGAAATGTACCTAATCTCACCTACACTTGCCAAAATTTTGAACCTGAATCAAATTATGAGGGAGCTATCTGAAAAAATCTGGAATGTAGGATATTTTATGAAGAAACTGACTTGGGCTTTTGATAAACCTACATGTCATGAAAAGCTGAAAAGGTGGTAGGCATGTTCGAGATCAACAGTTCAGTTTTCATATGCCTCAGAGTCACTGGGAGTGCCTGTTGCAACACAGATTGCAACATGGTCCGCCTCCAGAGTTTCTCATTGGGGCAGGGCTCCACAATGTTCACATCTGACAAGTTCCCTAGTAATCCCAAGGCTGCTGGTTGGGGTCACCCTTGAGAACCACTGGACTAGTATGCCAACTTTAATTCGATACTAGATTAAAACAAAAAGACAACAGGCAGTTATAGAAAATTTAACTAAGGACTATATATTAGGTAACTAGAGGCCCAGTGCACTAATTCATGCAGCTTGAAAGGAACTGTGGGCTGCAAGGCTGCAGTGGGCATAGGGGCGGGTCTTGGCCCATCCTCTGCGCCCCTGCCTGGCTTCTCCTGCATCGACCCCCAGTCCACTGTCTGCCAGCAGCACCACTCCTGCTGCCGCCGCTCCCATGCACTAACTGCGCTGGCCCCACTCAAACCCGCTGATGATGCGGAGCAATCGGGACAGGTGCCAGCAGCAGGTGTGAGGGGGGCCGGCGCAGTCAGCGGGTGCAAGCGGGTGGCTGCTGCCCCGATCACCCCTCAGGAACAGGGGGAGGGAGAGAATCCCTGAGGGGCGATCGGGGCTGGCAGCCACCAATTGCACCCACTGATGGCACTGAGCAATCAGGACTGGCAGCGGGTGTGAGCAGCGGCTCCAGCGCCAGCAGCGGGTGCAAGCAGGGCCAGCGCCAGCAGCAGGTGCGAGCACTGGTGGGACCATGGCATGCAGGAGCAAAGAATTTTCAGTAACCACCAGAAGCTCGCCCCGATGAAAGCGACTGGCGCCCTGCCTTAGTCTGGAGCCCCCACTCACCTGCTCCACCATCCCACCATGGCTGACGTCCCCAGGTCCCGCACTTTGCCACCTGCTGCTAACACCTGCCATGTTCTGCACATGCCCCCCTGGTGATCATTGTACATCATAGCGACTGGTTGTTCGGTTGTTCAGTTGTTCTGCCAGTCTATTTGCATATTAGCCTTTTATTATAATTTTCTTACCATTTTTGTTGCTTTGTAAGAAAAGGTTCTTGGGAGATGCATGCTGAAGTATTTAGAAATGGAGTGTGATGACATTTGTAATTTACTTAAATGTCTTATGAAAATGTATATACATAATCAGACTCATAGACATACATATATAGAGTAAATGTGGTAATATATTGACAGTAACGTTAGGTAAAAATATACATATATATATTCAATATACCATTATTTTGACTTTTCTGTAGGTTTGAAATTTTTCACAGTAATGACTTCAGAAGAAAAGGCTTGTTATATTGGGATATTACAGTTGTAATTGTAGATTAGTAATCCCAGGAATAACTTCCAAATCTGTGTTAACTTTCTTTGCCTTCTCTTCCCTTGATTCCATTCAATGCCCTATTTAAGCATATTAAACGAGCACTGACTGACAGCCTTTCAGGCCTATGTGTTTTCACAAACAGCACTCTGTTGTTCAAAACAAAATAATTATGAGTCCCTCCCACTCCAATCCTATCACTCTGTGTTTTCCTCCTATACCTACACACACACACACACACACACACACACACACACACACACACGCATATACACATACACTCACACATTCCACATATACAATCCATCCTTTCTTTGTATTTTTCTTTCTTTTTTTTTTATTGATTTCAGAGAGGAAGGGTGAGGGAGAGAGATAGAAACATCAAAGATGAGAATCATTGATCAGCTGCTTCTTGCACACTCCACATCAGGGCATGTGCCCCAACTGGGAATTGAACCAGGGGCTCCTGGGTCATAAGTCAATGCTCAACCACTGAGCCACGCTGGCCAGGCTCTATCCTTCTTTCATTCTCCCCTTACAACATATCTGATTGGTAACAGTATATGTTTAATCAGTTATTGAGTCATGCCTTGTTCTATTATACAACTATTTACTGTGATCCTACTATGTGCCAGTCAGCGTTCTCATAGATGGAGATGCAGCACTGGATAACATCTCAGCTCATGGACACCACAATATAATGGTGGAAGACAGGAAATAAGTAAGTAGACAAAATTTAAAGTAAATAACTGTAATAAGGTGCCTTTAACTGAAAATCCTATATAATAAAAGGGTAATATGCAAATCAACCGAACGGCGGAATGACCGGTCACTATGACGCGCACTGACCACCAGGGGGCAGACGATCAATGCAGGAGCTGACCCCAGCCCGCAGGCCCCAGGCAAGTCAAGGCAGGTGCCAGCAGGGTTCCCCTAATCGCCCACCAGTTGCCCCACAGATCAGCCCTGATCACCAGCCAGGCCTAGGAACCCTACCTGTACATGAATTTTATGCACCGGGCCTCTAGTGATTAAATAAGATTTGCATATAAAGAGCTCAATAGTGGCTAACATGTAGTGAGCACTCAATTCTTATTAATTATTATTCTTTATAAAAATTACATTTGCATACTGTTAGCCTCTTTACAAAGAATTTCACAACAATAAAATCACAGTATCCTCACAACAATCCTAAATATCAGTGAAAATTTCATCATGCCTATTTTAAAGGGGAGAGAGAAAAAGTACAAGGAATACCAGAGGCTTGGAATGGCAAATAGGATTCCTCTAATGTACTAAGCACAGCTGATGATAATGCTTGCATGTGGCACAATACTGAAAAGTTTTCTGAGGCTTCCTTGGTGCCACACATGGACTAGACTCTGTTAAAGTCAACCTGTTATTGAATGGCAGAGTTGAAATTAAAATAAAAAAGTAGCATCAGCTACCAGCATCCCTATTCCCCTTTTATCTTATACACGGACATCCTATGCTATTGAGCATGGTGATATGTCATTGAAAGTTGCCACACATAAGGAATGTTGGGAAGTGGCTTCTTGTTAAAAACAAAACAAAACAAAACCAAACCCCAAAAAACATTGCTTTTCTTGGAGGAATAACCTTCTGACCTTGGCTTTTCTTCCTTCCTGCTACTTGGAACATGGAAATAAGGGCTGGTGCTGTAGCAACACTATTATGACATCAACCCTGGGGACAGGAACTAGTCTGTTGAAAAGTAGGACAAAAATAAAAGAAGCCTGGCTTCCTGATGACGGCATACCAGCTAAGGACAACCTATGTCTGTGGTTCATGTTATATGGGAGTATCTTATTAAAGCCACTGCTCTTAGGAGTATTGGTTAGCTGCAACTGAGCACAATTCCTAACTCATGCAAATCCTTTTTCTTACTAGCATTACTATTTCTTCTAGAATTATTTTCATAAAGATCATATTGTTGTTTGGGGGATGTTTTAAATATTTTTTAATTATATCTATGTGCTCATTGTAGAAAAAGATAAAGTACAAAGAAAAGTAAATAAAAATCATATATAAGTTCACTATCCAGGGCTAACTACAGTTAACATTTTGATTTTGATTTTTAAGTCTTTTTTCTTTCCAAATGTCATAATATGAGTTCATATATATCTTTCTTCATTTTTATTGCATAAATATTTGCCTATCAGATTAAATATTATTTTAAACATCATTTGAATGCCTCATAACATTGCATTCTGTGGATGTGCCCTAATTCACTTAGCATTCCTATCTAGTTGGATACTGTTTTCTGTGTTTTGATGTTACAAACATTACTACAGTGAACATTTTAATGCATAAAGTTGCTTTGTTTATACATTTCAGATTCTTTCTTTTGGACAGATTACTAAGCATAGCATTATTAGGTCAACGAATCTAAATATTTTCTAGCCTCATGCATAGAGTCAAAATGCTTTGCGAAAACATGTCACCATAGACCCAGTCCACTCAACAGTACCAAGTATGGTTATTTGATCATCTTATCTAGCTTAATAAATGGAAAAATTATCTCCCAGGGGTGTTTTACTTGTCAAGTGTCTGATTTTGATTGCTCATGTCCATCATCACTTGTGTTTTCTTCGGTATTTTATGCATCTTTGTGTCTCAAACATCTACCACATGCCCTGGGTCAGAGGACATATTCAATATGGCTTCACCAGAAATATGTGGTGGTGATTCTTAATAATAGTGCACCTGAGATGGCCTAAGGAAATTTGACTTTGAATTACTAATGATTAGATTATATTCCATGGAGTTTTAGTGCTTGACTACTTACTGGTGATCCCTGATTTATTAATAATGATAGTTAACACTGAGCCTTTTCTATTTATTACACAGTATTCTAAAAACATTAAGTGCATTGTCTCATTCAACCTTCACCAATTGCGGCAGTCTCCCCATTTTAGGATTTGGAAGCTGAGGCAAAGAGATGTTACTTCGATGGAACAAGGAGTCTTGAACCCATGCAGTGTGACTCTTGAATGAGTTTTTACTCAGTGTCTCTAATGAGAATGTGCAGTATTTTGGGGAATACCAAGAGGTGAAAAAAAAACCATGGCCCTGCCCTCCCAAAGATATAGGTAAAATAAAACATAGTAAATGTGGATAAAAATAGTGATAGTAATAGCCAATGTTTACTGAGAGCCAGATACTGTTCTAAGCACTTAATCCTCTAAAAACACTCCTGTTGTAGATATTATTGTTTTAATTTTTTGGACAAGGAAACTGAAGCAGACATGTTATGCAATGTGTCTGCACTTCTACTGGTAGCAAATGAGAGAGCCAGGATAAGATTCTAAACAGACTCCAGAGCCCACCATCTTAGCCATTTTATATAGAAACTAGAGGCCCAGTGCACAAATGTGTGCACAGGTGGGTTCCCTCGGCCTGGCTGGTGATCGGGGATGATGGGGGGGTGGAGGAGGGGGGTGGCCAGAAGGGAGAGGCTGTGGGTGGTTGGCTGGCCAGCACCCCCATCAGAGCTGATCGGGGGGGGGGGGGGGGGCAGGCCAGGGGGAGGGACCACAGGAAATTGGCTGTGGGAGTGCACTGACCACCAGGGGGCAGCTCCTGCATTGAGTGTCTGCCCCTTGGTGGTCAGTGTGCATCATAGCAACCGGTCGACTGGTCATTCAGTTGCTTAGGCTTTTATATATATACTAGAGGCCTGGTGCACAAAATTCATGTACAGGGGGGGTCCCCTCAGCCCAGCCTGCACCCTCTCCAATCTGGGACCCCTCGGGGGCCTAAACCAGAAGTCGGACATCCCTCTCACAATCTGGGACCGCTGGCTCCTAACTGCTCACCTGCCTGCCTGCCTGATTGTTCCTAACTGCCCCCCCTGCCAGCCTGATCACCTGTAATGGCACCCCCTGCTGGCCTGGTTGCCCCAACTGTCCCCCCCTGCCAGCCTGGTCACCCCTAACTGCCCCCTCTGCCGGCCTGGTTGCCTCACACAGCCTGCTGTTCAGGCATTTGGTCATCCCTCACTAACCCCCCTACCGGCCTGGTCACCCCACATAGCCTGCTGTTCAGTCGTTTGGTGTCCCTCACTAACCCCCCTGCCGGCTTTGTCACTCCACATAGCCTGATGTTCACTCATCCGTCCGGTTGTTTCGGTCGTGACGGCCCCTAGATTTTTATATACTAGGATAGATTTCCATGGTTGAATACAAAAGGATAGAAAATGGCATTTGGCAGTACCTACTCAACTGTGAAAGAGATAAAGTGTTAAATGAACTTACCATGAGCTGGAATGTTTAGGAGTGGCCCTATCATCCTTTGCTAAGAAATAAAAATGGCAGGTAGAAACATGGCATTAGAGAAGAGGTTTAGAGTGGATTCAGGCAAGTGTAATTTTAAATGCCCGCTCTACCACTTCCTAGTGTAATGGGAATAAACATTTTTCTGTAACAAGGTGGTAAAGATAAAGTGCTGTACATATGGCATCTAGCAAAATTTCAAGTCTTTTGTAGGAACACACACACACAAAAGTGATTTCTCTTATGTAGCAGCCACTATGGTATGGACTGGCTCCCTTTTTTCCTGCTTTCCTCTGTTATAAGACCAGGAACTCTAAGATACTTGACTTTGCAACCTCCCAGTGACATGTTCTGGACAATGAGAAATAGACACAGGAAGACATCTTTAGAAAGTTGTCCACCCACAAAAAAATTAAAAAAATAAATTAAGAGTGAATTCTTCGCAAAGAAAAAACTGTCCCTCTTCACCCTTGCACAGATTGCTGAAAAGATGTGATGCATAGTAGCTACAATTTTGAGAACATGAAGATGAAATTCATGTGATAAGGAGAATGGGACAAAAAGACAGAAAGAGCCTAGGTATTTATTGGCCTGCTCCTTTAGCCACTGTAACAGGTCTGGGTTGCCTACCTCCATACTTACTTTGAAGTGAGAAAAAATAAACACATTTAGGTCACAATATTTTAGAATTCTGTTGCTTGCAGCTGAACACATGTTGTTCTGTTACACTTTCTCCACCTTTTGCAGAGCCATACTGGGGGTCAGTATCCATCACCAAACAGCCAAGAACTACTTTTGTAGAGTCAATGGTTCCATGTTCCTCATAGGTAGGTCTCAGGACGTCGGGTTTAAGTGAGAAAGTATGAATCTAATCCTCTTCCCACTAGCAGTCAGTTAAGGAGAGCTGACTGCTTATGGACTAGAATAAAAAATTGGGGTCACTTCATGAAATTTTAACCACCAATGACCACAGGAGGCACTAGAACATGAGGGAGTATTACATAGCGGAAAGGGAGACAAACCAGCCATGATTCAAATTCTAGAAAGGCTACATACTAACTGTGACTATGACTTAAACTCTTTAAACCTCCATTTTTGCCTCTGGGGATAATAACTCTTACTGTCTAGTGTTAAAACTAAGACCATGTGTAGTAGTATCTGTAAAACAACTATCACAGTGCCTAGAAATCATCATAGGTGATCCCCCCCAAAAAAAATGGCTGTAATTATGATTATTAAAGGCAATGAGAAACAGTAGTCTGAAATTCACTTGACTGTGGTTTATAAGAATCTACTGTGGGCCAGGCCCAGGGATTCTAGGAAGGCAATCATGTTTCTGCCTCCCCACCTCCTGCCCACCTGTCCCCCACCAAGGTAGAGACAAAAAATAAACATATAGACAAGATAAATCAATCATCTGCCAGAGTGAGAAGAACTAGGAAGACAATAAAGAGGGGTTCAGAGACTGCAGCGGGTATGGGCCTGAGAAGCCGAGGGTTGGTGTCATCAGAGTTAAAAGTGAGTGATACTTTGGGCTTCAGAATAGAAAAGTCTTCCCATTTTGCTCTGGGACAACAAAGGACCAAAGAATCCATTAGTTTGGTTGACTAACCTAATGCCACAGAATGCTGGTTTCTTCTAAATCTTAGGCCCCATTAGAACACAAGTTCTTGTCATTTATTGTATAAGAAGATGCTATTTGTAGATATTTTAATTGCTCTCACTTCCTTATCCTGCCATCCACCTCGACATCTATTGAACTGTTTTCTTCAAGGCTCTGCCGTTAAATGTGAGGATTTTTAGGAACCCTCAGACCCTGCAGAGGACCTGAGACAATTGGTTGCCAAAGGACATTAAAACTTGCTCTCGTGGCTTAAAACGTTTCTAATTATTTGGATAAAGTGTGTGCCATTTTCCAAGATCCTGTACTCCACCAGGTTAAGATAATTTGTGCTTTATTTTGGAGGAAAAAAGAAAAAAAGAAAATGCCAAGCTGAATAGTATATAATTGCCTTTGTCGTTCGGACAATATTTATCTCCTTTCATTCCAGCCTGTTTCTGTCCAGCGGTGAGATGGCACCACTACTGGCAAAGTCCATTCTCATTTAGCCTCCATGGTCCTACCAGGCTCGCAGCAGTGCTACAAAACATCGACTTGAAAAGTAATTAAGATATAAGGATTCCAAAAGAGAACACATGGTTATTTAAAGTCATTGGACACCATTCCAAAGGAAAGATCTATGGCGTACAAGGGCTGAGAGCCATCACGCTGCTTCTCCCCCACTTCTCACATTAAGAAGGAAGACTAATTATAACTCTCCAGCAAATATGACCTGGTAAAGCGTTTTCAAACAAAAGCCTGCAGGAACGGGGTATCGGGCAGATCCGGGCACTTGTTTGCCCTAATAACCATTAAAGTTGTTCCTAGTAAACCGTTTTACAGCAACATTAGGAATAGCAGAGGTTACGTGCTCCTTAATGAATCGCTGCAGAACGTGAGCGCTCCCTCACGTCTCCAAATGACTCTTTATTCTCGTTTTGTCTCCGACCTGCTCCCCCCACCCCCTTAACATTTCATTTCCAATGACACGTCAGCCGTCTTTCAGCAACCTCAAAGGAAAGTTGAATGCGGGGCTCACAAAGTTAAGCTGACATTTGCTCCCTTCCAATAAAAAATATTTAGTCCATTAAACATAAATAGCTGTCATTATGATACATGGACTGAGTGCAAACCTCCCGGTTCCCTCTGATGTTTATTACATCCAAACAACTGCAGTGCCTGCATGTTTTCAACTTTAGTGTATTGATTAAACTTTTAAATGGCTGCCATATAACCCAGGGACAGCGGGAAGATTAATTTGCGTCAATGTTCATCTGTAATTCATTAGCCATTTATTCTTTACAACCACATGGGCTATCAAGGAAATGCAGGCCATTTTTCACTCGGCACAGGCTGAGAACAGATTCTGAAATTTGTGCTGCATACAAATAAGTTCCCTGGGCCTGGCCAGTTAAACTGCTTGGCTTTTCAAAAGTTGAAGTTGGGAAACGGCAACAGGGAAGGAACATGAAAACCCAGAAACCGGGGGGAAATATACAACCCCAGGGTGCTCAGGGTTTCACGGACATTGTCCAGTGTCTTTTCATCCGTGGCTTCTGGTTTCTTATTTCAGTCGGATTAAAAGAACAAAACTTGTGTCTGGGCAAAGGCCATAAATTAAACGGGTTGTCTTTTCCCGTCCTCCCTTTCCACCCCCTTTCTGATCTCTTCGGAAATGCTGTTTCAGGCAGAAACCCCCGCGAGTGGAGTAGAAAGAGGGACTCGGAGTGGTCCTCGGAGGGCCGGGCACTGGAACCAGCTCCCCCCGAAACAGCGGCCTCTCCCCCTGCCTTGAGCTGGGAAGGTGCCCAGCTGACTCGCGGCGTGTTTCCTGAAGGAAGAGGTAAGCCATCTGGCTTCTCCACGTGCCCTCCTGACCCCCTTGGCAGAACACAAAATGCATATTAAAGGCCTGAACGGAGCGAGCGCCCTGGTGAAAGGCCCCTTCGACACACCAGGCGCTTGTGGGGGAGAAGGAACGAGGAGGCCCCGGGTGCTCAGGCCAGGGCTGGAAGAGAATCAAGCACACAAGGGAAATGTCTCTTCCTAACATGAATAATTAAATCGGAGAGCTAAGCACTCGGGCCTCACTGTGGCTAATAACTGCAATAGTGAGCAGCAAAAAAAAAAAAAAATTAAAAAATCAATGGTCAGGACATCTGGGGAAGATCGCTGGCAGGTACCCATTTGCAGGACCCGTGAAAACCAACCCGCAGATGCTCAAGGCCACAGCTCTTTCCCCTGGTCTGCAGTGCCCACACAAATCAAAGCACCAGGCACACTGGTAACCTTTGGTAACAAAGTCCATGAAAGAGCCAACAGAGGAGGGTTTGGCGAGGAGGCTGTAAATTACTCGTTTATAATGTAACCGCTCAGACTGCTTACAACCAAGGATGAAAGGGAGCCCTCCACAAAGGCCCCCATCTGGAGTCCTCTTCCCAGCCCAGGAGTCACCAGCACTAAGAATAGCAGCATACACCTCCTTTGTAGGCCCTCTGGGGAGATGGGTGTGTGTGTGTGTGGCGGGCGGGGGAAGTGGTCATCCTGCATCAGAAAAAGGCAGCCAGAGGAGTTTTATTTGGCTTGTGGATGTGACATGTAAGTGTCGAAAGGAATGCACATGAATGGTAGGAAAATGCACTTGGATGGAACCTCACGGTCATTAGATGTAGCCCCCATCCTGATGGGGTCTGTCAACGTCATCTGATTTGTTGTTGTTGTTGTTTTCAGTTATAAGTACAATGGGCTTTGCACCTCACAGGAGCTCGATAAATATTTGTAAAATGATTGATTAATTCAGCCTAAGCACACAGTTTCATTCATTCAACCACTCAACAAATATTTATCGACCATCTATCACATCTCCATCTAGGATACAGTAGGAAACAAGTGTAGCTGCAAACTCTTAGCAATAGGGGTCTTCTGTCACACTTGACTTTTACTTTCATGTGGAGCCGAGGGACTTTCTAGAATGCCAGGACATCCGTTTTAAGGGACCAGGGCCATGTTCTTTGCCTGATCTTTCTAGAGGCAAACCTTGAAAATGATGGTGCTTGAACAACTTATGTTTGTGAATCAATTGGAGAATAACTAAAATAAAATGAATCTAGGTTGTAGAAAATTCAAAATACAGCCTTAGTGACATTTTCAAAGAACTTTGGTTCTAAGGATAAGTATAACCTCTGTAGGCAAGGTTAGGATAAGAGTGTATTTTTGGAGGTGGGACTCCACAAATAAGCTGCTTACCAAATGCATCTATCATTATTGACCTTGAGTTTGAGGAAAAGAAAGAAATTTTGTGAAGGTTTCAATTAAAAGCAAAGCAAACAAAAAAAGACAACTATTCCTGTTACACTTTCTTGAGGATATTGTGGAGCATGAAGAATAAATAAAAATCATTGTTTCTGCTCTCATGAAAGGACCTTACAATTTCTTCAGGGGGACAAAGTTAACACATTAAAAATAACTAATACAGCTCCTCCAGCACAAAGATTTCTTTCAATATCCATAGCTTTATGATCTGTTCCACACAGTTTAAACATTTTAGAACTTCTAATTATAAAAGCAATAAAACAAATCCACAGAACATTTGATAAGAGAAGACATAGTTGTATAGCTCTAACTCTCTATTATGAATTGTCTATGTTTCCTTACAATATTTTTAACATGAATACATAGTTGTAACCCTAGTGAATTTAATGTTTTGTAGGCTACTTTAGCATAGTTTTAAGCTTTTCTATGTGGCTTCCTTGTATTTACTATTAGCATTTTAATGGCCACTCAATGTTCTATAGAGTCAATGTACTATTATTTACCTCATCTTTGCTTTACTATCCATTTCTTATAACAAAAACCTGCAGTAAAATCTATGTTGTGTTTTCCTCTCAGTGGAGAACTCTCGCCTTAGAATAGATGTCAAGAGTTGGAACCAAATGGGTAAAAGTTAAGTGAAGAGCATTTTCAGGTTCTTACTACATGTTATAGAGGACTTCCATCTATTTAATGTGGGAGAGTTCTGGGACCCCAGCAGCTTTGATTTCACTGGACATAAGCATTTTTTCTATTGATTATTTAAGAGAATAAATAAAGCATATTAAACAACGTTGCACCTAATTCTCGTTGACCTTAAAAGAAAGATTCCACAGGGAAACAGATTATAAAACATAACAAAGAAGAGAAAAAAATACCCCCTGGCAAAGAACATTCTCAGCAAGGCCTAGAATTTGAAAAGTGCCTGGCCTGAAGCAGGAGTAATGAAAAGACTTGCCTGGCTGGAGTAGATGAGATGCTTGGAGAAATAATGCACGATAAATAACATTGGACAAATTTTTTAAAACTTTGATTATGCCAGAGGGTAACTATTTCCTCTCTACCTTCCCCTTTCCAAAGTAATAGGTATGTTTTTACTTTAAAATCCTACCTTTAGCTCTCTAAGTTTATGGAGCAAATGAAATTAAAAATAATATATCAAAAGGATTGGTGAAGTTTATAGTTTTCAACTTCAGGAAGTGACTCTGCATTTCATCTTAGTTAATACATTTTTTAAAAAGAATAGTTGAGATCATTTTGAAATACAAGAGCATGCATCATGTTTGTAATTTTTAAAGAAACTATCTAATAAAATGGAGGGGGAAAAAGAAGAATTGGAGTGAGTGATGAGACTTATTATTACCTCATAAATAACAATGCTACAATAAGTAAACAACCTGAAACTTGTAAAAAAGAAACTTAAAGAGCGAGTAACGGTACAAAATAGAAAAGCAAAGAAGTAAATTATATATTAAAGGAATTTAGACTATGATAAAGTTGACACTTTATATCAGTGAGGAAGTGAAGTGCTGTTTATTAAATGTTAAAGGGCAAAATGAATTTGTAATCCTAACCACGTAAATAGACAAATGTAAGAAAAGTGACTATGCAATCAAAACAACAAAAAAATGATTGGAGACTCTGAATCTCTGAAGATGTGCTTAAAGTCAAAGGAAGAAATAATACAGAAAAATATTGTCAGATGTGGCCATGTGAAAAATTAAAAGCCTCTGCATGCTAAAAACACCACAAAAAAGTAAATCCCAAATTACAGACCAAATTTTTTATCATCTATAACAAAGGTTTATTATTTCTAGTGTAGTAGATATTTCTTTAAAAAATAAAAATTAACATCTCCATAGGGAAATGGGCAAATAATAAGAACAATTGTTTATAACATAAAAATAAAAATAGCTAATAAACTTACTGAGCATGTTCAGCCATACAAGACATCAGAGAAATATTTTTAAAACAGGTGTTTCATTATTTTTAAAATGGCACTCTCCAGTGCTTGTGATCATGTAGTAAAATGAACCTTATCACACTCTGTTGGTGAAAGTTTGAATCGGAACAGTTGTGTGGGAAGGCTAAATGTCAACGTGTATCAAGCACTTTAAAGAAGTATAAAACAGCCCTTACTGGCGTGCTCAGTGTTTAAAGTGTTGGCTCATGGGTGCTGACCACAAAGGGTCATGGATTTGATTCCCGGTCAAGGGCACGTACCTGGGTTGCAGGTTCGATCCCCAGCCCTGGCCCAGGAGCATGCGGGAAGCAACCATTCATTCAGTGTATCTCTCTTACATCAATGTTTCTCTCTCTCTCTTTCTCTCTCCCCTCCTTCCCTTCCACTCTCTCTAAAGATCAATAGAAAAAATATCCTTGGATGAGGATTAACAACAATAACAGAAAAGGAAAAAAAAAGAATTATAAAACAACCCAAACCAATACAAAAAGTTTCTCTTCCTCCTCTAGCTTCAAACTCATATGAATGGTAGTTGCCTCTGAAAGGTAGTCTGAGTTGGGAGGACAATTTACTTTTCTGAATAGCCTTTTGATTTTAAAAGAAATGCTTCAACCTCTGACCATTAAGAATAAAATATGCCATGAGCGGTTTTCATTATAAAAGATCCATGCCACTACATATATTTATATTAAATATATAACATATATTTGTGTATCTTAAATACATAATAGATATTTATATATATTAAATATTTATTTATATTAAATATATATTTTTATTCTCATTCAGCTCTGGGAATTTTTAATTTCCATTATTTTTGTCAGCCATCAGTTATAACTATTTTAAAAATCCAAACACATGTTTTACTAGTTAACTTGTTATTATTAATTTCTAAATGTAAATTATATTGTGGTCAGATAACATGTGGTCGATACCTAGTTTATGAAATTTGTTAAAACCTGCTTTTATAGCCTCCACGTGGTCAATTGTTAAAGTGTTCCCTATGCTTTAGAAGAATGAGTATTCTTTGATTATGCACAATTCTATACATGCCCATTAAAATCAGCTTAATTGTATTAATTTTCTATATCTTTACTAATTTTGCCTATTATGGCCTATCACAAATTGAGAAAAATGTTTTGAAATCTTTGACTATTATGTATATTTTTCTACTGCTTTCCTATGATATAAATACTTGCTTTATATAGTATTAGGCTGTGATAGCTCATGGATTCTAAGACACACACTATTTTTCACATTTAACATGAGTCTTTACATCATTTCAAACACTTTTCCCAGGATTATTTTCACCATCCTCCCCCCCCACCCCCCCCCGCCCCGACCCCTGGCAGGCACATGCTTTAGAAGTTCTTTTAACTTAATATATGGATAGTAAATTCTTCACACTTTGGCCATATCAATATTTCTTTATTTTGCACTCATTTTTGAAAGATAGTTTAACTTCTAACACAATTCTAGGCTAGTATTTATTTTCTATTAGTATTCTGAAAATATAATTACACGGCTTCTTAGCTTCCATTTTAATGCTGAGAAGTGTGCCTTCTGCCTTCACTCTAATTTTCATTTCTTGTAGGGAATTTTTGTTTTCTCTCTAGCTCTTTATAAAATCTTTTCTTTGTCTTTGGTATTCTGCTGTTTTAATACTTTTGTTTAGGGACAACTTTTAAAAATTTATTCCTCTTGCTATACCATGTAGATCTTATATGTTTACGTGTCTTTCATCATTCTGAAGAATTCTGTGCTATCATTACTTCAAGTATTGCCTCTCCTGTCTTTTCACTATTCTCTTTTTCTGGAACTTAGATTTGCTGAATGGAAAAGGTCCTCATTCTAGCCTCCGTGCCGCTAACTTCTCACAGACCTTCCATCTGTGTTACAGTCTGTATACTTTCTTTAGATATACTCATTAATTTACTAATAATTCTAGTCAATGATTGAATCTATTCTTATCAGAGACGTAAAAAGTATACTGAAAGATTATAAAAAATTGTTATATTGAAAATTTTATTTAGTTTTCAAATCAACTGAGTTTTCTTCATAGTCTCTTATTGCTTTCTCTGTTTTATTTCATCTTTTTTTTCTTTAATCATTTCATACAAATTTGTTTTATATTCACATTATTATAATGCTAATATCTAATGTCCTTGAGAGTTTAACTTGTTTCTTTCATTAACTCTTACTCTTCAGTAAGATTTCCATGATTGATAATTTCTGGTTCTGTGCTCATATATTTGCCTTTTCTCAACCCGTAAAATTCTTGACAACCTAAGTTAAGGATGCTTTCTTCCAGAAAAAATTCGTTCTACAGACCTCAGAACACTTAGTTAAACTTCAAGGACCCAGACTTAACAAGGAAGTGTTGGGTTCACATTGCCCATATTGTGGTGAGCGCAAGGCTTTCGCTCCATATTCCAGTGTTTGGATTTGGAATAAATGCCTGCTTCCTTCACTGACTTCAGCTCAATGTTTTTCTTGATTTTTTTTCCTTCTTTGGTGATTTCTCCTATTTCTTGCTAACCCAGAAATAAATGTATTGACAGAAATATTTAGAAATAAGCTATATTAAAGAGGATGGGTATGTAAGGTGTCTCATCTGCCAAACTAATATGCATTTATTATCTCAAATAATCTAAACACTTATGTTACTGAAAATGATGGCACTAAATTCAAGATAAAATTTGCCCCCAAATAATGACATTTAACTAATAAAAGTTTCCAAAAATTTTTTAGTAGATACATTATTTGACCTTTCACTTTATCTTCTAGATTTTAACTTAAGGATTCAGAGATACTGTAAACTTATATAAAGGTGGCCTATGGAGTTCCAAGAACAAACCCTTCCACAGAAAATTTTAATATTATACTAAGTCCCCAATTTAAAAACCAAGGATAAACATTCCATCATAAGTGAGGTTCCTCACACAACAGGAGCAGGTACAGCACATCACAGCATAGAACATCTCAGAGCCTGTCGGGTGCATATCTTGTAGCCTGAGATATGTCCATGCAATATATTGCAAAGCTCAATTTTCCTATGCTCCTGCCCTTTTATACTCAAAGCTTGCATAATCATTCTAGAAGAATGCGTTACAATAATATATTGCACTTCTACTTAGGAAGTTTTGCAGATGTAGGACTCTCCTGGTTCTTGAGCAGGCAGAGGGAGTAGTCAATACGCAAGTGTGCTTGAACAATAGCTCTATCTCCATAGTTGTAGTTTTCTAGAAAGCCAATTTCTTCAGAGTCCCACAAATATGTGTGCACCAGAATGGTTATTAAAACATTATTGATAATGGTGTAATACAGTGTCTGACTCTATTTTTGCTATTTGACCACTGACAGTGTGCAGGCCATATTCCTTCACTCTCTATTGTGTCCCATGTCAGGGTAAGCTGGTAAGAAATTCCAGGTGCTCCTTCCCTTGGCACCAATGGAAAAGTTCAAACATTGGCCCACATATAGAAACCATCTCCCTGGCACCACTGTCAACCACAATAAAAATCAAAGCCATTTGCTCCTTCACTGAAGCCAAATGGACCAGCTTGGCTGCTTGCCCTGCTGTACCAGAAAGCCTCATGATGTGCGTAATGAATATCTTCATACCCCCCTGGTACATGTGTGGTGTCATCAGTCTTGACAATGGGATCCAACTTTGGGAGGGGGTTCCACCCTCTGCTGAGCAACCACAAGACAAAATGACCCTGTGAGCAGGGTGGTCTAGATGATGACCACCATCACCACCATCATCTGGGGAGCTGCCTTCATTTGCTTTTGGCTTGCTAGCAGGCTTGGCTGCCTGCTGCCTGCTGCCTCATGTTCATTTTTGAAGCCTGCTGCTTGGCATGCCCTCTGAGCTGAATTTGCCGAGTCCCACTCAGCCTCCCTTATAGATTTAACCAACTTAAGTCACAGTTGGCATTTAGGGACAGGAGTAGAGATTGGGGAGCTCCTTAAAGTAGACTTAGGTCATGTGTCTCAGTCTGGACCTATGTTTGTGCTTCAGAATAAATTTAGTATCTCAATTCCAATATAAGCTGTGACTCATACTAAGTTCATGGAAACAACTGTTACCCTGAGATCACTGATTGGGTCTCTCACCCAGGCATGGACCCTGTTCTATAATCAAGGGAAAAACCAACACTGATACCCTGTGCAGTACCTGGGCCCTTTGGGTGCTGATTCTGTAAAGAAGTCACTTTATGATGTGCTGAGGTCCACTGTCCTAGAAACAGATCGCTCACTACAGCTCTATGGAGCTTTACATGTTTCCACTGCTGCCTATGTCTCTGTCACCCAAACCAAATCTGATCCTCAGAATTAAAGAGAAAGTACACCCATCTATCACATAGCATAGACCCTTGTTTATAAAACAGCCCTGAATGCTTTATCCCATCCTCTTTTAAGGGGCCAGGGGACATCTTCACCCTACCAGAAAACTATACAATTGACCAACAAAGATTCTATGTTTTATCACACTGAGATGTATAGTTTATCAATATAAACCGTACTTAAGCCAGTGTCCTACATTTAACCCTGATGATACTAAATTGGCACTCTCAAGGGAAAAAAAAACACACATATATAAATCGTAGCAGGATATACCAAAAAGTATATCCAGCAACATATAAAAAAGTGTTGGGCAGTGAGAACTGAAATGGAGGTCCACAATTTGACCCAATTAGAAATAAACAATTTACTGAAAAATTAACAATAGACAAGTAAAAAGGGTGTCAACAGACTTTTATGACTTTAAAACATAGGTTCTGAATTAACTTTTATCTCTGCTGAGCTTCATAAATTATAAAACATTTATGGATTCAACTGATATTGAGCTCAAATTACAGTTGCACCTGTTGGTTCACTATATTTAAAGGTGCTTCATATTCTTGCAGGAGTTATCAAAGTAAAATACCACATATAGGTATCCTTCACCTTACCCACAGAACCACTGACTGCCTTGTGCAAATTCCCTATGGTCTTCACAACCATTGCCTTAACATATCCCATAGTGGACATGGATTCTCTGACCCAACAAGTAACAAATTGAAATAAAACTAAACCTTTGATACTTACAATCAGCTTGACAAAATGGGACCCCATGGACCCAAAATGGGATCATCCCATGGTTAAAATAGTTAATACATCCTAATATTGATTAAAACAAGGCCTACAGAAATTAATAACCACTATACGAAATATATTTAGAGGAGATCGTGGTTTCTACTACCCTCCCATTTAATTGAGCATTATTTGTTTTTCTTCTGTTGCTTGTGTTTTTGGTGTCATAGCTAAGAAGACTTTACTAACCCAAGGTCATGAGAAACTCCTTATTTTCTTTCAAGAATTCTATAGTTCTAGCCCTTACATTTAGATCTACAATCCATTTTGAGTAAATTTTTGTGTATAGTGTAAGAAAGACATCAAAATTTATTCTTCTGTATGTGGATATCCTGTGGTCCTAGCACCAGGTTGAAAGACTATTCTTTCCACATTGAAACGTCTTGGCCTCTTGTTAAAAATCAATTGACCTTAAAAACAAGGGTTACTTTTTGGACATCCAACTCTATTTCATTGATCTGCATGTTTACTGTTATGCCAATATCATACTTTCTTCATTACTGTAGCTTCGTAGTAAGTTTTGAAGTTGGAAAGTGTAAGTCTTCCAGCTTGGTCTTCTTTTTCAAGATCATGTCACCTATTATGAATCACTTGCATGTCCTTATGAATTTTAACATCAGCTTGTCAATTTCTACAAAAAAGCCACCTGGAATTTTGATAGAGATTGTGTTTAATATATAGATCAACTTGGGGGATATTGCCATTTTACTAATATTAAATCTTATAATCCATGAACATAGGTGTCTCTCTATCCATTTAGCTCTTCTTTATTTTTTAATAATGTTTTAAGTTTTGGAGTTATACAGTATGTTTTATACTTATTTTATTAAATTTATTCTAAGTAATTTATACTTTATATATACTATGGTGAATTAAGTTATTTTCTTAATTTTATTTTTTTGACTTTTCTTTGTAAATGTGTAGAAATACAATTGATTTTTTGTATATTGATCGTGTATCTTGCAATTTTGCTAAGTCATTTATTAGTTCTAGTGGATTTTCAGTGAATTCCTTGAAATATTGTAATATGTAAGATCATTTGACTCCATCATCTGGCTGCTGACTGCAGACCCTACCCTTCACCCTTCTCTTTTGCCCCACATCTAGGCAAGCTAATAAAAAAAGCTCTGGTATTCCTTCCCTTGTAGGGAAGTTCAAAGTCTGCACATGGGAACCCTTATACCAGCCTACACCTGACCACAATAAAAGCCAAAGCCACCCCTTCCTCACTAAAGCAAAGTAGACCAGCTTGGTTTTCCTCTGCTCTCCCCAGAAAGTCTCATGATGTAAGAAATAAATGTTTCCAATCTTTCTTGGTGCATGTGTGTCATCAAAATCTTGACATCATGCACCCTCTTGCATTCTGGGATCCCTCGGGGGATGTCCGACTGCTGGGTTGGGCCCGCTCCTGGGGAGCGGGCCCAACCCAGCAGTCGGACATCCTTGGCACTGGTGTGGAGGCCAGAGAGGCTCCCGCCACTGCTGCTGCACTCACCATCCATGAGCCCAGCTTCTCGCTGCACAACACTCCCCCTGTGGGAGCACACTGACCACTAGGGGGCAGCTCCTGCATTGAGCGTATGCCCCCTGGTGGTCAGTGCGCATCATAGTGACCAGTCATTCCACCATTAGGTAGATGTAGAAGAAATGAAAGAAGGAAACACTAAGAAGTATTGATAACTGGGTGGTAGATCACAAGTTTATTTTTATTCCTTATAATTTTACATATTTTTCAAAGTTTTAATGAAAACATTTATTATTTATTTTATTGTTAATCAGTACAAATAAGTAAAAATTCTACTGAAGAGCCATAACTTTAAAAACAAAAGTTGGGGCTATAGCACTTGACCTGGTGGTAGTATAAAAGGAGATTCCTTAGGTTTATTCTGTGACACTTCTGTTTTGTTAGTTTAATTAGGCCCTTGGATCTACTTTTATAATTTTCATTATTTTGTTCAACAAAAATAAGCATTAAAACAAGTTTCCTTCTGAAAAGCATGTGGTTAGTACAACCTTCTATAATAATAAAAGTATAATATGCAAATCAACTGAACTGCTGAACAGCGGAATGACTGTCAGGACTGCCACGCTATGACACCCACTGGCGCCAGGCCAGCCAAGGCAGGTGCAATGCGATTGGTCGGGGTCCGGCCATCGCCCCATGATGGCCCTGCAGAGGGAGGCCCAGGTCACAGACCGGCAGGCTGCGGAGCGTAGCCTGGGCCTCCCTCTGTGGGAGCAATCCATCGCAGAGCCCTGGCTGCGTGGGCAGGGCCTACCTCTTTGGGGCGATCAATTGGGGAGCCCCACAATCGATCGCCCCAAAGAGGGAGGCCCAGGCTACCAGGCTGGAAGCACTGAGGTGGGTGGGTGGCGCCTCCCTCTGCCGGGCAGGGGATAGATCACGGGACTCCGGGACTCTGAGAGGGCACAGGCTGGGCTAAGAGACCCTCTCCAACCAGTGCACGAATTTCATGCCTCTAGTTGTAAAATAAACACATCCAACTAATAACAAACTCAAAACATTTTGGTTGGTTTTGGTACTTAAGAAGTGCATTCACCTTCCTTAACATCTCCTTATCCCAGGCTTCGTGCTTCAGCTACAAGTCTGGGTCCCCCCCATTCTGCAAATTCTACTCAAGGTTTTCTAATTCTGCTGTCTGATTCCCAGGTCTCCCAGGAATGCTGCTGCCAGAAGTATGCTTGTAAAATGTGGTAAAATATAGAATCCCTCCCTATTTTACACCCATAGCAATATTTCAAATTTTGCAAATCATAAAATACACTTCATAAAATGATTCTTGATTTATTTTCTAATGCTTGCTCACCTTGAACTCAATTCTCCGAAAATATCTAATAACCTTCCGGCCCCACACTTTCTCACCCCTGTGCTCCAGGATGACTTTCTGCTTTGCATCCTCCTCCCCCTCCTCTTCAGATCAAGTGTTTTTCCTACTACCTTTCTGGATTCCTCTCCATCCAAGCAGCTTCTTCACTTGCCTCCTATGTGTCCTTATTGCATTTAAAAAACCTTTATGGTAGCGCTGACAACACTGCAATGAAGTAACTAGTAGGATGAAATAATACTTTTGAAATGTTTCCTTGGACCACCTGGTCAGTGGTCTTCAATGCTGTCTTCCCCTAGCCCTGTGGTTTTAACTCTGTTTTCCAGATCCCATAAGTCTCTGTGAAGATGTGTCATTGAGCATTGCTGGCAGCAAAGCAGGTGGAGCTAGATGCCCCCATTCCCAATCCATTTTTATCTACTTTACAACTTGGTCTTCAAAGGAGTCCATTGGAAGGGAGATCCCAATAGGTATTAAAAACATGAACTCCACAGTTGAACCTGAAAAAGACTGGACAGATACGGAATGTGGGCAATGAAAGGGCAGGTGCAAGTAGGGACATGGGCCAGGGTCTTCCTCACAGATAGGACAGGGGCTGAAGCTCTGGCCGGGTAGATAATCACCTCTGGTCACATGCTCTGCAAGTCCTGACTCAACAGTGATCCTGAGCCATCCATTTGTGCAACAGAATTTCAGAGCCAGAAGGAATCACAAAATTATCTAATCCATCTTCCTCACTGTACAAGTGAAGAATGTATCCCCAGAGAAATTAAGTGGCTTGTTCAGGTTATCTGGACACACTACACCTTTATGGCAGTCCTAGGGTTAGAATTTGGTGTTTCCGGACCCATCTGTGCTCTTTCTACTACACTTAGTCTACGTGTAAGGTCCGCCCTCTCTGTGATTATCTGGAAACAGTGGTGCCAGCTAAAGGATTCCAATCATCATCACTCATTTTCCTGCTCCCTCATAGGGAATAAAATGACTTTAGTAATGATTTCCCAAAAAAGAAAATATGTCACAAGTTTGTGTCTGACACTTGTAAACATCAGGGGGCTTGAGACACTCAGCCTGGCTGGAGCGTGCGGGTCCTATACCTCAGCTCAGAGCTCTCTTTTCATCTCCTGCTTAGCAGCCCAGGCATCCATCTATGTGTCTGAGTTTGAGATAATCCAGATTAAGCCCATCCTCACCCTCTCACCTCAACACGCACATTCAATATTACTCATCTTGGCTTAAGCCTGTCTGCCTGTACCAGCAGAGACCTGGATGCTACACCTGCCACAAGTCCAAGAGAGAGGCATCCCAGGAATGAGATGGCTCATGGAATTCTGCCTGTTCACAGGCAGCCTTGATGTTTTCCAGTCAAACTGCCACTCTCAGATCTTTCCCAGGCAGTGACCCTAAAAGCCATCATTCGGCACCAGCAAGGAAAGAACAAATTGAATCTTGCTTCCCCAAAGTAATCAAAGCTATCATTCTGTAGGGATTGCACTTATCACCCCACAATATATTTTGAGAAGTTAGAGTCCCCCGTGTCCTTTGTTAGCCTACACACCCAGCCCTCTGTGTTGCTTGGAAGTCCTCATATCAGCATGATTTCAAGAAATGCTTGAAAATGGTAAGAAACTGAGGTTGCGAGGTGCTTTAAAATGTGTGTTAGTGTTCTTTGCCCTGTTTTGGTTGAAACAGAGCAGCTCTCTCACACCTTCATCACTCATGTCCAGGGTAGCAAATATGTTTCATTTGATTGGTAATGGCTGCCTAGGCCGCATCTTAGAAAGGATTCTGAAGCACAGAGAGGAAGTGACATCATAGTGATGTAGCAAGGCCTGGGCTAGCCTATCTAATAATAGACAAATATGCAAATTGACCGCACCTTCGCTACGCCCAAGCCACGCCCATCAGCCAAGCCACGCCCACCAACCAATCAGGACGAATATGCAAATTACCCCAACAAAGATGGCGGCTAATTTGCATATCAAGACAGCGTAGAAAGAAGCCAAGAGCTGCAGAAGGGAGCAAAGCTGCGCAGAAGCAAGCAAGCCAGGGGCAGGAGAAGGGAGGAGCAGAGGCGGGGCCGGGGGAAAAGGAAGTTGAGCAGGCGGGGCCGGGGAGAAGGGAGGAGCGGAGGCGGGGCCGGGGGAGAAGGGAGGGGCGGAGGAGGGGCTGGGGGAGAAGGGAGGAGCGGAGGCGGGGCCGGGGGAGAAGGGAAAAGCAGGCGGGCTGGCGGAGAAGGCGGGCGGGGGGACAAGGGAGGAGAGCCGGCAGGGCGGGGTAGAGTGCAGCAGGAAACCCTATTGCAGGATTTTTCCTGCAACGGGAACGCTAGTAGGAAAATAACCAGCAAATTTCCTGCATGGCTTTCATCCCTGGTGTATGCAGAACAGTGGGAATGTAGCAAGAGTGGGAGGGGGAGAGGAACACTCATTCTGTGGAGTCCCGAGGTAGGCTCCTAGTCTCCCCTGCCGATAACACTGGCCTGGCCATCCCACACATACCGGCCTTGTTCCGTTCCACTCTGCCTCTCCCCACAACCTCTGAATAACACCATTCTCTCTGTGTAATTTGACCATACTCTATAGCAAGGCATGCGTAGCTCTCAGACTCTAGACAAGATGAAAGCCACTTTAAATCGTACATTTCTCCTGAAGATAAGCTTTAGAGCAGTGGTTCCCAACATGAGGCACATGCCCCACAGGGGGGCAATTTGATTTTTAAGGGGGGCAATTTGAGAATGAGTTATTAACAGTGAATCTTTTGCATTTCTTATGGTTCTAGGGGCCTCATATACACTATTTAAATATATATTGTGACATATTTATGCATTTCAGTTCTCTATTATATGTTCTGAAACTTTATTTGCTATTTTGTCATATCACTTCATATTATTATTATTATTATTATTATTTAACAATTTCTTAGTGATTTCTTCTTCAGTACTTCAACTGTCCTTTTGTTCTTTTATTTTTCTCTTTCATGGATGCCATGATCTTTGGAAGCCTGTTTAGACCAAATTAATGGCCTTTTAGGCTTCCTCCATGTGAATGGGAGTTCACTCTTTGAACAATAAGAATTATATGTCACAGGGAGGGCATCAGGATTTTAGGTGGGGTATGGCCAAAAAAGGTTGGGAACCACTGCTTTAGAGGGAAATATTCCAAAAAGGTATATGTTTGTAGCTCATATCTGGCACATCAAAATTTATTATGAAGCTAATACAAAGACTCTTGAATGTATGCAGAAATCCGGATGCATGAAGTTTATGGTAAAGTTTCTCACTCTGCTCCATACCCCAACCCAACTGTACTACCAACCCAGCCAACCTCATCCAACCTAGGGGTTCTCAAAGTGGGGGAGGGGAGGTTCTAGACTAGCAACATCAGCATCACCTGGGAATTTGTTAGAAATTCAAATTCTCAGTCTTATGCTACTTACTTAACTTTACTCATACTTACTCTATTTCCTCTCATGCTTACTGAATCAGAGTCTCTTGAAGGGTGGCTCAGCAATTTTTTTTTTTTAAGGGAGAATGGAATCAAGAGGGAGAGAGAGAGGAACATTGCTGTGAGATCAAAACATCCATCACTGCTTCCTGCATGCCCCCTACAGGAGATGGATACTGCAACCCAGACATGTGCCCTGACCTGGAATCAAATCGACAACCTTTCAGTGCACAGGATGATGCCCAACCAACTGAGCCACATTGACCAGTACAGCAATTTGTTTTTAAGAAAGCCATCCTAGTGATTCTGGTGCATGCCCAAATTTGAAAACCAACACCCTGTTTTTCTGCCTAATAGAATATTTTGCAATGATGGAAACCATGTCCTAAGTTTGTACTGTACAATATCATAGCTACTAGCCACATGAGGCTATTGGGCACTTCAAATGTGTAAGTTAGGAACTAAATTTTGAATTTAATTCAATATTAATGAATTTAAATGTAAGTAAGCATGTATGGCAAGTGTCTACTATATTGGTTAGCATAGATCTAGAATAGTCTTTTAAATAGCATTTAAATATTTGGCTTTCTGGGAACTTTTTAAGTATCTAGTAAAAAATGCATATATTATAATAAACAAAATTTGGTAAACAATTTCTGGATATCCAATGGAGTTACACAACATTCAAGAAAATGTATTAATTATCCACCCACAAATTTTCCAGCAACAAAATGTACAATTTATAGGCTCTAATTAAACTTTAAACATAAAGCATCTCTATGTACATCATGTGGAACTTATTTTCCAGACCAACAAAATCACAGATTTTGTACATTGAGTTCCAAAAGAAGTGTTCAAAAATATTTTACCAAAACAGAAGAATAATTTTCTGGATTCAGAAGAGGCTGTGAAGCTGTGCATTAGGAAAATAAATATGTTAAACTTCTAAATATCCCTAAGATCACCTGTTTCCATAATTATATATTAAACAAGTACAGTCAATGGTATGTGTTATAATATGATTAGGTCAATAGGCTAGGAGTCCTAGTGTAGAAGTGTCCACACTTCTTGGGTATTGGATAGTATGAATGCCACCTTCCAACGGAAAATGATTCTCTTATAAAAGAAATGATTTGTATGTGGAAGACAAACCTTGTCCACTGTCCCTATCATGATTTCTGATTTACAAAAGGGTTGTCCTGAACCATACTTTATAGTCCAGTCTCCTAGTCTTCAATGTTCTTCTATAACAATTAAATCCCATCATCTTTGAAGGCTCAAATCAAAGTATCTCCTCCTCTACCAACACTGTTTTCCATTTTCCAAAAGTGTAGACCATGCATCCAAAAAATATTCCAACATTTGAACAGTTTCTTAAATTTTTATGCATTATAGTTTTCTCTTCCCCATTACAAGTTTCTACAGGGCAGGGACCATATCTTTTAATTTTTTTTAAAAAAATATGTTTTTTATTGATTTCAGAGAGGAAGGGAGAGGGTGAGAGGAACAGAAACATCAATGATGAGAGAGAACCATTGATCAGCTGCCTCCTACATGTCCTTGGGGGATCAAGCCCACAACCCCGAACATATGCCCTGACCAGGAATCCAAATGTGACCTCCTGGTTTATGTGTCAATGCTCAACCACTGAGCCACAGTGGCCAGACTTAACTTTTTAACCTGCAATTTTCTATTCCAATGTTGAGAAAAAAGTAGGTGCATTGCAGGTTAAAAAGTTAAGTCTGGCCACTGTGGCTCAGTGGTTGAGCATTGACACATAAACCAGGAGGTCACATTTGGATGTGCTTATTATAGTGTCCAGATCATGGCTTCTAAATATCTTTGCCTTGTAAAAGTTATGTTTCCTTGGAGAAATGACTGACACCAGGGCTAGGGCAAGTATAGGAAAACCTGGAATAGGAAATAAGGAACAATGCTATAAATAGTAATTAGAGTACATCAAAAATTATAAGAGTCAAATGGAAGGGTCTCTGATTAGAAAATCTTAAACAATTCATCAACAAAATATATAATGAGAGTAATGGATTATAACCCATAGAATAAAATAAAAATCCATGAGACCATAATGGAGAGCACTCTTCCTTATAGTAGAATTTCAACTAATAAATGTGGGATGATATAAGTAGAAAACTCACCATTTTGCAAATACCACAGTAATAACTGTTGCACGTAAGTACCACCAACGGATTCTAAAATTGGTGAATGAGACTATGATGAGAAACAGGATACTTGCACAGTCTCAAAGTATCTTCCCACAAGATTCTTATTAAATACAAAGGCAAAATAGTAATTTTACAGTTGAGAAACCTGACAGACACTACCTGAGCCAAGTTATCAAAGTTAGCATCAAAGAAATGGGACACATTGATATCTTGTACATCCTGACATAATGCACTGGGAAGGACACAACATGCTATTCTTGTCAAATATGCAGTATCTCTGAAGAAATATCTAGAATATACAAATTAAAGAATATTCCATAAAATAATGGGCCAATACCCTTAAAAATATCAATGTCTTGAAAGACAAAGAAAGAATAAGGAACTCTTCCAGATTAGAATGGCCTCAGGAGACATGACTACTAAATGCAATGCGTGATCCTGAGTTGGATCCTACACTAAAAAATAATATTAGTGCAACAAGAGCAGAAATTTAAATATGGTCTTTAGATGAGATAATAGTATTGTATCAATGTTTGATCATTGCATTTTGGTTATATAAGAAGTTAACACTTGGGAAATCTGAGAGAATTCTTTGGACTAAACTTTCAACTTTTTGTTAGTTTTAAAATAATTCAAAATAAAAGGTTAAAATGTCTGGTGCCCGATTCCTAGTAAAACCAGCAATTTAGAAACCCAAATGTCCATTAACTTATGGATAAACAAATATTGCATATCTATACAAGGGAATATTAGACTATTAAAAGGGACAAAGTACTGAAAAAAAATGATCTGTAAAAACACCATACTAAGTGAAAGGAGCTTGTCACAGAAAACCACAGCCTAGGATTCCATTCAAATGAAATGCACAGAACAGATAAATCTGTAAAGACAGAAAGTAGATTAGTAGTTGACGGATTTGTGGGAGGGAGGTATTACAGAAAGAAGAGTGAGTGCTAATGGATATGAAGTTTCTTTTGGGTGTGAAATAAATGTCCTAAAATTAGATAATTTACAATTCTATAAATTGTATCTCTGTAGATATATTAAAAAACATTGAACTGTTAAACTTCAAATGGGTGTGTTTTATTATGTGTGATTTATATCTCAAAAAAGCTGTGTTGTTTTTTTTTAAAGTGTCTGATACATAATAAATACTCTAAAAATGGGACACATGATTATGATGATGGCAACGATCTCATACTATTAGTATCATCATTGTTTTCTTCTCACTGGAGCTCAGGGCCTTTCCAGCATTAACTTGTAAGGTTTATCAGCATGCGAGTGGGTTAGCTGTATAATAATGACTTAGTTATTTGTTGTATTTTTCTACCCACATGAGAACCACACAATCTCTCTCTCCCTTAATTGACCTAGTTGATGAAGACCAATGGTTAAAGAAGGACCTGTTTCAGTTGCAAGGATTGATGAAGATGCTAAAACATAAAGGCAAATTGTGACCTAAGGGAGAGATATCAATGTATTTAGCTTTTATAGATTTCTTTTTTGTCTTTCTGTTTACTAAATAATTAATTAAAATGATCTATTTTCACCTTTTAAATGGTTGTGTTACATCCTTGTTCAGCCCTCAATCCATCAGATAAGAAAGCTCCAGGTGTGTTTGTTTTAGGTGCAAATAATCGACTAGGATCACAAAAGCTGAGAATTTTTATAGGAAGGGACTGGGGGGAAATTCTGTAGGGCTTTGTATGGCAGGAAGGGGGAGCTTATTTGATATACAGGTGGCACCTTGTATAGGACCATATCCCTCGTGCTTGCAGACTATCCTGGCTCTGAAGGCACCTTCTCTCAGGTCTCAGGGCAGCCCAGAGACATGAGGGCTGCCATTAATCTTGAGGAGCCTCCAAACGCAGTATTTGCCTGGGATTTATGAGAGGCCTTTGAGGCTTGCTCATTGCTGGTCACAACCCCAAGTCCTTGATTACTGTGAATGAAGCAAAGCCAAAGAAAACAATGCTGATGGCTGAGCACAGGCAGAGCTAGCCCTGTCCTGTCACAATCAGAACTCAAACAATTGTTCTGATTTGCAAACCCATGAAGTAGGCTTTTCTGAAGTTAATGAATGCCCATGGAGGTCTCCTGGAGAGGAAGCTCTGCTATCTGGGAGAGAACAGAGAGGGAGAAGGCCAAAAGGAGTTGCTCTGTGAAGCTACATTCTTAACTAATTTGTTCCGAATATCCTCCAGTCATTCATGTGAGAAATGACATCTGAGGGCAAGGGGCAGCAGTTCAGAGATAAAATAAGTTGAAGGCATTTAAAGTACTTGCCAAGGAAAAGTGCTCATCTGATAAAAATTTAGACAGGAAGGATGCCAAAAACCAGGAGAGACACAACTGAGCGATGTGATGAGGTGATTGCTGCTCCAGCTGTCAGACTTGTCAATGGTGTGGAGATGCCAGATTTTAACTCAAGTGCAATGTCAGCCCCAAAGCTGCCTCTATTTCCCTGCATGGTTTTCATTAAGAAAGCACTAAGACTTGGTTCCAGCTAGAAATATACTATCTGGAGCCAGTTCAAGATGTAAATTTGTTGGTTGGGCTGTCTTCTCTTCAAAAATGGGATTGAAGTAGGAGAAAGAGGATGCAATCTGACACCTTCACCATCACTGTACTGGAATGGAATGAGCAGGGTTTTGCTTGGGTTTGAGTTGCGGGCATGTTGGAAGACAAGGCATGAAGGGCAGGGTAGGGCTTGGATTGTCTTGAGAAAGGCAACATTTTCCATATTAGTTCTTAAAGGTCCCACCAGAAACCAATGGCATGAAAAGTGACAACTCCATAATTTTGAAATGTCAAACCAAATCTGGGTTCTGTGTTATCATAAATATTGGCCATAAACATAAGCCTAGGTACATATGAGCTATGAGACTGTAGACAACACTGTATTCCACCTGCTTGTTTAAATTATGTAAGATAAATATATATAAGGAGGAAGGTTTAACATGTTTTTAAAGGAAGAAGACTAGGGCCATGAAAGTGCATTCCCCTCCCCTATTAAAGGGATGTCAAGAAATTGGGTACAGCAAAAGTAGATATTTTAAAGCTACTAATACAATTTTGGGTATTAAATGCTTATTTATTTTCATTCAAAGCACTATTCTCCCCCATATAACTGACCATAACGAATCTGTTCAGTGCACTGGAAAACAAGAAATGTACACCCTCCTCCACCTCCAACATAGTTAAACAATCGAGGGAATATCTTCTTAGGAAAATTAAAAGTCACTATTACAATGTCAAAGTCTTTTTCTCCTAGTTATGTCTGCCAATTTAGTGCTCTCTCTAACTTTGATACTTAGCAGGATACACCCAGGCCTTTTTAAACATCAACTACTTAGCCCAGTGGTCAGCAAACTCATTAGTCAACAGAGCCAAATATCAACAGTACAACGATTGAAATTTCTTTTGAGAGCCAAATTTTTTAAACTTAAACTTCTTCTAATGCCACTTCTTCAAAATAGACTCGCCTAGGCCGTGGTATTTTGTGGAAGAGCCACACTCAAGGGGCCAAAGAGCCGCATGTGGCTCGCGAGCCACAGTTTGCCGACCACTGACTTACTCAGTCCTGCAAATTCTCCTTGCTGTGTCAAACACCCAAATTTAGACCCCAAAGGCATTGTCCCCAGAGGAAGCATAAGGGCCAGGAAATAGTAACAAGTTCATGGCAAAGATAGCTTGCTTTGTGTCTCTTTTGCTTACAAACACATAGCAGAGTTTGAGATATAACAATCAATAGCTTCAAAGAGATGCTGGGTCAAAAGATGGTTTTCTGATACGAAGACAGACCAAACTTATCCCTCACCAACTGAAACAACAAAAACACTGGATGAAATATATGAAAAACTAATTTCCAATCATTAGATGTATAGCAGCACAGGATAGTGTGCCCTAAGGGAGGGAGAACAAATGAAGTGATTTCTAGGATTGCCTCAGTTAACTGCCTGAAGAGAATTCCTGGGTCACATCACAGGAAATCGGGACCCAAGTGGAGGCCAGAGTCTCTTTAAATAGAGGAGGTGGAACTGGGAGCAAAAGGGGAGAAAGGTGGTTAGAGTTCAAAGGGCAGAGGTGAGAGATGCACCAAGAGAGCTCCAGAAAACTGCAAGAATCTGCCTCAGTCTTCAGCTGATCAGGGCATGTGTATCAGGCAATTACATGAGTCTGGGAAGAGAACCACCTAAAAGGAGAACAGGGAATAATTCCCAGACATTACACTGTGCTGGGAACAGTTTATGGTCTCACTAACTAGAATGAAAAATCTAGTAAATCATGGGGCTATAAGGATATAGGATCAATGGTAGGGGAAACTTATCCCTAGATTAAGGCTGGTTTTATACCAACTAACAAAGCGTAAAAGCAAGTCCACCAAAATAAGAATCAATACTGAAGATTTTAGAAATATCTATATATATAAAAGCCTAAGCAACCAGCGACCATTTGACTGTCTGACCGGTAGCTATGATGCACACTGACCACCAGGGGGCAGATGCTCAACACAGGAGCTGCTGAGCAACAGCAACTTTGCAGAGTGCCCTCTCGCACTCCGGAACCCCTCAGGGGATGTCGGACTGCAGGTTTCAGCCTGATTGCTGCAGGCCAGACCGAGGGACCCCACCTGCTGGAGGGAACCCACTCACTCAGCAGATGCCCTTCAAGCCCAGCACTGCCCCAGGTGCAGCTGGCCAGGGAGGGACTGTGGGAGGTTGGCTCCAGGGCGTGCCTGGCCTGCCTCGCCCAGTCCTGCCCCACCAGCCACCTTCTAATTAATTTCCTTTCAATGTGCATGAATTTGTGCACAGGGCCTCTAGTATATACATATACATATGAATATTATTCAGCAATAAAATTCTGCCATTTGCAACAACATGTTTGGATCTAGAGGGTATTATGCTAAGTGAAATAAGGCAGACAGAGAAAGACAAATAACATATGATTTCACTTATATGTGAAATTAAAACCAAACAAAACAGAAACAGACCCATAGGTATAGAGAACAAGATGATGGTTGCCAAAAGGGAAAGAGGTGGAGAGATGGGAATAAGAAAAAAAATAAAGAAATAAAGATGGAATAAAAAACCTGAGGAAGAAACAAGAAGCTTTCAAAGAAGGCTAAAAGAAAAAAGAAAAGAAAATGTTATTTTCTGTAATGTAGCTATTCATAAAATGCAGGAATAGTGATAAATGCCAAATACAAATACCATAATGAAATGTAGTAAAATGAGAAGTCTATTTATACATATGCATTAAGTTTTCTCAGCCCATCCTCCACACCCCTGCCCAGCCCCTCTCACAACAGCCCCCGGTTGCTTGTCTGCCAGCAGCCCCGTGCCGGCCCCACTCGCACCCGTTGATGGCACGGAGTGATTGGGGCCAGTGCCAGCAGCAGGTGTGAGTGGCAGCTGCTGCCCCAATCGCCTCTCAGGAGCAGGGGAAGGTGGAGAAGCCTTCAGGGGTGATCAGGGCCAGCAGCCGCCACTCACACCTGCTGCTGGCACCCAGCAATCAGGACCGGTGTGGGGTGCTGGCAGCGGGTGTGAGCAGCGGCTCCAGTGCCAGCAGTGGGTGCTAGCAGTGACTCCGGCACCAGCTGCAGGTGCAAGCAGGGCTGGCGCTGGCAGTGGGTGCAAGTGGCGACTTTGGCACTGGCAGCGGGTGTGAACAGGGCTGGCGCTGGCAGCAGGTGTGAGTGCCAGGTGGGACTGCAGCATGCAGCAGCAAGGAATTTTCAGTAACCACCAGAGGCTCGCTCTGATGACAGTGACCGGTGCCCCGCCTTGGTCTGGTGACCCCGCTCACCGTTCCACCATCCTGCCGTGGCCAACGCAAGCCATGTTCTCTGCTCTGCCACCTGTTGCCAACACCCACCATGTTCTGTGTGTGCCCCCTGGTGGTCAGCGCATGTCAAAGCAACCGGTTGTTCAGTTTGGTTGTTCAGCCATTCGGTCTATTTGCATATTAGGGTTTTATATATATATAGATTGCTTCAATAATTACAACCTAACTTAAAGATATAAATTATATAAAAATTGGGATCTAATTTCTAAAAAAATAGCAAGTCTTAAAAGTCAAGAAAAAGAAATAAAACCATTTCTATTTGCAGACAACATGACTGTCTATATAGAAACCCCAAAGAATTTACAAAATAACTCCTTGAACTAATAAGTGATTTCAATAAGATGACAGGATATAAGATCAGCACACAAAAATCAGTTACATTTTCTATATACTGACACTGAACAAATAAAATCTGAAATGAACAATACAATACCATTTACAAAATCCTGAAAGAATATGAAATATTTAGGTATAAACCTAATAAAGTATATATAGGATATTTATGATGAAAATTATAAAGTGCTGTCAAAAATAATTTTTAAAAGACCTAAACACTTGGAGAGGCATACCATGTTCATGGATTTGAAAACTCATCATAGAAATGATGTCAATTCTTCCCAAATTTATCTATAGGTTTTATGAAATACATATTAAAATCTAAATACATTTCTTTATAGACATAGACAAGCTTATTCTAATATTGATATGGAAAGGTAAAAGGAGCTAGAATAGCCAAAACAATTTTGAAAAGAGTAAAATGGGAGACATCACTCTTCTGAATTTTAAGGTTTATTATGTAAGTGTATTAATCAAGATAGTATGACTCAGGCATACTTCAGAGATATTATGGGTTTAGTTTCAGACTATTGCAAAAAAAGTGAGTGTCACAATAAAGTGGGTAGTAATCTGTTTTACTGGTGAAGGGTCTTGCCCTCAAACTGTAAAAAAATGCAACATCTGTGAAGTGCAATAAAGTGAAGCACAATAAAACAAAGTATGCCTGTGTTGGTGGAGAGTTAGATTGATCAATGGAACAGTACTGAGAACCCAGGAAAAGATTAGATTGGTGGAACAGTACAGATAACCCAGAAAAAGATCCACACAAATATGATCACTTAATTTTTTTTACAAATAAGCAAAACAATTCAATGGAGGAGGAAGAGTATTTGTAATAAATTGATAAATGATGCTGGGGACAACTGGACCTTCATTAGCCAAAAAAGAAAGAAAAATAAAAGAAAAAGAAAGTAAAAGAACCTCAACTTAATCTAAACCTCATACTTTATTTGTCACAGAATTAAATTAAATGTAAAACATAAAAGTTTAACATTTTCAGAAAAGACCTTGGGACTCAAGAGCTAGGAAAAGAGTTCTTACAGTTAATATCAAAGAAAAATTCTTAAGAGAAAAATTAACATATTGGACCTTATCACTATCTTTTTTAAAAGATACAGACAAAAGATACTGGCAAAAAAAAATAAGTTAAATTAGAAGTAAATGACAGAACGTTAAATCCCAAAATATTTGAAAACAAAATAGCAAATAAAGGTATAACTTTAAAAAAAAGTCAAAATGAAAATTAGAAAATATTTTAAAATAATTATAAATTAAAATATAATATGTCAAAGTTTTGGGAATACAACTGAGGTATTACCTTAGAGCAAAATTTATAGCACTAAAGAGCAATATTAGAAAAGAAGAAAGGTCTCAAGTCAATAATTTCAACTTCAAAAAACTTTTGGAAAGAGATTAAATACAAACTAATCAGCAGAAAAATAATAATAAATATCAATGAAATTGAGAAAAAAATTAAAAGAAAGTAAACCTAAAGATTGTCTTGGAAAAGATCAATAAAAACATATGCCTCTTGTTAGACTTAATCAGAAAAAAACATGATAGAAGACATAAATTATCAATATCAGGAATGAAAGAGGTAACATCGACACTGATTCTACAAAAATTAAAAAGATAATAATGGAACTTTACAAAAAAATGTATTTCAATCATTTTGACAACAGAGGTGAAATGGAGAAATTTCTTGATTGATACAACATATGAGAACTTATTTAATAAAAATGTAAATCCTTAGTAACAATATGTATATTAAATAAGAAATTAATTTTAGTTAAAACCCTCCCTAAGAGCAGGACCACAGGATGGCCACTTTTACTGGTACTAGTCAGCATTTTATTGAAGTTTCTGACTAGTGTAATATGGTATTAAACAGAGACAAAAAGCAACCATACTGGAAATAAATAAATAAAACTACTTTTACTTATAAAAGACATGATTATCCATATAGAAAAATCACACAGAATGTACAAATAAAGCTATTGGAACTAAAAAGAGGGGGGGGGGTATTAAATAGGTAGCAGGATACAAGATCCATATAGAAAACTCAGTTGAAAATGAAAGCAACTAATAATCAGGTATTGAAATTAAACAGGATAAAAATATGAAATATTAGGGATCAATCTGTAAATTGAAAAATACAAAACATTTCTGAGAATAAATATTAACACCTAACTAAATGGGAAATATGCTTTGTACAGGATTGGAAGAATCAGTATCACTACTATTCCAGTGATACCAAAATTAGTCATCAGGCTTAAGCAAACTCCAATAAAAATATTAGCAGAATTTCCTTTTAAAATTTGCAAACTAATTATAAAGTTTATACATGAAATATTTAAAAATAGCTAAAATAACTTTGAAAAAGTTGAACAACTTTGGAAAAATTAACCTACATGATTTATATTTAAGACTTAATTTAATATAAAGCTAAAGAAATTAAGACTGTATGGTATTGATATAGAGATAGACAAATAGATCAGTGAAACAAAACAGAAAGTCCAGAAATATACCCATAGGTATATAATTCATTTTTATAAAGATGTCAAGGAAATTCAATGAGCAAAGAATATTTTAAACAGATGGTGCTGGTGCTGGAACAATTAGATAGTCATGTAAAAAAAAATTACCTCACATTTAATACAAAAATTAACTGGAAAGAGATCATAAATATAAATGCAAGAATGAATACTATAAAACTTCTAGAAAAAAACTGTAAAATTTCTATTAACCTTGGGTTTGGCAGAGATGTCTTAAATATGACTCTAAAGGCAAGATCTATAACAGAGCAAATACATTTAAAAATTAAGATTAAACATTTTTATTCTTCAAAAGATACTGATACGGAAATTTTAGAAAAGTAGTAAACTAGAGCCTTAGAGAAAATATTTGCAAAACATGTATCTAATAAAGGACTTAAGTCCAGAATATATGGGGCATCCTTATAACTCATTAATGAAAATACAACCCAACAGAAAAAAATAGGGAAATGATGTAAAACAGACCTTTCACTAGAGTAGATATATGGGTGACAAATAAGCACCTGAATAAAGAGTTACACATCAGTTGCCATTAGGAAAATGTGAATTAAAACCACAGTAAAAAAACATCACACACACTTAAAATGGCTATGATTAAAAGACTGACTACACCAAGTATTCGTAAGGATTTGAAACAACCAGAACTCTTATATACCACTAGTAGAAATGTAGAATGATGTAATTACTTTGGAAAGTAGTTTAGCTTTTCTTTAAAATGTAAACATACCTCTATCATATGAAAGCATTCATAACTGCTTTACTTAAAATCAAGTTAAAATTGAACTGACTTAAATATTTATCAAAAGTTAAATGAATAAACAAATTATTGTGTATCTGTACAATGGAATATTAGTCAGCAATAACAGTTTAAAATGAGCTATTAATATATGCAACATAATTGAATCTCAAAGTAATTATGCTGAGTGAAAAAGCCAGTCCCAAAACATTACATATTGTGTGATTTTACTTATATAATATTTAAGAATATATGAAATGATCTATATTAGAAGAAATCAGATCATAGATTACATAAAGGTAGGAGTATGAGATTACAAATGGGTGCAAGGAAAAATTAGGGGTGAAGCTTTAGTATACATCTTGATTGTGGGGATAGTTTTATGGGTGTATACACATGTCAAATTTTATTGATCTGTCCACTGCAAATATGTATAGTATAGTGGATTTCAATAATAAGTCTTTAAATCTGTAGAAAAGAGAAAAATGTTCATCTAGTGCTAGGAATTTTTAATGAAACTCCATGGAGATCATCAAAAGTAAGTAAAAGTGTAGAAAGTAGGACCTGAAGTTACAGACAGTTTTCCTTTAGCATTTTTGTATCAAATCACTTGGAGTAAGGAAAGATAACTCATATAATCTGAGCACCTATTTCCAGGTTTTTCATATATGATGTTATTGTTATTTAATGCATTCTACTGGATTATTGTCATTGGTTTAGAAAGGAGGAAATTTGTGGCTAGAGAGAATATGTTTCCATGAATGTGGTAACAGTAAACAGATTAAGAACGTGGAGTCTGGAGCACAGTTTTGAATCCCAGCTCCATCTCTTAATAGCTGCGCAATTTTGGGCAAGTTGCTTAAATCCTCCATGCATTACTTTCCTCATCAGAAAAGGTAGATGTTAATATTATTTACTTTATAGGGTTATGGCATATCAAAAGAGATAGTTTTAGTTGTTATTTTTTCCCATATTTCATTCCCATAAAAGATTGTAAATCATTGGAATATGTGTCTTAAACTCACCCTACTTCAACCATAATAGATTCTGAAGAGCTCCATACAGACATTTTAGCTGTATCCCAAATCCCCATACTCAAATCCATTCGCATTATGTCTCCTAGAGTTGACTTTGGCATTCTCTCAACTAGCAGCAGCATCCATACCGACATCTTTTAATGCACCCCTTCTTCATTCTTCGGGAAAATTAGTTCCTAAGTGCCCTCAATATCACCTCTAAAACCTCTCTTCAATTCCCCCTCTATTTTCTCTAACCTTGGCCCAACTGCAAGCCCCTGGTATTTGTTTGTTTGTTTGTTTACAATATTGTAATTGTTTACTGGTCTCTTTAACTTTGATATCTGATCCACTACCACCTCTAAGTAATGTCTTAAAGCTTTAGTATGCATAGACATACAGGGTGCAAATCTGGAAATCAAGACTAAAGAGGCAATGCTAAGGCCTCGAAGTGCACACACGTAACATTCTTCAGAGGGGACTTGATGCAGCTGGACCGTGAACCATACTCTGATAATCACTGTTCTACACGTTGCCATTGATTGAGGAAGAAAATATTCATCTTAGTAAGAGTAAATCAGACTTTACTCAGATATTGAGCTTAAAATTCACTGAGTATTAGCTGTCCAAATAGAAGTAGTTCAACTGTATCAAGGTGCTTGAGGGCCAGTAGCATCTCCATCTTGCCCCCTCTTTCCCTTCAAGCCCTGTCCAAAGCCAGTGTCATGCATGGACCTGATCTGCTGTAGCAGCCATGGCAGTGGCAGCAGCATAATTAGTTCAAATCCCGAGCAACAACTTGTCTCTCTCGCCATAGTCACTGTGAAAAGTAGCCTCTCTTCTCCAAAGAGTGCAAAGGGAGTGTCCATTTCTTTCTTATTACTTCCCGCTGCCTCTTCCCAAGAATGGTGTGACAGTGCAGGGACCTAAAACCCTGATAGAAACCCAATTTTCTAGCCAAAGGAATGAGAAAAAGGAGCTCATGGGAATTATAAGTGTGGGAGAAACCTAGGATAAATGAGGGCTGGATATGGAAATCCCCTAATTCTATGTACATGATTCAAGCTGCAGAATCAATCTGGACTCTGTATGTGCAAAAAAATATAAAAAACAAAATAAATAAACAAACAAAAGCATGGTAAAGGTTATGAGAAGAAATTAGTGGTTGACAGAGGCCAGGGGGTGGGGACTGAGTGAAATGGGTAAAGGTGATCAAAATGTATACAAACTTCTAGTTATAAGATAAATAAGTTGCCAAAACCGGTTTGGCTCAGTGGATAGAGTGTCGGCCTGCGGACTGAAAGGTCCCAGGTTCGATTCCGGTCAAAGGCATGTACCTTGGTTGCGGGCACATCCCCAGTAGGGGGTGTGCAAGAGGCAGCTGATCGATGTTTCTCTCTCATCGATGTTTCTAACTCTCTATCCCTCTCTCTTCCTCTCTGTAAGAAATCAATTAAATATATTTAAAAAAAACAGATAAATAAGTTCTGTGGATATAATGGGCAGCATGGTGACAAAGGTTAATAACAGTGCATTATGTATTTGAACGTTGATAAAAGAATAGACGTTAAAAGTTCTCATTACAAGAAAAAAAATATAACTGAGTGAGGTGATGGATGTTAACTAAACATTGTGGTAACTGCTTAATAATATATACATACCTCAAATCATTATGTTATCTTAAACTAATACAATGTTATGTGTCAATTAAATTTTAATAAAACTGAAGGGGGCAGCCTTCATCTCTGTCATGATGTACTAAGTTCACTCATCAGAGGAATCAGAACAAGAAAAGGTCATGCCAGGCCCTTTGCTGATGCCTAAAAAGAACCCTAGGGCTGAACATATCAGGGCTTGAACACAGGGTCAGAGAGGTGTCTTGCAACATTAAAATAAAATAAAAAGTATACTATGTAATAAAGAAAATATCAACCAGTCCTGACTCTGATTTTAATATCACTTAATATAACAGAGTTGCAGAAAAAGGAAGATATCAAGAAGTCATCACAATTCATATTAATTTGTTAAACTGGCCACCTTTTCATCTGGATGGATCCCCAAAGTGGAGACCAATAAGCACAAGTAAGCGCTTTTAATTCCTAAAGTGCTATGAGTTACTACATCTCCTGTAACTTTCCTAAGTGCTATATTTTCAATTCCATCCCATTATGCCTACCATCAGTCACTGCCCCGCTGATAGAAGTTCTTGTCCCTCAACACTTATCAATGATCTGTAACCTATTCTTTGAACTTGTTGAGAAATTATTTTTCACTGTCATTCTGCTATGTAAGTTGATGTTCTCTTTAAGAGGACAACTCTATATTGAGTTAAAGAAGCCTCAAAACCCTACAACTCACATATATACTAGTAAGATATCCATAGGCTGTTGAAGAAGAATCTGTCAAACCATTAAATCAGCTTTTTTGTTTTTATTTCATCTAGACAAAGCTGACCAGAGAGAGCCAAGGCAATGTTTGGAAAAACTGATGAATCTAGAAACCATCAGTCTTCGATTCACAAATTATATGTCTGGCTTTGTCACTAACATCTATCAATTATGTGACATTGCCTATATATTTAACCTACCTAGAGCTCAGTTTCAACATCTGTAGAATGTGTGGGTTGGCACAGGCATCCTTTGAGATTTCTTCCAGCTCCAACATTACAAGACTCTAAAAATGATTGATTTTTTTTTCACTTTGCAATTCAGTATTTTTGTCTCACTTAGAATATTAAATACTCAACATGGGTATATAATAAATCTTGATGCGACATGAAAATAACACCGCCGTATGGTTTTATAATAATGTGAGTATACAGCAGTATCATATATCAATGGATTCCAACACTCATTCTTCTAGTAAGATCTAATATGTCTGGGGGGAAAAGTCAATAAAGGAGAGAGCTACTCAGGAATTTCAGTCTTCATCTAATGGCAGCTGAGAAGTAAAAAAATAAATAAATAAGAAGGTACAATTTTCTTCTAATGGTTCTTTGTTAACTCTCTGACATTGTTTCCTCATCTATAAAGTTGGGATAATCATAAGCAACCTAAGCCATTGATGGGGAATCTAGTAAGTGCTTAGTTAAGTGCTTAGCTTAGAACTTTATTATTCATCAGAAATTTTCTGAAAATTATAATTGTTTAGCCATGGAGTCTACTGAATTGGCAGTTTCTTAAGGAATCCCTTAATACCAAAAATAAAACAAGTTGAGTCTATAATTGCCCGAATTTTGACAGGCAGTTAATGGAAGAAAAGCAAGGCTTAGCATAAATGGTTCATAAAGAATATATTATCAGTCTCAGAAAACAAAATGAGGGACCAAACTCCAATGTCTTGGACCATCCATATTTTTAGGTACAAGAAATAAATCAAAGCAACTTGCTTGAACAACCCTTACTACTCTTGAATATTTCAGATTAATTTCTAGTAAACTACAAGCTAATAATCATTGCATTTCAGATTTCAACCACTCCTCAGCAATCAGCAGTTCTCATAAGGGCATTTTGGACACAGTTATTGTTCACTGGACTGTTCTATCCACTGGAGGATGCTAAAGGATTCCAGCCCCTCCCACTATCTGTGAAATCAGAACTGGTTATATAGTTCATAGATTCCAGTGCAGAATGAAAACACAAGGACTCCTTGATCAAAACTTAAGAATTTTAAGATAGTTACAGGAGAGAATTAAACCAAGCATTGGCCCTTCTAAGCATGGGGCCCTATGCGCCTGCACAGGTTGCACACCCAAGAAGCTGACCCTACATGGGAGGAGCATTCTTGGTCACAGTAAACCTCTCTCCCCTGCCCTATATTGCCAAGTGCCCCCTTAAAAACTTTTTAGTCCAAGGTATTGTCTTATTAATAATAAAAGGAAGGCCCACAAATAAGAAAATTGCCTAAAGTCAAAGAAAATGCAAAAGTAGGATTGAATCCATCTATTTTTACTTCATTTTAGTTTTTTTAAATAAAAGGTTTACTGAAATAATAAGCATAGCATAAATTTCACTATTTGAAAGTGTATGTTCAAGCTTCTTTAAATATTCAGTTATGTAATCATCAACATAATTTGAGAACATTTTCACCAACCAAAACCAAAATCTCATTAATAGTCATTCCTCATTCTTTCCTCTAATTCCCTCAGTCTGAGGCAACCACTTTTTTCTATGGTCTTTTGTAGCTGGGTTCTTTCACTTAACATAATGCTTTTGAGGTTCATCCAGATTGTAGTATACATCAGTACTTTATTTCTTTTAATTGCCAAATATTCCATTATATGAATACTATATTTTATTTACCAATCCATCAGTTCATGGACATTTTTAGTTGTTTCCATTTTGGGGGGCCATTAAGAATGATTCTATAAACATTCATACACAAATTTTCCTAGGTGGACATATGTTTTCAGTTCTCCTGGATATATACCTAGCAGTGAAATTGCTAGGTCATATGGTAAAGCTATGTTTAACCTTTTGAAAAACTACCAGATTGTTTTTCAAAACAGCTTCACCATTTTATATTTCCCATATCAGTGTATAAGGTTTCCAATTCTTCCAAATCCTTGCCTTCACTTGTTATTGTTGGTCTTTTTTTTTTATTATAGCTATTCTATTGGGTATGAAGTAGTATCTCTGAGGTTTTGGTTTTAATTTCCCTGATGGTTAATGATATTGAAAATCTGGTTGTGTGCTTATTGATCATTTGTATATATTCTTTTTTTTAAATTTCTTTATTGATTAAGGTATCATATATTTGTCCTCATCCCCCCATTCCCAGCCCACACCCCTCCCCACACATGCCCCCACCCCCCTGTTGTCCTTAACCGCTGGTTAGGCTCATAAGCTTGCACACAAGTCCTTTGTGCAAAGGTTGATCTCTCCCCTTTACCCCCACCCTCCCCTCCCCTCCCTCTGAGGCCTGACAGTCTGATCCATGCCTCCTTGTTTCTGGGTCTGTTCTGGTTTATCAGTCTATGTTGTTCATTATTTCCCCTAGATGAGTGAGATCATGTGCTATTAGAAATACACTTATAAGAACCGAAAATGAGACAAGCAATAATGGTTATGCTGACAGGCAAATGAATCAGTCTGTAGTGAGTTTCTTTCTGGGCCAACAGTTCTTTTGAGACCCAATTTCAATTGGGTCACACAGTTCCTTATGTGTACATGTCAGCCATGACATTTCAGTTCTGGATGGTGGAACAAATATTTATTCAGATCCTTTGCCAATTTTTATTGGTGATAATTAATTGCCTTTTTATTATTGAGTTATAAGTGTTCTTTATATAGGCTGAATACAAGTTTTTTATCAGATATATGATATGCAAAAATCTGACCCCATTCTGTGGGTTGTCTTTTAACATTTTGATGGTGTTCTTTGAAGAATACACATTTTTAATTTTGATAAAGTCCCTTGTAATTTTGGTATCATATCTAGGAAAGCATTGCCTAGTGCAAGGTTTACACCTCTATTTTCCTCTAAAGGTTTTGTATTTTTAGGTTTTATACTTAGGTCTTTGATCCCATTTTGAGTTAATCTTGGTAGAGTTCCAACTTCATTCTATTTCATGTGACTATCCAATTACCCAGAACCATTTACTAAAATAACTATTATTTCCCAACTAGTAGCCTGTGCATGAAATTCATGCACGGGGGTGGGGGGGGGGTGTTTCTCAGCCCGGCCTGAATCCTCTCCAATCTGGGACCCCTCGAAGGATGTCCGACTGCCAGTTTACAGGGATCGGGCCTAAACTGGCAGTCGGACATCCCTCTCACAATCCAGGACTGCTGGCTCCAGCTGCTCACCTGCCTGCCTGATTGCCACTAACCACTCTGCCTTCTGGCCTGCTTACCCCCAAATGTCCCCCCCCCTGCCAGCCTGATCACCCCCAACTTCTCCCCCCTGCTGGCCTGCTTGCCCCCACATTCCCTCCCCACTGGCCTGCTCACCCCCAATTGCCCCCCCTGCTGGTCTGCTTACCCCCAACGGCCCCACCCCCCACCAGCCTGATCACCCACAACTGCTGTCCCATCCTGGCCTGATCACCCCCTGGGGACCCAAGCTCCCAGCCCCTCCTTTTTATTCCTTTTTTTTTCAGCGCCTCCTTGAGCAGAGGCCAGGGCCGGCTGGAAGCAAGTATCTGGGATTTATTTATCTTCTATAATTGAAACTTTGTAGCCTTGAGCAGAGGCCAGGGCCAGCCAAGGCAGGCGGGAAGCTTGGTTTCTTCCATCTCTGTGGCAACCCAAGCCTCCTGCTTGCTCCAGCTCTGTGGCTGCTGCCATCTTGGTTGGGTTAATTTGCATACTCACTCCTGATTGGCTGGTGGGCGTGGCTAGTGGGCGTAGCAGAGGTATGGTCAATTTGCATGTTTCTTTTTTATTAGTGTAGATTGAACTATATTGACATCCTTATCAAATATCAGTTGACTGTAAATATGATTATTTAATTCTATACTCTCGATTCTATTTCATTTACCCATATGTATATTCTTATGCCAGTACCACACTGTTTTAATTATTGTAGCTTTAAGTTTTGAAATTGGAAGGCTAGAAAATTGCATTAGAACTGTAAGATGAATTTGGAAGAGTAATGGCATGCTCACATCCATTCTATTATAAATGTTTTGTTTTTTTTAATTTAACTTCCAGATTGCTCATTGCAAGTATATAGTAATGTTTTTTTTTTAAATCAGTTAAGACAAGAAAAGAAATATGCATTTATATAACCTTTTATTTTTATATAACCATATTTGCTGGTGTTCTTTTTTTTAATGTGGTTTTGAATTAATGTCTGGTCTTTTTCAGGGCATGTCTGATAGCAATGAATGCTCTTATTTTTTGTTTTGTAAACAGAATAATTCATCTTGTAAACAAAATAAATGTCTTTATTTCACCTTCATATTTGAAAGGTAGTTTTGATGGATATGAGATTCTTCTTTGGCAACCACTTTCTTTCAGCACTTTGAATATGTCATCCTACTGGCTTTTGACCCCCATTGTTCTAATATTAGAAAAATTAATTGTTCCTGCCATGGAGGAAAAGGGAGTGAAGAGTTATTCCTCAATGGTTACAGATTTCCTTCTTGGTGTTATGAAAAGTTCTGGAAATAGATAATGGTAATGGTTGCACAATATTGTGAGTATAATTAATGCCACTGAATTGTACATGGTAGTTTTTGAGATTAGCTTTTAAGCTTATTTTGTGAACCCAGGAGAGTTCTTACTAGCTTTCTCTTTCCTCTGGTTCTCTGGTAAATTTACTGGCTTCTGGTTTAATTTTGTGATCTCATAGAGTTATTAGCCTCTTCATAATTACTTACTACCCAAATCTCCAGTATTTATAGAAGTGCCCTTAGTCTTGATCTTCCCCATAGTCTGTTTCCAACAAAGTCAGTTCCTTTGGGGAAAGTTTCAGAGCTCTTTGTTCTTATGGACTGCTGCTCTTCCTGGAAAAAGTCTCTAAGCCACTGCTCCAAGCACTGGATGGGGGCATAGGCTCCTGCCTTCTAGCTTGCTTCTCCCAGTGTAGAACTTTCACCCTACAATCAAACTGGGGCAAGATGGATGAAGGCCCCAGTATTATCAGCTTTCTTCACTTGGGGGAAGCCACTGTCCTATGAAAAGGGGCTGGGTAGAGAAAGGGGCCCACAAGGTTATGGCTGTACTCACCAGGCATTTAGCCTCTATAACAGTGGTTCTCAACCTTTCTAATGCCACGACCCTTTAATACAGTTCCTCATGTTGTGGTGACCCCCAACCATAAAATTATTTTTGTTGCTACTTCATACCTGTAATTTTGCTACTGTTATGAATCGTAATGTAAATATCTGTGTTTTCCGATGGTCTTGGGCTCTACAGCAGTGGTTCTCAACCTGTGGGTCATGACCCACAGGTTGAGAACCACTAGCAGGGTCGCCTAAGACCATCGGAAAACACAGATATTTACATTATGATTCATAACAGTAGCAAAATTACAGTTATGAAGTAGCAACTCTATAACTTGGAGCTGGAGGAAATAAGAAATGCTGACAGCCTACCTCTCTTGGTAAGATACTCTATTCTTGACTGGGAACTAAAGAGAGAAGCAACCCCACCTTCTTGGCCACAACTGCTCAGGGTGGAGTCTCAAGCCAACTAAGATGGGGGTGGGGTGGGGGATGGAAATGAATCATAGTTCCAATGCCACAGAATCTCATTGTTCCTTTTGAAGGTTTTTGTTTGTTTGTTTGTTATTGTTAATCTCACCCAAGGGTATTTTTCCATTGATTTTTTAAGAAAGAATGAGAGGGGGAGAGACAGAGAGAAAAGCATTGATGTAAGAGGGACACATATATTGGGTGATTGGTTGCCTTGCACACATGCCCAACCAGGGCTGGGGTCGAACCTGCAACCAAAGCATGTGCCCTTGACCAGAATCGAACCGGTGACCCTTCACTCTGCAGGCTGATCCTAATCACTGAGCAAAACCAGCCAGGGCTCCTTTTGAGTTTTAATGGACATTCTCAAAAAATTTATTCATTTGTTGTATTCTCCTAAGATAATATCCAGACATTAAATGTTTTGTGTGTGTATGTGTGTGTGTGTGTGTGTGTGTGTGTGTTTTCATAATACACAGCAGTTTTGCTTGTTTCGCTGGAAAGCATGTCAGAGAGCTTCTCACGCTGCCTTTCTGAAAATAGATTTCTCTCTTTCCTTTTTCTTTACAGCCCCTCCCTTCACCATTTTGATGCCTTGGGATTTCCACTGATGAGCAAATAGAAGTGTAACTTTAATTCCCTCCTGTTCTTCCAAACATATGTCTTACTTAAAGCATAGCCATTGTCAGAGGAATATACCTGAAACTGATTAAAAAGTAGTAAAAATGACTAAACTACGTAATTACAAACTCCCTGATGAATTATCTTTCATGTGAAAAAAATGTTTGTGGTAAATTTCATCTTTCCTGGTCTCTGCAAGGTTCAGAACTTTTTCTGAGTCTCTTCAGAAAGATCCAGTCTACTATGCTTAAAGGCAGACAAAAGCTTAAATACAACAGAAAATACCCTCCACCACTCCTTCTAAAGGTTCAGCAATTATTAATGAAAAGCAAGCCTCAAAACTTGCCAGCCAGTGATTAAAAGGCATTTGCTCCGGAACAGTCTCGCTGTCTCAAATAAAAAAAATGAAGGAGGAAATTAAATTCTTGAAGAAATAAATTTTGACTGAAGTGAGAAATCACACTAAGAAGCTAATTTAAGGGAGATGAAATTAATTTTGGTGACATTTATTCTATTTAGCAAAAATGGTGACAAAACATATAGTGGCTCTGTTAGCCAGAGATAAGAGGCAAGTAATTTAAGGCTGGGCACAGCTACAGTCTGCGGCGATTTAATCCCACTGCTACACATCCCCTGTGACCTATCATTAAAGGTTTAAAGTAAAACTGACAATTATTATTAGCTAGTAATTGGATTTTGGAGATTCAGTATAAAGTTAGGATAATTTAAATGACTGTTGACACTGGAAAGATTATGTAAACGCTCTGAATCAGCTGAATTTATCAATTTATTTAGTCTTATACAGCTGAGCATACTCAGCACCAGAAACCAGCAGAAGGGGAGTGACTTTCTCGGATTTGTCCGCAGGAAACCAGCAAGGGCTTTGACTCAGATTTTCTGAAGGTAGCACCCAAACTTGAGTGCCAAGCTCTGTCAGGAGTGTGGACTTCTTCAAACTTGCACCTCAGAAACATCCAGAACTTTATCCTCCAACAAGGACTGACTGAAAGAGTCACACGCCAGAAAATCAGGGCACCCCAGAAGAAAGATAAAAGTGTATCAGGCCAATAATTCATTATATGAATTTTTAATTATGAAGGCTGAAATTCAAAAACTAAAGATGAAATTAAAAACACGCCATTATTACAGGTGTATAACAATGTCCTTCGGCCAGCATCATTCCTACAATACTGATGCAACCCTGCCTGCTCCTTTGACCAATCATTAACACCAAGTAAAATTGCATTATTTAGGAAAATGCTTTACAAAATTAATTCTGCTAACAATACAATTGCATTGAAATCAGTAACAGCATGGTATCTCCACCAACTGAGGCAGACGCTACCCTATTATTATTCCCCTCATCTTTAAATGCTGTCTTAAAGGGGAGGTTTCATTACACTTGACCCAATTATGTTCCCATTCTTATTGCTCACATTCACCAAATACTATTGGTACCCTCTCATATATATTTCATGCTTTCTGTAACTTAGAAAAGTGAGATTTTTAACCTTAAAAATATTATTTTTTTGTTTAGTAATTCCACTTCTAAAAATCTATCCTGAGGGATTATTTAAATATATGTGTTTAAATTTAGCTGGCTGCATTACTGTTTATAAGAGAAGCAAAATGTAAAGCACCTAATGACTAAGAACAGGATGTTGGTTAATTAAATTATGATACATCCCTATACAGCCATTAGAAATCATGCACTAGTAGAGTATGGACATTGGAGATTTTTTTCATATGTTGCTAAGTAATACAAGCTAGGCTATAGAGCAAGCTAGGACTTAAAAGAAGCTGAAAAAGTATGCTGGTTATTAAATTATTGTCTCTTGGCTCAAATCCACCCTTCAATAACATGCTCTATAATGCTGGGACTGTGAATGGCAGATGCATTTCTCCTTTACTGCTGGACACTAACTGGAGAGGGCCTGAAGTGAGCCTGGAAGGCTGGGGAGGGGAAAGGGCAGGTTCCTTCCAGTTTTTCCCATGCTCCCATTCACCAGGCTCATTGTGTCCCCAGCTTAGACACCAGCACCAGCTTCTAGCACTAGCATCTTAGAGGGCTAGATCCCAGTTCTGCAAGACCCCTTATCTGAGATTCTAGGTTTTCTTAACTCTAATCTCTTCCTTTTAGTCCTTTAGTCCTCAGGGTAGGGGAGCTGCTTCTTGCAGTCACTGTCTCCGTTATTTCAACATTCCCTCCTTGCTATTTTAGTCCTCCAATACTCATTTGCTATGGGATGAATGGTGTCTCCCACACATTCATATGTTGAAGTCTTAACCCCCAGTACCTCGAATATGACTATTCAGTTGACCTTTGAATAACATTGGTTTGAACTGCATAGGCCCACTTATACACATAATTTTTAAAAATAAATATACAGTCGGTCCCACTGTAAATCGAAAACAGTATTTTCAAACCATGGTTGGGAATTCATAGGTGCAGAAGGCCATCTGTATTCTTTGTTACATGCCATCCTATCTAATAAAAGAGTAATATGCAGATTTACCATCACTCCAATACACAATATGGCTGTCCCCATGTGGTCAAAGCTCCTATGCCCATATGGACACAAGATGGCCACCACAAGATGGCTAGCAGGGGAGGGTAGTTGGGAGGGGCCAGGTCTGCAAGGGAGGGCAGTTGGTGGCGACCGGGCCTGCAGAGAATGGCAGTTGATGAGGACCCAGGCCTACAGGGGAGAGCAGTTGGGGGGACCAGGCTGGCAGGGGAGGGCAGTTAGGGGTGACCAGGTCTGCAGAGGAGGGCAGTTAGGGGTGACCAGGACTGCAGGGGAGGGCAGTTAGGGGCAATCAGCCTGGCAGGGGAGCTGTTAGGCATCAATCAGGCTGGCAGGGGTATGGTTAGGGGGTGATCAGGCTGTCAGGCAGAAGTGGTTAGGGGCAATCAGGAAGGCAGGCAGGAGAGCAGTTGGGAGCCAGCAGTCCTGGATTGTGAGAGGGATGTCCGACTGCCCGTTTAGGCCCGATCCAGGTAGGGGATCGGGCCTAAACGGGCAGTCGGACATCCCTCGAGGGGTCCCAGATTGGAGAGGGTGCAGGTTGGGCTGAGGGACACACCCCCCTGTGCACAAATTTCGTGCACCTGGCCTCTAGTGTTGTTATATAAGGAAATTGGGCATCTGCATATTTTGGTATCCACATGGGGGGTAGTGTGGGGTCCTAGAACAAATCCCTCACAGATAATCCATTTAGAGACAGGGACTTTAAAGAGGTAATTAAGGTAAAAAGGAGTTCATATGGGTAGGCACTCATTCAATATGACTGGTTTCCTTATTTAAAAGAAGAATTAGGACACAAACACAGTGGACATGGAGAGAGAAGGCAGCCATCAACAAGTCAAATAGACCTCAGAGGAAGCCAACCCTGCCAACACCTTTGATCTTGAACTTCTAGCCTCCGAAACTGTGAGAAAATAAGTTTCTATTGTTTAAGTGATTTAGTTTCTGGAATTTGTTAAAGGAGCCCTAGGAAACTATTATACTATTTAATTAAGTCCTATGTTAAATTTATCTCTGTCAAATTAACTGGCATGCTATTACTCAGAAGTGGTCGTAGGAAACAAACCCACAGAGTTGGAAATTCAGGGTTGTTTTTGACATATCTGTATCTTGCTGCCATTGTAAACAGTTGTATCAAATTTTCATTATAGTTGACTGTGCCTACTGTACCAAGTGTCTTGGGTAAACAAATGGGTGCTATAGTAACCTGAAGGTGTAAGAATGGCTGCAAGGACTGTCCTGTGTGCATGGGAGTAATTACAGAAAAAAATGACATATTCAGGTCTTAAAATTTCAGCTCATGTCACAAGGGAACCAGAAAACTTCTAGGGCAGCCCTTAGTGAATATTTTGAGGGGGCCCATAGCTGCAAATATTTCTGGTGACCCCAAAGATTTGGTATCATAGAAGTTGATGAGTTGAGCACTTGAGATCATTGAGGAACAATGAAAACAGACATTGCCCATTACCCAGGAGGCAGAAATTACATTGGATTCAAATTGGCAACCGCATCCGAAGATAAAAATATAAAAGGAAGTCATGGCTATCAGGAAAAGTTTTTCATCCATAAATGTTGTTTTTTTAGGGGGACTCTTAGTTCAAGGTCACTGAGATGCCACCGGCTTGATTTCTTTTCTTATGTATCTTTCTGAGACATGGTAATACCAGATAATAAGTATTTGCACAATATAAATTTATCAATTAATAAGTTGGAATATTCTAGCACTGATAGGCCACCAAGAGTTCTTGTCTGCCAAATTAGAGACTTATCTCAATCCCCTTCATTCTCCCATCTTTGACCTTGAAAAGTAGTTCTGTAGATATGGACTCTGCAGTGCTGTCTTCTTCTCCTGTATGTCCACAAAGCCATATTGAAACAATGGGGAGAGAAGAGCTCTGCCTTGGGTCAAAGAGCATGTCATATGTCCTATTTTCTTTCTGTGCCACATGTCCTCCAGGAGATGGTCATAAGCATGCAGATGTACATGGTTACACAAAGATTCATACCTCATGACTTACTATGGAAATGAAGATATGAGGGAAACTTGTATAATGAAATCCCATGGATCATTTGGAAGTCTTATTTTATTTTAGACTGCTAAATCCATAACTGTTTCAGATAGGGCTGCACATTTAGGAATTATGGAGATATTTGAGTTTACTTCATTCTTCTTGTTCTTTCCTTATTTTTGCTCAAGGAATAAAAAACAGAATGACCAACAGATGAGCCTTAAGAGCAAGAAGCTTCATTTGAAAAGTTGTTCCAGGTATATAAGCACAAATGAATGATCCTTGGCTAAACTGTCCACACGGTGCATGTGTCACCGGAGTTCATCATACTCCCCTAGCCTTCTCTCATTTGGTAACTCCTCTCTACCTTGGAATGGCTTTCTTAAGTCCTTTGCTTATTTATTTAAAATATATGTTATTGATTTGTAGAGAGAGAAGAAAGGAGAGGGAGAGAGAGAAACATTTATGTGGGAGTGAAACATCAGTTGGCTGCCTCCTGTATACTACCTACTTGGGATCGAGTCTACCACCAGAGCATGTGCCTTGACTGGACATTGAACCAGCAACCCCTGGATACAAGGGGCAAAGTCCAAACAACTGAGCCACACTGGCAAAGGCAAGTCCTCTGTTTATTGTTAGTCTGTGGATAGGGTACCAACCTATTCTAATGTCTTATCACCTTATACCTACAGTTCCCAACACACCATGTCTCTTGCATCTGTAGCATCATTATGTTCATCTGTCTTCCTGGAATAGCCTTCCCTGTCATCATAACCCAGAACCGATTCCTATTCCTCCTTCAAGACTCAGAACAGACTTAATTTCTTTCAGGAAGCTATTACTACCTTATTCCACTCTCTTCCCAAGTCCAAGGTATATCCCTGATATAATTTTTGCACATCATAGTTTTTATACACAAATGGACTCATTGTTTGCAAAAAATATGAAAAACTTGAGAGCAGGAAATTCTCATATCCATCTTGTATCCCCTTACTCTTAGTAGAATATAGGCACACTTTGCTTAATAAATATTTTTTTAAACTTTATGCCAGGATACCCAAGGTACCTTTTCAAGTGTCCTGACAGACTGAGGGCAAAATAAAGTACCACACAGCTTCTTTGGGAAGGAAGAAAATGGTTGTATATTATTTTATGTGCTATTTTCCCCATGAAGGAAGGCACCTCTTTTTGCCAAAAAATAATGATGATCTGTGCCAGTTCTGAAAGTTGCCAAACCATAATTACTCAGAATAACAGTCCAAAATAATAAAAATTATCCTCTTCATTCAGAACATTTATTGTGCACCTGCTATGTGCCAGACATTGGCTTAGTTCTGAATATACAGATATAAACAAGTGTCCAGCTTGTCTAACTTGTTCAGATATCACATTCTAGTTGGGAAGGTAGATACTTAATAATTAGGCAAACATATATATAAAGGCAACTTCAGTTAGTAGCTAAGGCCAAGGAGAGAATAAAGCAGTGATGGAACAGAGAGCATGTGGGGTGAATGAATGTGCAGGTGCTTTTCTTCTCAGAATGTAGTTCTTCCTTCGAAGCCCCCCACTTCCCTTTGACAACTAGCAATTCTCTGCTGGGTCTCTGGCTCCTTCACTCATCTGGTCAAATATGCTAAAGCTCGCAGTGAAAGCGGTGTTGCTTTGCTTTGCTCTGAAATAAGTAAATTACAAAGCGGACCTGTCATCACACTGAATCCCATTACCAATCCATCTGCTGGTGAAGGGGAGTCTGTCTCCTCTGTGCTGGGCAGCTGGGGCCTCACAAAGTCCTGGTGGTACCCAAAGCATCCAATAAACTTCAGCAGCAGGAAGAGGACCTTTCAGAATGATAGCCTTGCCTTTTAATTTACTATCATTTCCCTTTCCTGCTTTTCCAACAAAATGCATCGGTTCCGCTTATATCTCATTTCACTGTTGTGGCTGTTTTCCCCTGGGGTGGCATCAGCCCCCATTACAGGTTTTCTTGCTCCTGCAGCTCCAGAGCTTTTCCATGAGCCTACTTTAGATACAGAGATATGCTGACCAAAGAAGGGCATTTGGAGAGGGAAGGTTCACTCCTCATCCAAGAGCCTTCCCTACGCTGCACTCAGTAAAATTACAGCCAGGTTGACTGAGGGGCCTAGTGGACTAGTAACAAATCAATCTTAAGAGATCCTGAAGGGGTCCTGAACTAATAACTTGCCAGCTGTATGCATTGCAACTCTGTGTGCTGCCTCAGTTGGGTGGAGGAATGAGGCACTTGTAGGGTTATTGAGCGCAGCATTGGCACAGGGGAACAGCGGGAAGTGATTTAGCAGCCACACAGGTGTCTTCTTTAATTACACACTATCAGGCGCTGAGCTCAACAACCCCCACAGTTCCCTCTGTGCTTGCCCAGTTGTCTAAGCAGGACATACTAAGTGACTGGAGAGGGCTTCCTGGGCGGGGGAGGGGGGGGGGCTCTCCTCACTTGTACTCCTAAACCCCAGCCTACCTAGGAGACAAGTCTACATAGGAGAGTCTCCACTCCATGCGGCCTAGGCAGAGAGCATGCAGGATGCCAGAACTAAGGAAATAGGAAAATCTCAACTTCTCACAATTGGGAGTTGACACAGCTGGGACATCTTACCTGCCAAACTCTGAAGCAGCTTGAAGTGAAATGGGCAGCTTGAAGAGAGTTGCCAAAGAAGAGGTGGGTAAGGAGGAAGTGGAGGGATCTTTTGATCACTGGACCTGTAGACCTTCCTTACCAGCATCCTTTTCTCACCTATTTCCATCAACTGAAAGAACAGGGTTTATTCTACTCATTTTTTCCCTATAAAGAAACTGAGGTACAGAACTAAAATAACACCAGGTCAGGTTTACTAATTTCCAGTCTAGTTCTAAGAAACTCTTCTAATTTACTCCTTAAATTTTAGTGTGCATATGAATCTAGCCTCTTGAAAAAAAAAATGATGATTCTGGTTTAGGAGGCCTAGGGTATTGCCTGAGAGTCTGCTTTCTTAAGAAGAGCCCAGATGATTCTGTGTGGGTCACACATTGAGTAACATGAACCCTCTTAACAGTCATCTCAGAGGGTGGGGCCCTCCCTTAATAGTTTGATGAGGATTCTTTACTCTCCTGGATTACCATCTCTTTTGCCTATTCAGAACTTTATTTCACAACTATGCAAACTTGTTGCTTGCTCAAAACACATTTATGGTTCTAAAATCAAAGCTTGCTATCTATGAGGAAGAACATTTGATAAAAACCACTAAGTATGATACCAGGCCTCTTTATTTCATATGAATCATTCTGGAAGCACAGTACTAACAGGTTGGTATGGAAATCTGGGTGCTCACAGCCTGGATCCTGACTAAGCAATAAACTACGTGAATTCAGAAATGGTGTTTCAGTAGAGGTCACCCTCAGTGAAATTCAACAGGGCTTGTCTCCATATTCATTATGGAAGCACTAGTGATTTTACCTCTCCCAGGCAGGCTCTTGGTTCATGATGGAAAAACCTAAACACTTCCAAACCATGCATTGTGTTGTGAGATGAAGTTAATACTTGCTAATCTCCCCTTGCTGCTCCTCACAATTCATAAGCACCTCAAATATCTATCCAGGAAAAGGTGTGTTTGCTACAATGTGGTTCTAAATAAAAGGCCTTCTGTGCCTCTTGTGTCTTGTATTATGGTTAGAACTCTTTTGAGTACAAACCCATTTAATTCTCAGATATCTGTGAAGTCTGTCCTAATCCTTCTTTTATAAACAAATAAATGGAAGCTTGAAAATTTTAAGTAATGTCCCCAAGATCATATAAGTAAAAATAGCAGAGCTAGGATGTAGATACAGGTATTATGACTATGAATATAGTACTCTCTGCAGTCATGTTTCTTTAAAAGTAAACATGAATACTGTGCCATCCTCAAGGGAAGGGAGAGAGGGAGCTCTGTAATGCATTTATGAGTCCACAAGTAGAAGGAAAGAATGTTCCATGGGAGAATGGAAAGATCAAGAGTGTTGATAATACCTCCAACTCTTCCCATCCATCTTCCCAAGTTTCTTGGTTAATGCCATTCAAAGTGTACTTCTGTGTGCCCACCGTGTGTTGGGCACCTTGGGAGATTCAAGAAAAGTGGGAGCTATGCAGTTCCTGCCATCAAGATGTCTACAGTCCAGGTGGAGAACAAGAATCAAATCACAGGAAACATTCAGGTAAATCCATTGTGGGTAGTAATCTGCTGCTATTGAGAGCATTAATTAGCAAGGAATGTGTACACCATGTATCTTAACCTTGGTGGCACACTGGAGTCATCAGAAGACTTTATAAAAATCCTGAAGCCGCAGACATTCTGGTTTCACTGATAAAGGACAAAGATTCTTAAGTGTGCTTTTGCAGCATTAGCAATAACTTTTATAGATATAAATGATCAAGCCCAGAACTAATGACTCAGAAACTCTGCGTGTGGAGCCCAGTGAGCTGTTTGCACATGCCCTCCCAGTGATTCTGAGGAAGGGTGCAGGCTCAAGTTCTCCAAGCACTGACAGAGGGTGCGGCTGGAATATTGGTTGTGCTTGTTTTGTTTGTTTTAGAAGCTCTCCAGGTGATTCGTCTGTGCAGCAAAGTTTGGCATCCCCTGACGCAGAAGGTAACGAAGAGCATTCTCTGGGAGGGAAGACCCATGTCACAGACCACAGCTGACTGAGAGACACATTATGGAGGACTTTGAATGTCCTCAGACCATGGCTTACACTGCAAATCAGATATTTTGTGTTCTGTCTTGTCTGAAAAGAACATAAGCTCTCTAGAGACAAAGGGCATACCTTCTGATTCCTGTGTCTCAGTCTGTACTTTGTGTATAGAATGGGACACAAAGCAATTTCTGATTATTCAGAGTGGGAACAATTATGAGTCAAGCCTTGGGAAACTAGGTCTCCCAGGAAAAGCCCAGGGAAATGATAGAATGGCCAAAGGGAGCAACACAGGTGAACACATGGAACCATGAAGCGCCTACATTATAAACACACACCTCCGGTGCCCGCCCTAAAGTGCATGGTAGTGGCAGAAGTATCAACAGCAACCATTTCCTCTCCCGATTCCCACCCTCACTCAACCACAGGTTTTGCAGTGGCTTCAAAGCATGTAAAGCGTTTATTAAACAGCGTGAAATCCATTTAACGCTTCTCTGGATGCACTAATTAGGTTTTGTATTTGGGGGAAGAGCAATACAGAATGGAGGGCAAAACCTGGGCTTACTGACATTCTGAGCTTCCTTTTTGGATTTCCCCAGTTGGTATGGACCCCACTCCCATGATCAGTCCCATGAATGGGGGAAAGATTTCAAAATCTGGAGTCGAAAATAATAAACATTGGCAACAGTTATTAGCACATTTCCAAAGCTTCATAAGTTGCCTATCAATCTGTGGGCTTTATCCCTAACCCACAAAGTTCCCCATTTCCTCTAATCAGCATCTCCAGGAACATTATAGTTCTTCTGGAAAATCCAAAGGACTTGGCAAGGAGGTTTTGATTCCCAGCCAGCCCTTATTTGGTGCTGAGTAGAGAGGATCTGTTAAGTGTCATGCAATTAGCAGGCAGAGAAGAGCGCCGAGCAGGGGATATTTTTTAGTTCACTGAATCATACCAAATCTGAATCTATTTACCAAAAGGAATAAAAAATGTGCCTCTGGCCAGGCTCTTAGTGGGGGCCTGAGAAAAACTTCACATTTTACTGACTTTATATTGCTATTTGGTTTTGACACTTGGAATTCACAATTAGGAGAGTAGGGGCTGCAATGTCTCAGATCCAGTTAGGAGGTTGAGGGAAATGGTCTTATTGGTATCTGTGCAGTAAGTGCCAAATGTTATTAACACATTTCAAAGCTTTGTAAGTTGCCTATTAAGAACCTCCTTTTACAAAAACCATAGCCAAAGAAATTACACAGTCAGATTTCTGTAGCCCCTGAACAGCTGGGGTTGTGACATGAATGACTCAACACTACAGTGGTCTGAAGTTGTCTTCACACCTGTCTGGTGTGAAGTAGAGTTGAGGGCATCCCTTAAAGATAAATGCCCAGATGATTAGGCCCTGTATTATTCCTGTCCAAGAGACAGAGCTTAGGGTTCGTCACATCCCTCTAACCCCAAGTACCATGGCCAGGAAAGAAACATGACATGTCAATTCAACTCCACATCAACTCCAAATCAATCCACTAACAGAATTTGACCAAAGTACCTATAAATGTGTCTCTGTATAAACTATCAGTAGGCTGAGTTATAAGTAACTAAATAGCACATTCTTCTGTGATTGATTAGTATTAGAAATGAAAACAGTGTTAAAGATCTAATGCAGGCTGGTGCATGTTCAAAGATTTTATTGTGATGTCAAGATTTAATGAAAAATTCAACAACCTATCCTTGTCTGAAAGAGTGGGGTGGCTACCCTCCATGGGTCCTCAGACTACAAATGTACACATTAACAGTGAGGCCAATTATTTTTAATTAAACAGCAATTTTTTGGAAAGTGCTAGGGGTGTGAAAAAAAAAATACAAGCTATGATCCAAGGGAAATGGTCTAGAAAATGAGGCATTTCTAACTGGCTTGTTAGAGAAGTTCTGGGCCGAGGGAGTGTTCTCCCATTTCCCTCACTGTAAGATGCTTCTTACTCAGTACTTAACATGCCCATATCCTTCCCTGGCAGATTGTCTTTACAGTGTTTTTCTTTATCATTACAGCTAACATTTATTTAAAAATAACAGTTGATGCTTATTTTTGGTGGTAGCTATGTGCTATATGGTTGTGTAAATACTAAATTAGCATATACTGAACCATTGCTCCTAAGGGAAATACAGGATTAGGTTCCTGAAAGCCTCTGGTCACAAGAATTTTGTCAACTGAGCAATATATAACCTTGTTTTATGAGTGTTCCATTTAAATACATCTTATTTAGCGTACATTGTTGATTCATTAGCATTGAATTCATAGCCAACAGCATTATAACTCATGCCTGAACAATGCATATCTAACACATATTTCCTCCATAAAGCACATCACAGCCTTTGTGCACTTAGGCGGCACTTCAGCACTACCCTTTGAGGTGATTTTAAACATCAAAATCATCAAGGAAAAGCACAAAAATGTGAAAAGCATGGCACTCAATAGACCATGAAAAGGACATTTATTTACAGTATGAGAGAATTTTTACAAGGAGGCAGAATGTGACCTTATATGACCTTACTTGGAAACATGCATGCTGGGCAAGTCAATTTTTTTGCTATTCTGTGCATGTCCATGAAAGCATGTGAAAATGTTCCATGGGTATGGATTTGAGGGTTACAAACAAATTTTAGTGAGTAGGCAAATTTGCAAATATGGAATCAACTTTAATAATGAGACTCAACTGTGCCTGACCTGAACTGAGAGTGACAGAGAAAAGTAAATGGAAAGGCATTAAACTATGAAAAGTCAAAATTAAAACCCTGAATACTCCCTGCCAAGGGGAGGTTGGCAGTAAGTATTGTCTTAGTCTGTAGTGAAGAGAAGCCTGGAGGGATGCTAAGGTCGGGCCATGACAACTCTTAGAGACAATGAAATGGGATTCTGACCACCCCCAGACATGTGAGGAAATGCAGAAATCATTCAAGACAGAGTCATAGCTAAGACCACAATTAACATAGAACAGTAACTCATCTTCATTTCTCCAACTTAGCCTTTGTGTCCCTCAAACACTGAGAGACCAGGATCAAAACAGCAATAATTTTATCCCCTCATGCATTGATGCTAGACAATGGACTACTCACCCAATCTTGTGCTATTATCTGCTTCTGTCTGGTGTGCGAGGCCTTTTCTCACAGCAGAGTGGTAAGGTTTTCAATTTGATTTTGAGTTTGGAGTGGACATAGAGAGAGACTAGACATGTTGGCCCCCCTTTGTTCTAGCATGGACCCTTAAATCAACCAAAGCTGACTAAAATGAACAGTCCTTTGTAGACTCCCACCTAGCCCATTGGTGTTTTTATTAGAGTGTATTCCTGAAGCCCCCAGCTAGTATTAAAGTCTTTTCTTATTTTAGCCTCTGTACAGACATCTGTCTTGGGAGCTCTCAGGAAGCGGTGGCTAATGTACAGGATTCACTTATTATGGTCCTAGGGTTAAACAACATTTTAAGACCAGCATTTCATACCAATCCAATATAGCCAACATATTTTATATTTTCCACTTTAACCAAGGGATTTTCGCATTGTGTTAGAAGCTAGACTAATGTCCTTTAACAAGCTTCCTCACTCCCTTTCTATATTGTTCACCAATTCTAGATGGCCATAGACATTGTTTCAGAGGACAGCAAGAAGTTTGAGATTCTAGGAAACAATTTCTTCTATAAACAAAATCTCTCTTACTCTTTGCTACAGACTTCATCTAATATTGATTTTGATAAGAGTCTGGGCAACGTGACCTTTAATGGCCTTTCCAACCCTGGCATTCTAGGAATTCTTGGAGAAAATCATGCTCCAAGGTAAAACTCTGTCTTCATCCTGGCTGCTCGCCCAAGCCACAGGAAAGAAAGAGCACAGAAATACAACATGGCCTTGGTAGGACCAGACCCCTGCCCTGGATTCTCCATCAAGGAAAAATGTATGTGAAAACTCCACCCAAACTGTCCTTCTCTCAACATCTCTAACCCTTTTCCTGTGGCTGCGAAACATCAACATTTGTTCTCAGCATTTGAGTCCTCTGCAAAGCCAAGAGATTATAAACAGTCCTTGGGGTTTCCACCAAAGTCTACTCCATCATTGGACACAATAGGGAAAGCCACACATCTGGCCCGGGGAAGGAACTAAAAGATACAAATGAAAGAGGAGCCAAGGTCATGGGAGATGAGAACAGCTTGCCTCTAGCTGAGTGAATGCAGACCAAAATCACCCTAAAGTCTCATTGGGTCATTTTGTTTTCTTTATGCTTAAAGGGACACATGGTTTTCTTTTTAAAAGATTATTCACTGTTTCTTGGTTTTCTATTTGTTTGCTTGGTTTAGAAAGGCCAGCTTGGGACAGAACAGTGCAGCCTTAGAGTGACAAAAATCTGCCTTCTGTGGGGGTCTGCTTTAAACAACAGGAAAATACATGATACAGCACTGCTACTTTAACAATGAAAGTAACACAATGAGTGACTCTTGTATAGAACAATTTTGTCATTCCATATGCCAATGAAATCATGTTTTTGTATTATTCTCCTCTATCTTGAAACTGATTCATTCTCAGAATTATCCAAATCAAAGAAGAATTCAAAATGGATGTTATTATGTATTTAAGCTTCATACTAAATGAATGTCATTGATAGCCCTTAAGTATGATTTAAAAATAACTGATCAATAAAGCAGTTCTTGTGTCAGTCAAGAATATTAGACTATAAATATAAACACGGCAAACAAATGTGCCCTGGTTTTATTCAGATCATTCCTCTGAGTGAATGCTTATCATAGCTACCTCACAGTAAAACACATGTTTCAGTGTTGAAAATCTTTGAACTATATGTAAAGAGAAGACCATGTTTGTAGTAGAACCACGGTAAGGGTGGAGGGCGTGGGCCTGCATTTGAATTCATGCACACATGAGCCATGAGTCTTTACTAATCATTAGTTGACAACTCAAGGGACAAATCTTGACCATCCATGAAAGAAAGGCTAAATCTGAAGCAGAAGAATCCAAGCAAATCTATACATAGACAGGGCAGCAGCTTTAGCCTGATGAAAAAATTAAGTAAGTCCAATCCCCTGACCAGAGGGGAAGCCTGGTCACTGCTGCTGGTGCCTATCTTTTAACTCTTCTTCATAAACATTCCTCCTCTATTCCAGAGACCTATAAACATGTATATTTGAGATATTTCCTACCATTGATGTAACACATGTATTTATTCAGGGACTATCAGAGTCATGTACTGGGTAAGGAACAAGAGACTCAAATATATTGAAGTGCAGATCCTGTTTACATAGAGCTTTCTGTCTAGTAGGTAAGTTTCACTGCATTATGAAAATTGGGAATTCCAAAATATAACCCCAATCACAGTGGCTAAAACTTACTGGTTATTTTATAAATATGTGTTTCTTTGATAAATGAATGCATGAATGGATGAATCAAATATATGAAACATTTTCTACTAACTCATGAAATTATATTCCTTTTCTTTTAAGATCCTCTTGTCCCAAAGCCTTCCTGTAAAATTTTAATTAAATACAAACACCTTAGCCTAGCTTAAAAAATATTTTCTGTTCTGAATCCTGAGGCCCTCTCCACCCTGGTCACATACCATTTTCCTGCTAGGCTACTATGCCCCAGTGCTACAGGCTTTCTCTTAGATCTTCTACCTTACACCTTTGCACCAGTTCTCCTGCCTTTTAAGCTGTCTGTTCTCATCTTCCCCTGGATGACCTCTCTTGATACTCGGTGTTCATCTTACATTTCACATCACCTCCTTATTAAAGGAGTTGGAGTAGATAAGTTCTAAGTTTATACTATTTTAGTAGTCTGGAGCCCATATATCCTCCTCACATCACCTCTACAATCAGGCCTTAAGGTCCTGACCCAGAACATCAGGGATTCTTTCATATTCCACATCCAAACTTAATGCTTCCGCACACTTATGTATATTTGAAGAACTGGAATAAGAAAACATTTCTTCAAAAATTTAATAATAGAACTACCATGTGATCTATCAATTCCACTTTTAGGTATTTATCCAAAGAAAAGGAAAACACTAACTCAAAAAATATATAAATCCCCATATTCATTGCAGTATTATTTTCAATAGCCAAGATATGGAAACAACCCATGTGTCCACTGTTGAATGAAAGGATAAAGAAAACATGAACAATATAATGGAATATTGTTCAACCATAAAAAAGAATGAAATCCTGCCATTTGCAATAAAGTGAATGGATTGTGAGGATATTATGCTATGTGACATAAGTCAGACAGAGAAAGACATATTACCTCACTTTTATCTTGATTTTAAAAAATGAACTCACAGATACACTGAACAAACTGGTGGTTGCCAGCGGAAAGGATTTGGGGCAGGCAAAATGGCTGAAGGGGGTAAAAAAGTACACACTTGCAGTTATAAATAAATAAGTCACAGGGATAGAATATACAGCATGGTAAGTAATACTATATTTTATATATGAAAGTTGCTAAGAAGGTAAATCTTAAAAATCCTCATCATAAGAAAACTTGTATAACTATGACAGATGTTAACTAGACATATTGTGGTGATCATTTCACAACATCTGCAATTATTGAATCATTATGTTGAACACCTGAAACTAATAAGGTCTATGTCAATTGCACCTCAATAAAATTATTTTTTTTAATGTAGGGACATAGGCAAACCTGTTGGATTAAGCCATGTCATAAGACACTACCCTCTCTGTCACCACTTTGATGATCCATCTGATAAGTGACCTCTGAGCCATACAGGGCTAGAATCTTAATCCCTGTTTCCAATCCCTTCAGTTTCCCTTTCTATAGTATATCATCCATATTATATCTCCTCAATGAAATAATGGAGAAAATTAAGGCAAATGTTGGTGCTAGATTATTTCTCTGAAGGAAAGCTTTACAAATGGATAAAGATAGAGCAATAGGAGAAGCAGAGTCCTTTATGTAGCACTCAAAGGAAAACTGAAAAGTCCATCCGAATCTCCAGCTTACTCAAAATATTAAATTGTCGGTAGACATATTGAAACTCAATTCAGAAATCCACACAATGGAATGCTTCCTATACATCCTAAATTAAAACAAAGCACTTAAAACTTACAAATTAGACTTCTAACAAATTAAAGTGGGGCAAAAGCAAAGAACAATCCACAGAACCGGCCTGTTGGTGCTAGGATAAAACTAACAAGTCCTATTCAACAATGAGCACATAGAAACACATAAATATATCTGCCACTATAAATTATGTAAAAAACATAACAACAATACCTAGGAAAGAAAATCTCTACCGGCTCAGGTAAAGAGAATACACTTGAAAATTAATTTCTACACAAGACAGAAGAAAAATTGAGAACATATCTATTTGCTATACTTAAAAATATATAAGAAAACACTGACTCTGTAAAACAAAATCAGGTTGCCAAAAGACAGACTGTTCTGAAATGAATGTAAAAATAATAAGGATACTGGCTGAATGAAGGCAATAGCTAAAGAAACCCAAAACACAATGGTAAAATGAAAATCCATAGTGGCAGCAATAAAACAAAAGTGAAACAAACTATAAGAAATTAAATGAATAATGTATAGGAAAATTTTTAGAATATTTCCTAATCGTTAGAGAAGAAAAAGAAACAAAAGAGAAGAAGAAAGACATGGAAGACAATTTAGATCTAACTGAAGAGAGGTGTTACTGAGACAGAAATCAGAACAGAGAACTTATCATTAAAGATCTAATATAAATATTTATAAAAGAACTTCATGAGAGCCTAATAAAATAATTCTTAAATGACTAGACATATTAGGAAAGTTTCATTTTATTTCAAATTTCAATGGTAAATTTAAAATCATACAAAATCAAAAGAAGAATAAAAGCTTATCTCTAAAGTTAAGAAGAAAAGGCTGGCCTCACCCTTCTTTGCAAAACCAATTATCATAAGTAGCAAGAAAAGGCTGGCCTCACCCTTCTTTGCAAAACCAATTATCAGAAGTAGCAAGAAAAGACTGGCCTCACCCTTCTTTGCAAAACCAATTATCAGAAGACAACTTATACAGAGTAGTGACTGGAAAACATTATAACCTGAGAGATTTATACCCAGTTGTTTATTTGAAGAAGTGGCAAGGAGATATTTTGCTAAGCTTAAAGTCATGAAAGATAAATCATTCATGTTTCCTTTCTGAGAAAGCAAAAAAAATGAATACCTGTCAACTGATGAAGAGAAATAGAAATCAAGAGTTCAAGCCTGTAACCGTTAAAGTATAAAAGAAATAGCAAAGAACTTTAAAAGCAATTAACTTTTTAGTATAAAATATGAAGACTTGTCATATGGCCACACTAATAAATTCGAAGTCTGATAACATGTTGCATATGAAAAAACAAATTTTATAATTAAAAAGTTGATTATCATAACACCAGATAAAAGGGGTAAAAAACAAGTAAATGCAAAGAAGTTAGGTTAGGCTCAGGTAATATATATTTTCATTAGGAATGAATTCCTAAATTTGCTAGAGGAATATAATTTTAATATTCATTTGATGAACAAAAGAATTACCACTAATAAAATTAATGAAAGGATTTCTAACTTACAAACCTCTATATAAGTTAAAAATAAATACAAGAGAGATCCAAGATGGTGGCAGAGTAGGTGGATGTTATATTCACCTCCCTGCCAGGATCAGACTGAAATTACAACTAAAATATAGAGCAATACCAGGTAAACTGAATAACCAACTGAGGACTAGCTGAATAGAAGACATAATAGCCAAGGATTTACAGAAGAAGACACATTAAGACTGGAAGGAAGGGCAGAGATGCAAAAAGGACTGGCCCTGCTCTAAGGAAGTGGCTGAGTTTCTAAGTGGACATCTCAGCTGCAAAGGTTCCCCCTGAGAAGAGTGGGGTCCCAAGCCCAAGCTGGGCTCCTCAGCCCAGAGCATCAGAGCCCAGAAGAGGCACCTACGGAACATCCGGTTGTGAAAATCAGCAGGGATACTGTCTGCCAGGGATAGGCAGCACTGGGTTTGAACCTTATTCATCAGGTGAGCAGCGCTCACATGCACCTTATGATTCACTAAGAACCTACCTCATTCAACTTGAGTACCACCAGAGGCTCATCTGAGCTTTTACAGGCAATTGAAAGGCACAGGCAGGTGGAGGTGAATCTTGGGGTGCCTTGGGACTTTTGCTGACCAGCTCCCAGGCTCAGTGGTGGTAAAAGCTGGCCTTGGTGCACAGCTTGGTCTTTCCTGCACACACCCAGGCCCAGCAGAATCACTTTGTAGCTCCAAACAGGTTGCCAAGTGTCAGTCACAGGCAGTGCCTGACATTGGCCTGCACCAGAGTCCCTCCCAAGAGGCCCCAGAACCAACACACCTGGTTGCTATCATCAACAAATCTACAAACAAGTGTTGGTGAGGATGTGGAAAACAAGACCTCTAATGCACTGTTAATGCCACCATAGAAAGTAGTATGGCGTTACCTCAAAAAAAAAAAAAAAAAAAGGAACTTCCTATGACCCAGCAATTCCACTTATGGGACTATTTCTGAAGAAACCCAAAACACTGATTTGAAAGGATATATGCACCCCTATGTTCACTGCAGCATTATTTACAATAGCCAAGATTTGTGAGAAGCCCAGTGCCTTCAGTAGACGAGTGGATTAAAAAATGTGGCACATTTATACAATGGAATACTACTTAACCATAAAAAGGAAGGAACTCTTACCTTTTGTGACAGCATGGGTGGACTGAGAATATTACGCTAAGTGAAATAAGCCAGTTAGAGAAAGACAAGTACCATGTGATTTCACTCATATGTGAAATCTAATGATATGATTTCATTTATATGTGAAATCTAGTGAACAAAACAATCTAACAAACAAAAGAGAAACAGATTTATAGAAAGAGAAAACAGACTGAAAGCTGTCAGAGGGGAGGGGGGCTGGGTGCATAAAATGAATGTATTAAGCAAAGAAAGAAAGAACTCATAGACAAAGACAACAGTCTGGTTATTGCCAGGGGAAAAGGGGAGTGGGGCAGGTAGAAGAGGATGAAAGGAGGATAAATGGTGATGGAAGGTGACTTGACTTGGGGTGGTGAACATACAATACTATACAAATGATGTGTTATAGAATTAATTGTACACCGGAGAACTATATAATTTTATTAACCAATGTCATCCCAATAAGTTCAATAATTATTTTTTTATTCTAGGATAAAGAACAAAGCAAGAAAGCAATAGAAAATGTGATAAAATTAAGCCCAAATATATGTTACTGGTATAGCAATAGATGTAAATGCTGTAATATTTCCTAACAATTTGTGTTAAATGTACACAGATCATGAAAAACACAAATAAAATTTAAAAGATGGTTTCAATTTTTAAATAATTGTATATTAAAAAATCTTGCATAAAGCAATTATAACAACAATGTTCAAAGTAGAAAGTCATAACCTGAGAAAAGAAGGTAATATTTTGTGCTGATAAAGGGAATTCAATGCAATGAAGATATATTGGACATATAACTGATGTTGTTGATGATTTAATGATAAAACACCAAGATATAAACCCAAAATACCCCAAACTTACTGGAAATAATGGGTTGAGAAACGTCATACCAATTGTTAGCTTATGACAGATTAAATAATATTAAAATGAATGAAGCCTCTGCATAACATAAATGTGAAGAAATACATAAACTTGCATATACATATGTCCTTACTAGAAACCTGTTGCACGAAGTTTCGTGCAATAGACTTTCACCTGGCTGCCGGCAGCAGTTTTCCGCCAGCAGCAGTTTTCCTCTGGCCACCCACCGATCAGAGCACCTCCCGCCAGCACGATCAGCCACCCGAGAGGCGCTCCGATCGGCGGGTGGCCAGAGGAAAACTGGTGCTGGCGGAAAACTGCTGCCAGCAGCCACACAATCGGCCACCACCAGCGTCTCCCGCCGGCCCCATGGGTCCTTCCGCAGCGTTGGCCTAACGGCCGGTGGGAGGAGCGGGAGTCGGGGACTCGCGAGTCCCCGCCCCCCGCTCCTACCGCCAGCCAATCGGCCACCCTGAGTCCCGCCCCCCATGCCTCCAGCCGGCCCAATCATGGGCGTAGCAGAGTGATGCAATTTGCATATTGCCTTTTTATTATGTAGGATACCTTTAAAAAAGAAAATACAGGTTCTATTCAAACACCCATGAGATATTTTAAAATTTGACTACTCACTCAGTATCCTATCTAATAAAAGAGTAATATGCAAATTGACTGTCACTCCAAGACACAAGATGGCCGCCCCATGTGGTCAAAGATGGCTGCCCCCATGTGGACACAAGGTGGCCGCCACAAGATGGGCTGCAGGGGAGGGCAGTTGTGGCCAGTTAGGGGTGACCAGGCCAGCAAAGAAGGGCAGTTGGGGGTGACCAGGCCATCCGAGGAGGGAAGTTTGGGGGCACCCAGGCCTACAGGGGAGGCAGTTGGGGGCGACCAGGCCGGCCAGGGAGGACAGATAAGGGCAATCAGGCTGGCAGGGGAGGGCAGTTAGGGGCAACCAGGCTGGCAAGGGAGGATAGTTAGGGGTGACCAGGCCAGCAGGGGATGGCAGTTAGGGGTGACCGGGCCAGCAGGGGAGGTCAGTTGGGGGCAACCAGGCCTGCAGGGGAGGGCAGTTAGGGGTGACCAGGACGGCAGGGGAGGGCAGTTAGGGGCTATCGGGCTGGCAGGGGAGCAGTTAGGCATCGATCAGGCTGGCAGGGGACTGGTTAAGGGGTGATCAGGCTGGCAGGCAGAAGCAGTTAGGGGCAATCAGGTAGAGGCAGGCGAGTGGTTGGGAGCCAGCAGTCATGGATTGTGAGAGAGATGTCCGACTGCCCGTTTAGGCCTGATCCCACCGGGATCGAGCCTAAACGGGCGGTCGGACATCCCTCAAGTTGGACATCCCTCAAGGGGTCCAAGATTGGAGAGGGTTCAGGCTGGGCTGAGGAACACCCCCCCCCCCGCCCCTCCCTGTGCATGAATTTCATGCACCAGGTCTCTAGTTCTTGATAAAGTTCTTAAATATATAATATATAATATATATATATATATATATATATATATATATATATATATATATATACACTCAAACCTCAATGCAATACAAGCAGAATATTTTAAAAATCAAAGAAAATTTGAAATAAATCTAGAAATTTCTTAAGTAAATATTGGATCAAAGAGTAAATAAAAGTCAATTACAATCTCCTTTAAAAAAGTTTATGGAATATAGACACAGCAGTAATAAAACATGTAAGGCTGTGAAAAAAAACATGCAACAGCCTATAACTAAAGTTAATTAAGCAATCAGCCTAAGAAGTCATAAAATAGCATACACAATAAAAACTAAAGAAGAAAAAAAAGCATACGTGTAAAAATTAATAAATAGAGAATATTACAACTGGTTTTCTAGGCAAACCAATAAATGAGAAGAACCTAGTATCTTATTTTGAATAAATAAAGTTTTTAACTTAGAAATAAAAATATCTCAACAAATATAGGAATTTTTCAAAGCACAAACATATAAATAGTATTTTTCATCTATCCAACTGGTACATTTAGAAAAACATTCTTAGTATTGGCTAGAGAATTATGCTACCATTGGAATATAAACTGGAAATACCATTTTTGAATAGAATTGTTTCACTATGTATCAAGTGCCTTAAAAATCTTCACACACTTTTACTCAGTAATTACATGTTAATTTATGCTATGAGAGATACTAAAAAATTTGGATGATTTATGTTTTTATAGCACCTCCATATGTTGGGACATTAAGGAGCTGTTAAAAAAATTGCTTTTGAAGATTATTTAATAGCATGGTAAATACACCCTATAATGTCTGGAGTAAAAGAGAAGGTTATAAAACTAAATATATAATGTGAATCCCACCTAGTGAAAAGCCAAATACAGATGACAACACACTGAAATGTTGTGTAGTTGTACATATTTCCTATGTACTTTTCTATAGTTTCCAAGTCTATGATAATGAACATAAATTCTTTTACAATCAAAACAAATTCTTTAAATTAAATTTAATAGATTTCTGGCCAAGATGGCACTATGAATTGACATATTCAATGCCCCTTTCTCAAAATACCATAAAAAAGCAATTTTAGCTGAAATTTCAAAAATTAAAAGTCATATTTGTACCCATACAAGACAAATATCTCCATACACCAGAAAAGTATTGAAACAGACAGGAAGGAACAAATACTGGAACTATGGTATTGTTGAATTCTAGGCCTAGAAATAGACAAAGGCAATGAAAAGGCTGTCAAGGACTGAACCCTGAATCAGGGTCACAAGCCAGACTCACAGCATGACTGGGAACTGGTAGGGTCACTCACCCTGTGCGTGGGAGGTAAGAGGGGCAGACTGTGGGTTGTATCAAACCATGTGCATGTGAGACAGGAAGCAACAGAGCAAGTCACACATGAGATTTGTGATAAGCTGCTAAGTACTAGATGCAATATCCCTAATACTGATGGGGCAGAAATAGGATGTTGGGGACAAAGTAGAATTTAAGAAATATTAATCCTGCTCTTGTTAACCGTGGTTGTTTTGTTCTGATTAAAGAAGCCACATTCTAACCTGGCTGGCAGCTGCACTCAGGACCTGGGAGCTCACCTGGAAATGCAGCCCATCCTCCCCATTTGGAGCTGCCTCTTATCACGGAAAGATTAACAACCTCATTGCAGAAATGAGAATGGAGAATTGCCATCCCTTTGAAGACCCCAGCCCTTTTGCATACCTGCAGGCCTTTGCAAAACTTCAGCCTTTTTACCTGTTAATTGCCCATCTGGCATACCCTTTGGCTACTTTCCCAGGTAATCTTTTTTCTTCTACCCAATATAAGCAGCTGACATATAGTGGGGTGCAGAGCAGATTTTTGTGGATGACCTACTGCTCTCTTGTACTGCCAGCACTATTGGAATAAATGCTCATAATGATTCAACCCTGTCTCTGCTTAATTGGCTCAAGTAGTGACAGGCAGCATGGACCCATTGTTTGTCCGGTTACAATACCACTATGGGACAGGAATATCACTATAGGACAGGAATCTCAGGCCACTGAAATAAAACCTGTTTCCGGCCTGAGATTCTTAGGGAGCTACCACAGCTCATATTTTCAGGGAGCTACTGAAAATTTGCAAAGCCTGATAGATATTTAAACATTTTAAAAAAATAACTTCCACTTTCGATCAACTAGCAACTAAAATTCAAAACCAATAAGGAAAAACAGTAACAAGAAGATATTCAACAACCAGACGATGATTTAGCTCCTGAAAAGAAATGCCTATAGTAGTTTTTGAATGACCTCCTAATAAAGATATAAAGAGATAACATATTTTTAAATAAGAAATTATTAAACAAAATGAAAAAGTTATACATTGAGAAAATAAAATAATTAAAAATTAGAAGACAAACAATATAATTGAAATTTCAAAATTCATATATGGAATAAACCCCAGAGTTTCTATATTAAAGGGAAAATTGGTGAACTGGAAAATAGTACTGAGAAGATCATTCTGATGAAGCACAGAGAAATAATGACGTAAAACACAGAAAAGAGAAATTAAGAGGTATGGAGTAGCCAGCTTATACCTAATAAGTTTTCCAGCACAGGGCAACAAAGGGAATACTGGGAAACAATTTAAGGAAGTAACAATGGATAACTTTTCCATAACTGAAGAAAGTCCTAAATTCTTAGACTTAAGGCACACAGGAACTACTGAGCATGGTAAACGGCAAAGCAAGTGTGGCCAATGGGCTGTCAGTGGAGGTAACATGAGTCATTTCGCAGACAAGCATGAAGAAGTGGGTGTAAGTTTTCCATGAACTCTTTTCACTGAAGTTTCAAGCTGCCTTTTCTTGACATGAAAACAGCTTGGATCTGCGGTTCCCCATATGGATGGCAGGTGCCTGGAGGGTCACACAAGATATAGCAGACTTTGCAGAAGGCTTTTGTTGTGCTAATCTGCTGAGATTTTAGAATTGCTTGTCACCAGTTTACCTAATAGGCCAACTTTATAGGAAACACAGAGATATGATCACAAAACATCAGGAAGACCTTAAATTTAGAAGAATAAGCAGCACATTTAGCAATCTTGTCATAAAAGATATCTAAGGAACTTTGATCCTATGTAATAGAGATTCCTTCCCAACCCCAGTTATTCTGCTGGTGCTCAATGACTCCTTACACTATTCTAGGTCCTAAGGTTTAGTGGTGACTGAAAGAGTCAAAATCCCCATTGTTGGTTTTTGCTGTTGTTTTTGTCTGTATTAGTTTTTGTTCTAGTAAGGAAAGAAAATGTCATATAAAAGGGAATAGGTGATGGGAGAGGGGGAATGTTTTGGAGTGCTATGTGAACTAGAGTAGTCAGGAAAGGAATTTCTGATAAGACCTGTGAATAGAGGGAACAACACATGAAAGTGCCAGACAGAGGAGCCTGCAGCAAATGTGCAAAGGCCCTGAGGCAGCAGCACGTGACCCAGAGAAAGGGAAGGAAATTCTGCCATAAAATAGGTTCAAAGAAGTAAAGGGGAACTAAATAAATCATTTGGTATCTTGAAGACCATGACAAAGTCAATGGAGTTGATTCTGAAAGAATTGGGAATTATTTGGAGAGTTTTGAGCAAAAGTGTAACATGACTAGACACATAACAGTATTTAAAGGGCCACTCTGGTTGCGTTGAATAAAGACAAATGTGTTTACCTGAGTGGAAGCAGCTCAGAGGCTTGTACAATATTCAGACAATAGTTGTGATATCAACTGTGGATGTGGATCCAATCGCCAAATTCAGGCTATATTTTGAAAACAAAGAAAACTAAATATATATAGCAAAGTAAGGCATGAAAGATAATTCTTCAGATTTTGGCATAGGAACAGAAAAAAAAATAGTGTTGCCATTTTCTGAAAGGAGGAAGACTATGGAAGAAGCAAGTTTGGGAGTTGATGAATATTTAAAAACACACACAGTTTTAAGCATACATTACACAGGTACAAAAATTTGACATGTGTTAGGGTACAAATGAACCCTCCAAAATTTCCAAAGAGTAGCAAACAGATCACCTCCATGACTATATGCGATTAAATTAGAAATAAATAATGAAAAGACAGGAAAAACATCATGATGTAGAGACAAAAACAAAACAAAAAACTCCTAAATGATTTATGGGTCAGAGAAGAAACTGCAATGAAAATTACAAAATACTTAGACTTACAAATGTGCATTTCTGCAAACAGTTGAGATGTACTTAAGGCAGTACTTAAAATTATGCAGGTATGAATGAATGTATTTTAAGTAAAAAAGACAAACTATATAAATTCAACTGCAAATCAGGAAGATAAAAGAACTGAGTAAATCCACAGAAATAGAAAAAATAAACAAGAAAGAGCCAAAATTAATAAACTAGAAAAACATAAAAATAAATCAATGAAGATAATTCTTTCAAAATAACAGTGAACTATGCAAACTTCTAACATGAATGATTAAAAATTAAAACACTAAATAAATATAAAGATAATAGAAGATACTGATAATGGCCAAAAAAAAAATAAGTCTGGATACACTGAGCATTGGAAAGGATGAGGGAAAACAGGAACTCTCAAAACCCTCTAGATTGGAATTTGCTGCAATTACTTGGAAAAGGAATTCAGAAATATATAATAAAATATTGCTGAAAAGACCAATTTTAACTATATAACCTTAAAAATACCCCACATATCTGCACCATAGTATGGATATAAATGTATGTATATTGCAGCTTTTTCACAATAGCAAAAAAATAGAAATGACCATCTATACAGAAATAAATAAACTGCTTTATATTGCTAAGATGGAATACTAAACAACAGTGAACTCTATGCATATACATCAACATGAATAGTTCTCAAAAACAAAATGTTGATCAAACAAAAACAAATTGTCAAAAGATGCAGTATAACATGATGTAAATAATTTTTAAAGATACTAAGACAATGTCCCATTCTATTTATAAATATTGATGCAGTAAAAATGATAAAAATGGACTTGGGTACACACCAAATCATGATAGTTTTGCTTTGGGGGAACAAGGTGGGGAGGTGGGACTATAGAGAGGAAAGTGAGATACTTCATTTTTTCTTAATATTTTATCTTTTAATAATAAAAATGATCTGGAGTAAATGTGATAATATGCTAACACTTTTTTCATATTCAGTAGTGGGAACATGAGTGACATTCATTACACTTTTCTCTGTATGTTTTTTATTTAAAAAGTATTTAATTAAAAAGCAAACAAATAAAAGCTTTTATTGCTTCCCTCAGCTTCAAGCTATCACCAGCCCATTCTTGGAAATGTATCAGGTCTTCAATTTGATCTTTGACAGGACTGGAATAAGATATTATCCAAGGAATGACACTGACTCAAACTTCTCTGGTTTGTTGAACCAGTCTGGTTTGTTGAACTTATTTCCTAGAGAATAAATCCCATCTATATTTCCAAGGCTTTCCCAGTGGGCAGTTGGAATGATGTAAGCTATAACATGGCTGTGATTAACTCTGGCAAATGTAGAATTTATTGCTGTACATGTGTCCTGACTTTGGGTAACAGACAAATAAACATCCGTGATGACCTGCATCTGTGGGGTCAGAAGCAAACAGCTCTGAGGGGAGTGAGCCACAGAGAATGTTAATGCTTCAGAATCAGAACCTGCTCTTGTCAAGATCCTGAAGCAAAGGTCCTGACTGTGCCTGTGCCGCTTAAACACCAGCAGAGACCTTTTCTAGAAGCATGCAGCACAACTAGAAATATTACCACTGCCTTCCAGGAGAAAGCAGAAAACGGGCTATAGCAACTGTTGTGATACTAGCTTTCCGTTCGTTATAGCTCACAAAATGCAGGAGAAAATTATCTTATTTCAACTAACAAACCATGGAGAAAGGTAGGCTATTCTGGAATAATTAATGATTTTTAAATCACCACATCCCCTCTAGGTTCCTTAGGAAGAGGACTTGTGCCTTAACACACACACACACACACACACACACACACACACACACACACACACACAAACACAGTGAGAAGGAAAAAAAAAAAGGAAAAAAAAATTTAATTATGGATATCCTATCTAATAAAAGAGTAATATGCAAATTAACCACCACTCCGCTACACCCACAAGCCATGCCCACCAGCCAATCAGGAGCAAGTATGCAAATTAACCCAACCAAGATGGCGGCAGCCACGGAGCGAGCAGGAGGTTTGGGTTTCCCAGCAATGGAAAAAGCCAAGCTTTCTGCACACCTTGGCAGGCCCAGGCCTCCACTCAAGGCTACAAAGTTTCAATTATAGAAGATAAATAAATCCCAACAAAAATGGCGACAGCCACAGAGCTGGAGAGAGCGGGAGGCTTGAGTTACCCCCACGATGGAGGAAGCCAACCTTCTGCAGCCCTGGCCTGCCTTGGCCTCTGCTCAAGGCTACAAAGTTTCAATTATAGAAGATAAATAAATCCCAGATACCAGGGCCTCCACTTGGGTCGCCAGGGGGTCTGACCGGCCTGCAAACCACCACAGGCCCCTCGCCCAAGCTGCCCCACACCCCAAGGGAATCCCCACCCTGATCCGGGACACCCTTCAGGGTAAACCAGCTGGCCCCCACCCATGCACCAGGCCTCTATCCTATCTAATAAAAGAGTGATATGCAAATTGTCCATCACTCCAACACACAAGATGGCTGCCCCCATGTGGACACAAGATGGCCACCACAAGATGGCCAGCAGGGGAGGGCAGTTGGGAGGGACCAGGCCTGCAAGGGAGGGCAGTTGTGGGTGATCAGGCCAGCAGGGGAGGGCAGCTGGGAGGGACCAGGCCTGCAAGGGAGGGCAGTTGTGGGTGACCGGGCCTGCAGGGAAGGGCAGTTAGGGGGGACCAGGCCTGCAGGGGAGGGCAGTTAGGGGTGACCAGGCCTGCAGGGGCAGGCAGTTAGGGATAAACAGGCTGGCAGGGGAGCAGTTAGGCATCAATCAGGCTGTCAGGGGAGTGGTTATGGGGTGATCAGGCTGGCAGGCGGAAGCGGTTAGGGGCAATCAGAAAGGCAGGCAGGGGAGCAGTTGGGAGCCAGCAGTTCTGGATTGTGAGAGGGGCAGTCGGACATCCCTCGAGGGTTCCCAGATTGGAGAGGGTGCAGGCTGGGCTGAAGGATACCCCTCCCCTCCACCCCCCATGCACGAATTTCTTGCACTGGGCCTCTAGTACTGCTATATGTTTACATATACATACCATATAGACTCACATATACACAGACATACTGACTGCATTTTCTCTTTTCTCCTTCTTCTTGGTCTCAGCATTTTATAGAGTTTGATCTTTGGTTAATATTGTTCCCACCTTGGATTCTAAAGCTTGAGACTTACAGGCCCTCCCATTTGCCTTCAACATGTAACGAGGTGCATTCTGAATTGAGAGCAACCTAAGCCCCTGCTTGGCTAGGTGTCTAAAAACACCCAAGCATCAGAATACAGATTCTTTGGGTCAAGGAATACCAGATGGAATAGACATGCTCAGTTAGCCACAGGCCCTTGAGTGAGCTACTCAGAAACATGTTTGTTTTGCTGCACTTAGAAAAATAAATAAGGTTGAATCCATTCTTAAATTCTCTCACCTCTGCAGAACTGTCACCTCTCCACATCCATGATGACCTGACACTGGCCCATGCCCGGCTTTCATTTCTCACTTCTACCATAGCTTTAGCAATTCCTATTAAATAACATCTCTTTCAGCTTTGTTCTGAGCAAGCACTTTGTACTCATTTGCTGGGCTGAGCTGGGAAGAATTCTTCAAATAAAGAGATGAAAGTAATTGTCTTCTGAGGGCAGGAGCTTTCTATGAGGTTCAGCTTAGATGAAGGTGATCTCTGCCAGGAGAAAACCTATCCCCTCGACTCCCTTTTCTATAACGCCAGCTTTTTGCCACAGAAGAAAAGCAAAGGCAAACCTTTGGCTCAGAGACTAACTGAACAAAGCTTTGGTTTTATAGAACAGGGAACCAAAGGCCTAAGAAGTAAAGAACTAGCCATTCTTTTTTTTTTTTTTAATATATATTTTTATTGATTTCAGAGAAGAAGGGAGAGGGAGAGAGAGATAGAAACATCAATGATGAGAGAATCATTGATTGGCTGCCTCCTGCATGCCCCTCACTGGGGATCGAGCCCACAACCCAAGCATGTGCCCTTGGCCGGAATCAAACCTGGGACCTTTCAGTCCACAGGCCGATGCTCTACTCACTGAACCAAACCGGCTAGGGCAGAACTATCCATTCTGTAGTCATGTTAAACACCAACCAAGAGAGCTGAGACTCATCCACTCAGTCTTCCATTTGGGCTTTAATCCACCCAAGTAGAACACGCCCATTGTCCAGCAGCCCATCTTCCAGGGAATCCCTTCTTTCCCTATGACTATGCTGCCTTCCCCAAGGTCAGGTATAACTCTAAGTCTTTTCTTTTCCTGTGATGTACAGGTTATTAGCAACCATGCTTTAATTATTGAGATGTTTAATGAAATAAAAACCAAGAAACCAATATTAACCCCAAAGACTAAGATTAAATTAATTTTAATTTCCAAACTCTCACAGAAAAAAAAAAAGAAAAACACACTCTTCTATCCAAAAGATTTCAAATAGCCATGAAGACAGTGAGTAAAATGCCAAAATATTACCTTATGACCATGGCAACTTAAATTCCAGAGAGCAGATAGTGATGGGTACATGAAAAATTCCACCTGCCATAGCAAAGTTGTGGTTGAATAAATGTGGATAGAACACTTTAAACTTTACACTATACTGTACTGACAGCTAGCAAAGTGATATTAAAGACGGTTTCATCTGTTAAGTTCTCTTAGTTTTTCTCAATATAATACTAGCTATTACAGATATCATGGCCCTGTGTGTTTGCCATTTCAGAATCCCCAAAAGCTGACTAGTATAATCCACTCAGCAAAGTAGTGGACTAAAATAGAAAATTCTAGACAAGAGCCAAGATCTCATTCAGGGTACCTCTAAGGATCACTCATGTGATGCAGGTAGGCAATGGGCCGTCAAGTCAATGGAAGGATGCACATCATCCTGCTTGAGCTGTAAGCATTTTGAAAATAGAATTTGTAAGAGACTGCAAAATAGAAGACCCTTAAACCAAACAAATATGTACCTGTCAGGTTTAGCATTTGGAAATGTACACAACTGTTTGTCTTGGTAAACTATATGTTCAAGTCCAAGGAACCTTGTACCTGATTCCAGGCATGGCACTGTTATAGGAACACTGTTATAGGAATAAAGTCACAAAAATCCTACTCTGATTTCACTGCTTATTAATCATCGGCCATGCTTTTGCCTCAGTTTTCTCATCCGTTACATGAAACTGTTAGATTTAGTTCACCACTTTGTTTCTGCAAACTCTAAGACTGAATAATTTTATGAAACCTAAGTGGGGTAAACCTTCACTTATGCTCATCCAAATAAAGAAAGGGAAATCACAAGAAAGTAAAGAATATTCACCTTCTTTCTGGAAGCAAAACTTTCTTCGTTAAAGGGCAGCTGAATAGCAAACAAAGAGCTTTTTCATTACATGAGGTTTGCCTCTGAAGCTCAGCAAATACATGTTAGAAATATTTCTAAGAGTCCCTGAAAAGAGAAATCAACTCTGGTAAAGATAAAAGAAACCTCACATGTGATTTACTTTACCCTCTCACTGAAAGGTTAGAACCCAGGCCTCTGCGAGGGGAAGTAAGACTGTGGAAAAGAAAATGCCTGGTGGTCATGGGACCCCAGGTTCAGGCAGTTTTTCTTTGGTTACTTCATCCTACTAACTGTCTTTGCTCTGACAAATAATGATATTTTTAGAGTAGAGGACCAAGGCATAGCTCTAACAATGAACTCTGTCTGGCAAACTAGACAGACTTTCCAGACAGTAGCCTTATACTAATCCTCAGGAACTGTATGGATAAGGGGATTTTTTATCAGAGGGATTGAGTTAAAAAGAAATACTTGTTGCCCAGCTGGTGTGGCTCAGTGGTTGAGCATTGACCTATGAACCAGGAGGTCATGGTTCGATTCCCGGTCAGGGCATATGGCCTGGTAGGGGGCGCACAGGAAGCAGCTGATCAATGTTTCTTTCTCATCATTGATATTTTTATCTCTCTATCCCTCACCCTTCCTCTCTGAAATCAATAAAAAAATATATATATATTTTTAAAGAAATACTTGTCTAGATCAGTGCTTTTCACAAACACTTAGATCATTAAATTTGAGGATAACACTCTGAATGTGCCTGGATGCTTGAGGCAGAGATTGATTGTCTGGCCGATGACTGACTAGATGACTGACTACATGGCTGCTGCCCTGACTGTGCACATGCTGCTTCAGAGAGCATGGTGCCACCAAACTCATCTCTGGCTCATTTCTTTCTGTTCTTTTCTTTTTTAAATTAGGACAATTTTTTAGAGCAGTTTAAGGTTCACAATAAAATTGAAGGGCAGATATGAGGATTGCCTATATACCCTCTGCTCCCACACATGCATAGACTACACCATTATCAACATCCCCACGAGACTGGTACATCTGAATTGACACATCATAATCACCCAAAGTCCACAGCTTACATTAGGGGTCACTCTTGGTGGTGTACATTCTGTGGATATGGACAAATGCGTGGTGACATGAATCCATCTTCATGGTATCCTATAGAGCATTTTCACTACCCTAATGACCTTATGTGCTCCACATATGTGTCTTTTGCCCTGTTCCCCATCCCTAGCAACCACTGATCTTTTTAAATGCCCCTGCTTTGCCATTTCCAGACTGTCATATAGTTGGAATCATACATTGCGTAGCCTTTTCAGATTGGCTTCTTAGACTTAGCAATATGCATCTGAGTTGCCTTCATGCCTTTTCACAGCTTGATAACTCATTTGCTTTTAAGCATTAAAATATTCCATTGTCTGGATGTACTGAAGTTTATATATCCATTCACCTATTGAGGAATATCTTGGTTGTATTCAAATTTTGGCAATTATTAATAAAGCATCTATAAACATCTGTGGGTAGGTTTTAGTGTGGACATAAGTTTTCAACTCCTTTCGGTAAATATCAAAGATTGTGGTTACTGGTCACTTCTGGATTTTACAACTTAAAGGTTAGGAGAGGCAGCAAATAAGACAATACATATAACCATTTTGGCCACAAAATAAAAACAGCAAACCTGCTTCAGGTTAGGCAAGAATCAGGTATGCCACATTTATGTAAAGGTTAAAGAATTGGAGCAGAAGTACATAATTAGGTAGAGGACTGATAGCCTAGTACAAGTCCTGCTGGATGGGGCTGGAGAAGCAGGCAACTCCCCCATTAAATGCTGAAGCCTTTCTCATAAAGGGATATTTTAGGGGACTCTCTATTGGTTGATGGTTAATACATGAAAGATAGGATTTGATCTTTGTTTAGCCTGAGTGTGTTTGTTATTATTTAAGTTTGGATTTACACACACATTATCTGATTAATAGCCCCACCGCTCCTATGATCAGACATCAGTATCCCCATTTTACAAATGACATAACTGTGACAGTCAGAGGTTTAGTCATTTTCTCAAGGTCTTACAGATAATAAGAAAAAACACACACAAGGATAAAAAAAATAAAAACTGGCCATCTAACTATTACTGTTACTCTACACTGTCTCCAAAAGTTGGGAAAAATTGAGAAGTGTATTGTGTAGTTTAGAAACTGATTTCAGTTGACTTGATTTCTGTTGCCCTTAAGTGAATCCTAAGTCAGTGAAATAGAGAGAATAAGAGAGAGAGAGAGAAAGAGAGAGAGAGAGAGAGAGAGAGAGAGAGAGAGAGAGAGAGAGAGGCCTTCCCTAAATGAAAGAGTCTCCCTATAACATAACTCATGCACCAGCTGGGGTATGTTCCCTCCTCTGTAAATAATGAAGAAGCTGTTGATGGAAGGGACACAAGTGGAAGATTTACCAGTGAGAATAAATATGAGAAGAAAAGATTTTTAGGTTGGTTTATTAGGAGCCCAGTCAATTATAAGCAGCACATTTTGACACCACTGTAAATAATACACTTCTGTCAGAGTCAGCTGATGGAGATTTTCTGTTCAATATATTGTCATAGACACATGATGAAGGGGAAACGTTGGATGGCATATGCGGTATGCAGGAATAAATGTGTGAATAATCTCACAGGCTTTGAGACTTCCAAATACTAACTATGACAGATATGAAGTACCATGCATTCCCATACTTAGACGAGGAGATTAATGATGATAAGTTGAACAGTATAATATCCATCTTTACAGCATAGAGCTGTATCTGATGGTTATGCTTGAATGGCCATCATTTGACCTGGCCTATTTCCAGTCATGTGATAATGAGAAGCATTTACTGGGTCAGATGGAATGTTGGAGCTAAAACGGATCTGAAATCATCCACCACTACCCTCCCATTATATAAATGAGGGGAACAAGACCAAGTGAAGTTAATTGCCTTGTCCAAGATCCGTTAAAGATCATGCAGCAAAACTGATAAATCGGCGAAACTATGAGAGACCTGTCCTTATTTTGTGTCTAAATGGGATAAAAGGGAAATGGAGGCCATGTTTGTATGCTAGGTAAGACTCTTTATTTGTCACTCATCCTGAACCATGATTATAGAAGATGATTTATTCAACTATTTGAAGATATAGTCAATTTGTCCACAAATGTTACAATTCATCCCATTCAATATTAGATAACATCATCTAAATCTTACATGGCCAATGAGCTTTGCCCAGGTTTCACCTCTTCCAGGAAGTCCTCCTGTATTGGGCTGCTCTCTTTCCCTAAGTAGTATGCACAGGCATTGCCTACCACAACTGTGGTATCACCGACTCATGGTGTATCCTGGATTCTTTATGACTTTAACTTCACTATCTATTAAGAGAGTCAGTACTTGAGTTTGAGGGCTGTAGCTCATGAGAAGCCCCAATATTGAGGTGAATTCATATGTTCTACTCCTGACCTTGGGAATCAGAAATTCTGGTGGGCAGTGGCAAGATTTTTAAAGAGCTCCCCAAGAGGTTGTAATGCTCCTTATAATTTGAGGGTTTCTACACTAAAGAATGCTAAAGATTCTTAAATAGTACCATATTTGGGGGGACCTCAAAAAGACACTCCTCTACCTACACACTTGCATCAAACACAGGGGGGTTGCCACTGCTACCGTCATGTCTTCATGTCGGCAGGCATCTCTCTGATGTGCTGAGGAAGGCCACGAGGTTTTGAGAGCCTGCATTCGATAGTGAGAATCAGTGAGCACTTCTAACCCTCCTGTCCTCCAGGTGAAAAGAGTCTAATTATGAGGTTGATTGGTTGAATGAGATTGGGGAGCTCACTGATTTCTTGTAAGGAATCTCCTTTAGAGACAGTATCTTTCCTATTCATTAGCTTAGCCACTATCTTTCTGCTGTAACCTCGCTCTAAAAATTGAGCAGTGCAGTCGGAGAACAGAATTTCCAAATCAGAAGAGATTATGCATGAACAATAATGCGCCCCAAACCCAGACAAAAATGATGCAATTGGCCCTAATTAGTAAAATAACTAGCAATATTGGGGGACAAGCTAATGTCACATATTTAAATGTCCCATATATCTCTCTTTTATATATGGGACATTTAAATGCCTCAGAAAATCTTCCATGAAATTAAAAACATGTTATTTGAGGCTTGTAGCAATTTCTTCTAGACTAAATAGAGTATGAAAGCTACCTGTGTGTTTCTGTATCACAGATAGTTTCAGCCTAGGAGAAAAATGTGCCTTTGTCAGACTCAATTTTAATTTAGTCAAAATATTAATGGCGTAAGCAACCAAAAATTAACTTTACTCATGTTCATATTTTTTAAATAAAATACTAAGTTCAAATGAAAAGTATTCACTCTGAGCATATTTATTTAAACTTTCTATCATAGTTCACTTAGGTTCAATTTTTACAATACGGTATATGTATATATGACAGGTTTGCACATACACATTGTATAAATACATATGTATAAATTGCCAGAAAATTGACAAACTTTATAAAAGATATCTTCATGCCTGAACCATCCAAAAGCCATCTAAATACACATTAACATATACATTTGGATTCAAATTTATGAAACAGCATGAGAAATAGCTTTCTTAACTCTGTAGTAATAAAGAATCAAGAAACAGATATTTTTTCAATTTCTTCCCATTACATTTTATGTCCACATTTAGATGTATCCGAGAAGATCTCTAAACTGACACCACTGTGAGAGGCCCCTGGGATTCACAAATATCATTTCCATGACACTCAGAAAACTGGGGGAAAGAGGAAAATGTGAGCGGCGATAAATTGGAGCTAATCTCCTTCTGCCACAACCTGAAATGATACTTGGCCAGGTAATCTCCCCATCCTCCACACCGTAATAAGAGCTTGTCTATCTCTCCCAGATGCCCAACCTGAGGACTGGTATCTCCCCCCAAATGCTTGTACTAGAAATTTCCTAACAGGATTTTGAGCCTCTGAAAGAAAAAGATGAAAAATAATGCTGTCATGCAATAGGCATTCTAAGTCTGAAGAAAAACCAAGGCCTAGTGTGGCAGGTCTGCAATAAATAAACCGTGGATCCTTTTGGGTCATAAAGCTAAACCAACCATAAAATGCACAAAGAGCCTCTGATGAGGGTCTTGGAAGCCTTCCGGGGCCCCAGTTGGTGTGGCGCTGCTCTGCATAGCCACCGCTGGCCAAGCAAGGACATTCTTGAATCTAAACATGCAGGGCACAGTGTGGCCAAATGGTGCCCAGGACTCCTACGCTGCAATGCTGCATCTTAATCATGGCTTTGGAAACAGGTGACCTCAAGGACATCATGCTTTTGCACTAAGGAAAAGGGAACCTCCCTTAGGAGCAGATTGTTGCTTTTGACTAATTGGTTGACTTTGGACAAATCACTTAACTTCCCTGATCTTCAGTTTCCTCATCTGAAAATGAGTGGCAGAGCCTGGCCGGCATGGCTCAGTGATTGAGTGTCGACCTATGAACCAGGAGGTCATGGTTTGATTCCTGGTCAGAGTACATACCAGGGTTGCTGGCTTGATCCCCAGTGTGGGGCATGCAGGAGGCAGCTGATCAATGATTCTCTCTCATCATTGATGTTTCTATTACTCTCTCCCCTCTCCTTTCCTCTCTCTGAAATCAATAAAAGTATATTTTTAAAAAATGAGTGGCAGAGCCCCTCACAATTGTGAGAACCAAACAAAGAAAACAGCTAAAGCATGAGGTGGAGGATTGGCCCAGAGTGAGTGTCAGTGAGTGATTAGCATCATCCTTCCATTGCTGGTGGGAGTGGGACTCCATCCAATCAAGCAAGCCTCCAAAGGTAAGTAAGGCAAAGAGACAAACGCTCATCTGCTTTCCTGGGGATCCTTCTCAGAGAATTTACTCTGCCTCCTCTGCTCTAACATTGTTCTGTCACACTTTGAGGTTGGTGCTCATGTCACCAGATTCTGTGCAGCTTCCCTTCATCTTTCTGGCTTGCTTTACAGCTACCTGTTGGCTATTTTCCTCACCAGGTATACATCACATGAGTGCAGAGATCATGATTTAATCAGACCCCTGGGCCCAGAGAACTTTGTTCAGAACTTTGCGCACAGTAGGTCTGCAATAGATATTTTATAGGATGGGTGTGAGAGAGCTAACTGAAAAGAGAAAAAGAACAATAAACTAAGATGTTAGGGGAACTTTTATCTTGACTCTGGAAACAAAATATCTCTTGAACCTTGGAGAAGTCACTTAATTTCTTTGGACATCAATTTCCTCATCTGTAAAGATAATCTCCGTTTTCCGTTGTTGTTCTAAAATTCTATAACTTGGAGAAAAACAGCTGCAAAAGGATCTTTTGTTATCTGGTCTGCAAGGCTGATAGAGAAAAAGAAGCAGACAAACTGAGTTGGTCTCTCAGTCTAACTTTTTTTGTTGTTGTTAATGCTCACTGGAGGATATTTTTCCATTGATCTTTAGAGAGAGTAGAAGGGAGGGGGAGAGACATAGAAAGAAACATAGGTTGGTTGCCTCTCCACGTGCCCTGACATGGGTTGGGGATTGAGCCTGCAACTACAACCGAGATCTGTGCCTGCCCTTGACCAGAGTCGAACCTGCAACCCTACAGTCTGTGGACTGACGATCTATCCACTGAGCCAAACTGGCTAGGGCAGTGGTCGGCAAACTGCAGCTCGCGAGCCACATGCGGCTCTTTGGCCCCTTGAGTGTGGCTCTTCCACAAAATACCACGGCCTGAGCAAGTCTATTTTGAAGAAGTGGCGTTAGAAGTTTAAGTTTAAAAAATTTGGCTCTCAAAAGAAATTTCAATCGTTGTACAGTTGATATTTGGCTCTGTTGACTAATGAGTTTGCCTACCACTGGGCTAGGGCATCTCAGTCTAACTTTTAACTCAATTCCTTCTAGCACTTTCAGTCCTTCTCACCTGTCCTATGTATGTATGTATGTATCTAAATATCTATTTACTTAATTAGATTGTGAAGGATCAAGACAATGAGCAAGCTAAGATTAAAACATCACTTGGTCTCTACAGTCCTACAAAAGGTGACCCAAAACCTCTGTCCACAAAGAGGAGAAAATATGCTTGCAAACCCGTGAACACAGGTGTGAGCCACGAGGAAAACCTGCAGCTCAGGTGTATGGAGAGAGAGAACGTGGGCGCACAGGGGCACTGGTTCTGGCTGTAGTCTCCCCCAGTGAAGCATCATCCACTTGACAAATTGAAGGCTTGGCCAGATTTATGAGTTTTCTAAACTCAATCAGAACGAAGCCTGCTCTGACCTACAGAAGGTCACACAACTGTATTGAATATTTGTCAGCATTCTGTGGCCAAAGATAAAGTGAGTGACTATCCAAGACAGATTTAGAAATCTCCCTGTTGATTCCTGGCAACTGTGAGTGTCTGTCTGGGGGCAAAGGGCACAGGATGGATTTCCCTTCCCTGAACACAGACTCTCAGCACAGGGTCCAGAGGTGCCTACCCGAAAGCCGGTGTCTTGTCACCAGCACTCAGCAGCTCACGGCGCAAGGAGCAGATTCGGGAGGACACCGCTTGCCCCACCTCAGCACACAGGGTCCACGTTGAAGCTCACAGAAGTGAGGGCAGCGGAGTGCAGAGTCGGCCCGGAAGTGGACACATCCACTTGTCACCAGAACCCCAGTGACCTGAGTGGTCGCACGGACCACAAACCTGGCTTGACTTTCCTCACTCTCACCTTTCCCAGCCCAACAGCAATAGAACCTTTTCTTCACAAGCTTATTTTTCACTTAAACAGAGTATTCATTAACGTCCTCCTTATGTGTCCTTAGTGGCTATGGGAAATAAAAACTGGCCTCCAACCCCCTACTTACAGCAGCACACCTGACAGCTCACTTGCTTCTAAAATGAGAACATTGAGAACACTGTCCCGTGTGAAACCATGGAAGGTTCCCCCAGCATACAGAACTGATATGATGTTTCAGTATAACAAGAGCCTAGCACTTCTTGTTTCTGAGGCAACAGCTGGGATTAAAGTGAAAATTGGGGAAGTAACTAACATTCCAGTAGTCAAAGCATTTGCGTAGTCTACCCTGTTTCTTCCAAGGCCTAACAAACCATCTGGAGTATAATCTTTCTTTTCATCATCTGTTCAGTCTGTTTTGTTTTTTGTTTTGTTTTGTTTTGTTTGTTTGTTTGTTTGTTTGTTTTTATCCCCATTGCCTTTGCCAGAAAGATGAACATTTGAAGGACCTAGGAGAGAAATCTCCATTCCTGAGTTTTGCTTCTGGATAACAGCTTCCAAGATCTGGTGTGGCCTAGTGAAATGTGGCCCAAGAAGAAAGCCCTCAGAGAGGACAGTGCTCTGATCCTTTGTGTGAAGGGTATTCACTAAGGACAAGAGGAGAAGGGGTGGCGTTCCCACAGCTTCCAACTCAAGGAGTGTGGCATCAAAATGTAATCGCAGCTGACCTGGGCTTAAGTCTCCTCCGAATTTCTTCTTGTTGGAGCTTCTCTGAAGAGCAGTAAGGTGAAGTCTTGACCTTGGCCTACGTAATGGCTCTTACCTCAGAGCCTTGTGTTGCCTTTTTAGCATGTTCCTGTGGGTGGCCTCTCCCTTTGCTCTGAGAAGTGTCAGGTAACACCCTCGGCTTGCTGACTGTTCTCTGGTGGCCTGAGTGAATCCATGCAGTTTCCGGGCCTTGTGAAAAAGAGCCTGAGGGTGAGAACACGGGAGGCACTGGGACACCTCAACGGGACTCCCCTCAGTCTGATCAAGGGCTCAGTTGTAGGTCTGTCAGTGCTTTCCCGTGTGACCTGGAGAAGTCACTTCCCTTCCCCCAGAGGCTCTGCTCTCATTTCCAAAAGCCAGGCTTGGGCCAGATCATCTCTAACTCCGATGCAAGAGCATATTTGATGAAACCTCTCTTTCTGTGAAAACTGGGAATGGATGTGTAGCATAGATCGTTCTTAATTTATCCATACAGTTAAACAGGCTACCAGAGAGTGGTCCATCAATGGGCAGAAAGATCATGGTGGACCTATTACAGACTGCTTCTCATGGGACGCTTAAGACCAAAAAGGGTATATGTCTTATTTATCATTTTAAACCCACAAGTCTTATGACACATCACTTAGCACCCAGCACTAGGGTCTTTCTTCCACTAAATGGTGAGTTCTTTGAAGTTGGAAATATCTATTCGTTGTTGTATTCTGAACATTTAGCTAGGGCCAGGCTGATGGTAAACGCTCATTAGAGTTTACTGGATGGATGGATGGATGGATGGATGGATGGATGGATGGATGAATGAATGGATGGATGGATTGATGGATAACAAAGTAGTAATAGGCACTTTGTGAAATATTCTGTGCAACCTCATTCCCATTTGTCCTTTTAAATGAAATAGGAAAAGCCAAGCATGCTTTTTATTTTCTAGGGGTTTTGGGGGGGTGAGGTGGGGGGATGGGAGGATGTAGAGGAGGAGAAGAGAATGCAACAAAGAGAAGGAGAGAGAGAGAGAGAGAGAGAGAGAGAGAGAGAGAGAGAGAGAGAGAGAGAGAGAGATTGAAATTAAAACTGTAGCAAAGCCCAGGAGTGCTGCCTTTTGCAGGGGGCAGGAGGGGCTGTATGCTCAGTGTTTGCTCTAAGCAGCACATTGATGCTGTGGAGAAATAAGACTACAGTTCTGGAGTGAGAAATAAGAAAAGAGCCTAGAAGGCAACAGCAATTACCATGAAATGAATTATGCAAGGAAATAAATGATGTTTGTTATTCTTCTGTAACTAATCATTTAGGATTTTAATTTTTATGTTTTGAAAGAGCCTTAAGTCTTCAGCACAGGTGAGGAGGAGTGGGGTTAACAACAAGCGTAAGCATCAGCCACGCACTTGGATTTGGGAGTTTGTCAGAGGCAAGGGATTGCATTCCTGCCTTGGTGTGCAACAGCTTTCTTCTTTCCTATGCTGTCACACCAGTCATCCTAGTTACATCTGTGGTTAGCAGCAGACAAGGAGTGTTTTGGACTAGCTCACTCTAGTTGGGTGTGAATTTAATTCTGTGATAAATGAGAATGGCAACCTGGCGACGCAGGTAAAAAACAGGCTGGAGCAATCTAAGGGCCGGGGCCAGAGGAAAACAAACCAGCAACATGATCCATGGCCTGGGTCGCTCCTCGGGAAAGGCTATTTCTGTTCCCCCGATTTCCCCAGCGCCTTTCTTGAGAGCAGTGTTGATTACCAGATAAGCAGAGCCTTTGGTCTTTCACAGAATCAACAGCTTGGCAGCCACAAAGTGACAGGCATCAATACTAATCGCACAAGCCTGTCTGTAACTGGACCCCGGGACAGGTCGTGCTACACCTGCCTGTCCAGGAAATGTACTCCAGGGTCTCCCCCATGGAAACCACTAACAACACTTATTAGCTGCTTCCTTGCCTGATAAGTGGTCTGCCTACTTCTGGCTCCCATTATTATATTCATTTCAGCCTCTGTCCTGAAACCTGATGCCTTTGTACTTGGGAGGTGTGCAGTCTGCCACCTGACAATGATTTGACATGACACAGTGACAGAAAACAGGGAGAGGGGATGGGAATAAAGGACAAGGAATCCAAGCTGCTGCGCTGGCGGCTCCAGGCAGGGGTGCCCATCAGCACAGATGCCTGTGAGCCGGAGCCCAGGCCCCACTGATGGAACGGTTAGATCACTCATGTCAGGGCTCCACTCGCTGGGAGATACCCATCTTCCTTTGTCGGCCAAGGCCCTGTGCAGAGTTACAGTGGGTTCTTCACCTGCACTTTTGAGTTTAATGTGACTCAACTTCTACCCTTCACCTCTCACTTCTATTCCCCTAGCGCCTCATTTATCACTTTGTGCCTATTTCCTGGGCCTCTGTGACTACACTCAGAACTGTCATTGGGTTGGTGGATATGTATGCTGAATTGCCATAGCAACCACGTGTTAACGCTACATTCATTCAAGAGACCATCTAGAGTGTGGAGGAGAAGAGAAGGTCAATGTCAGAGCCTTCAAGTCCTGGAAGCCCCTGTACAGGCACAGCTATGGAAATGGCTAGGATTCTAAAAAGCAAGGTCTGTATTAACTAGCAGTGGCCAGTGACAAGTGAACCTGGGACTCACCGATAAAATGGACAAGATTGACTACTAGACCACTGATTTTAAAACTTTCTGTCATTATGTCTACAATAAAAATTTTTAGTTAAATGATATTTCCCATTAGATCCCAGTATATAAAATAAGTAAACATAGAGTTGAAAAGCCACACCTCCATCCTGCTACGTCACCCTAGATGCCCCTTACACTGTGGATACATCTCTTTGGAATGCTAGAGCTCCACATAGCTCAGTGTGAAAACCAGAGAACAGGTCATGTCCAAGTTCTCTTCTAGCCCAAATGCTGTTTTGGGAAGGCACGGGGGACAGGGAATGTGGAGGGAGGGGATGGGCATATGTACCCTGTTGGAATTACCTGCTCTCTCCCATTTTGTTTTCTTTGTGCCATCAGCACTCCTGGAGCTTGTGGAGGTCTACAGGGGGGTGAGTGGGCGGGCAGAAGAGGTAAAGGGGGAGGGTGTGAGCCGGGCCGGGTTCACTCTCACTGCAGGTTGGAAAGCTCCGCTTTTACTTTTACACCTATTGCACTGAAAATAGAGAAGAAGGGGGGCGGGGGGGGGGGGGAAGGTCTGCAAACAATCAGCCTAGACTCAAGTTTTAGGAAGGGAAGTTAGGTACCAGATGTACTTATCAATATATTTGATATATTTAGAATCTATTATCTCTTTATCATCATCACGGCCACCACCACCACCAATGACTAATACAAGGCAGGTATCAGCGGTCATCAACTGGGGATGATAATAGTCATAAGTAATATTTATAATACTTTGTTAGGTGCTATTCTAAGAATGTTACCTTTACAACAGCCCTAGAGGAAGGTATACGATCCCCCCACCCCCTTACAAAAATGAGGAAGCTGGGGCACAGAAAAGTACCTTTCTGTAGTCCCAGAGTTGCTAAAAGGAAGAGCTTGGACTTGAACTCAGGCAGTCTGACTCTGAAGTCTGTGCTTCTAACACTATTGCCATCCAGGAATGAAGGCTGCAGAGGAGTGGGGAGAGACTTGGACTGTGACAGGGCTCAGCAAACTGTGAAGTCAGTAAATTTGTATTTCACTGGCATAAAACTCCCAGTTCTTGGCCCTTTTTGCATCTATGCCCTTCTCTGTATCACCCCACCTTAGACATGTAAATTTACTCCCCCAAGATCTGGTTATTATATTGCTTATTCAGGAAATATTTAGGTCCTTTTTATCACCCGGATGTAAATAACTGATAACAGGTTAATCTGCTTTCCCAGGGAGAGTTGTGTTTTTTACCAGCACCCAAAGCCTTGAACTAAAGAGATGAAGCTGCTTGTAAAGTTCCAATGCCAGCATATGAATTGGGATTATGGACTCTTGAAATCATCAGTCTTCTTAGTGGCCCTGAAATCTATTCAGTGGTTTTGAATTCATTTGGGAAAACCTGTCTGAATGGGGAAATGGATACAATCTCTACTCCAGACACAATTCAATGAAAGAAACAACAGAAAGCTTTGGCCTGGGATCTGCCGGGAGGGTGAGGGGTTGTGGGACAATTAGGGGGTTGAAATCACTTAATGACCCCATCTGAAGCTATACTCTACACTGCCACTCTTGGGTCATCCGTGGGTTAACATTTTCTCAGAACATTCAAGCTCCTTCAAGTTATTTATTTATGTGTGGTCTTTTCTTTTACCTGGTGGAGAAAATGGAAGAAAAATAACACCCCCTTTCCCCAAAGCATTGGCCTGTGGCTCCCTAGGAGGAAATGGTAGAGTTGATGAGTCACAAGCCCAGCTCTCACTTCCAACTCCTCTCTCCTACTGGCCCGCAGAAATCACTCAGCACCCATAATGAGAGGATGCAGAGGCTAATTTTACACCATAAATCATAAGGCTAACGCTGCGACTCAGAAGTGATGCCATCAGCTTCTTTCTCTTCATGGCTGTTAGATCTTACTCAATTACTTAGGAACAGAGATTTAAAGACTTCAGAAGCCCCTTTGCCAACAAGAGATGCTATTAGTGTTCTTTCCCCTTGGAAAGATTCCCCAGCACCCTGGAAGGCGCTCGGCTATTATCTCAGCATTTACAGGGAGGCTGTCTGCAAGGGAGCAGCAATTAACAATGCGGCTAACAGAAACCCTGGGGCCTCGAAGCCCTCCCAGCGCTGCTGCCAACACTCCCGGGGTTGCCTAATGCAAGAGGAAATAGGGAAGCACACAGGCATAGGGAAAATATACCTTATTTCCGACACATTTCTCAAGCTGTTTAAATATGAAACAACGTCCTACCAGGCTACAAGTTTCCAGCTGTTATGATATCATAAGATAAATTTACAGCTAGAGAAACAGCATGTTTGCTTTTATAAAGTATGGAAGTATAAATGTTCCAAGTGTTAAAACTGTCCAAACAAATTAATTCAAGTAAAAATAGTCGTCTCCGATCTGGTTCTCTCACATTTGCTTTCTTTTTCTAGAGCCGGTGAGCACGCCTCTCTCGGGCCCAGAGGAGGAACATGGGCTTCCATTGCAGCAGGTGCCCCGCTGCTCCTGGAAACTCAGGGAGCCCCCCTCAGGTGGTGCCAGCCCAGATGCCCACTGCTGATCTGTTCACTAAAATCTTCAGTTAGCCTCTTCCCAATGGAAGAAGGATGCTGTGCGTGGGGCCGAGGCTGGAAACCCTATGGCGGGCTCCCATTTTGGCTGTTCACTGGGAGCTAAAATGAAGAAAGAGTTTCTTTCCTCAGTGACTTTGAAAAGAATAGAGTGGTGATTAACAGCAATATTTTTTTTAATGAAACGCAACCCGTCATTCCTGTCATCTTCTGGCCATCCTCGCTTGTGCGCGCCTCCCTGACAAGAGGAATAATAATGGTCATACATCACTGCTCTGCACGTCCAATCATCTAAATCTTCCCTCGCTGCAGCCTCTGAGACTCAATTACTTTATTGACATGCAATCTTCATAAGGGGAGAAATATTGTGCATGTAAGGTCACTTGGTTATGAAGACATATTATCATATTATCTGCATGAGGGTTGCAGGGCTAAGACCTGACAGAGCTAATTATAATGGTACATGATAGAAAGCTCAGTACACATTATTCGCTTGGCTGCACTAAAGGTGAGGTAAGTCCATGACATCATGGTTGTTTGAAAAAATAATGCAACTTTGGCTTGGAGGCTGTAAGTTTCTTTGTTAACTCCCCACATTTTTACTTTTGGGTTTTCCTGGGCAATGAAAAAACTAGTTAGTGGATTCCTCAGATCTCAGGGAAAGGAGATGGCGTGCCCATGTAGTGTATGAGTGTGTGTGTGTGTGTGTGTGTGTGTGTGTGTGTGTGTGTAATTGTCATGGTTATTCCTCCATCTACCACCAAGTTTCACTCCATTTCCCAGCAAGTGAAATGAGAAGGACTCAAGGGAGAAAGGTAAAGGGATACAAATGGGTCAATTTGATAACAGAGTAAAACTCCCCCTCACCCTCAATTAACCCCTTCTCAGATCCTTGCCCTTTTCTTTCTCTTGCTCTCACTGGCAGAACCTTATCTTGCTAAGATTTAGTGCTCCTGAATGTGGTTTCTTTGTTCAGACATATCAGGTTATTTAAGCGTTCCCGTCAGACACATGCTAGAAGGTTCATGCATTGCTAAGATATGAAGCTAGTCAGTCATTCTCTTCTTTGTATCCTCAGCCCATTTATCGTCTTCACTCACACCAGGTGAGTCTCATATTCAGAGGCCAGATGAGGAGCTCTAGTGACAATTTTGCAAGAAAGGAGCATCAAGGAGAGAAATCTGGACCAAGTCCCCAAGTCTTCCAGCCTTTCCACAGTTAACCTGGGGTCCAGAAGGAAAACTGGGGTGTATGGATCTAGGGTGAGTCATCATGAACTCAAAATCAAACCAACCTCCTTGGACCGGCCAGGGCCAGCATCTGATCATAAGCTCTGGACACATCTTCTCCTTTGGGGCAGGTGGCAGGGGGGGTGGGGGGTGGGTTGTGAGTTTTAAAGAAGAGTAAAGAAGCCATTTAACACATCTAACATAGGCTGATTCCTAGATTCTCTCTCCCTCAGCAATGCACTAATTCAAAGTGGAAGAAACAGATAAAGCTTCCTAAACTCCAGAGATGGCCTTAGTCTTATAACATGAGTGCTTTAACTCAGACACAGGGAGCACAGAGCAGAACAAGAAATGGAGGTTGTCCAAATTCTCTCTTATTTAATACTCTAGTAACTCAAACTTCTGATGCTAATACTTCAGAAATAATGGTAACAAAGCCACAAAGACATCCATAACTTTCTAAATTGGAGATTAAATTGTACATTACATGATGCTGACGTTAAGTAAATTTGATGGTGATCCATATGTAGTAGGAATGAATGGTAACTCTTTGGACACCAGAATTTTGGATTGGCTACTTTGGACTAGAGAGATCGATACATGGCATCTCCACCTCCAGCATCTCAAATGTTTGCAGAAACAGGGAGATTCACAAAGTACCTATTTCTAAAAGTTAATAATTGAGATAAAATAATATGGTCAGTAGAAAGGTTTAGGAAATTAAAAATCTACTCCTAACTCAACCACCCATCATACTTGCTATAACTTCCTAGCCAAGGCACAATCTCTTTTTATATCTTGGAGAAAATACTTAAGAGTAAGATATTGTGAAAAGACCCTGGTATTGCCGAATAAACATCATTTATTGGCTTTATGATCTAGGGAAATTCTCTGCCTTCTGTGCCTCAATTGCCCTTCTTTATAATGAGTAATGATATTATCTACCTCAAAAGACAATTAAATGATAAGAAATAAAAGTGAAGGCACTTTCGCCCTAACTGGTTTGGCTCAGTGGATAGAGCGTCAGCCTGCGGACTCAAGGGTCCCAGGTTCGATTCTGGTCAAGGGCATGTACCTTGGTTGCAGGCACATCCCCAGTAGGAAGTGTGCAGGAGGCAGCTGATCGATGTTTCTCTCTCATCGATGTTTCTAACTCTCTATCCCTCTCCCTTCCTCTCTGTAAAAAATCAATAAAAATATATTTTTAAAAAAGTGAAGGCATTTTGTAAACAAAATACATTTGGGAAATGGCAGTTATAGTCACTATTTCAGTCCTACCTGTTTTAAGCTGTTATGTAGGTCAACAGGGTAAGTAAATATAGACTGAAAAGTAAAACCCAACATGAAGCCAAGCTATAACTGCAATTCACTGATCACCAGACCAGATTCTCAAATATGAGAGCTCTTTGGATTTTCAGTGTCTAAATCTCTTTCATTAGAAAGTGCTTGGCCATCCACAGTCATTGGTACTGCCCCAGAAAACTGAATGTGTGATAGTGGTGTAATGGAGGAGGGGGTCACATATGACAACTCCATGCAGATGAGCCAGGACCTGGGATCACAAAGGAACCCATCTGGTTATCAACTCCACATACCAGAAGTCACAATCACCCAGAGGGCTTGAGACCAACAGCCTGGAGAGGAAACTCTTTCCTCCTTTTTTGGAATCAGGGCATACTATGTAACATTTTCCCTCCTGGACTAGAAGTCAGGAGACCCCCAGGTCTATTGTTCTTGGACACACACCCTTGAGGCCTCAGTTTCTACATCTAGGAAAGTGATTTCCACTGAATGGTTTTCTCCAATTAAGATCCACTGACTAAGAAAAGCAGATACTGGAGCAATGGGAGCAGCCATTCTAATTCTAATTCTAATCAAATTAGGGCATGAGATTTCGATGTGAGTTAAAAATGAACTGTAATCTACTAACAAACAGCAACAGTGAAAGTTTTCAGCCATGCCATTCACTTTAGAAAGAGCTTCATACTCACTAAATTTAAAATATATATATATTTGATTTCAGAGAGGAAGGGAGAGGGAGAGAAAAAGAAAGAAACATCAATGATGAGAGAGAACTATTGATTGGCTGCCTCCTGTACACCCTCCTCTGGGGATTGAGCCCACAACCCTGGCATGTGCCCTGACCAGGAATTGAACCATGACCTCTTGGTTCACAGGTCGATGCTCAATCACTGAGCACCACTGGCCAAGCACTACTCATTAATTCTTAAATAATTATTTTACTTCAAACCTTCTGTGGTATCTGAAAAACCACTCAATTAAGAATCACATGAGTTAATTCATATAATATTCCCAATGACCTTATGAAATAAATATTGTTGTCATCCCTATTTTGTTGAAGAAATTAAGGCAAAGAGAAGTTTAAATAATTTCTTCAGGTCTAACAGGTAACAAATTGCTAAATTTTACATTTTTTTATATCCCCCATCCTCATGGAGTTTTGTGTACTAGTTTCATAGCAGAAAATAGAAGTTTACCTCTTTTTTGCCTTTTGATCATTATTAGATAAAACAGGTTATCACTTTCTTAAATGGCTTTGAGTTTGCCGAGCTGGTGAGTAGTGTTGAATTGGATGGTTAAATTCTTCAGCTATGGGCCCTGGCTGGGTAGCTGATTAGAGTGTCGTCCCCATATGCCAAGGTTGTGGAGTTTGATCCCTGGTCAGGGCACATATAAGGATCAACCAATAAATGCATAAATAAGTGGAACAACAAATCGATGTTTCTCTCTCTCCATTTCTTCCTCTCTCTTTCTTAAAAAAATATCAATACATAAATAAAAAATAAATAAATTCTTCATCTTACTGCAAAAGTTCAGGAGGGCAAGCCCCTGTTCACATGAGGAAGAAACTTGCTATAAGTATATTAGAAAGAGCAAGTGTTACAAAGAGGAGAGGTCCAAATACAAAGCTGACTGTGGTATGGGTAGAGGACCCTATGGCACTACTGAAAGCCAAGCAAGTAACAGCAACTTTGTCAGTTCTCTTCTTCCAAAGATATTTCTTTCAAAGGCTTCTAGCTTTCAGAATAGCTCTATTAATAAAACTCGGGTATTCTTTAGCAAGACATTCACCTTAAGAATTAATACTTTCTTATCAAGATTTCTTTGATAATGACCCAAGAGTGAGACATAAACTAGGGGCCTGAGTACAAAGAGGCTTAGCTTTATTAGACAGACTAAGGCGAGAAAGTGGTAGAGCTGGGTTCGTGCACGTGTGCGTGCGTGCATTTATGTGTGTGTGTGTGTGTGTGTGTGTGTGTGTGTGTGTGTGTGATCCTAGTTGTTTAGCTTGATAATTTAGCCTCAATTTCGAGGTCTGTGAAGTGGGAATAACATAATTTGATGAGTGAAGTAGTCTAGCTGGTCATAGACCAACTCTTTCCCTGAGGGGCGAGAAAAAACCCACTAATGCCAAGAACTATGTACAGAAATGCCGGAGGCTAAAACCAACAGTAATTAGTATATTAATGCAAAAAGACCCATTGAAAGGCTAATGGACTTTGATATTCAGCAGAGCTGAAAATCAGCATAATATTGCCCTACTGTGGGCTCACTGGCTCAAGGCAATCCCCTAACCCAGTGGTCAGCAAACTGCGGCTTGCGAGCCACATGTGGCTCGCAAGCCGTGGTTTGCTGCTCTGTTGACTAATGAGTTTTCTGACCACTGCCCTAACCTGATTATCCTTTTACTGTTTACCAAACTTTACCTTTGATATGCCTGTGTGCATTCCTAAAGGGAAAATGTGTATTCAAGTAAATAAAAAGCAGACCGGCCAGAAGTTGGTGAGCTTCTCCACTAGAAAGAGGTTTCCGCCTGGCCCCCCATGCCTTCTAAATTCGTATTTCTTGTCTGTGTTTTCATTTGTGCATCTGCCCCTTCTTCAGATCCTGAACCATAGCCGTGCTGGACACAGCACAGAAAATTGTATTTGAAGCCCTCAGAGAGGCAGTGAGGACATGAGGGGCTAAGCTCCTGAAAGGAAGCAGAGAGAATGAAGGTGCAGAGATATGGGCCCAACATCTAGGGCCACTTTTTCCCTTGAGGCAATTTTCAATTCAAGCTGCATTTAAGAGGCTGAGAAGATGAACCACACTTCAGTCTTAATAGGTCTTGGGGCACAAAGTTAGCTTTAAGGTATGCCAAGGAGAAGGGGTGCAAGCAAACATCCCGGACTTTCAGCTGGGACTGAAGAGCTGTATCTCAGGTGGAGGTGACTGGAAATAGATCTGCCTTCACAGAGTTTGTAACCCAGCTTTTCATTTGCTCCATCACTATCTGGATTGAGGTGATTTTTCCCTGCCCTAACTGCCTCCCAAAGACCAAATTAGTCCTCCCTGAAGGAAAATAACAATATTGAGAAACTAAAATTACCTTCATGGTTTTTGCACTCAGTGTCAGGTATTCTTTAAAAAATCATGTGGCATAACAAGAGACAAGATCAAATGCCCCCAAATCTAGAAAAATAAATAAATGATATAGATGTAACAGAGATTCAAATATTGGTGCTACTAGCCATGGACTTAAACATATCAATCACATATATTTTAAAGATGTAGAGGACAAAATGAAAAAAAAATCAGCAAGTAATTGAAAACTATAAAATAGAATCAAATGAAAACTTAAGGCTGAAAAATGTAATAGTTTAAACTAAGAATTCAATTGAAGTATTGGACACAACTAAAACAGAAAATTGGACACAACTAAAGAGATTATTAGTAAAAGCTAGGATGGGTCAGAAGGAACCTATATAAATGTTAGTTAACAGGTCACAATTTTAAAGGTTAAACAGCTTATATACCTCAATTAAAAAAAAAGATTTTACAATGAATTCAAAATATGATGTGCTGCTTATAAGAAACATGTGTATGAATTCAGAGAATATGAAAGTAAAGGAATGGAAGAACTAATAAAGGTACAAGCCATAAGAGAAGATGCATGTATATAAATATCAAGTAAATTAAACATTAAAGCAAGGAACATTACTAAAATAAAGCAAGTTTTATAATAATAAAAGATTCAGTTGCTCAGGAAGATATAAAAAGTCTAAATTTATATATTAAATAAGCTAAAAATACATGAAACAAAAAATGACAGAACTAAATGGTAAAAAAAAAAAAAAGACAACTTGACAACCATAGTGGGAAGTTTCAAAAGACCTCTTAGTAAGTGAAAGAAGCAGGTGAAAAAAAATCAGGAGTTATTTAAAATATTTGAGCAGCACGATGAAGAAACTTGATTATATACACACACATACAGACAAATATACAATGAAAAATATTGTACATTAAACTGCAGACATTATACAATACAAACCATTCACTCAAATTAAATATATGCCAGGCTCTTAATCAGGTCTGAAATCACCTAGAAATTATTTATAAAAGATAACTGGAAAATGTTGAAGTATTTATAAATTAAGCAATGTACTTCAAATAATTCAAGGGTCAAAAAAATCACAAAGCAAATTAGAAAATATCTTGAACTGAATGACTATAAAAATATGACATAAAAACTTGAAGGACACAGCTATCACCATGCTTAGAGGGACATTTGTATCCTTAAATGCACATGTTAGAAAATAAGAAAGGGCAAGAGTAGGGGTAAGACTGTGCAAGAGGAAAATAGGGACGGTACCAAATTACAATATCAGCAATGAAAAGAGGGACATCAATACAATTCCTAGAAAAAGTAGATAAGAGGATGTCATGAATAATTTTATGCAAATAAAATTGACATTTAAACCCAGTTTTAAAAATCCTTGAAAAATATAGCTTACCAAAACATAGAGTAAAAAACAGAATAGTCCTATAACTTAAAGAAATTAAATCTGTAACTAAAAGTTTTCTCACAAAGAACACTACAGGTTTAGATTATTTCAGCCATGAATTTTTCCAAATACTTAAGAAAGAAACCATTCTAACTTAAAAATATAGTATTCCAGAGAATAGATAAAAGGAAAATTTTCCCAACTTCTTTTTTGAGGATAGCAAAATTTGACATTAACATTAGACAAAAACATTATGAGAAATAAAAACATTAGAACAACTTTTTTCATAAGCACAGATATAAATTCATAAATATAACATTAGCAAATAAATTTGGTATACATATATGTGTTTATGTGTATTAATATAACAATCAACTTGGGCAAATTCCAAGAGTGTAAATTGCTTTAATGTTTAAAATAAATGTAATTTATTTAAAAAATGGAAAGACAAGCATAGACTGAGAGAAAGTATATGCAAAAAAAAATCAGATAAAAGAGTGTTATTAAAAATATACAAAAAACCCTTAAAACTGAAGAATAAGAAAAGGAACAACTCTATTTAAAAATGGGCCAAAGACCCGGGTCCGGGTGAGGCCAAGGGCCCCTGGATCCGGGTGAGCCCGGCCCCGGGTCCGGGTGAGGCCGCGGGCCCCTGGATCCGGGTGAGCCGGGCCCCGGGTCCGGGTGAGGCCGCGGGCCCCTGGATCCGGGTGAGCCCGGCCCCGGGTCCGGGTGAGGCCGCGGGCCCCTGGATCCGGGTGAGCCCGGCCCCGGGTCCGGGTGAGGCCGCGGGCCCCTGGATCCGGGTGAGCCCGGCCCCGGGTCCGGGTGAGGCCACGGGCCCCTGGATCCGGGTGAAGCCGTGCCCCTGGGTCCGGCCGAGACCAAACCAGAGGGAGTCGGACCTGCATTACCACCATTTATCCACCATCCAGAGCTGAGGGGTCAGTGCCGACATGTACTCATAAGGAACTGGTGGACATTGATATTGGGTCTCAAAAGAACTGTTGGTCCAGAAAGAAACTCACTACAGACTGATTCATTTGCCTGTCAGCATAACTATTATTGCTCGTCACACATTCAATTCTTATAAGTATATCTCTAGTGACACATGATTTCGCTCATCTAGGGGAAATGATGAACAACATGGACTGATGAACAAGAACAGAACCAGAAACAAGGAGGCACCGATCGGACTATCGGGCCTCAGAGGGAGGATAGGGGAGGGTGGGGGGAGAAGGGAGAGATCAACCAAAGGTCTTGTGTGCATGCATAAGAGCCTAACCAATGGTTAAGTTCAACAGGGGGTTGGGGCATCCATGGGGAGGGGTGTGGGATGGGAATGGTGGGATGAGGACAAATATGTGACACCTTAATCAATAAAGAAATTAAAAAAAAATAAAAAATAAAAATGGGCCAAAGACCTGAACAGACACCTTACCAAAGAAAATATACAAATGGTAAATAAGCATATGAAAAGAACATCATATGTCACTAGGAAATTACAAATTAAAACAATGAGATGCCACTATACATCTATTAGAATGGCCAAGATCCAAAACACTGAAAACAAATGCTGGCAAAGATGTATAGCAACAAGCACTCTCATTCATTGCCAGAGGGAACGCAAAATGATTGAGCCACTTTGGAAGAAAGTTTGGTGGTTTCTTATAAACTAAATATACTCTTACCACATGATCCAGCAGTCATACTCCTTGGTATTTACCCAAATGAGGTGAAAATTATGTGTACATAAAAACCTGCATTAAGATGTTTATAGAAGCTTTATTCATAATTGGCAAAAGGTCAGAGCAATGAAGATGTCCTTCAGTAGGTGAATGGATGAATAAAGTGTGGTGCATCTAGACAATGGAATATTATTCAGTGCTAAAGAGAAATGAGCTTCAACCCATGAAAAGACATAGAGGAACTTTAAATGCAAATTACAATTTGAAATAAGCTGATCTGACAAAGCCATCTATTATGTGACTCCAACTATATGATATTCTTATAAAGACAAACTATAGAGATGGTAAAAAGATCACTGACTACTAGGAGTTATAGGGGAGAGAGGGATAAATGGAATAGGGCAGTGAAACTATTCTGCATGATACTCTAGTGGTAAATAATATAAGCCATTATTAAATTTGTTAAAATTCATAGGCTATCCACCAAATATGAACTCTAATGTAAACTATGAACTTTGGGTGATATGTAGGTTCACCATTTGTAGCAATGCACCACTGTGGTGGGGGATGCTGATAGGGGGAGAGGCTTGTGTGTGGACAGGGAGTATATGGAAACACTGTGCACACCCTGCTCAGTTTTGCTGTGTCTAAAACGGCTCTAAAAATAAAGTCTATTTTAAAATTCAATAAAAGTCATTACATTAATAGAATAAAGCAGGAAAATCAAATGATCATCTAAACAGATGCATAAAAAATTTGGTATTTGACAAAATTCAACACTCATTCATGTTAACTCTTAAACATCCCAGTTGATTAAGGGTAGCTATAAAGCCTGGCTCCCACACCTTGATAGTCCCATTCCCCAGCCACTCACAATATGGTTTTTACTTCTGAGGATTTAATAAAATTTTATTTTTTTAAAAAGGTAGCTATAGAAATAATATATCAATCATTAAAGATAGTAGTAAAATTAAAAGCTGAGATTAAAAATGACACAAATGTATTTTTCAAAACCATTTGTATTTGATATCTTACGGGAAGTCTTAGCCAATGTTATAAGGCAAGAAAAGAAATACTAAAAAGTAAAGAATAAAAAAAATAAATTATTTACAAAACATGAGTTTGTATATAGAAAATAAAAGACTGAAAATTCTTAGACTAAATAAATAAATCTAGCAAGGCTTCTGGCTTCAAGAGCAATATATGAAAATTATTTCTATCGCTAAGCACCAAAAAATAGATTAAATAAATTATAGTGAAAATGAAAAGCAAATAAAAATTTAAAAATAATATACTAGAAATAAATCTATTGAAATATGTATATGACACACACACACACACACACACACACACACACTATAAAATGTTATCGAGAGAAGCTAAATAAGACCTAAGTAAGTAGAAGGATATCCCCATGGTCATGAATTGGAAGATATCATATTGTAAACATGTCAATTTTCCACAAATTGGCCTATTAATTCAAAGCTATTGCAATAAAAATCCCAAAAGTTGTTTTTCATTGTTGCTGTATTTAGAACAGATAGACTATTTCTAAAATTTGAAAGGAGATGCAAAGGGCCAAGAATAGCCAAATAAACTTGCTACATGACTAAGTATCAGGCCTTATTATAAACCTGGAGTAATTAAAAGATTGTGACACTGACTCAGAAGAGATAAGTATATGAATGGAACAGAATAGAATAAACTCACATATAGGTAGATGATTTATAACAAAAGCAGTGAGGAACGAAAGTTATTTTTAGAAATTCTTATGAAAAATTAATTTTTGACCCCATACCTCACACCATATATGAAAATAAATGTTAGATGTACTATAATTCTAAATAAGAAGGTAAAATATCAGGATTTTAAAGACCAACATAAAAGAAGACTTTCATGACCTTTGAGTAGACAAAGGTTTGCTGAAATAAGATTCCAAAAGGCAAAGGCTGATATACTAGATTCCAGTATTAAAAGACTGATACACTGGACTACAAAAAGAACAAAATAATAAATATGATATTTCTCCATCTATATAAAATTCAAAAGCAAACAAAACTGATATAAGGTGTTACATCTATTGTCCAGAATGAGACATGAGAGAGTTGTCTTGGGTAGCAATAATATTCTATTTTTTTAATGGGCATAATGATATTGTGTAATAATTTATAAAGCCATTCACCATGATTTGTACATTTTCTGTATGTCAGAGTTCACTTTAGAAATTTATTTAAAATACATGAATTAGCAAGGGAATACAAAGCACAGTGTTCAGAACTCTTTCCCTTTACACTGGAAGAATGAGGAGCACCTGAAGGACATGCTAATAAAAGAGATATGAAAGAGCAATTTCACCATGTTGCCTTGTACTGATCAGAAAGAACGATATAGACAGGAATTACTTTAAATATATATATCAAGCAGGTGTGACCCAGGCTGTGATTAAAATAGACAGGGCCACCAAATTGTATCCAGGGAGATCAAATTGTTGATGCTATCTATATTTTCCCAGCTAATCCCACTAAGCCAGAGAAAAACATAATATGTGACCAAAATTAACCTGCAGAAAGGAGCCAGACAAGGAGAAAACACAGCAATGGGATTACCCCAGAGATGCACTGTGTCTCCTCCACTATAGACAGTGCTTAATTACTATATTGCGACTGCTAAAATAGAAACATATGATTGGACAGTACTAACACACACCTGGACCACATACATGCACACACATACAATATACACACCCACTCATATACATATACATATACATTTCCTCAGTTATTTGCTAACTACAAGCCAGTTGGATGCATATTTGAGCACTGGGGAAAGGAGGTAGGATGGGAGAAACAGAAATGCAGATTCTACCATGAAGGCAGAAATATTATATTTGATCTCTATATCTGGGATTGTTAAACTCTGACACATGAATCTATTTACTGAACTTCTTTCATATCATAATTGTCAGTTCATGCCTTTTCACAAGTCTTAACCACTGGCTAAGAAGTTTTTTTTACAAAAATTATTTTAAAAACTTGTTAAATTATTAAATTTATATTTAATAGGACCTCAGAACCTGATCCAGTTCCTGGGCTTGTAGAATTGCAATGCCCTTACAGGAATGTTGGAGGAGCAATTTTTTTTTTTTAAATTGGGATAGGGCAGTACACAGCTTTATAGCAGAGCTTTGGGATAAAGAAGTGACCACTAATGTGACCATATAGAGATGAAGGGTAGTCTTAATATGGTCACATGACCATATAAAATTAATAACATACTCTCACAAATGTGATCTCCTTTGAATCTCATAACTACCCTGTGAAAGAGGGAACACAGTTGGCAATATCTACCTAATAAAAGAGTAACATGCTAATTGACCATACCTTCATGACGCCCACCACCCAATCAGGAGTGAATATGCAAATTAACCCAACAAAGATGGTGGGTTAATTTGCATACACAGGCGCTCAGTGGCCGGGGGCGGGCAGGATGCTTACGTCATTGCCATGGCTACGAGGCAGGTGTCCTGCACAACCCCAGACGTTCTGGGCCTCTAGGCAGCATGGGAAGGCAGAAAGGCGGCTCCGGGCAGGAGCAGAAAGGCTGCTCCAGCCAGAGCGAAGGTGGTGGCGGCAGCCAGGGGAAGGAATGCCCATTCTTGCACGAATCTTCATGCATTGGGCCTCTAGTCTTCTTATAAAAATCAGGACAATCAAGCTCAGAGAAGTTAAATGACTTGCCAAGACTACATATAAGTGGTAGAACTAAAACTTGAATCACTTATTTCAAATCTCTGGAACACTTGGTACATATACATGAAAGCCTCACCAGAGATAGGACTGCATGATTTCATGGGGTACTCCAATCCACTCTGGAGCAAGGGTCATCTGTGGAACTACCTGCAGAGAGCCATAAATCTGCCCTTTCTGAAGCTTCCATCCTAGATCTGTCTTCCCAAGAGTTCCATTGTATTAGCTTGATGATTTATCATCAGGTGATGCTACCATTGGATGGTTGAAGGTAGTTAGTGCACTTTGCCTTGAGCCTCAATATTTATCTGACCTGGTTAGAGGGGCTACGCCACATGATTCCTGATGACAGCCAAGTCTAGACTCAATACTACAATGTGATACAGATAAAAGGAGCCTCACAAAGCCCTCCTAGAACTTGCTTCACAAAATGTGTGTGGGCTGAATAGAAACCCACTCTGACATTTCCCCTTCTACAGCACTAGGCTGGATTTAGGATTCCTCAAGAAACACTCTTAGAACAAGACATAGAGTCAGTCTGTGTCAGCGTATCTTGTGCACATGGAAACATGTGGTGTGCTTAGCTGTGATGTGCAATAAAGGACAGCCTGGCTGACAAAGTGTGGGAAGCATATGGCAGGGGTGGGGCTCATAGCTGTGTCAGGAATGCACACACACATATGGTGATGACAATATTCATGGGATATTATCCTTATTCTTTCTTGAAAAACTTGCACACACGCACACACACACACAAACTAAGATCAGAGAATGTTAACATGGAAACATGTTTTGGATAATATCTAGCCCAATGCCCTAATTTTATAAAAGAAACTGAAGTCCAGGATGTATGGAACAGGATGTATTGTAGGTTACAGACAAATCCAGGAAGTAGAATCTAAGACTCCTATTCCCAACCTAAAGCTCTTTCCTTGATAACAACCTACTTCTCAAAAACTGACCACACCCACTGTATCTCCCTTTCCAAAATGGAACTAAAGTTCTTCTGTGCAGAACCTCCAAGACACAACAAGGCATGAGAGAGAAGACTCAGACCCTTGATTGTCTTTATGTTAACCCCTGGTCCTAAAACACAAATGGAACCTCAGGAAGTTGAGAAAGGAGCAGAAACCAGTCATCTTTGGAAACCCAGAGGGCCCTCAGACCTGTCTCTTAGAAACATGAACAACCATTACCCCCAGCAAAGAAAAAGGTCACTACAAAGGCAGAGACACAAGGAGCCTTGTATCTCTCCTCCCAAAGGCTCCCAGGAGGAAAGGTCCTGGATTGCAGAAAAGAGAAGTGGTAGATTTTATATGTTTTGTTGGATTCCTTCAGACCCACAGCCAAAGATCCAAGGGCTTGTGGAGTCTCAACCTCCCTTTTTCAGACTCAGCTGTATAACTACAGATACTAGCCCTTGCATTACCATCCTAAAGTCTTTAAACCAAATATAATCCTCCTTTCCCAGCCACTTCCCTATTCTGGTAAGCAAATGCCCCCCAGTTTCTTATCCAGGCTGGTGATGCAACAGTGACCTTTGAAGCCCTCTCTGGCATCCATTGCAGGTAAACCTAAGTGACAACTTTAAGGTGCCCGTGGGTGGGGTAACCAGGTGAACCATGTCTCAACCAGTCTTCCCAGGGTTACCTGTCTTAGACACAAAAGAGAAATAAACTCTTCCCCTCTCTCTGCTCCTCAAATCCTTCAAGCTCCCTTTCAAGGCCCCTGTTGTTATAGCCTTTCTCAAGATCTCCGGTCAATAGTAATCTCTCTTGTCTAGACTAATAATCTATCTCTTGATTATATCCCATTGAAGCATATGATGGTAAGTTATGAATGGGACTTCTCTTATTTTCATATTATTCCTGAAATTCTGAGGTCTTTGAGAAGCTCCTAATATTTCAGAATCCAGATCAAGTATCAAGCCTTCCACAAAACTTTCTTCATACCACAACAGGGAGATCTCGGCTCCTCAGGCTTCCCACAGATCTAAGTTCTTACTTGTATGGTTTAGCACCCCCTCACTGTACTACACTGTTACATTGATCTCATCATACACCCACCTCCTCCACCATACCAAATGATTTATCTTCTTTGTCTTTTAATCTCTAGGCCAGGCCTAGAAATTAATAAGACTGTAGTAAAAACTTGATGGAAGGAAGGAAGGATAGATGGATGTGCATTCGTTGTTTTTTGTTTGTTTGTTCGTTGTCATTTTTTATTCTATTAATAGTAATGGCCTTTATTCAAGGATGAATATTGATGCTGAATTGTACTCTTGGCAAAGCCAACATATAAGATATGTTGGCATATAACACTGTGAAGTCAGAAGTGATGTCCTTTTAACAGATGAGGAAGCGGAAGCTCGTATACCTTAAAAAGTTTGGCCAAGTACATAGCAAATGGCAGAGATCAGACACAGAATCAAAGTAGATCCCAGTGGCTGAAAGCTTGGATTCAGGTTGCCCTGCCTGGGTTTGAAGTCCATTCTGCCTCTCACCAGCCATGCAGCATCAGGAAAGGTGCCTTCTTTGTATTTCATAGTACTTGTTTATACAATTGGGTAGTATTGTGCCAATCTCATAGGATCTTATCATGATTTTGTGAGGTAGTCAGCTTAAACTCAATAAAACCGAAGTGTTTAGAAACTTTCCTTCCAAGGCACAAATGCTCAATAAATGCTGCCGCTAATATCCATTCATTGGTTCAACATACATTTATTGAGGCAATACTCAATAAATGTAGGGGTGCTAAACCATACAAGTGTGAACTTAGATCTATGGGAACACTGAGGAGCCAAGATCTCCCTATTGTGGTGCTGAGGAAAGTTTGTGTGCTGGGCATGAGTTTAGGTACTGAGGGCACAATAGTAATATAGACATATATCCTTGTTCCTAGAGAATTTACTTTCTAGTGAGGGAATACACACGATACCTGAAATAACACAATTTTGTAATATTTTTGAATTTGAGAATCAGATGGCAATGCAATCTGGAGCTCAGGGAAAAGTAAGAGCTGGAAGGGTAATAGTGGGGACATCTGTATACAAGAAATGGTTATAGACTCCAAATGCACTGATATTGTTGAAAAGGAAAGGAAGATAAAGACAGAGTCTTGAGAAAAGAACACAATGAAGGGATGTGAAGAGAAGAGAAGGGAGCAGATGGAGGTATGAGAGGAACTCAGCAAGTAGCATGGAAGCTAAGGGATGGCAGGGTTCAGGGTGATCATCAGGCTTCACCCACAGAGACTGTGCAGAGGATGTTGGATCGCCAACCTGAACAGCAGTTGTAACTGAAAGATGGGGAAGGAAGTCAGGTTGCAAGGAGTGGAGAAGCAGGGGAAAGAAGGAGAGAGGGCAACTGGGTGGAAAGAAGGGCAACACATCTAAATTGCTCTTTTAACATTTGGCACTAAAACAAAGGAGGTGGCATGAGAAACAGAGAAAAAAAGAAGATTGGGAGGAAAATGTTTTCAGGCAAAAGACGGGGAGGATGCCTATGGGGCACCACAGAAATATCAAAATCACTTAATGAAGATTATGTAAGTTCAGAGTCTTATTAGACTGGGGATATAGAATTATTCCCTAATCAATTTCCCCCAAATAGCGAATCCACTGCATTGTAACCTGTGTTAGGACACTTGTCTATATTTATAGAATCATAGACCATCTTCTCACCTAGAAAAATGCAGAGTCCTCTAAGGAAAGGAACATGACTTCTGATTTTATGTCCCTCCCTGCCAACCACAAACTGTTGAGTATAAAGCTATGTGCAAACTGAATGTGCTCCAAAAATCCATGACATGCAGGCTGACTGGTTAACTCTATAAACATGAGTCAGACAACAGATGGGGTTGTGAGCCTTCCTCCCTGAACTCTTACATCAGAAGACACCACCATTTTTCTGAAGTACACAATGGATGTATGGACCTCCTCTGACCTAGAAGCAGGAGGAAAGATAAAATGACACCCCAAGATTTGTGTCAGGCCCAAGGATTACACAAGTTGGGGAACAAACCACAAGCCAGACAGCACCTTACTCAAACATTACTCCAACATAGAGTAAGATTTCTTTTTCTCATTCTCTAATGTTGGATTTTTAATTCCAGGCCTCCAGCTGGTAAGTCAAACAAAAATTGGGAAATGTTCAAAATTTTGAGAGAAATTCAAAGGGCAATTTGGTCTCATCAAAACAAAACTAAACCATTGGCAAACAGAGGCTGGCGACTTGTAAATGAACCAGGAGGCATCCCAATGGTGCCCTAAGATTTTGCAAACATTCTCTGTTCCCCAGCGGATTTCTCACCAAGTGAGGGCCAGAGCCTCCATCTGCTTTCCATCACTGTTCCTGCTATTGCTTTCTGGCAGAGCTCTGTCCGGGTTACATTTTTATGTCTCCAAAGTGGTCCACCCCAACAGAGCACAGGGAGTCCTGGGCAAAGACCCCCAGCCTGGCGTTGAGTTGCAGAAATGTGCACTCTGCCAGGGGTGTGGCACCCCTTCCTGCCTCCGACACCCTCATGTTTTACTTCTCACTGCCTCCACTCCCTACTCCCAGAAAATGGAGACCAGCAATGTTATAACGAATGTGCTTTGAAGTCCCACGATGGTCTACACTATGTCATAAATAGAATCTTGGACAGAAAAGTGGAATCTTATAATGGAAGCACTTTAAAAATATCAAAGGATTTATCTGAAGCAGAATAAGAATACTCCTTTAGGGAAATGATGTAGTTGACCTGAGGTAAACACTTTTAACCCAATGACCATGAAACATACCTGTAATGTGTGTGTAATCATCCTAATTATGTTGTATTTTAACAAAATCACTTACACAGTGCTGGCGCTGGTTTAGTGTAGGAGCTGAGTTTTGGCAAATGATGTCGTTTTGGGCGGGGGGGGGGGGGGTAAATAAATCGGGGCTAAATGTGGTCTGAACCGCACAGACTACAGAGAGCCATCCTCGAAAAAGTACCCTTCACCCATCTCCGCCAACGGGAGTGCAGTGACTTGGCCAGTGGGCGTGAGAACAAACTCAGCCTCCAAGTGGTACTGACATGTTGTAATATTAAGAAAAGTTATCTTCTTTGTTTCAATCTGCTCTAATGAAATAATACCAAGCACAGAAAGATAGCTAAGCATGAAATTTAATCCCATGGTTACTGTGATTGTGGGAAAGGGAAAGCCCGGTGAATGACAAACACCTCTTGTCCAAATTGCTTGTTGCAACCCTCCAAGTGGTCTCTCTGCCTCTACCCAGGGATTGGAGCCAAAATGATCTTTCCAATAAGCCAATGTGGTCTTTCAACTGCTGGATTTAAAACTCTTCAGTGACTTTTCCAAGCGTCTACGATAAAGTCCCCACTCTTTAAGTTGGCAAACAAAACAGTAATGTGAATACAAAGTGCTTCATTATCTTGCCCCTACTCAATTCTGCCACCACCTCCTCGTCCATGTGCTTATTATTCTCTCTTCCCCTCCATAGTCTTCTGCCACAACATCCTCTGGCCAAACTAAAGTTCCATTCCTTCAACAGACTGTGTCTCTGTTCTCTGAGGGATCGTACCTGCTGTTCCCTCTAACTTGCACGCTCTTCCACATTTTCCCCTGTTTAGTTGTAATACATTTGCCAGGTTTCAGCTTCAAGTCAGGTCTCACCGCCTCCAGGAAACCTTCCCTGATCCTTGCTTAAACCCGGATTTTGTGTTCCTCCTAATGCTTTCATAAGGCTGTGTGACCACTAGAAAGCTCTTACATGCTGAGGAGTTAATGAAATTTTTCTGTAGATGTACCCAGTGTAGTGACAGAAGTCAAGGTCATTTGCTTACCAGCTTATTCCTAGCACTATGACCAGCACACAGTAAGCACTTAACAGATGTGCTGCTGTTACATATTAGGAAATGCTAATGTCATTTCTGCAATTAATATTCAAATAAATGCACTAGTATGCAATCAATAAAAGTGAAACTTATGGAGATTATATAACATAAAACCACCTGTATTAATGTTTACTGAAAAAAATAATCACGACATACCAAAATGCACTTAAAAAAATAGACTAGAATTGAATAAAGTTAACACGCTAAAAGTAGATTGCTTGGGGTGTTAAGAGTATGCGTATTTTTCTTCCCAATATTATTAACTTTTGTAAAATAAACATTTTAAAATTTAAAAATGTAATTTTTAAAAACTAATGTTATTAATTTATAACTATTAAATAAAATATTCTCATTGCAGAAAATAAAAAACCACCAAAAAGTTCAAAGGAAAAGAACATGAAAACCACATATAATCTCACCACAACAGAGAAGGTTGTAAATGTTCCTGTGTGTGTGTGTTTGTGTGTGTGTGTGTGTGTGTGTGTGTGTATGAAGCTTACCTAAAAATCACCTGGACAAAATGACACAAAGTGGCTATCAATGAAACTGAACTATGAACTATGGGATCTTCTTAAAGTCTCCAGGTAGCAGTAACCAGATGCAATTTTTTTTTCATTTTGTTTTCTTCCAACAATCATTCATTCATTCATTCATTTATTCATTCTTAATATACGCTTTGAGCCCCTGCCATATGCTACTGAGCATCAGAAGAGGAATAGCCAGCATTCTGGTGCCATCTCTCCATGTCTATAATATGACTGCTACTTATTTTACCTACTACACTCGGGAGTAGGTAAACCAGCAGAGGAATATGGAGGGGACGTCTGAAAGGGAGTGAGGAATGAAGGGAATGCCCAGCAGAAGTGATGGTGAAGAGAACTGAACAATGTGGCAGGAATCCTGGGACTTTGAGGAAAAAAGAAGACCCTAGCAGAAAAATAAAAGGGAAGATAAGAAAGCCAAACTTCAGAGGTGGTTTTAAAGAGCAGGTGAGAAACTGGTCAGATTGGTCCTCAAACATTCCAGCTCTTATTTAGTCAAAATTACATCATGGTGAATGGGCCCTGTATCTAAAGGAACAACTTGGTGTTTGGGGTAAATATGGACAAGAATAACTTAAATTTATAATGCCACATCCATAGAACATTTCCTTCCAGATGTTTGGAACACAAGCAATTAGAATTCTGCTTTTAAAGAAACTTCACAGTGGTCATAATTATGACGAGAAGGCAGGACTGACCAAAGGCAAGAATTTTAAACAGTTGGACTCCCATTTAAGGGCCCTCTCTTTAGCTCTTTACCCAATGCAGCCAGTATCTGGGGTATAATGGGTCTCTGTTGACCATAGACATCACTATGGTTCTATGCTGGTGTTCACCCCCCAACACTGGAATGACAACAGAATGAGAGATTTCATTCTATGTTCCAAACCTTTCTCAAGCACAGACTCTCATCAAATCCAATTGCTCTGCATCTTGCTCTCTTGGGATTAGGTGTGGGATAAGATAAAAAAGCAACGGGAATTTGCTAACCAAAGGTAATAACATTTCAATTAAATGAGATGAATAAGCTCTAGAGATTGGCTGTATTGTGTCTATAGTTAACAATACTATATTATATACTTGAAAACTTGGTAAGCAGGTAGGTCTCATATTAATTGTTCTTAAAACAATAAAATATTTTACTTCTTAAAAAGCAATATACAGTATTAGTTGAGCTAACATTAGCAGAAGCAGAGAAAATTGTGTTCTTGCTATGATTTTGAAACTGTGTTCCCCTTCCTCATTAATATGGCAAAGGGTGATTTAACTGATTATTTAGAGTCCAGCTCTGATCATCTGAAATTCTATGGTTAACATATTGCCCCTCTTAATTAGGGCCTAAAGATTATATTTTAATTCAAAACAAATGTTCTAATATAGTCTCTTTTCAGGATATCATATGAGTGTGGTTAAATGGAGAGATTGCCCTGGCCAGTTATGAAGTCATTAATACTGAATTCAGCTATCTATAAGCAAGACAGAGTGATATGACAGAAATAACCCATGATTTAAAGACAGACTGATGGTTTTGACTGGCCACCTTCTAGCTGTGAGATCTTGCACATATCTCTTAATCTCTCTTCTGTCTCTTTTTACTCATCTACAAAAATGAGAATGATAATAAAATACATTTTACAGGGTTGTTATGAGTTGAATAAGATAACGAGATAAGGTGAGTTGTTTTCATTAGCCAAATCTCAAGGTTAAGGAGGACTTAGATGTTATTCTTGCATTGGATAAAATCTGAACCTAATAACTTCTAGCTCATTCATTATTCTGCCAAATTCCCCTGTGAGTAGAGGGTGTGTGTCCAACTCCTTTGAGTATCCATAGCTCTGAAATGTTGACTGAATGAAAGAATAAATATAGAAGTAGTCATTTTTATGTTCCTTAATATAGAGGGGACCACTTTGTAAATTATATAATTGTTTAACCACTATGCTACACACCTGAAATAACAAAAAAAAAGTATTAAATGCCAACTGTAATTGAAAAATCACATTTAAAAATTTTTTAAAGCAAATGAAACTAGGATAGGACTTAGTTTTTAACGCCTTATGCACCTGGCAAATAACTATTCTTCCTCAGGACATGCCAGCAACTCCAAGCATGTTTTCCTGCCCTCCTCCACTCTCCATGGCTGAGCCCAGGCCAAGTGGCACACTCCCTTTCCTGCCACATCTCTAACTAGCACTTGGTCCGCAGCCTTACATTCGTTCCTTCCAATTAGCATATGAACTTTTTGAGGAATGGACTGACTCTCATGTGTGTGTATTTCAGAGAGGAAAGGAGAGGGAGAGATAGAAATATCAATGATGAGAATCATTGATCAGCTGCCTCCTGCACATCCCCTACTGGGGATTGAGCCCACAACCCAGGCAAGTGCCTTGACCGGGAATCGAACCATCGAACTGTGACCTCCTGGTTCATAGTTTGATGCTCAACCACCAAGCCACACTGGCCTGGAAAAACTATGGTTTTATATGGCATGGCAAGGGAAGGCCTGGATGAGCAGGAGACTTGGGAGGAATCACCTGAAGGAAGGGAGGGATGAGCCACTCAGACATCCAGAGAAGAGATCCAGGCAGGGGATGGGGCACGGGCAGGGGCTGAGCAGGGTCCCTGTTCCCCAGCGTGGAAGGCAGTGTGTGTGACCACAGCACAGTGAGCGCAGGGAGGCCTCGGCAGATGAGGTCGGACAGGTCTCAGAGGGCCTCACACGCCATTGTAAGAACTTGCTTTTTATTCTAAGTAAAAGCCAGCAATCAAATAAACACATTTAGGATTGGAGGGTTTGGGGGGTTTTATTTTCTTTATAGCTTGCTCACATACAGACATTTAAAAATAGCTGCTAAATGCTTCTTTTGGGGAATGTGAGGCACTCATAATAATAATAAAAAAGTGCCTTGGGCTTTCTTACCACTGGATACATCAAAGGGTTTTCACTAGTAATTTGGGGAGCGTCCGCCTCTGGGTGCCACTGCTGTGATTTCAAAATAGAATTATCTCGTGCTATGTGATTTCTTGAATCATTAGTTTTCCATTTTCTCTTCCTCTTTCTTTTCATTCATTTTTTGTAGTATATGCAAGAAGTTTCGGAAAATGGTGGCTCCTGGGCAAATGGGTGAAGGGGGCTGTTGCACGGAGGGAGAGGAGTGTAGCCTCCTTCTTGCTGAGTGACCAGAACTCCAGGCATTAGTCACTCAATGGAGAGGATTCTCAAAAACAATGGGAGAACTGAGGGAGGGGGGCTACAGAGGGAGAGGGAGGGAATGTAAAGGCTAGGGGGAGAATTAGCAAAAGAAAACTCTTTGCAGGCTAGTGGACTATTTTATTTGTTTGAACTAACCCTTTCATAGCAGTGTGGGCCTAGAATGAGGACATTTTTTGCCCCACAGAGAAGACTTCTTAGCAGAAACACAACTGTCTTGAACAAAATAGAACCCTGGTCCCACCCCTTTAATTACTTGGCTGACAACAAACTCAAACTCTTCAAAATTATAATTATCAACAAGTCTAACTCATTATGCACTAAACAGTACTTATCTTTGAAGATTAATCATTTTAACATTATCAAGGAAAAATAATAAAATTACTTAACTTCCTTCCCAGCCCAAACCCAAATCCTTAAAGGAACAGCCATCAGGCGGGGCACAAGGGATGCATCACTGGCCTAAGGGGCCTCCCCAGGAATATCCTGCACATGGAGCCCACCCAGTGGGGACAGCAGACAGGTGGGCCCAGCGGCATAGGAACTAGGACTCTTGGCTCTCTTCCTGCCTTTAGCTGCTTCTGCCTCCCAAGCTCAGTGAGAGGAACAGGCTGGGAAACAGGATGAGAGGAAACATCTCAGGGATCTAATTCTGCTGCGTGTTGGGCTCCATAGGTCAGCTACAGGCCACAATGCTCTGTCTCATGCTACTACAGAGCATTACTTTCTAATGGAAACCATCCAGAAGATGGGTCCAGGCATGAGGGGCAGAGGAGTGAGTAGGACACGTCAGGAGACATGAGGACAGAGCTGTCTGGGGACCACAGAGCCCTGGCAGGGGCTCTCCAGTTGGGTTCAGAGAAACTTGTAGAGCACATAAAACATTTCTGGGTCCCAGATTTGAGATATGACGTGACAGTTTGTGACCTTCAGAACAAATCTGAAAATTCTTAGGATCTGATGTGGAGGAAAATAAAATTTGTAAAGCTTTCTCCAGGACTTCCAATCCTTGGCCCACACATGATTATTTATGTCCTCTCTAAGTTACATGTCTCTGTGCAAAACACCTTCATTTTCAAGAATCTAAAATGGTTATGTTGATTCAGAAGAAGGAATTAAATTAAGGTTGGAAACTACAGGGATAGCCCACAGCAATAAAATCCCTCCTTCGTGAATCCAGGTGAGAATTGCAGGCCCTCAGACCTGGCAGGCTCAGACACAAACTGATCTCCTGGCCATGGCCAGCAAGGCCCAAAAGAATGCATCTGAGTCCTACATCTGTAAACTCACCCACGTCTCCTCTCCTCCATGGTCATTCGGCTCCTTCTGCTCAGGCTTCTTGTCTAGCCCTCCTGCCAAGCTTGTTCTAACCCCAAAGATTTTAGCCTAGCATTTTCCTCTGACTGGAAACTGTCTCATATTCCTTGCAGCCTAATCCTCTCCTCTCCTTCTGATGGCAGCTCAAATGTCACTTGTCAGAGAGGGTTCCCTAATGATCTTCTTTACGGTAATCAACACCCCGCACCATACTCGCCAGCACATCACCTCAGTTTATCCAGTCATCTTGCTTGTTGTCCATTGTTTGTTGCCTCCTCTGCCAGATTTGGACCCATGGGCTGACTCCCAGTCAGGGCCAGCTCCACAATTTGCAGGGTCTAACACAAATAAAAACATGGGCTCCTGTGCAAAAGCAAGGGAACAGTTTGTTTTTCTTTTCTTCTATGGTCTTTCTCTCTTTCCATCTGTTACAGTGTTTTTACTTGCTATTTAATATTTTGTTCCAACTATGGGGCAAGTATAGACCCTCACAGGTGCCCAGGGCCCATACCCATGACTTGGCATGCAGGTCATGCACACTCAACCCTGACTCTCCCTGTGTTTGTACCCAGGCCCCTTATTGGGTTGCAGGCTACAAGGAGTGGATGGTTGAGAATTCATTCCAGGGGAGCAGAGAGACACAGACGAATTCTCTGAGCCTCCATCATGTACCCCGCTGTCCAAATGGACTTCACTTACAAAATAAAAATCCAATGATTAAATTATTAATAATCTAAAAGTAGCAACCACAGAACATTGAACCCTAAGCACAGGGCTCCCGTCTAAACATAGCACCCATAAGTCCTGTCTTGTCTCTAGTACCTAAGATAATGCCTGACATGTGGTAGGGGTGAATGAATGAAAGACTAAGCAATTAAATGAACCAATAATTCCACAAAGAACTCTTTTTTGCCTATACTTTGGGGCAAACTGGCTTTCTTTTCATGAATCAGTAATTCTTCCTTGAGAGCATACCACCCATGAGTTATTATATGGGTTCCTCTGATGGTATGTTAAGATAAACCAAGAGTAGCCTCCTTCTTTATAAAGTCTGTAACCCAGTAGAGCTATGACAATGCCCTCCAACAACTCCTCTAGGAGATATAAAAAAAAGAAAAGAAAAGTGACCTATAGTACGAAACGAAGGCAGCTCAGAGATCTATGTAGCGGCAGGGGTCACAAAAGGTTTTATGAAGGAGGTGGCATTTAAGTGGGCCTTAAAGAAAGATATGGGATTTAGTCATAAAGAGAACCCAGGAAAGGGTAACAATGTCAGCAAAAGGTAAAAGGCAGAAAGGGTAATGGTGCTCAGGAAAAGGAGCTGGAAAGCCATTTGGGTAGATAGTTCAAGGCCAACTACAGAGAATCTTCAATGTAATTTGTATTTTTTAGTCAATAATTTTGCCATCCCAGTATATTAGGTATTGACTACTGCATAACAAATTACTACAGTTTGGCAGCTTAAAACAATACATATTAATTCCCTCAGTTTCTGTGGGGCAGAAACCTGAGTATAGCTTAGCTGGGTCCTCGTCTCTGCTTCAGGTATCTCACAAGGCTGCTATCAAAGTATGAGCCAGAGCTGGGGTGTCATCTGAGGCTTGACTGGCGAAGCTTCCAAGCCACATGGTTGTTGGCAAGATTCAGTTCCTGTGTTTGAAGGGCCATAATTCCTCACTGTTGCCCACAGACCATGCTCAGCTGCTTGCCATGTGGGACCTTACTTCTTATGTATCTTAGTCAAGGAAGTGACATCCCATCAACTTTTCACAATCGATTGGTTATAAGCAAATCATAGGCCCTGCCCACACACAAAGGGAGTGGATTTCAAAAGGGTATGAATACCAAGAAATAGGGGTAGCATGAGGGCCATCATTAAAACCTCAGAGGGAAGGTAGGGGAGGGTGGGGGTAAGGGGGAGAGATCAACCAAAGGACTTGTATGCATGCATATAAGCATAACTAAAGGACACAGACAACAGGGGGGTGAGGGCATGAGGAGGGGGGGGGATAAGGGGGTAAGGGGGGAATAAGGACACATATGTAACACTGTAATCAATAAAGAAATTAAAAATAAATAAATAAATTAATTAATTAAAATAAAATAAAATCTAGAATAAAAAATGAAAAAAGAAGAAGAAGAAGAGGAGGCCTATCAGACTTGGGTGGGAAAGAATGAATTGGTGTAGAGACCAAAGGTGGAGAAACTAGTGAAGAAGCTATTACACAGGTCAAGGGGGAAATAATTAGATCCAAAGAGGAAAGAGTAACTTTAGGGACAATGGGTATTTCCAAAGGAATTCTCAGTCGTAGAATTCACAGAACATAGGACTTAGCAATGAGTTCTATGCGTGTGGTAAAGGAGAGAGAGAATGTAAAAGGAGATTCCAAGATTTTGAACTCAAGTGCCTGGAATTAAAGAAGTAGCTAAGAGAAAGAGAGCATAGAGGAGGAGAGAGGCTGGTTACAGGTATCTTATGGGGAAGAAGAGAAAGTACTGAATTTGAGATTCCAGAATACCATCCAAGGTGACCATTTCCTTGGAAATGCTGAATTTCAGGGATGCTATTGAGACTGGAAGTCTATTTTGTCTGTATGTCACACAGGTAACAGCTGATGATACGCAATTGGATGAAGAGATGAAACTATCTCAAGCTATTTCACCAACTTGGAATGAGGAAGCCCTAGCAACTTCCTTTCTCTTGTGCAAATTCCAGCCTCACTTCTAGGCTGGAATCTGGAAGGGCCAGAAGGAACCTTTAAGTCAAAACAAAAACTTGAGTACGTCTGTGTAGTTCTGCAAAGTATGTAGTTCTGCAAAGAACCAACTAGTTGGAACACTGGTCTTGCAAAGATTTTTCCAGAGATAAAGTTGCAGACAAAGGCTCCCAACAAACACACATATGCACACTAACTTGTAAATAACAAAAATAATTTAATGTCATATTGCTTTCAGTATTTTCAAATTACTCTACATTGTTTATCAACCCACCTATTATTATTTCATTAAGCAGATGAGAAAACTGAGACTTGTCCTAACCCACAAAGGCAGCAGTCATGACTAGATAGAATCTTTGCTTCCGAATCTTTACCCAGTGCTTGCTTCCTTCCACAATACAAAACCCCTGACTTGGAATCTGAGTCTAAGACGGATTCTCCTTGCTTTGCATGTGCAAGGTCAAGGACCCACTTTACTTAGCACAAACACAAATGTGCACTCATACCCTATGATTCTCAGAGATTAATTAAATGTGGAAGGCTGAAAGACCCCAAGTCTCTAAGTAAAGAAATTGTCTTGGGTACTGAATCAGATGGGAATAAGAAAACTGCTCTCTCCAGAAAAACCTTCCTTTTGTGGGAAAGTTAAGGAAACTCAGCTGGCTTCCCAGTTGCAGTTGTCTAGTGTGGAACTGAGCTAACTTTCAAGCCAGACCAAAACTCAAGGCATTCCCCATTGCCAATCCATATCATAATCAATGTTGATTGAATGTCTGAATGTAATTTGAATGAAAAGCATTTCAAAGCACAAAGGTTCTGTTCTCAATAAGTTTAGTCTATATAATCAAATGCATTCTTTCTGGCCCAATCAGCAGAGGCTTGGCAGAATAAAGGTCTTTGGTATGAGCAAAAAATTCCAAGCTTAAATCTTACAATTGCCCCTTTGAGGGTCGTTGACTCGGCAAGTTTTACAGTGGTGTACTGAAATGAATACTGCCTCTCTGCAAAGCAACAGGAGGTCACATTATAATTAGAATGCAATCAGTGGAATTGGTTATGGCTTGGTTTTCTTCCTGAAATGACAATCTATGCCACATCTGCCATTACATTAATATTTTCTGCATTACTAGAAGAACAGAGGGAGGGGGTGGGGTGGAGGGGAAGCCAGTGTTTTTTGCACAGAGCAGCTGATAGAGTTGTTTTAGCTAGAAGTCCGCATGAGCTAACCAAGGCCCAAACAGTTCACCTTTAAAATACCCAAACCATCTGGCAGGCTGTCCCATGATAAATCTCAATGATAAATGTCTCCGTTTTGATGTTACAAAGGAATCGCAGACCTGCTCAGTTTTGGCACAGCTGAAAACATACTGGCAACGGTAGAATAGAACTCAGATGTCCCAAAATAGAGAAGTAAATCATTTTGACCTGCAGGGCATAATATATTTAGAGAAAACCTGATTGTAATAAAAAGGTTGGACTCATCACAGTTTCTACTATAAGAGCAAGTGATATACTATTTTGTAATTCTTTTTGGTTTAGTGAAAACTCCAGCATTACCATTTAAAAGCCTTTATCTTCTTTCTTTCTCTTTCTTTTCCTTTCTTTCTTTCTTTCTTTCTTTCTTTCTTTCTTTCTTTCTTTCTTTCTTTCTTTCTTTCTTTCTTTCTCTCTCTCTCTCTCTCTCTCTCTCTCTCTCTCTCTCTCTCTCTCGCTCTCTCTCTCTCCCTCCCTCCCTCCCTCCCTCCCTCCCTCCCTCTCTCCCTCCCTCCCTATTTCTTTCTTTCCTTTCCTTCTCTTTATGTCTTCAGACAGCTCTGTTGGCCACTTGTAAACTATGACAGTCTCCTCTCTCTGGTTCTCAGACATCCTTCAGGGGACTATTGAGGCGAACATGCCTTCAAAATGATTAATCCACTCGCCTTTCAGAAGTCTGTTTTGCTGGGCCCACGGCCACTGCCAAGAAAGGACACACTGTGACCACCAGCACCAGGAAGCAAAGAACAGCCTCCAAACTCAAGGTTAGCCTGGACCTGATGCTGAGAGGGAACCATAAAATAAATTATGTTGTGTGGCGTGGGAAGGTAGACTTTTATGTCCAGCCAAACTTCAGAAACAAATTATGGAGTGGTCAGTTGGCTTTATGTATTTCATCTTTTCCCCCACAGAGTTAGGAAATTAATTAAACATGGATATGGAGTGTCAAGGGCAAGGCACTAAAGCTTTCCAATGCTAGCTGTCTTCCCTCCCTGGCCGGACACACAGCTCCACAACTCTTACTGGCTCTGAATCTTGGTGTAAAAGATCTCAGACTAACAGAGGGGCAGCCAATAAAAACAGGGCCTTGTTGGCTAAAGGTCTCCTGGGGAGCTGCCTGGGACCTTGTGACGACTGAGCAAAGCACAGTCTCTTTCCCCACTCTGGTCTGGATGGTTGCAACAGCTTGACCAATTCCCTCCACTGCTGCCCGGGTCACTTCTGGTGACTAATGGAAAAGACAGATTTCCCATCTGCCCCTTGACAAATGGTTTAATAAAATGATTTTGCTCATACACCCAAAAGGGAAGCCAGAAATAGGCATGGGAGGTGACGTGTCTCCAGTGAAAGAGGTTTCAGTCTCACCCTCTTGATCTCCAGACAAGTTGGGGGAAAATGGGAGGTCCATCTCTATCTACAGAGGCAATTTCCCTGGACTTGTGTGGAGCAGTGGAGACTCACAGGGGCCTGCAGCAACCGGAGTCTGCGATTACTCAGGCTCTCTGGGAAATGAGTGCAAATAAATTCCAGGTAACTATTTTCAATAAAACTTAAAAATATATATATACTGACAGTCCATTTGGAGAAGAAAAGACACAATTTATTGGCTGTTGGCAACACAATTGGAGACAAGTTAGCCCATACTTCTTGTCTGCCCTGGGCCAAAAAACACATATCTAGTTATTTGACTGTCTTCTCATAAGTCAGTTCTAGAGGTGCAGAGAGGAAACGCCCACTGGATCACTGGCATCCCCAGCTGTTTAATCATTTCTCTGGCTCTCACCCGAATCCCCTCCAGGTCAATGACATCTGGCTGGTTCAGAACTGTTTAGAAAAGAGCAAGGTATTTTGTCTGACATTCCCGAAGGTTCAGTGGAGGAGTAAGAAAGGGTGAGACGGGACTCCTTCCTCTACTGGGTAAGAGAGCACATTTGAACAGCTACAGTTGAAAGAATTGCATCGTCACTTTCTTCCCCCACCATATGGTCTCTCCCTCTCCTATCTGATTTATGACTCCTGATTACCACAGATCCTTTGGCTAGGCCGCTTTCCAAATGTCTTCCTACTGTTGAATATCTGGGTGCCAATATTTCCCCCAGAGAAGAGAAGAGACAAAGAATAATGGTGGCCTTACTTCTGCTCCCAACCCCCTCCCTGCTAAGCAGTGTTTCTGGTTTTGTTGTAACCATCTGGGATAGGAAACCCAGACTGTATCCTTTTCCCTGTCTGATCTTTAAAGCAAGACACGTTTGGATTACATTTGCCAGAAAAGCAGGTATTTTGAGTTAAAAAATACTCAAAAATAGTATTTAGTGATGTAATTGTGTTGCATATTTACAGCCAAGTTACTCTCCAGTAAGTTCCTCAACAAAAACCTAACAATTAATTAGGAAGGAGGACACTAATAAGGGTGTGATAAGTCACAAGGAGCATAGAATGCCATCTTTCTCTAGATCTTCAACCACGACAGCTTCCAGCCACTGTCTTCAATCAGAAACGCCCATAAAGTCCAGGGGAACCTACAGCCCATGGGAAGATACTCAGACTCTCAACTGACTCACCAAATGCAATCTACCGATTGGGTTCCAATCTCTTCTTTTCACAAGAAAAAATTTTATATCAGGCAGCCCTCCCCAAAATAAAATTTAAAATAATAAAATGCTGTTGGTAGAAACTTTGTATGCTGCCTTTATAGTTATGTGGTATATATCTTATTCCCAACAATTCAATTAAACATTGTGTCTTTACACTGATACAGAATTTTTGGTCTGGAACCCGGATTCTTTGTCCGCCAGAGTTGAAGAATGAATCCCCTGACAAAGGGTAGTATAGCAAAGGTGGAGATTTATTAAAGAACAAGTACAGACTCCCACGTGGGGAGGGGGAAAAGGGTCCCACCGTCTTCCTGTTTCCATGGTTTATAAAGGCTGCAGTTCCTGTGTCCTGATATTCCCTCTGATTGGTCAATATTCCCTTTCAAATTGGTTACTATAGTAACTCCTGAGGCCCTCCTCCCTCATTGTTCTCCTATTCCTTCTGTGCTTTCTTCCTTCTTCTTTATTTTGTAAATATAGACCTTTTTTGGCTACTTCCAGTTCCCTTGTCTTATGGAAATATACCAGTTGCTGCTCCCTTGTCTTATGGAAATGTAACTGCACCTGGCTTCCTTGTGTTATGGAAATGTACCTTCTCCCAGTCTGTAGCCCTGTGTGTTTTTTTCCATGCACCCCAATTCTAAAAATTCCCTAAGCCTGCCTATATTCTCCTAAAATTCCTGTTTCAACACTGTTTTAGGAATACAATTATTTCTTGATCGCCTACAAGTGTTCAAAAAATATTCATTCATGTGATAAATAATTACTGACTTCCAGGCACTCTACTAGATATAGAGCTACAGAGAGTTTCAAAGAATTTGATAATCTTGCTAGAATAATCTAATGTAAATCTTAGATTAAGAGAAAATAATATGGGAATCTAATCTGAACACACACACAAGAAAAAAGGAAAGCAACAAAGCCACAAATGGCTCTAATTTATGTGGTATGGAGGCCATACCATTTTGGGAATGAATTCAAATGTTCTCATTAGTGACTATTGTCAGTGTTTTGAGGTGACAAGGTTTGTGGCAGAGAAGTGCAGCCAAGGCTGCCCTTTGATGAGCCATGTCTATATTTCATTCCTCTCCTGACTACCCATGTTGAATGGACAGAGAGGCAATGACTACATTTGTCTTCTAAAAATCTACAGGGGAGGTTCTGGCTGAGATAGTTGGGCAGTGAAGCCAAAGATGCATATTATTTTTTAAAAGCACCAATAATAAGGCAAGATGAGTGCCAGCCAAGGATATAGTGAGGTGGCATAAGTGAGCAGGAGCTCTGAAAGTTTATTAAAGAACAAGTTTATTTATAATAAACTTGTTCTGATCACGGACTAGAAACATGGTTTGATTCATTCAGACTGGTCACACTTGACACCAGAGGAGATTGCACTTACTTGCTCCTCCTGTAATTATTCTTCTGTGGTGCTTTATTTAATCTCAGTGATGTGGATCTATTCGCCTTTTCAAGGTCAGGGGGAGATGCTAGCTCTAAGTGGAGAGTTTAGAAGAAGCATGTCTGGAACTCAAAAATCCACTTGTCTTCTTAGGTTTGCTCTAGTTCTGGGAATGAAACCCAAAAGGAAGCATAAAAGGGATTAATCAAATTTCTCTCATTGTTCAATTTAAATTTTATTTTGTATGCCATGTGGTGATGCCTCACATGTCTCAGGAAATGACAAGGGGAGAAATCCCTGGGGCAGATTAGGCTCTTCTGCCCACCCAGTGACTAATGCAGACCTGGGCACACTCTCACCCAACCAATTACTAAAATACAAAAAAAAAAAAAAAAAAAAAGAGCAGATTAAGGTTGACAGTAATACCCTCTTTCCTATAAATAACAGCAGTAGAGGAATAGTGGTGGTGAAGGTGATGGTGGGGGTATTCCTCCTCTTAGTTTATTGTGAAAAATCAAGCATGTCTTCCCCAGGCTTGGCCCAAAAGGCTAGTATCTTTCCTGAAATCATCTGTCCATCAGAAAGCTGGGTGAGCTGACTCTGATATATAACACAGGGTCTTCATCCAAGGAGCCATAACTGGCTATCGTCTAACCCCAGTGCAAACAAAACAAGCAAAATTATTTTTTAATATATTTTTATTGATTTCAGAGAGGAAGGGAGAGGGAGAGAGAGAGAGAAACATCAATGATGAGAGAGAATCATCAGTTGGCTGCCTCCTGCAGGCCTCCCACTAGGAATCAAGCCCGCAATCCAGGCATGTGCCCTTGACTGGAATCAAACCCGGGACCCTTCATTCCGCAGGCCGACACTCTATCCACTGAGCCAAACAAGCTAGGGACAAGAAAAATTCCTAATCCTCAGGCAGGAGCACATTCTTCTCTAACATGATGCTTATGAGGAATCCTCATAATCAATGTTCATCTTTGTGGAATAATTTTTTTTAATAGTTGACAAAATGTGATTGCCAGTAAAAAACAGAAGAATCTCATCATTTGTAGAAAGACTGAATGAAGATGGGACTATCAAGATAATATTAGAGACCAAGCTATATAAACTGAATATATTAATAGAAATCATCACCAGAAAGGTCACTTAAATGTACTAAACAATCATTTGAGATTGTTCCTAACTTATCATCAATATTATTTATTAGAGTTCGGCCTTTATCCTTTTTTTTATCTCTGTCAACACTACCACTCATTCTGAGACATCATTCTGAGCTAAGACTAAAGTTTAATAACCCAGATGATGGAGAAAAGATTTTAAAATATCATTTGTGAGAAAGTATGAAGACTCGGTGGTGGGATTGCCTCTATAAATCCACAGACAGGTGGGATTTGCCTAGACCTCAAAGTGCACCAAGAGCGGTTACCTTGAAGAAAGTATTTTATTATCTGATTTCCAATCTATTAACATGAAAAGCTTCTTATGTCAATAAGAGATTAGGCTCCATGGAATCCATGAGGGATGAGAATCAGGAGCTGGGCCAATTCAAAGGCTTTTATTATTTTGATTAAAGAAAGAAGACTGGGAAGCATGAATAGCTTTCTGGTTGTTTTATTCCATGCTGAATAAGGTCACCAAGGGAGAATAATTTTCACTACCAAAAATTAGCTTAAACCTTAGTTTAATTTGCATGGCTTTCCACCCTAAGTGTGGATTCTGTCAAGCATAAATTCTATTTGCCAGACATAATGGGTCTTGGCAAGTCAGAAAATTGCAGTTTGGTCTCTATTACACATAAACCACCAATGGAGAAAATGCTATCAGGGTTGCCAATAAAATACAGTTTGCTCCTTACTTGTCCTACAGGAAGCAACACTGATATCCCTTCTGGTCTTCTGGAAAAAAAAATTTTTAAAGCCTCATCAGCTTCTAGTAAAATTATAGTCTGCTCATCATGGAGAGGATGCAACTAATGGCACCCTCTGGAATGAGTTTAAGCTGCTGTAGAGGAAGAAGAATGCTCCTTCCCAGATCCCTGGCTTTCTGAAATTCTGGGAATATTCGACATTCTGTCAATGTCCATCTCCAACACAGATGTATATTGGTTAGGTGCTCCATTCCTCATCACAGCTGCCAAATTGTAGATAACTTTATCAAAGAGTGGAGTCACTGCCAAAACTCCTTTTGATGGTAACTTCTTGGATTCAATGATCATCATATGTTGAAAAGTTCTAAATCTCTTTCTCTAGAGCCAAAAGCATTAAGTATTTCCACTTGAATGTATAAACAGGTTATAAAATGGAACTCATTACTTCCGGTGAACCACCTCCATCTCTTGAAAATCCTTTCCACATTGGTACACATGCATGAGCCTTCAGATCATTCTAATCTTGAGTTAATCCATCCCCAGCATTCAGGTCTTTCCAGCTAAAGCTGCAGACATTGTGGGACATTATCCTGCCTGAATCCCTAACCCACAGAATCCATGAGCATAATAAAATGGCTGTTCTTAGTCAATAAAGTTTTGGTATAATTTGTTAAGCAACAGTAGAAATCAGAACAGCTATATAAGTTTCTATCTTCTTCACATCATCATCATCATCATCATCATCATCATCATCCCCTTTATTATAATACTAGAAGCCTGGTGCACGAAATTCATGCACTTGGAGAGGGGGGTCCCTCAGCCTGGCCTGCGCCCTCTCACAGTCCGGGAGCCCTCAGGGGATATCCAACTGACAGCTTAGGCCCACTCCCCGCGGGGCAGTTGGACATCCTTAGCGCTGCCTTGGAGGCGGGGGAGGCTCTCACCACTGCCACTGTGCTCGCCAGCCATGAGCTCGGCTTCTGGCTGAGTGGCACTCCCCCTGTGGGAGTGCACTGACCACCAGGGGGCAGCTCCTGCATTGAGCGTCTGCCCCCTGGTGGTCAGTGCGCGTCATAGACCGGTCATTCCGCCATCGGGCTGAAACTGGCTCTTCGACATCCCCCAAGGGGTCCCAGATTGCAAGAGGGCACAGGCCAGGCTAAGGGACCCCACTGGTGCATGAATGGGGCCAAGGAGGGATGCGGGAGGTTGGCCAGCCGGGAGGGACTGTGGGAGAGCTCCAGGGTGTGTCCAGCCCATCTCGTTCAGATCTGATCAGCCAGACCCCAGCAGCAAGCTAAACTACCAGTCGGAGCATCTACCCCCTGGTGGTCAGTGCACGTCATAGCGAGTGGTTGAGCGGCCTTAGCATATCATTAGCATATTACGCTTTGATTGGTGGAACTGCCAACCAGACAACTGACACTTAGCATATTAGGCTTTTATTACATAGGATCATAGCACTTAATATAATAATACATCATAAATGTCTTTTTACCTATCTGTATCCCTCATTAAATTGTAATTATTCAGTATTAACAAGGAATGAGCCATCAGGCAATGAAAACACATGGAAGAATCTTTAATGAATTTTACTAAGTGAAAGAAGCCAATCTGAGCAGGCTACTTAATATACAGTTCCAAAGAACATCTGAAAAAGACAAAACTATGGATTTAGGGAAAAGATCAGTGGTTGCCAGGGTTTATGTGGGGGAGGGAGGGATAGATAGAGCAAAGAAGATTTTTTTTAGTGCAGTGAGACTATTTTGTATAATATTATAATGGTGGATGCATGTCATTATACATCTATCCAAACCCCAAAAATGTACAAAACCAAGAGTGAACCCTAAGGTAAACTGTGAAACTTGGGTGATAAAAAATTACTTTTAATGTTTTATATAAACCTTTGATTGTGTCCTTAGAATAGATTACTAAAAATAGAATTATTGTATCAAAGTATACTTGCCATATTTTCTTTTTTTTTAATATATTTGATTGATTTTTTACAGAGAGGAAGGGAGAGGGATAGGGAGTTAGAAACATCGATGAGAGAGAAACATTGGTCAGCTGCCTCCTGCACACCCCTACTGGGGATGTGCCCGCAATCAAGGTACATGCCCTTGACCGAAATCGAACCTGGGACCTTTCAGTCCGCAGGCCGACGCTCTATCCACTGAGCCAAACCGGTTTCGGCTACTTGCCATATTTTCATACTGATAACAACAATTGCAAAATTGTTTTCCAGAAATATTGAACTAAGTTACTTCTAAAAGGAAGATATAACATCATCATACCAGAACATTTAATAAGTATGTATGTATTACTATTTCTAACTCCCATTTTTTATTTATAAATATTTTATTTCTAGTAAGTTTGGACTTCCCTTCCTATTTCTAATTTTATCTATTCACCTCTTTAAACCATTTATTTTTTCTACTGGATTTTTTGGTAGGATTCTTAAAAGCTCTTCGTATAGTACAAAGATTAAGTTTTTAATTATAATTTTTCATATCTCCTAGCTTATTTGTCTTAAATTTACTTATAAATTTATAGATATAAAAACTTATACATTTTTATGTTACAAAATCTGTCATAATTTCTTTTATGAAAGTTTGATATTAATTAAACATTTTTGACAAATTAGTACATTGAGCCAACTTACAGTCTATCCTAAATTTCAAATATGGGGTGTGAGACTGTAACAATTAAACAATCCTGACAACTTGAAAATGTTAGAATATGTTCCTCCACCAAGTTCAAGGCTTTCAAATAAAAGTAAAATGGAACTACATTTTATCTTCTGAGGAGCTATTCCTAAGCTAACAATGTTAGGAATCAGTTTATGGATTACTTTATCACATATGTTATTAGTCTAACATTATTCCCAGTATAGAAAATGAACCCATTAGTAAGTATTACCTTCAAATGGATGAGCAGCATTAGCAATGTGGAAGTTTGGGAGCACAGGTTCTAAATATTTTCCTTAACAGAATTCCTAGCTTTAGCCCTAAGGATCATCCATTCATTTATACTTACAATAAATATGTATTGAACACTCATGGTATAACCCAAGTAAGACTAAGGACATAAAAAAGAAGAAGAATCTTTATCCTTAACACCCTAACCTTCTTGAGTGTAGAGGAGATTAACATATAGACATACATTTGCTTTAATAATAGAGATAGCAAATTGATAAAATCATTTAAAATAATTTTCATGTTACTGACTAAACTGGAAGAATGCTCTCATTTTAGAGTTCAAATGACATGTCCAAAGTCCTTCTAGATTTTCTTTGCCTTTTTTTTTTTTAAGTTCTTTTGTTTCATACTTGCTGGAGTAAACTTTACAGAGACAGGATGAGTCAAAGGTGGGGCCTTGCCTTCAGGGGTGAGAATGGGGGGGAGGAGCATCAATGGGGGAAAAAGGAGACATATGTAAAACTTTAGACAATAATAATAATAAAAAAAGATGAGTCAGCTAAGCTGCATCATCATCAGCAAATATTTATTGACCACATACTGTGGGCACGATAGAGATATTAAGGAGTATGAGGCATGCTTGCTGCCTAATAATAGCTTAAAGTCAACTTAGGAAAATAAAATCTGTACGTGTTAAATAATAATCTTAATAAAAGGCAAATGAGCAGAGAATGATATAGTGCTATGGAGAGTCAAAGAATAGTTCACGTTTAGTGAATGAAGGTGAAATAGGGTATGAATGAGAGCAGGAAGCTCAATGGGAATAAGACCATGGGGCCTTTCTATAAGTGAGGGCTCCCTAAGTGACAGTGAGGATAAAATTTCTTCTTCGCCCAAGTTATCTTTGATATCCAAGTTCACTTTTATTGTCTGAATAGTGGTCAAAGCAGAGAAATATAGAGGTACCAGGTTTTTCTGGAGATATTTAGTACAACCCATTCATTTATTTTAGAATTGGGAAACTTAGGCCAAAGAGAAGAGGCAACAAGTCCCCAAGATGGCATGTTAGTAGATTCAGGATACAAGTCTACTACTTTAAGTTCTCTTTTTCTTCTAGAACTTGAAAAGCTAGAATAATTAAGTTCAAAGATTATAGACAGATCATTCACACTTACAAATTCCACTTCCTTCACTCTAAAGTTCTTCTGAAAGTATCATACCTCTTGGGGGTTTCCAGGATACACTTTTGTGAGGAGGCATTCAATAAAGAATACTATGGACATTACTACATAAAATTGCTGGTACTTATTCTTAGGGCTCCCCTAGACTGTTTAAGTAGCACCAACTGTAATACAGTACACTCGATTGCTACATAAAAGTAAAAGCAAAATAAAAGTTTCAGGTAAAGCAGAGCCATAAATCTAGAAATTTAAGCTCCTCTCCTCAGGCAACTGAAAGCCAATTCTGCATTTCCTCTTACTTGCTGACAGCCTCTTGGGCATTCAAATAGGAAAGAGTTGAAAGCCAGGATTTCCGATCCAATCTAATACTGGACAACACTTAATGGTTTAAGTAGATTAATAATACTCTTGCTATTGGAATTTTGTCTCTCACCACCTTTCACCGTAAGCTTTGCCTGTGCTTGATCTACAGGGAGGCTGAATGTTGAAGAGTCTTTTACCAGAACTGATCCCATTCAGCACCCTGCCTGGAACTGACAACCCAATTTCAACACCAATCAATCAGTAAGAATTTATTGACTGCTACCATGTCCCCCATACTACCTACAATACTGGCAAAAACCTAGAAGAATCATAAAACATATTCACCTTCTCAAAGGACTTAGATTCGATTAGGGTTTTCAATATAACATGCATAAAACAAATATACATTAAAAATATAGATACAAATGAAATCATTGTCAGTAGAAAGCTTGGGGAGCAATGGGAGCTGATGGGGTTATAGAACAATTAGTGGGGAGGAAAGTCCTGAATTGGTCTCAAAGAACACACAGAATGTGAACAGGAAAAGAGCAAAGGAAAGAGAGTTCTAGAATAAAGTAATATGAGTAAACATATATAACCACCAAGGTATCATGAAGAGAAAACTGTACTGGAGAGTACATACCTGGAGTACTAAGAAATCAGTTTGGTTAAAAAAAGAAAATGGGAAGTTATACAGATAGCTCTGGACATAGCATTTGATATAAAATATAAAAAATTGTTTTCAAATGTGTCTTTTTCCTCTTAATGATATCATTCAAATGGCTGAAACTTCTCTGACACCTGTAATACCTTGCTAAAATACCTGACATATAGTCCATATCTAACAAATATCTATATCCTAATATATAAAAACCCAGGGTCTATAACAACCGACCAAAGGCTCGACCAAACACCGGAAGTCAGTCCTGCAGTCATGGCAACCCAGCACTGACTGCCAAGGGGGCTGCGGATCAGGCCCGGAGAGATGCCCAAAGAGAGAGGCAAAGTCTGATCTGCAGTCTCTGTGGCAGCTGTTGATCAGCTGTTGCCTCTCTCTTTCTCTCCGGGCTTTGCCAGCAGCCGCACCTCTGTTTCTCTCCAGGCCTCCGTGGGGGCTGCTGATCAACCCCGCCTCTCTGATCAGGCCTGGAGACAGGCCTGGAGATGCTGACTGGCATAGAAACTGACCAATCAGAACCAAATTGGTTGGCAGGAGAGGGCAGTTGGGGGCGAGATCAGGCCTGCAGGGGAGGGCATTTGGGGGCAACCAGGCCGGCAGGGGAGGGTAGTGGGGGGTGAGATCAGGCTGGCAGGAGAGGACAGTTGGGGGAAACCAGGACAGCAGGGGAGGGCAGTTGGGGGTGAGATCAGGCTGGTGGGGGAGGGCAGTTGGGGGCAACCAGGTCGGCAGGGGAGGGTAGTTGGGGGCAAGATCAGGCCAGCAGGGGAGGGCAGTTAGGGGTGATCAGGCAGGCAGAGGCAGTTGGGGCAAGATCATGCCGGCAGAGGAGAGCAGTTAGGCGTGATCAGGCAGGCAGGAAGAGAGCGGTTAGGAGACAGCAGTCCCGGATTGCAAGAGGGATGTCTGACTGCTGATTTGTGCCCAATCCCTGTGGGTCCCTGATTGGAGAGGGTGTAGGCTGGGCTGAGGGAACCCCCCTCTGTGCACAAATTTCGTGCACCAGGCCACTAGTGTGTGTGTGTGTGTGTGTGTGTGTATATATATATATATATATATATATATATATATATATATATATCCGGCCGGTAGCTATGATGCGCACTGACCACCAGGGGGCAGATACTCAAGGCAGGAGTGGAAAGCACAGGCATGGAAACATGGAACAGACTGATGAATCTCAGAGGGCAGAGGGGAGGGGGTAGGGTGGGAAGAGATTAACCAAAGATCTTATATGCATACTAGAGGCCCGGTGCACAGATTCATGCACCAGTGGGAACCCTCAGCCTGGCCTGTGGGGATCAGGTGGAAACTGGCTCTCCTACATCCCCCACCACTCAAGGGGTCCCAGATTCTAAGAGGGCACAGGCCAGGCTGAGGGACCCTACCGGTGCACAAATCCATGCACCAGGCCTCTAGTCTATATATAAAAAAGCCTAATATGCTAAGGGTCTGACCATCCAACTGGTCACTATGATGCACACTGTCCACCAGGGGGCAGCCGCTAAACGCAGGAGCTACCATGATGTGCATTGGCCATTTACATAGAAATGGCACCACGGACCTGGCACCCACAAAGCAACACTTGGCTTCCCCCAAGTGGGACACAAGCCCCGCCACCACCCTGGAACAACACCCACCAAATCACAACCAGTACTGCCGAGACACCATGGCACAAAATGCGGCCCATAGCCCAACCCAGCCCAGAAATGGTGGCCGTGGGTGCTGGGTAATGACGTCACGTAGCAATGACCAGCTTCCTCTCCCTAGCGACTAGCCTCCTTGGAGTTTCTTCAACCCAGGAACAAGATTTGCTTTATAGCCAGGTACAAACATTTCACACTTTAACCAAATGTCTGTGAAGCATTTTCCCATGCCTCATCTCATTTGATCCTCACAGAAGTCCTGGAGTAGGTAGATAGGAGACTTGGTGGAATCCTATTTCCTTTTCATTAGCCAGAAAACAGAAATTTAGAAAGCTTAGAAACTTGACCTGACTGAAAAGAAGTAAGAAATGGTGGACCTTGAAAATGACTTCAGGTTTTCTTACTACGCAGAATATAGTCAAACACTGCTGCAGTTAAATATTTTACCCTTGTTCTCCCTGCGTAATCTACAATAATAATAATCTGCTTCATGTTGATATTTACTGCTGTGTTGCTGACAATTACCTAAAAGAGAAATTGGGGTGCTTCACTGGGCTGGAAAAAGTTTAGCTAAATCAGAAAGCAGGTCTAATTAAGCAAGTCTATTCTATATATATAAAAGGTAAGTTGACTCATGCATGCACATACATATAAAGCTCTCGCAGGCGCCAATCGCACATATGTGTTTCGATCTGTCATTTTTTTATCGTGAATTTGGTTGACAGTTCTATTATAGAGAAGGGCGAATAGTGATATTAAAATATTTCTTCTAATTAATTTCCTTTAAATGTGCATGAATCTGTGCACTGGGCCACTAGTTAGTTAAATAAATGAATGGATAAGTTGGTTAATAGATATGTATAAAAGAGTAAATTATAATTAATGTACATTGATACAAACATTTTTTTAAAAAAATATGAAAGTATGTAAAGTTTACTGCAAATGGCATGTTAAACTCAGCCAAACCCAAAGAATAAGAAAATCATTCATTCCATAAGAGTTATTGAACACATACCATAGATATATCACAGTGAAGAGGACAGAAAAGGATTTTATTCTTTTGGTGTTTGAAATTTAGTGGAGGTAGAGGTAGAATGGGAAGGAAGGAAGGAAGGAAGGGAGGGAGGGAGGGAGGGAGGGAGGGAGGGAGGGAGGGAGGGAGGGAGGGAGGAAAGAAAGGAGGGAGGAAGATATACAGATAGTCAGATATAAACAGGTGTTACAAAGAAAGTGACACACTGAAAACTGATGGCAAGGCACTGGTCAGTGGATGAGTTCAGCCCTTTTCAACTGAGATGACCTCTCTGAGGAGCTGAAACTAGAGCTGAAACATCAATGGAAGGTTCAGAGGAGACCTTCAACTAAGGGCAAAGCATTGCCAGACACAGTTACTGAAGAAACAGAAGACATGCCAGTACCACCAAGTATTCTCCAAGGAAACTACCCATTCTCATCAGATTGTTTATTTGTCTCTGAGCCTGGAGACATGGCTGTAAATTCGGTTCAGACCTCCAGATTCCAGAACCCTTCCCTGATTTATCTGTAGACAATGGAGACTGCAGCTTGAGGATTCTACTCGTTTTTCACCATGGTTAATGCAGCGACTCTCACCCATAGAAAAATCACTGCAAACAGTAATTGTCCTTTTTCTGTGGTGAACTGTCATTCTGAAAAAAGTGTCCTATAAACAGTGCCTCCATTGCAGTATTTCTCTTTTTTTTCTTCACCCCACAGCCCAGGGAAGAGCACACAGAGCCTTATGGTACAAGCACATGATTCATGAAGATGGCTGCTCCTTTCAGGTCCTGGCTCAGCCTAGGAAAGAGCAGAAGCAGAAACTTCCCTTCCAGATGTGCAATGAGGGGAGAAAGTCACTCAGTTCTCTGGGGACAAAACAGTGCTTTGAATTTCAAAGATGATGCCCTAGAGGCCCCAACAGACTCACTCCACAAAAATGTTTGATGAATTACCATGGCAGGCATCAACTTTGCAGATTAATGACCAAAAGAGTTTAGTTTATATCTCAGTGGAAGAAGATAAATTTTCTCTTGGCTTTGAGAATCGGAGGAATTGAGAAACCCAGCTAACCACACCATCTCTCCCTTCATTCACAATGCTTTACCATGGATCATTTAGTTTCTACATTCCCTTTCAGCGGGTTTTCATAAATTTAAGCGAAACAGACAGCATGTCTGTGTTCTGCTTCTTTTGCAATACGATGACCACCAAGTGATTAGAAATTGTCTCTGGGTTGGTGTAGTTGGTGGAAAATCATTGAGGTTTGTTGTGAAATTCATTCTCAACTCATAACTCAACTAGACACCAAGTGGCCATTTTCCCAACTTTAGACCAGGCTGTGAAAAAGTACAGGCATCAAATTAAAAATGTATGTCAAGGCCAAACCCCCATACTTTGTGTGTGTGTGTGTGTGTGTGTGTGTGTACATCTGTGTTTTATATAGTCTAGAGTCTCTACCCAGAAGTAGGAAGGCACAAGCTAAAACCTGAGCCTGGGAGTCAGGGTTATGATTATTTTTTTCTGCCCTCCCCTATTTCTCTCTCTCAACAAAACCTCATGCTTTCACATTATGTTAAACATTATGAAAAACATTTCCATGAGAAGAGATAATATTACTTGCCTACTCCTACATCATATTTTGCATGAAGAATCATTTATGTGAAATAATCTATCATCTTTCTGGAACAGATACAATCTGCCTACCCTTATTCTAAGTATTTCTTGGGGATACAAGAACAAAACAAGGCATGGTCACCATATCACCCATCCATCGAGGAGAGAGTACATGGAACTTCACAGAATATTACCAAATGGTAGCTAAGTAGAAAGGCATGTGGGATATCTAAGTGCATAGCTGGAAACCGGTCTAGAGGGGTTCTATGAAGCAGAGAGGATTTCCATGGGGCCTTGAAGTATAGGTAGGAGAAAGGGAGGACCCAAAGAGCTAGAGGATCGAGAGATTCTGTCCTAAGCACAATGACATGGATGTGAGGCTGGGGAAGCCAAGCATTTTTTTTACATGTGAGAAGGACTAGGTAATAGGGAAGGGATGTATCTCCAGGGCTTGGAACACCAGGAGGAAAAGTTGAGCAGAAAATCCTTATGGGTTATTGAGAAAAGGTGAGTGAGGGGCAGAAAGATAAAGATAAAAGTTTTATTTTCCCACGGCTTGGAGTGGATTTTAAAACAAGTTGCAGGTAGGTGATGCCCATTACATTAGTGATGCATATGGACAATTAGCAATTCTGCTTTGGTTTCTCATTAGAGAATTGAAGACTTGATATTTATCCCTTTTTCAATTAGCACAAACAAAAATGTAGATAACCAACCTCAAATAAACGACATTTTTAAATGACATAAAAAGATTACTAAATGACACTCAAATGGTTTGAGGCTCACTGGCTCCACTCTTACATGGAATTGGTAAGGACAACACACAGGTGACTTATTTTAAAGTCAGTGGCCAATGTGAGGGATGACTTGCACCAGGTAAGAGCCTGTTAATGAGAATCAGTTTGTTTTCTTGCCTTAAAACAAGACAGGCTTATGAAAAGCACGCTGTGGCAAGTATGGTGACCAGCTTTTTAGAAAGCAAGCCCAGGCTGCATCCATACCAGACCCTTCCCCCCAAAATAATACATAAATAATTATGTATGTAGTTATTTTGACATAAAAATATGAAAAATGGGCCCTAGAAAGTTTGACTCAGTGAATAGAGCATGGGCCTACAGACTGAAGGATGCTGGGTTTGATTCCAGTCAAGGGCACATACCTTGGTTGCAGGCTCAATCCCCAGCCCTGGTTTAGAGCATGTGCAGGAGGCAAGCAATCAATGTGTCTCTCTCACATTGATGTTTCTCTCTCTCTCTTTCTCCCCCCTCCCTTCCACTCTCTCTAAAAAGCAATGGAAAAATATCATTGGGTGAGGATTAAAAAAATAAAGAAAAAATATTTCAAAAAATTATATATTGCCCTATATTACTCACTTTTTGCTTATATAAATCCTATTATTTAAACAAAGGTAGGATTAGTTAACAGTAGCAATTAATAACAATTAATAAATAGTAGAACTAAATAAATAGGTAATGTGTGAGAAAAATATGACAATATTTTTATGTTTCTGTCTTCTAGTACAGCAATGTTTAAATTTTTTTAAGACTCTCTATTAGATATTTAAATGTTGTAGGCTATATGATAGTATATTCTTAAAACACATTAATATAAGACTTTATTTGTTGTTGTTAAGAGAGAGAAACATCAATGTGACACATTGATTGGTTGCCTTCCACACATGCCCTGAACCAGAACCAGGGATCTAGCCTGCAACTGAGGTACATGCCCTTAACAGGAATCGAACCCGGGACCCTTCAGTCCAGGGGCAACACTCTATCCACTGAGCCAAACTGGCAATGGCATAGGGCAATATAAGACTTTGTAAAGAAAGAAGGAAAATATAATAGAAACAGATAACTACCTGTATTTAAAACAACAACATATTTCTTTCTCTCCCAATATATAGTAGAGTATTTTTACTCTTTCTGTTTTCTTTTCCAATACTACTTCTATGAACTGCCCACAACCTTTGGGGTGCCCTTGTTTGCCTTTAGATAGTGGTAAAACAGAATATATACTCAAACGTAAAATTGTGTTTGACTTGTGGCCATGCTCTTATCAAGCCCACATTACACTGTTCTGGTGTCAGTCCAATGTGGTGACATCAAGCTAAACACCCTGTCAACAAAAGCATCGCTGCACAGAGTGCTTCGGCGCTCACTTACTAGCAAGAGCAGGATTTAGACTTGTGGGAATTCGCTTCCAGCTCTCCAGAGATGTCCCCCACTTATGGCCACGTGCTCCCTTTGAGACCAGCAGGTCCACTGCATCTATAAAATCATGCAGAGGCTGTCCGTGCCCGACATGCCCATCATTTTTGAAACGTTATGAAGCAGAGTGGATGCCATCACAAGTTAAAGTTTTTCTAAGGGAAATGGTTTTAAAGCTCAGAGGTAATTCAAACTTGTAAATTTAAAACTTTCTCAACTTGTGAAATCAAAGTTGGATTCCAAGTAAGTTACTGTTTTAGTAAAGAAACTGAGAAAGACCTGTTTGATTTGGCTGTCCTCTGGTGTCATGTTTTTTTGTGTGATTTTTTCTTTTTCTTTTTTCTCATTCAGAAGCAACCTTATTTCCAAAAAAAAAAAAAGAAAGAAAATCTTTTTTCCCTTTGCATAAGTTTTTGTCATATCCTATGCATAACATCAGAAAAATCAGGTATAATTATTTTCTAAGCTCCCTGTGGCTTCTTCATAAATAATCAATGAGTTTTGGAGAAACAACATATACATTTGTGTTTTACTATCATCTTTTCTCAATTCTCATCCTCAATGTATTCCAAATTAGAGAAAGACATTCTTCTTTTCCCTACTTTAAACATATGATTTAGAACATGCCAACATTTTAACATGGTTTCTATGACTGGCAATAATGATAGCCATTTGGTAGGCACATATCTAAAGAGGCTATCTCCTTTCATTTCTATAAAGTCCAAAATATCAAGTGTTCCTTTCATTACAAAAGCTTCAAAATCACAGGTAAGCAAATCACTTTTTATTAGTCGTATAGACAAGGTGTACAGGACATTTAGTAGGTGAAATTGTTTCATTTTATTTGGTAAGAAATTTAAACACTGAATAGAATTTGCCAATATTTACATTGCACTATCTGCCAATATGCAGATAGATGAGCAAAATAGAACTTGTATTTAGACAAGTTGTCAAAAATGGTTTGTTTTATGTTTTCTGAAGTTTCATTAAAATATTCATAGAAATAAAAAAAAGAATCTTTTAAAACTCTGTTTTTCAAGTCCAAATATGAGGAGCTAGATGGAACATTGTTGCTGTGATCCAAGGAGTCAGTTGAAATAGTATGGAAAGCTTGGTTGTTGGGCAGATCTGACAAAATTGACTTTACATTGTATGGGGCCAACACATTGTGACCCCAAATTTCCCTTTTTGTTTGCCCATAAGACATTTTAGCTACAACCTATGAATCAGGAAATATAACTTGAATCAGTTTTGTAGAGCAATCAAGGGAACAATATGATAATCTTACTTGTCTGTGTTTCAACAAAGTGTTGTTGTCTTCTTGGGAAAGAAAAGAGCTTCTGACTGATGTAGCAGTATTTGTAGGTCTCATTGCACAATTATGAGATTCAAATTCCCTGTGTGCTTTCAATCCCCATCTCCACTGTGTCCAATTCCAAATTCTTTTATTTTAATTTTTAACAATTATGTTGTACATATTGTGCAAGGTGCTCTGTCTCAATTAGTGATTTATCCCCCCGCCAGTTGCATGAGTTTTATTGACCGTCTGTCATCAAAACAACAGTCATTGAACCTTCTTGCTCTGGGGCTTCTAGGTCATGCTGGTGTTGGTTTGCTAATCACCCTCATTTTCATAATCTGAATTCTTAAAACTGTGGTCACAATATTCACAATGTAATAATTAAACTAGCACTTGATAAAAAGCACAGCAGTTAATCCACAAAGTCCAACACAGATGGATAGTTAACACTAACAAGTACAAAGCTGCATCAATTGGAGTGAAGTAATGAATGATTCATTAGTGTGAACTTCAAATCATGGTTGCTAACACGGGGACAAGAGTGACATCTACTATTTGGCACCATAAACAGCATTGCTTTTGGCGCTATATTTTGAGCTGCCATGTGAATTTTATACATTTTCCACAACCTTTGGTATCCATCACAAAAAACCAAGACATTTTATATCCCAGCAATGGGAATCCAGGCTGCAGAACTTTCAGTGCTAAAACTAGGACCATCACAGGCAAACTGGGACAGTTCACGCTAGCAGGACTTCAATGTTATTCAGCAGATACACTTGCAAAGTTTGAAACAGAATAGAAGCATGAAGCCCATCACCTTATCAAAACACAATGGAATAATAGATGGAACAGGGTTTCTATTCAGAAATGCATCTGGGAAGTTATGGTTCACATTTGAAAATGGATTATATACAGAAAAAGACATCTATCTGAGACCGCCCAACTGGGCCTGCCCAGCGGTGGAGACATTTAGGATAACTCAAACCCTATATAATGATGGCTATGACTTTTAAAAATGTAGGAGGAGCAACATCTGGTCCAGGTGAGAATAAGTCACTATGTGTTTACCTTTATACTCTTCAAAGCTAAGTTCTCAAAGTCTAAACCAATTATCAGGACACTCCAAACCCCTATTCTAATAATTTGTACTATTGTATTTTATTTATTTATTTATTTTTAATACTAGAAGCCCGGTGCACGAAATTCGTGCACGGCAGGGGGTTGTCCCTCAACCCAGCCTGTACCCTCTCCAATCTGGGACTCCTGGAGGGATGTCCGACTGCCCGTTTAGGCCCAATCCTGGTGGGTTTGGGCCTAAACGGGCAGTCGGACATCCCTCTCACAATCCAGGACTGCTGGCTCCCAACTGCTTGCTGCCTGCCTTCCTGATTGCCCCTAACCACTTCTGCCTGCCAGCCTGATCACCCCCTAACCACTCCGCTGCCAGCCTGGTTGATGCTTAACTGCTCCCCTGCCAGCCTGTTTGCCCCCAACTTCCCTCCTCTGCCAGCCTGGTCACCCCTAACTGCCCTCTCTGCAGGGTTGATCACCTCCAACTGCCCTCCCTTGCAAGCCTGGTCCCTCTCAACTGCCCTCCCTTGCAGGCCGGGTGCCTCCCAACTGCCCTCCCCTGCTGGCCATCTTGTAGTGGCCATCTTGTGTCCACATGGAGGCAGGATCTTTGACCACATGGGGGCAGCTATATTGTGTGTTGCAGTGATGATCAATCTGCATAGTACTCTTTTATTAGATAAGATATTTTATTGATTTTTCACAGAGAGGAAGGGAGAGGGATAGAGAGTTAGAAACATCGATGAGAGAGAAACATTGAATAGCTGCCTCCTGCACACCCCCTACTGAGGATGTGCCCGCAACCAAGGTACATGCCCTTGACCAGAATCGAACCTGGGACCCCTCAGTCCGCAAGCCGACGCTCTATCCACTGAGCCAAACCGGTTTCGGCTGTACTATTGTATTTTATTACTTCATTCTGTGTATTATAAGTAGGGCAAGAAGTCTATTAGTGACTCTTTCTTCTCCCCTCAAATGGCCAGTGCTGGCTGGCAGTTTCTAAAAATATAATCATCTGAAAATGAGCCCATTTCTATGAGTAAGAAATTAACCATTTTATTTAAGGAGAACATTGGAGTAATGTATAAACATACTTAGCTAAACCCAGTGGAAGCATTACTGGGGCCCATCTTGGCTCATTCATGAAAAAGGCTTTAAGTTGTATCTAGAGCAAGACTTCCCAAAATGAAAACAAAGAGACACTATGTGAATAAATCTGTAGTAAAATATATTTTAGGAACACTGGAATTAAAAAGTGTCCAGCCAGGCTGGTGTTGCTCAGTGGTTGAGCATCGACCTATGAACCAGGAGGTCATGGTTTGATTCCTGGTCAGGGCATCTGCTCAGGTTGCGAGCTGGAGTTCCAGTGTGGGGCGGTGTGCAGGAGGCAGCCAATCGGTGATTCTCTCTCATCATCAATGTTTCTATCTCTCTCTCCCTCTCCCTTCCTCTCTGAAATCAATAAAAATATATATATTTTAAAAGTGTCCAACAGGATTCCTTATCATACATCCCACGTGGTGCTTAACAGGCATTTGTGCAATGAGCACCTTAAGAACAGGAAATCTTGCATTTGTTTCCCAAATGTATTTGATAATAAACTTTTAAAATCTTGGAACACTTCTCTGAATCAGTATTCCACAAAATAAAGTTGGAGATACACTGATATAAATGTGACAAAAGGTTAAAACTGGATTTTTTTCAGGTTCAGCTGAAGCCCTTTGAAAAATAGGAAACAACTAGACTCACACTGGGAGATGAGATGCTAGATCACCCAAACAGGACCTCTGATAGAGGGATCTCAGAACTGAATTTGCAACCCTTAGCTGACCGCATCTCTCTATATTATAAAAAAAAATTGAGATGAGTTTGGAATCGGGAAGTGGGGATTTTTAAGGAGAATTTGTATGTTTGCCTGCAATACTTCACCTCCATGGAGAAGGTTTAGGAGTACTTCTCTCATCTCAAGCAAGTAAGAGGGAGTTCAATGGCCCACTTGGATAGCTTGGTGCATGTCCCCTGCATTTTTAGACTCAGAGTAAACTGATTTCTAATTTCTAAAAAATTTAACAAGTGAAAGAAAGACTGTGGCTGAAGCTGCTGGCTATGTAGCTCAATAGAAGAGGCCTGAATCAGAAATGTAAGTATAACCTGCTATTAGTAAGTCAAAGATCCATTCATATTTCTATGGAGGAGGCCAGGGCCAAGTTCAAGGCAGAGCACCTTGTGTATTCTTGGATCCTGCCTTGTTGGAGGCAAGGAGATCTCAACAGAGATAGGTCCCCAGATGTCCAGGATCAGAAGGAGGAGTCACAGTGAAAGTCAGGAGAGAGCTGTGGCCATCAGAGAGAGCTTGCCGGTGAGAGGACCCCAGCTGGTCGGAAGCAGCCTTTGAAGAGAAGAGCCAAACATCTGCCACTGGAAGAGCAACCCAGAGGCAGATGGGCACCAGCCAAGCAAGTGTGATGGTGCCTTTGACTTCTCTTCCCTCTCCCCACCCAGCTCACCTGGTGTGTGGGAACGGGCAAGGGTGAAGGAGTAAAGGAAGAGGCTGTTAGCCCACAGACCATGCATTACCTATGGATGGACTGCAGAGTTTTCATTCTTACCCTAGACTTTTTATATTTTTCATTGAACCAAGATGGTTTTGATTCTCAGGCAACAGAGGGCTTATTATCATCTATGAGGGAGCAGTAAGCTCTGGGCACCAACCAAGATTTTATTCAGATGCAGAGGAAGATTTACAGGGAAGTTGTGAGAAAAATTTTAAAATAGCATGTAACACTAAGCCAGCATTTTGTTAAAAGCATCCATGGCTTTCTATAAACTACCCAAGGAGCACCCTGTCATTTTATGACCCAGAGGCCCACTGCAAATGGAAGGAACCACCACCTTGCGTTTTCATGGCACCTCCATGCCCAGCATTGTACCAACTCTCACAACCCTTCACTGTAGCTGGGTAGGGGTGACTTCCCATTTTATAGCAGAACATCTGAGGATCAAATCTGTGACTTGACTTACCTAAACTCTAAAAGCTCAGGCTGATCCAAGTTTTAGAACTCTCATCATCCAAACTCCTCAGTCAGTACTTTTTCCAACATATATACTATTTTCTTTAAAGAACAGGGTGAGAGATCACTTACAGCACTAGAATCCATTTCTGTTACATGATTGGAAATGACTTCTAGTGAATAAAACTGAAATAATTACAGCTGGTAGGTTTCTTAGATGGCAACATCAGCTTTGAAATAAAGTCAAGAGCAGCATAAAACAATCTGACCCTGGGCAGAGTAGATTAAAGCCTTTCTCCAAACCTGGGCTGGTTACTCTTTATAGCTAGATGCATTTTGATTTCCTCCCCTTAAATAATTTTAGTGGGGAGGGTCTCCTTGATTACACTAAAACAAAATATGTGTACTAGCAATTCTTCTGGCATAAAGCACGAGGCCTATTATTCTTTCTCTTTCTTTCTTTCTTTCTTTCTTTCTTTCTTTCTTTCTTTCTTTCTTTCTTTCTTTCTTTCTTTCTTTCTTTCTTTTTTACTGGCACAAAATCTAAAAGAAAAGCCTTGAGGTGCAAATGATCTGCAGTCTATTTAACATCATGGTTATTTATTTTTATGAGACCTCATTTTTGCTCTTTACCCTAAATTATAGGTATATTCTTGGCTTCATTTTCCACTCTTCTGAAAGCGCCAAAATAATTTTTTCTATATTTCCAAACAATCTTCAATACTTCATCAATCAAGCATTCAACAAGCCATATATGATGTGCAGGACCAAGGCAGGGCTCTGGGGAATCCAGTAGTTTAAACCAGAGCTGTGAGCCCAATTCCTTCCCACATGTCTATCAGGATTGTGACGGAACATTCCCAGGATGCAACATTTCTTGAAGATTCAGCACTCTGGCTCCATTTCCCAAGAGCATTTACATGTCCAGGTTT